>NC_059353.1:6744166-7383333 GCF_019703515.2 Myxocyprinus asiaticus
GATCCTGACATACACACATACTGGTAAGCTTCCGAGTTTCTTGTACTGCTTCACTGTTTCTTTCAACTACAGTTTAAAAGCAGATCCTCGTCTGTTGTTTTGCATGACTCCAACAAGAACTGAATATCAATAGAGTAGAATTCAATAAGAATCAAAATATTACAAGTATTGCTAGTGTTACACTAGGCTTTGCTTTCAAAAGTAGTAATCGGTCGTTCATGAAGTAGTCTTAGTGAGTGATTTGTTCATTCTGTTGTGGCCGCGCATGTGCAGAATTTTTAGTTTGTGTTTCATTTATTTGCCACATGATAGGCGCGTAGGTACCCATAGGCTCTGTATGGGAAACAGAAATTAGTTCATAATCCCAACCTTCATTAAATACAAGCGGTTGGGTAGGTTTTATTTTTGCCCTTACAGTTAAAGCATATCTGGTATCAAATTTTAGATTCTTTATTCCTTGTAATTTATAATTTTGTGAATATTTCTGTATTTCTGTTCTTTTCCACAACATTGAATCTTGTAATAAACGGTTAGTTTCAATAATGATTTAAACTTTATCTGTATGATGAGAAAAATCACATTCACAATGCAACATGCCTTAAATTCAAGTGCAGTCCTAAACTATTTATAATGGATTTACAACTTTTATCTCCTCTTCAGGAAATAACATAGACTACAAAAGCTATGAGGAAACCCCATATTATTGACTTGAGTATTGAATTGATTTTGAATAAACTTGTGTCCTCAACTTTATGTCCTTAGTGTGAACTGTAGACCTTAATTCAGTATGCCTTACATAATTTTCCATTTACTCTAATTTTACACTTGGCTTAATTCATCATGACAATTCATATGATTTTAAAATGTCATTAATTGTCACACTGACATGTTTTGATCACGATACAAACAACTGCAACACACCGAACTGTAAAGAGAAAAATTTACGAAAGACCAGTAATTGTCAATTGTAAATGAAACTTTTGTCTTCTATGCTGAGCCTAGCGGTCATGTGACAAATATACAAAAGGGAGGTGAACTAATCAATTCTGTTTCCTGTAGAGCATTTGCAGCTCTCACGTGACGAACAAAATTACTTTTCATTTTCATTCATTTTGCTGAACGAGATTCAAAGACCCATATCAGTGAAATTATCCCATCTTCCCATCACTATTCAAAAGCATGGACGCCATCTTCTCTTCTCTGAATGTAACACCTCGACGACACACATCAACAGTGCCCCTCAGTGGACTCAATTGTTACTGCGAGATTTGGTGAGAGGGAAAGTACAGTATAACTCAGTGTTGCTCACGGCAGGCAAATGCGCAAAGGAAAATCAATTTGCGATATTCGAGTAGTGTTTTTAATAGTTGACTAGTTGGTGCAGAACGAGTATTCGATTAATCGAGTACTTGTGCAGATCCCCCTATCTAGTACATCCAATTTGTGAATAAATTGTTCTTTGATTCTGATCTTTTAGTCGATCCAGCTCACAAAACCGATCTGATTGATTCGTTCATGTATCAGACTGATCCGGTTCTTGAGGTTAACTCCCTGACTCAGTGGTCCAGTCACAGACTCACTGGAAGGGAAGGTTATCAGTGAATAACTACTTATTTCGGTCTGTTCCTCAAGCAAAGCTCTCATGACTTTAAAAGACTTGGAATATAGCGCACAAGACTTTAGTGATACTCTTTATGGTGCCTTTTTGTCATTCTTGAGTTTGGAATGACATGATGACAGAGTTTTCATTTTTGGCTGAACTATTACTTTAAGCAATTGTGGGAATTTTTCAGGGTACTATCTATCAATAGATTGATCTGGTAACACATCCACTATCTCACTCTGGTAGATCGACAGTTAGATATTCAGAAAACATCTCTCTTTGTCTCTGTTTCTCTCTGTCTTGTCAGGTCTGGGGCGATTTTTTTTTTCTTTCATTTTTTTTATCTGCTCTTTCGTTTGCTGTGGAGAAGTCTTCATGATTGTCTGTATTTCCCATGCGTTTGATGAGATGTTGTCAGAGTTTGAGTGTCTCTTTTTCTCAGAAGATCAGCAGCAGACCAGCATTCCAGTCTCAGATCACACACTCACGTGTTTCTGCACACTGACACTGTGTGTTTGTAGCTGGAGTCTCCACAGCAGGCGAATTGCTCAAGAGATCACAGCTGCACTACAATCCTGCAGTTATGAACATGTGCTTTAGTTAATGCTGATTGTTAAAGGAACGTTCTGGGTTCAATAAAAAAAAAAAAAAAAAAAAAAAGAAACACAAAATTTTGGTTCCAGTGTGTCAATTACAATGGAAGTGAATGGGGCCAGTTCATAAAAATTTAAATACAAACTTTTAAAAAAGTATAGCCACAAGACATAAACAATTTGTGTTAACTTGATATTAGTGTGATTAAATCACTTACAAACCTTATCTGTGTCAAGTTATATCTGATTTTACAACTTTGTTGTCAGGGCGATGTCGCTGGTAAACCCTGTAATCCCGGTAAACCATCGTATCACACTAAAATCATGTTAACACCTATTGTTTACGTCTTGTGGCTATACTTTTGAAATAGTGTACTGACCCTGTTTACTTTTGTAAGTGCCATTTCGTAACTGCGATTTTTGCTTTTTCTTTTTTGATATATAAACGAGGGAAAAGTTGAGATTGATTTTTTTATGGTAATCAACATTATGCCACAAATGCTTTTGAGTGAGCTGAACTTGGAATATAGAGGCAAGCATCACATTGACCCCGTTTACACCTGGTATTACAATACATCTCGGGTGATCCGATCACATGTGGTCAGGTTACACATCGCTGTTTACAACTGGTCTCTTAAATGCGTATCCTGTGTCCACTTGTGTTCTGATTTGGAGGGGAGGGTCTCTGTTTCATGACGACATACATGAATCACTCTGTCAGTGTGTTACTGCATGATATTAAAGCACAACAAAGTCAGGAAAGACAAAGAAAGCGCAGAAAAAAATGGAGCACTGTTTCTCCTAGATGCGGTTGAAATTTAACCTAAGCACAAACGCAACATGTCAAGCAGAATTATCTGTTATTTTGGTGGATTACCTGAATTAAATGAGCTTGGCGTTCGTGATTGTCATCTGTGTTGATATCAGACAAACTAAAGAAGATCTGTTGTGCTCTCGTGATTGTGTATGTATCCGCTTTTTTACATTTTCTGATCGTACGGATATGTCCTTTTAAAGCCGCTCATAACCAGCAAAGTTTAAACTCTTGTTTTAGCATAGCAGTTGATTGACAGGTGAGGGTCAATTGTACTTCACTGTTGCCGGGATGCATTCAGGACGGATTAGCGTTTACACCTCAAATGCGATGTGGTCGCATGCATTTTTGACCACATTCGTATGTGGTTTTTGTGATCAGTTTAGACCCTGTTTAGACCTGTATTTAGCTCTGACCACATGTGATTGGATCACCTGAAATGCATCTTAATACCAGGTGTAAACAGGGTCTAAAGGCCTCAGTAAGAGTAGTGCCATATTTACCCGGATATGAATGAAAACTAGAGTAATTGCCTCGCTGGAAATCTCCCAAATCTCCTTTATTTATTATAAGTTATATATATGGTTAAATTAATTTATGAAGATATTAAACTCAATTCAGCTCAACTTCTCTCCCGCATCTGGACTTAGCGCCGCAAATCGCATGCAGTCTACCTAGTGAACTTACCGTGCTGTGTCCAGCTAGTATGTGAAAACTGGATGTTGTCTTGTTGCATTGCTGAATCAGGGGCGTAGCAATCATTTAAAAAGTGAGGCGGACAGAATGATTAGTGCAAGACGAACGTAAATATATAAGATATATATTTTTAGGGCTCTCAATCGATTACAGTTTTTAATTGAATTAAATATATGAATGACCAGTGAATTTTTACTTTAGCATTTACACATTTAGACATTTGCTGTATGAAATACACAGAGTAAACACATTTGACCTGTGAAAAAGTGCATGGGACGAACTTTGGTTTTATTGAAAGTGAGGGGGACACGTCTCCCTCATCCCCCGCGTATTCTACGCTCTTGGATGAAGTAATGTTATGTTTTCTCAGGTCGACAGACAACTACATTGTTTTCAAATCTAAAGTGAAGTGTTCTTGGACAGCTGACACCTCTTGTTGTTATGTGTTCGAACTTCGATTCCTCGTGTGTGGACGTTTCCACGTTACTTTCGATTTGTCGATTAAGCAGTTTTGTAATCGGGGAATTGTTTTAATCAAGTAATCGAATAATCGAATTGTGACAGCTCTGAAAACAAGGTTGTGAGGGATAGAATATCAATGTATCTTCAATAAAATGCACTGTATAAAGCTATATAAAGGTCCTAGTTTAAATCAAATTTGTGTTTTCTGGGTTTTTTTGTTTTACTGAATTTATTTTTCGAATTATGTTTTTTTAAATTGTTTTGTCAGCTGAACGATCAAAACCAATTTAAACAAAAGTACAACCCATTGACGAGACTGTGTCTGTCCCCCACAGCATCCTTTTTTCTTTTTTTTTTTTTTATAGCATGTTACTACTGTGAAGAAGGCCCATTACTGTTGCTCACGCTTGCCGTTGAACAAAACCTCTAACCCTAAGTAATAAGTATTAAACTATGTTTTACTAACATGAATGATATCTCATATCTTGAGACTTGTTGAAGATAGATGTGCTGTTACTTTTCTAAGCAATCAGATTTATCATTTTCACCTAAGGGGTGATGAAAGTGGTGAAATGAAAAAGCCCATAGACTTACATTGACCCTAGCACCATTTACTTTTTCTTTAGAAAAAGCACATTTACTGAAACTGCTATTGACTCTTTCAAACAACTTCTTATCTCTTTTTCTTCTTTATATCAAGAAGACCTTCATAATTTACATAGTAACTTATAACTCGGTCATTTGGTCATGAGTGGTCATTATCATTATGTAAAGTTAGGAGTGGTTCATTCCCACCGCTAGAATGGCCACTATAATTTAAATAGCATATTTGAAGATGTATGTGATAAAGGTTGTATATCATTGATTACTCTATTGGCTATTATAATACAGCATATAAACTATATAAACTGTCTATGTTCTCAATCTCTCTCTCTTTCTCTCTCTCTCTCTCTCTCTCTCTCTCTCTCTCTCTCTCTCTCTCTCTCTCTCTCTCTCTCTCTCTCTCTCTCTCTTTCTCTCTCTCAGGCAGGAGATCATGAAATGGAATGGCTGGGGTTACAGTGACTCGAGGTTCTTTTTTAATAAAATAGGTCAAGCAGAGTTCACAGGGAAAAGGTGAGTATGATGCTCAGGTCATTTTGGAAAGGTCTCAGATTAGCAGCCTGACTGCTGATTTATAAACAGGCCCAGGCAGAATCTGCGGTCTTGTTATTGCATTTTCTGCGTTATTCTGCAGAATGGGTTTAAACCTGATCAAATATGTTAATTGGAACTGAGAGTGCTACATTCTGATTGGTAGCTGCCTGAAAGTATTATATGTTGTAGCGGCATTGTTGTGCCTGATATTCACTTTGATAGTGTTGTTAAAAACAAATGTTACTTTGTACAACCTTCACATACTCGGAATTGCTGTTGGGCGATGGAACACGAGGACAATTGCGTTTCAGACTGTACACTGAACGGAGGATTTAAGAGTTTTCTTATGTTTCAGTATAGACTAACAACTTTTGGAAAATACTTGAAAACGGCAGTGTGGACGGAGAGTGTTTCAAAACCAAAAAACGCTTATTTCAAATGTATCCAGATTATTGTGGCCTAAGAATGAGGGGCGTTCCAATTGTGCGGCGTTCTGTCACTGCAGATTACATGTAGGCCTTCTTATAAAGTATGTTTAGACTGTAAAAATACTCTATGCAAGTATGTGAACGCAGATGATTCTAGCTAAGCAAGCTCGATTTTGTGTGTTGTTGCGTTCCGAAATGTATCAGACTGAAATTCATAACGTGACTCTAGCATCAGGCACAGCATGTCTTAAGTCTTTCAATGCAATGGGATTATTTATTATATTATTTGGGATTTTATGCTATTTTGATTTTATTTAAAGATGTAAATTTCTAAATGTACCATTAATTTGCAGATACAAATAAGCACATTTAAAAAAATTTAATAAAATAAAAATTCTGAACCTACACTTCAATACGTTGAAACATGACGAAAAATTAGAATGTGACATAAATTGGAGGCAGATTGCTGCCATCTGGTGAACAAAATATAAATAACATGACTTGAAAACCATGTCATGCCAGTAACTGCCAGTAGAGAGCTGTAGCCACCTTTGTCAAAGTTTAGCATTTTAAATTGATTTGAAATGTCAGTTTTTGCAGTTAATATCATTAAGCTTGCAATCAAACCTGACCATGGTGTTACAAAGAAGACACAGAACAAGCATTTTTCTACCAATAAATTATTTCAAACATAAAAATGTAATTACTCATTAAATGTATATAAAAATGTCAAGAAAATGAACATCAAGAAACAGAAATGTACTGCAAAATTCTGAAAATTCAATTAGAGTATAAAACAGAAGAATCGGAGTACTGTAAATATTTTGCATGTTTGTGTGTGTGTTCTGCATTGTGGGTGTTATCGTCTCAGCCCTATATTTCTGAGTGTGTGTGTGTTTGGCATTATAACTGATTTATTTGTTTTTGACAAATGTAAAAAAATAATAAAAAAAAGGTTCTGTGTTATTGTCTCACCAGTTCATGTTTGTGTTTATGTGAGTGTGTTAGTGTGTGAGTGGGTGTGTATGTTTTGCACTGAGTATGTTTTAGAGTCTCACCCTGTAATTTCTGTTTTGTTTTTTTTTTTTTTTCTGCTTTGTGGCTGATTTATTGATTGTATTTGACAGATAAAAAAATTGCTCTGTTTTTTAGTCTTTCCCATTCATCTTAAATGGTCGGTCAATTTTGACTGCGAATACCAAAGATGTTGCTTTTTTTTTTTTTTATGACCACTTAGACTTATCGAATCAAGCCCCAATTTTGTATTTATTTTTTGTATGTTCAGATAGCAAATGGAGGAAAAGTCACCTAGTCTTGTACTGCTCAGAAAACGGAAACCATTTTTATTAAAATAGGAAAATTTATTCTGGTCAAAAATGACCGACTACCATAGGAGGGTTAATAATTCTGGAGTTATAGGCACTTCAACCTTGCAAAAACAACACAACAAAGTGTTGTTTTCTTCAAATTTTTGGACACACCATTGGGATATAATGCAATATGGGGTGCTAAAGTCAACTGATTTTATTAATAGACCTACCTATCTTTGTGCAAAGATAAAATAATGAGTGCCACATTTAAATTTTTTTAATTAATTTTTTTATCTGTATTTTTGCACCAAAATTGAAGGCGAAAATTGTTATTTCGCCCCCTCTACAAAAAGTATTGAACAGTTTGACTTTCATTATCATTTATGTACTTTCACCAGTAAAAAAAAAAAAAGAAAGAAAAATCAAAAATACAATTTTGAGCCGAGGATCTCTTTTTGAGTTAACATGGAATGGCCCAATGTCTTTTTGTTGGATTGTTGTGTTTACAATCGCCATGTCAAGAACAAGGCACAAAAGTATTCTTGTTGTATTATTGTAACTGTAAATTAAGATGTCTCACACAGAGTGTGGCACCCAAAACACTGCTATGAGCAATAATATTTAGTACAGTGTGTTCCTTAAATACAGTCGCAAGGACCTACAATACACACACACACACACAGTTACAGAATGTCTCCTCTTCTGTGTAATCATACATGCACAGTGACGATGCATAATCTAACAGAAACCAAGATAGTTTCTCTTGCAAATGTCTTCTTAACACATACAGGATATTCAAATAACACCTTATAATTTAAATAAGAGAGTCATACACATCATGGAATGATTATTATAAGCATATGCCAAGAATTCCTTCAAAATCCTACATTTCGAGTAGCGTACACAAGATGACACTCCAAGAGGACACTTATAAAGTTATCATAACTGCTATAGCAAGTTATCACTTATTTCCTGTTAACAAGCTTCTAGGTGTGAGAACAGAGAAAGAACTAGCACATGACAGTATTACACCACTGCCATGACACAGATGACTGAAATATTTCAGTTGTGTCAGGTTGAAGTTTTCACCTCCTCTGTGGTTGAAATGGTATGTGATGTGCTGCTGACATCTAGTGGCTGCACTCTGCACTGCTGTCGCCTGTCATAGAAAGTGTTTTCAAGTCCATTTCTGTATGATTCTAAACGTTCTATCAGACAAATAATGTCTTTAAGTGGTAATAAATGGAATTGCACCATCTCAGGCTAAGTTAATAAATATTTATATGTGTTGGGATATAATTGTCTTTTATATGGTATCCAGTATCAAGGACAGCACTATATAAATGTAAGACGTTACATCACGTTATGAGGTGCTTATTAGAAAGAAAACTAATTTAATCAATTATTTTGTGTTTACCCTACCAAACCATTGACATGAGTTGATATTTAAGAATGTCTCCTACTGATGTAACAAAAATAAGATGAAGTAAAGACATTTTTCCTAACCTAACCTAAAAAAACAAAAAAAAACAGCTAAATTGTGGTGGTAACGGAGTTGATACCGTATATACTGTATATAATACACTGTATTTGTTTTTCTTTATTTTTTTTTCCTAATATTTGTTGCCAAAATGACAAATAGTAAAAAACAAATAAAAAAATAAAAATCCAAGAAAAGTAATTGGTGTTTAGAAAAATGCCTGTAATGACACTGTACAATTTGGTGTCTTTATTTACACATGTTGATGTTTTGTTGAATTATTTGTGTGATGTGTAATGCAGACACTATTATCAGCCGCATATGTGTATTGTTTACTGTTACTCAAGCTTGCACAGGTGAAATTTCAATGTTTGCAATGTTGAAAGGTTCTTCCTGTTATGAAATAGCTTAAAATATGTTTGGGTGTTGTTGGTTTTAGGTATCGGCTGAGTGGGCTGATTTTGCCGAGTTTGAAGGACTGGTTTGAGGGCACTTTTGGAGCTAATTTACAACATAAATCTCCTGCTACAGTAAGTGGACAGTAACTTGACCTCTACCAGACTCTTGTTTCATGTGTGTTCATGTGTGTAATGTGTGCACATGTTATCTTCTAGCCCACTCTGAATTTAAGTGCAGTTGCGCCTCCTAACCTGAATGAGCCATTCATTGAGGAACTAAAAGCAGTGGGCGTGGCCATGTCACATGATCCAGAGGATCGGGTTTTCAGAGCTCATGGTAAAGAACCACCACCACCACACGTTTCACCCGTCTGTTTCACCCCAAAATCAAAAGAAAAAAATAGAAATTGTATATTTTGCTCTAATAAAATTCTATCTGTCCATCTATCCGTCTGTCTGTCTGACAGTAATTTACTCAAATACTTTGAGATTTTAGAGGGAAATACGACAAATATTTTTTTTCTTTTTTCTTTCTTTCTTATTCTTGTCTTTTTTCTTTTTTAATGTTCCTTTCTTTTTTCTTTTTCTATTTTCTATTTCTTTTCTTTCTTTCTTTTTCTTTTCTATGTGTTTAATTTTTTGGTTCTTTTTTTCTTTGTATTTTCTCCTTTCTCTTTTATTCTTTATCTTTCTTCTTTTTCTTTTTTCTTCTAAACTATTTTCTTTTATATTTTTTATCTATCTTTTCTTTTTTCTTTTCTTTCATTCTTCTTTTTCTTTCTTTCTTTTTTCTCTTTCTTTCTTTTCCTTTTCTATTTGTTTCATTTTTTTTCTTTGTATTTTCTCCTTTCTCTTTTATTTTTTATCTTTTTTATTTATTTATTTTTTCTTTCTTTTTTAATTTGTAAAATACATTTATAACAATTTACTATTATGTAATGGAACATTTATCATTTATTTCCTTATATTTTTTTGAAAGGATAGAGCATTGCTGAAGTCTGATTTCAAGTCAATATTTTACATCATAGAAGTTTTTTGTAGTGAACATACATAAAAGTTTGTGAACCTCCTGCTTTATGGTGTTGCCATATTTGTACCATGTATTTTAGCATTTTGTTATTTTTGTGCCTGATTTTCTTTCTTTTCTTTTCTTTTTTTTTTTTTACTATTCATGACCAAATACCATAACAGTATGAACTAAATATCTTCTTGTTTTCTTTTTCTCAGGACACTGCCTGCATGAAATCTTTGCCCTGCGTGAGGGGAGGATAGGACGGGTGCCGGACATGGTGGTTTGGCCGAGTGAGTGGCTGCAAATGGTTAACATTAGTTTAAGTGCACCAGTGGCTGAATGCTAATTAATATTCATGAGGTACAGCTTTAATTAGAGGGAATTGCGAATTTTGCCACCAGTGACACTCTGCCGGCCAGAGTAGCTGCTTGCTGATTGGCGGATTTCTGACAATACCCATTTCACCACGCAAAGGAGCTCTGATTGATGGCTGAGCTTTAATGAGCACAGTCCCGTGTGGGCAGCAAATCATGTGCCTCCCCTTTTTATGCCTTTCTCCTGAACATTCTCTATCTCTGAGAATTCATTCTTTGTATCCTAACATCCAGGACTAAATCAGAGTATCCCATCTTTTGCGATTTGTGTTTTGTAGATGTAGAAAAATCAATCTCAGTCTTTGTAAATTGGTTGATCTGTTACCTGATCTGAACACATTTAAAGAAATCGAATCAAAATTGACCCTATTTGCTTTTTTATTTAATGTTCCTGGTCTTATTGCGTCTGATTCATCAGTGTACGTTATTCTTAAAAAAAAGTAACAATTTCCTGCGCCTCTGAAAATACTTTTTCTTTACAGCTGAGGTAGCCAAGGCTACGTGAGCAGGTTATAATAATATTAAACAATAGTATTATAGCTAGGGATGGGACGATATGGTTCGATATACGATATGAGGTTCAAGATTCGATATAATCTCGATTCAACATAATAACACTTAAATGACTAAATATTACAGAAAATGTTTTATGTTCTAAAAAATGTTTGAGCAAAAAGTACAAAAATTCGGCATTATATTAATTAATATTATATCATGAAATGTTGTATATAATAATGATATGAGCTATCACTGTTTTAAATAATGTGTACAATTTACAAGTAAAAACATTGAGTTTACATTCATTTGTACTAGAAATGTTTAAAAGGTTCAACAAACATCAATGAGAATCTCTAAAATTTCTTTAGCGCATCCATGCTGTGTGAGATTAAAATTACTATTTTTTTATCTGACTGTAAAGAACTGAAAGGATATTAAGACACATTATTCAATGAAAGTGGAGTGTGCCTCATCTTTGATGGACACACATTACACGGAGGAAACAATCCGCTTTCATCTCAAGCACTTTTCATCAAAACAATGGGATTTTCAAGGTATACCAGTTCTTACATTTCGAAAAGCTAAATTCAAGCATTTTAAGCACTTTAAGGACTTTGTGTGAACCCTGTAAACAGTGTAGAAAAAAGTGCAGTAGTGGTAAAATCAAGCGATAGAGAGATTATGATGATTGATGGGTCATTTAATTTATGATCACATGGACAGAAAACAATGTTGCAAATTTTGAAATATCGAGCCATTTATTTATCATTGTTTTGGTGCGTGATATACCAAAATTCAATATATTGTCCCATCCCTAATTATAGCCTATTTCAAGTCTACATCACAATCCAATCAAATCTCAGAGGATGAAAACAAGTCCCACCTTTCATTATTTCCTTCTGAATATTCAGTTTCACTCAGAAATACTTTACAATGGAAGTGGTTCTCAATTATTTTAGGATCACACCTCACTTTGAAACTAAAAAAACGTTTGGGTTGGGGAAAAAATCTACTTAGAAACTGCATTTTCTTTCAGCTTCATATAACTGTTTCTGATGAATCACGTCAGAAGTAATACAAAAAAATACACTATTCATTGAAAATGTAATAATTTTTTGTCACTTGACCTACATTGTTCTGTTATTTTCTGGATCCTTTACTACAAAAAAGGCATACTAAAGGAACAATGTTAAAGGAATAGTTACCTAAAAATAAAAAATTGTCAACTCTCAAGACATTTCAAACCAGCATAACTTTTTTCATTGTTGGAACACAAGAATGGGAGATGAGAGGATCGTGATCGTGACTGTCAAGCTCGAAAATCCTCATTAAAACCGCCTATTTTACTTGTGCGCTATATTTCAAGGAGGAGAAGACAAAAGTTGCAAGAGAAGCAAAAATTGTGTACAGCTTCATTGGTTCTTGCGTGTATTGTTGCTGCAGCACATTTAAATGTGTGATAGGGGAACGAGATTTGAAAACTAGGGTAGTCTTTCGCGCCCCTCTTGTAATACGCGCCGCAGAACTACTGCAGTTCTACATGAATGGTTAGTTCACACACACACACACACACACACACACACACACACACACACACACACACACACACACACACACACACAAAAATTCTGTCATAATTTATTCACCCCCATTTCAAACTCATATGACTTTCTGTCTTCGTGAAACACAAGGAAACATTTTGAGCAACTCATTTTCCGTAAATTGAAAGTGAATGGTGACTGAGGCTGTCAGTCCCTAACATTCTGTCTAACAGTATCTCATCTGTTCCATGGAAGAAAGAAAGTCATAAAGGTTTGGAACGGCATGAGGGTGAGTAAATTATGACAAAATTATTGTGTAAGCTTAGCACTGCTTTTATTTTTATGAATGAGATCTAATGTATTTATCCAGATTTCATTTTTGCAGGCTGTCACAAGGATGTGGAGAAGATTGTGGAACTGGCTTGTAAACACAACACTTGCTTGATACCATACGGAGGCAAGTACTTAAGTAAAGGACACACAGACAAAGAATTTTTCGATATCTCTGTGCATCTCACTCTCTCTTTCTCTGATCAGGTGGTACGAGTGTGTCCAGTGCTCTAGAGTGCCCCCATGAGGAGACTCGCTCCATTGTGTCTTTGGACACATCTCAGATGGTGAGTAAACGCTGACATGGACACATACAGCGGGGACCAAAAATTTGAGACCACTAAAAAAATGTACATATTTTATTTTTAAATAATCTTTTTTGGGTTAATTATTTTATCAGCATAACGATATAAGAAATAGTGCAGAATCTTAGGTATTTTTATGTTCATTTTATTTTATAATGTTTCTTTATAATGTTTGTTTTTCTTTTCTTTTTTCCTGAGTTGAAATCAGATCAGATACATGTGTGTGCACACTGGAACAGCACACGGTGTCAGTTCCCCTCTCTTTCTTTCACTTTCTTTCATTTTCTCCTCTCAGTGTGTTTCATCTCTGGCTATGACCTGTTGTAGGGGTCGTGGGGTCATGCACATGAAAGGAAGTGACTCATAAGCACGGTTGTTTTATGAGTGCAGTGGCTTGATTGATAGTGGAGGGGCGGAGCCATCTGTGGAGACAGGGCTGTTTCCTAAAGTGTATTTAACCCCGCGGGAAACCAGGGGACAAACGCAGGTTAACATTGACAATCTCTGAATCAGACACCGGCTAATGCCCTGGCTGCAGGGTGAAGGTGTGATTATATGTGTGTTTTTATTGTTGAACGGAGCTCTAAATGTGCTGACTTGTCAGCAAAAAAGCATTACAGTTCGGCAGACATTAGACAGGACTTCAAACAGCTGTTTGTGTTGCAGTGGTTTGTGGTTTATACCTGGACACACACACACACACACACAGTGACCTCTCTCTGTCCTGATGCTGTAAGCTCAGATATGTGGGCTGAGTTCAACAGCAGTGAATCAGTTTGACATGTGGATTTCATGGAGCCCTGCAGATATGCTCACAATGTCAGTCTTTGCACTTTCATCAAAATCTCTTACTCTCTCTCTGAATCTCTCTGACTTGCTCTTTCTCACTCTCATTCTAGTGTAGAAACACTCTAGTGTACTCAGAATCTCTCTTTTCTTTCTGTATGTGTTTATAATCTGACTCATGTATTGTGTTGTATAGCGCACATTCTGCTTAAGCAATAAGCCACAAGAGGCTGTGCATTACTGTGATTTTTTTTTTTTTTTTTTTTTTTTTTACACCTATATGATGCAGAGCTGTACCTACAACAGTTCCCACAGGCCAGTACATATGGCAGTAAAGATTGTTTCCTATTCTACTCTATTCTGCTCTGTGCTATTTTATTGTTTTCCGCTCTGTATGATTCTATTCTAGTCCTGTCTAGTCTAGTCTATTGTACTTTTATTCTACTCTGTTCTATTCTAATCTATACTGCTGCATTCTGTTGCAGTCTTTTTTGCTCTGTACTATTCTGTTCTTATTCTGTACGGTTCTGTGTTTATTCTATTGTATGCTTCTATTCTATTGCTTTAAATTCTATTCTGGTCTGTTCTATCCTGTTTTACTCTTATTTAATTCTATTGTGTTCCAGTCTATTCTATTCTACTCTATTCTGCTCCGTACTATTGTTGTTTTCGGCTCTATTTTATTCTATTCTATTCTATACTGCTGAATTCTATTGTATTCTATTCTGTTCTGTTTTCTTCAGTTGTATTCTATTCTACTCTTTTCTACTGTATACTGCTACACTCTATATATTGTATTCCGCTCTGTTTTATTCAGTTCTATTCTATTCTGCTCTATTCTGCTCTGTACTATTCTTTTCTGTTCTATGCTGTACTGTTCAGTTCTATTCTATTCTATTGTAAACTTATTCTATTCTGTTGTACTCTTATTTTATTGTGTTGTGATTAGTTATATTCTATTCTACTCTATTCTGCTTTGTACTGTTTTTTCTGTTCTATGCTGTACTGTTCAGTTCTATTCTATTCTATGCAGTTCTATTCTGTATTTTTATTTTATTCTATTGTGATCAGTTATATTCTATTCTACTCTATTCTTCTCTGTACTATTGTTGTATTCAGTTCTATTCTATTCTATACTGCTGCATTCTATTGCATTCTGTTTTGCCCTGTTTTTTCAGTTCTATTCTGTTCTACTCTATTCTGTTCTGTTCTATTCTGTTGTGCTTATTTTATTCTATCATGTCCTCATCTACTCTGTCGTTCTATTCTGTACATCTGTGTTCTATTGCATTGTATTCTGATCTGTTCTGTTGTCATCTGTTCCATTCTGTTGCACTCTAATTCTATTCTATCCTTTTCTGCTTTGTTCTATCCTGTTGTTCTATTCTATACTGCTGTGTTCTATTGCATTCTATTCTAAACTGTTTTTCTTACTCATTTCTATTGTATTCTATTGTACACTTATTCTTTTCTACTGTAGTCTATTGTACTCTTATTCTTTTCTATTGTATTCTATTGTACTCTTATTCTTTTCTATTGTATTCTATTGTACTCTTTTTGTTTTCTACTGTATTCCATTATACTCTTATTCTTTTCTACTGTAGTCTATTGTACTCTTATTCTTTTCTACTGTATTCTATTGTACTCTTAGTCTTTTCTATTGTACTCTTATTCTTTTCTATTGTATTCTATTGTACTCTTTTTGTTTTCTACTGTATTCCATTATACTCTTATTCTTTTCTGCTGTAGTCTATTGTACTCTTATTCTTTTCTATTGTATTCTATTGTACTCTTATTCTTTTCTATTGTATTCTATTGTACTCTTATTCTTTTCTATTGTATTCTATTGTACTCTTATTCTTTTCTATTGTATTCTATTGTACTCTTATTCTTTTCTACTGTAGTCTATTGTACTCTTATTCTTTTCTATTGTATTCTATTGTACTCTTATTCTTTTCTATTGTATTCTATTGTACTCTTTTTGTTTTCTACTGTATTCCATTATACTCTTATTCTTTTCTACTGTAGTCTATTGTACTCTTATTCTTTTCTACTGTATTCTATTGTACTCTTAGTCTTTTCTATTGTACTTTTATTCTTTTCTATTGTATTCTATTGTACTCTTTTTGTTTTCTACTGTATTCCATTATACTCTTATTCTTTTCTGCTGTAGTCTATTGTACTCTTATTCTTTTCTATTGTACTCTTATTCTTTTCTACTGTATTCCATTATACTCTTATTCTTTTCTACTGTAGTCTATTGTACTCTTATTCTTTTCTACTGTATTCTATTGTACTCTTAGTCTTTTCTATTTTATTCTATTGTACTCTTAGTCTTTTCTATTGTACTCTTATTTTCTATTGTATTCTATTGTACTCTTTTTGTTTTCTACTGTATTCCATTATACTCTTATTCTTTTCTGCTGTAGTCTATTGTACTCTTATTCTTTTCTATTGTATTCTATTGTACTCTTATTCTTTTCTATTGTATTCTATTGTACTCTTATTCTTTTCTACTGTATTCTATTGTACTCTTATTCTTTTCTATTGTATTCTATTGTACTCTTATTCTTTTCTACTGTATTCTATTGTACTCTTATTCTTTTCTATTGTATTCTATTGTACTCTTATTCTTTTCTACTGTATTCCATTATACTCGTATTCTTTTCTATTGTATTCTATTGTACTCTTTTTGTTTTCTGTTGTATTCATTTCTAATCTCTTTTGTTCTATTCCACTCCTTTTCTAGTCCATTGTATTTAGTTCTGTTCTATTCTATTGTACGCTAATTCTAATATATTATATTGTATTTGACTCTTTCTCTATCCTATTCTTCTCTGTTCTATTCTTTTATGCTCTGCGCTATTGTATTGTATTCTACTATGTTCTTATTCTATTCTAATTCTGTTCTATTCTTTCTCACTCTCTCTCCCATTGAGTGATAAATCTGACATTCCTTGTTTAACTGAGAGGTTTCCATTAGTTTGACCTGTCATGTTATTTTTTGTATTTTTTTATAGAACCGAATACTGTGGATTGATGAGAAGAATCTCACAGCTCATGTGGAGGCTGGAATCATTGGACAGGATCTAGAGAGACAGGTCAGTGATATGCAGTATGATCTTAAAACAAGTATAAAAAAAACTAGTTCAATTCTAAGCAGAGAGTTTTCTGCAGGTCCCAAATGTTTTATTTGTGTATTTGTGCATTTGTGTATTTGTATTTGTTTGTGTGTATAAAGGCATTCATGTTCAAGAGTAAAAACAGGTAGTTTGCTTGTGCCTTCCTGTCTGTCCACAAATACACAAACACACAGCAGATGGCCCAAACTAATGTCGAGAAATGGCACTGGTACTAATGGTGTGATGAAGAGTATTGTGCATCTGCTTGACATGCATCACAGTCAGCCCATCACTGTGTGTGTGTGTGTGTGTGTGTGTGTGTGTGTTAATGCAGGATACATCGTTTGCACAGATGGCAGAACATTAAAGTTTGTATTTGTATTTCTAGGGGCTGTAGTTAAAAAAATCACCTGGAGTGTGTTTTTTATCTGAGACTGATCAATAACACTATGAGCTCTCTCACGCTCACACAAACTGCACTGTGAGTTCTGACCACAGGAGACAGATCTGTAACACTTCATAGAGCCCGAATACCACTGTTTGTCCAGAAACACATTTCCTGTGAGGCTGTTATGTTTTATTGACCATATTGCATTTAGAATTTTTATTATAACATGGATCGTTTCAGTCCTGGATGCTGATTGGACAAGCCATGCTAAAACACACACAGTTTAGTAACAACTGAGAGGCAAACACACCTGTTCATCTGTGTTCTGTAATTAGCACCCCAAATCTCCAGTCACTGCAGGGTATATCACTGAACAGCACCAATAGAGGCCTTACATCTTAAATTACATTTTAGGGCCTATATCTTCTAGAGGAAGGATGGCACTTAATACATTTTCTTATAAAATAAAATTTTAATGAAAACGTATGTCCATATTTCTATTATGCTGTAACTGTTTTTATAAGCAAAAAGGCAATTGAGGCTGCTCTTTGTTTATATATATATATATATATATATATGTTTATGGACTGGCCCCATTCACTTCCATTGTAAGTGCCTTACTGTAACAGAGATTTTTTTCAATAAACGAGGGACAAGTTGAAAATATTTTCTGTGGTAATCTTCATAATGCAACAAATGCTGTCAATTGAGCTTAGCTTGAACCTGGAATATCCTTTTAAATGTTTTTTATATATACAGCCCTGTCTGACTTAATTGTAATTTTCAATAAGGGTTTCTGAGATTATGTTGTGGATCTGTATGTGTGTTTTTATGCAGCTGAATGAGAGCGGTTACTGCACGGGACATGAGCCGGACTCAATGGAGTTCAGTTCTCTGGGCGGATGGGTGGCGACGAGGGCGTCGGGCATGAAGAAGAACATATATGGCAACATCGAGGATCTGGTATGTTCGTCGATCTCTATCAATCACACAAACACACATGCCCACACACGCGCAGCTGTGTTACCAAACTAGAGTTTGGAACAGAGCCTGTGAACAAGTAAATCAGATTCAGCCTCACACACACCGTGTTGTTCTTTTATGTTACCTGTGATCTTGCTTTTTGTTCACAGGTGGTGCATATAAAGATGGTAACCCCTAGAGGAGTGATTGAGAAGAGCTGTCTGGGGCCCCGCATGTCCACTGGGCCCGACATACATCACTTCATACTGGGCTCAGAAGGTACGAACATGTGTTTTTGTGTGTTTTATGTGTCTTAAGGTTTGGATTTTTCAAGTGAATCTCACAAAAGTTCATATTTTACCACAAAATAAAAATCAGTAAATAATGATTTATATTGTGCTTAAATAAAATGATGCCTATTTTGTAGATATTTACAAAAAGAAGCTCAAGTTAATAGTTTTTTTCCAGAGGCATTACAGTACGGAGACATTTTTTTGGTTTACAATTATTGGAATTGGACAATTGGATCTCGACAATCAAACTTGCATGACTTTTTGTTTGTTGTTTATGTTGGTTTGGATATTATCTGAGGTCAGCTGGCTTGCAGTTGCCTATACAGGATAACCAGTAGAGGCAGTGTACAGTGTTCTGCTTGATGTCAGTAACACACACACATACCTACAGGTCTGCTGTAGCACATACAGTAACTGGTGCATTACAGGAGGATTAACAGTATCCTAAAAGTCATTAAGCCATTAATGAAGCCTTAAATTGATTCAAATGCATCATAATTTCATCTTTGCATTTTCTAGTATGATCTTGTGCTTTTTATGGCTCATATTTATGAATTCTTTGTGGGAGGATGAATATTTACCAGGATTAATCTGAATTAATTAAGCATTCATGATTTTATTAGGAAGGACATCTGGCTTTTTTTAATGGCTTTGCAATGTCAGAGGCATTTAGACACGGGCCCATTTCACCCTTTCCCCTCTTAGACACTAAAGTTCACATGACAGATTTATTGTTGTTGTTTCTGAGGCATGAGATCTTTAGATGTAAGGACTCTCAGAGGTGTGGGTGTGTGCTTTATAGTAAACTCGGTTATTGGCATACATTTAAAGAAATATTCTAGGTTAAACTTAAGTGCTATCTACAATATCGCCACAGAAAATATTGTCAATGATAGCACATGACCAGAAGTCATCCACCTAGAAAAGTAGTCCTACCTCAAAAGATTGATTTAGACAACTTTACTGATCAAATATCGCATACATTTGTCTGTTTACTTGCCCCATAGACTTCCATTGAAAGTGCATTACTGTAAACAAGTGTTTTTTTCTGAAGAAAATGTGAGTGGTGCCTGTGCAACACTCGCTGCCACGATAGGGTGTGGTAGGTGGTTGCCGGGGCATTGCTATGTGGTTGTTAAGCTGTTGTAAGTGTGTTGCTACACGGTTGCTAGGGTGTTATAACTGGTTGCTTGGTCATTGCTAGGTGGTGCTTGCCCATGCAGAAGTAGTCACCATGATGCTAGGGTGCTGTAGGTGGTTTTCAGGGTGTTGCTACTGTTAGCCCTTTTCCACCAAAATGCGATGGTCCTCGTGTCGAGCCAATGATCGGCTGGTCCATGGCCAGGGCAATCTGGAGTTTATCGCAAACCGGCAACGCTTTTCCACAGACTTGAAACCTGAATGGCGACATAACGGGATACGTGGCTACGTGGTAGTTTTACGTGACTATATTACCTGCCCATAAACAAACATGGCGTGTCACAGTGTTTGTGTACAGCTTTTAATCCTGTTTTCAATGCTCAAGACGACAGGTAACGCAATTACATTATTTATTGGGGCTTAACTTGCGGTAACAGTGGAATTGTTATTAGCATTGGTGTAGCAGATGGTTATATTTGGATTTTTGCCATTGCATGTAATATTATTTTTACGTCTTGATTGAGAATCCCACCGGTTTACTAAACAGATAGCCGCGATCTTCCTAACTTAGTGTGTAGCTGGTCAGAAATCCCCTTACTGAACACAAAAATTCACAAATTAAGAGAGAAGAGTGTAGGGAAAGCTAACAAAGTTGGCAAATCCATTAATTACTGAGATCAGCTTCAAAACACCGGCGTGCATCATTTCTTGCTGTAGACTCTTTTTTTTTTTCTTCTTTTCTTTGCGATCTCTCTAGTTTATCTTGGATCTCTGTAAAAGACCATATTGCATGTATAGTGCTTGTTTCCTCCGCGTTTCCCAAACGCTTTTGATGTCTGACATTTTTGTGGGGTTTTTATTGTTGTTATAGAGTGATGAAGTACTTGCATGCAGATGGTAGCTACTGTTGTTGTTGTTAGGTTAATTTTACCTGGTGACGAAACAATCACGCCCTCCGCCCCCTGACATAATCGGTTCCTGCATAGAGACCAGCAAGCTTTTGGGGCTGATGCGGAACCAGATTTTCGAACCCGGAACTGCCTTTTCTATGGTGGAAATGTGCGTAACAGTTTGAGAATTTGCACCGACCCAGGAACCCGCCCCCCCCCAACCATTTTGGTGGAAATGGGCTAACAAAGTGGTTAGTAAAGTGTTGTTAGTGTGTTGCTACATGGTTGCTAGGTGGTCGCCTACTGTCCTAAGTCAAAGTGCACACTCCCACATCTCGATTTCTAATTCTGATGTCTCAGTTAGGGCTGCACAATAATGGCTAAAATAATAAACACAATTATTTTGCTCAAAATTTTAATCACGATTATTCTGTCATTTGAGCACTTTTTTAATTTTATTACAGGGCTGCACAATTTTGACACAAAAAAATAAACAAGTACTTTTTTCACTAAAACAAAACAAACAACTAAATTTAATTCAAACAGCAGCTCTCATGTTGAACAAGGCATTAAGTCATATTTTGCCAATAGAAAGAGTTACTCTGGAGGGTGTTCACACTAGAGTCCTCGATCCCACTTTATATTAGGTGTCTTTAACTACTATGTGCTAACATAAGAATACATACAATGCAGTGTATTTATTGTGTAACTACATTTTGTTCTGCAACATTCTCACTCGATTCACATTTGCTGCTACTGGGGTTGAGGTACAGTAAGGGTTGGGTTAGACATTCACAGAATTTGTTTGTTGAACGTAGAATAAACTGATGAAAGTGATCTTCACTGGTTATTGAGGAGTGTTGGGTTGCTGGAATAAACCCTCTGCCCAGCATGATAAACCCTCATCTAGTGGCACAGCATGCGGTTTCTCTGATGGCTAGTATAAACACTCCACAGGACTTTATCACCAGTTTTACACACTTATACATACATGTGTGCTCTGAACTCAGTAATGAGTGTAGAAGCAGAGACCCAGGGGTCAAAGGTCATGCTGGTGTGGGACAGGAAGCGTGCTGTGCTGTGCTTTGCTCCCCCCAAACGTGTCGTTTTATACTGACCTGCTTTATGTCACAAAACACACCATCTGTAAATCTCTGCTTCCTTTAGAAGAGCAGGAAACTTGAGCTTTCAGGTGAAAATGAACACACAGACCCCCAGCAGAGAGTGTGTGTTTCTCTGGTGGTAATAGACTTTGCTTGGTGTTAAGAACTATTCAAATCATGTGAATCGCAGATGAAAATCTAGAAAATTCAAATGAGAACTAGTTGCATAATGTCAATTTTCGTCATTTTCTAGCAAAGTTTGGATAACTGAACAAAACGAAACACATTCCAGATATGTGAGGGATAATGTACAGTACTGCAAAATAAAACCAGACTGGGGTGATTAGACTCTGACATGAAGCAGAGTGGTCTTACTTTATTTAGCTTTATTTTGCACATAATAATAAATGTGGTACACATTCACATAATAAAACCAGTGTTTTCTGATTACCGTACGAACCAATGACTCCTTATAAGTCGGTTCATTTGAATGTAGTTTGAAGTAATCACTTTTCTTTGCATGATACATTGACTGCATTTATACTATAGCCTATGTCAGCTTTAGCTAGCTAGCCAGCTTTATCAATAGCTGTTAGCTAAATTTGGTGGATGATGACAGTAGCTGTTTATAAAATAGACTGTACATTATAAATATGTTGACACAGTTCAGTATTGATGTGATTCCATCACAACTGTCATTTTGATATATCGATGTGCTATTGTTTTATGATAATAGAATGTATATATTTTCTGTATAACCAAGTTACGTTACACTAATGAATGGGTCTTTTTGCATTATCTTGAACATTGTCTAGCATTCATTTCATGTGTTATTGTAGTTTACCTTGCTGAATAATTACAGATTAACATTGACATTAACCTGACATTTAGTATAAAGAGAAGATCGTTCAAATTATTTCAAAGTTACGAAGCAAGATAGCTTGCAATTCGTCAGCGTTAGCAGGCAAGATCAAGTTAGCTTTTTTTTTTTTTTGGCTTACTCGGAGTTTGTGTAGGAGTCAGTGTTGTGCTGGGAGCCGGACGTTTGCTGGATTCCACCTCTAAGATAACGTTACCTAGTGTTGCAGACTGTCTGTTGTCGCTGTTGAATAGAGGAAGAGAAGCATCGAGGCAAGGCTCTCAGGAGTGTGCATAAACGTCACATCCTTTGGATTTTCCCGGCAAAAGCGACCCGCTCCCTTCGCATGAAAATCAGTCTACAGGCTTTAATAGGCAACCTAGAAAGTCCGGGAAGGACTCATTTTTTAAGTTGCGTTACAAGCCGTTCACGCATTGGCAAAAAAAAGGGTGAATATTACATGAAAAATGCTACATACTGCACATACATTTTATTTTTTTTAAAAACAGAAGGGAAGATATTGCTATGACAAATGTACAGTTACAGCATGTAAGCATCATGTTTTTAACAAAAAAAATAAATAAATCAGGGTTTCACCCATAAAATATGTGTAGACCAATTTTTTTTTCATAGAAACAGCCCAAACTTCCCTTACTAGTTCGGTTATTGTATTGTAGTAGAAAAATGAGTGTCTGTGAGCGAACGATCTAGAGAAAAACCTTTTTAATGATCTTTACGTGGAATCTTTTCACAAAATTCATCATAAAATAGAATAACAGAGGGTAACTGGTGCATATTATGGCCATGCGTAAGGGACAATGACGTGACGCTAATTGTTTTGTCCAAAACTAATAAATAAAAAAAGAAATTAAATACATAAAAAATGCAATTCACACAAAACATTTACTTGAATACACCTCTTCTATGATGAGCATATTTAAAAAAACCCATTTATAGTCATATTGATGTTCATGTGGTGTCAAGAGACAGTAAAAAATAAGAAAATGTCTCAAATGTTTCATGAAAAGCTGAAATTCTAGCAAAAAGAAATGTTGGCATGACAAGTGCAGAATAATCTTTTATTGTTATTTCTTAAAAAAAAAATAAGCAGTGAAACAATTGTTTTTTAAAATATGATTAATTTATGTATTTATAATTATAAAACCGATATTTTTACCTTGAAAAATGCATTTGAAATCTTTTTTGAAATTAATGATTAATTTGTTTATACTCATGTATTCAAGGTGCAAATAAAGTATTATAATACTTTTTACTTGATGGTTAAAGTTTAAAATTGTGTAAAAAAAAAAAATGCTATTAAGGTTTTTCAAAAATGGGACACAAAGATTACATTTCTAAGTGTTTTATACTAGATTTGAAAATGATAACTTATTTTTAACACCTCAGACAAACTTATTTATTTGTTAATGACCCATAAGCTTTAGTTACTTACCTTCCCCCTTGAATTGTTTTTACAAATCAACCACTGTCTGTAATGGAACAGTAAAGGAACCGGATTCGTTTAGAGGAACTGGAACCGAAATCGTTAAATTCCTTAAGGTTCCCATCTCTAGATACGTGAGACATTAAACTAGCTATGTACAGTAGGAAATCTGTTTCCTATTATACAAAAATATTTGACCACAGAATGCTGTGACTGACCAATCAGAATCAAGTATTCCAGAAAGTTATGTCATAAAAGTTTATAGTTTTTGCAGCTTTCTTCCACATATTGGCTTAGCCTTTTCAATCAGTTCACTTTGTAGTGAGAACATTTAAACTATTTTGTAATTTTAAATGTGAATTAGACTGTTCTAGATGGTTCATTACATGAGGATTCATTGTTTTGTTTTTTCGTTTTTTTGATCTGGCTGAAATTTGCTGGAAAAATTAGCACTCAGTGTGAAGAGTCCATTAGTCTGTGTAATACTGAATCAGATCGTCCGTGATCAAACCTCACAATAAAGAAGTCACCGCTATGATACTCTGCTTAGTGAAAATCCTGGCTCATGAGTCCACTGACATGCTGATTATGTGCTTATGATGATGTCTTAATCCACAGGAACTCTGGGAGTGGTGACTGAAGTTACGATGAAGATCCGGCCCATCCCTGAGTATCAGAAATATGGTTCTGTTGTCTTCCCAAACTTCCAGCAGGGTGTGGCGTGCCTGAGAGAGGTGGCCAGACAGGTCTGTATGCGGCCACATTTGACTTGAGAACAGTTTTCTGCTACACTAATAAATTGACATTTTGACGGATACTGATCGCAAGACCATAATATTAATGTTATGGCCAATAACTGACATGATTGATAAGTGTATAAATCTATGATATTTAGTCTGTTTAAAAAATGCATTCATTCTAAACCCCTGTGCTGCATTTGTAGATTTGTAGTGGTTACTAATGTTTGTTGGAATTGTGCAAATGCTTGAACATGCAGTACTTTTCTTTCACAATGCATGTGAACTGCTCACAACCCCATGTGCGTGCACAGAACAGTGCATCAACTGGTTATTCTGAAGCACACACATGCGTGTTTATAAATCTTTCTTTAAATCACAGTCTTTTGCAGTTTAATAATCACATATGACCGTATTGCCATTTCCATGTTATTTTGATTAATTGTGCAGCCCTGAAGAATCGTGAAATTAGTCTGCTGATGCGCTCTTTATGAAACTTAATTTTATGCTTAATTTTAAAAACCATCGTGATTATATTGGGACTATTTGATATATGGCCCAGCCCTATATTGTGTGCCTTTCTACATCTTTAAGTACCTTATATAAAGTAGTGTGCTGGATTTACTGTGTATATTTTTATGTCTTATGACTGAGTATACCTGTCTTTTTAAGAGATACATTGATTTGAAGATTTTGAGATGTGTGTGTTTGTGTTAAATATGAACTGCACCAGGTCTCATTATAGTGTGTGTACCTGCAGGCCTGCTCAGACTCTGTAGTGGTCTTACTTTACATCTAGTCTAGTTCTCATTAGTCTGTGAGGCTGCTGCTGATGTAGCTGTTATTGATGACCACACTGTTCTATGCAGCAGTGCTTCTTATTAGTCCATAAACAAACTGTGATCCAAACTTAAAATTAAATTATTGATTATGTTATTCAGGACCTCCACACTGTTTCTCTCTCCGTTTCTTTTTGCCCAAGGCTGCTTTTAATTAAAAAAAAAAAAAAAACTAAAATAAAATAGGGTTGTACAGTATTTTAATTGGAATATACTGTATAACTATTTTTGTACTGTTTTTCCTAACTACAAAAATATTGTAGAAAGATAAATTTTAAAAGTAAATTTTCCACATTAAAAAATTTTACATATAAAGAAATTAATAGTACTTTTTAAAAAATATGTTTAAAATGAAGTATTGCAGTCACATCAGTAGGTGGATTGAGTCCCCTCATGGGGGGTGGAAATACTGCTTACTCGATATCTCGCCCATTACAGGACACTTTGCTCGTGAATAAATGAACCGTGGCTGATAAAGATGAGTGCATTTCTACAATGGCTTCATTACGTGGAAGCTATTGCATTTGCGTGATACTGCATCCACACCGCTAGATGGCAGTATAAGTCCAAGGCAACTGCAGTGTTGGCCAGCGCAACATAAACCATTACCAAGTGCACCTTCAATAAACAATAATATTGTAGATTTTTTTTTAAGCTGAAGGAAAGGGATACATTATACATGTGACCCCCATTATACACTGATGCCAAAACATTATGACCACCTGCCTAATATGCAGTTGGTCCTCCACGTGTCGCCAAAACAGAGCCGACCCGCCGATGCATGGACTCTGCAAGACCCCAAGGCATCAAGACATTAGCAGCAGATCCTTCAAGTTCTGTGAGTTGCGAGGTGGAGCTACCGTGGATCGGACTTGATGGTCCAGCACATCCCATAGATGCGTCAATCGGATTGAGAACTTTGGAATTTGGAGACCAGGGCAACTCCTTGAACTCTTCATCATGTTCCTAAAACCATTCCCGAACAATGTGTGCAGTGTGGCAGGGCGCATTATCCTGCTGAAAGAGGCCACTGGCATGAGAGAATACCATTGCCATGAAGGAGTTTACCTGGTCTTCAACGATGTTTAGGTAGGTGGCATGTGTCAAATTGACATCCGCATGAATGGCCGGACCCAGGGTTTCCAGCAGAACTTTGCCCAGAGCATCACACTCCCTCCACCGGCTTGTCGTCTTCCCACAGTGCATCCTGGTGCCATCACTTCCCCAGATAAATGGCGCACATGTACACGGCCATCCAAGTGATGTAAAAGAAAACAGGATTTATCGGACCAGGCGATCTTCTTCCACTGCTCCAAGATCCAGTTTCGACGCTCACGTGCATTGTAGGCACTTTCGATGGTAGACAGGGGTCATCATGGGCACTCTGACCGGTCTGTGGCTACACAGCCCCATACACAGCAGGGTGCGATCCACTGTGTGTTGTGACACATTCCTCCCGTAACCATCATTAAAATTTTCTGTGACTTGAGCCACAGTAGAACTTCTGTTGGTTCAGACCAGACAGGATAGCCTTTGGTACCCTCGCGCATCAAGTAGCCTCGGGCGCCCAACTCCCTGTTGCCGGATTGTAGTTTGATCCCCCTCGGACCACTGTCAGTAGGTACTCACCACTGCTGACCGGGAGTACCCCACAAGCCTTGCCGTTTCAGAGATGCTCTGACCCAGTCGTCTGGCCATAACAATTTGGCTCTTGTCAAAGTCGCTCAAGTCTTTACTCCTGCCCATTTCTCCTGCATTCAACACATTGACTACGAGAACTGATTGTTCGCTTACCATCTAATCTACACAGACCTTGACATGTAGCCTTGTTAGAAGATGATTCACGTTAGAACGTTATTCACTTCCACTGTGAGTGGTCATAATGTTTTGGCTCATGAGTGTACATCTCATGTGTTAATCTGTTTCTGTGAAGATGCAAATTAAAGCTGTTTTTTTTTTTTTTTTTTATTATTGATTAATTTCTTCTCCCTTTCAGAGATGTGCTCCAGCATCTATTCGGCTAATGGACAACGAGCAGTTTCAGTTCGGTGAGTTTTGTTGTTCCTTCTAATCAGTTTGTGAATTATGCAATTAATTTCATCTAAAGGGAAATTCTATTGGAAATTTTCAGGGCTCAAGTAGGTTTATAGCATAGTTACACCGTGTCCTAAACAGACATGATGTAAAAAGATTCCAGCGTCAAGCAATTTGTCTGTTCACATGAATGCAAAACTGCTACACACCACAGCACAATCACAGCCAATAAAAACATCTGATGGTAATGTACAGTAATGATGAGCGGGATTTTGGAGCAGTGACAGTTCACAGTGGATGTGGCTAACCGACGCGACGCAGCAGAAACCAAACGACCAACAAAATGTCCATTTGCTCATCACTTTTCGTGGTTTTAGCTGTTTTGGAGAAAAACTGATTAACATGGAAAAGTTAACTTTTATCTCATGTTGTTTTATTGCGTTGTGTGTAGTTATGACATGTGTTAGACAAACGTCAGCTGTCCTAAAGTCTCGAAACACAAACCCTAAAATATTTCAGTGTGTGTAACTGTTTGTGGAATCTCAATACAATTAATTAAAAAAAGTCTTATCTCAGAATAAAAAAAAAAACAACTGGAAAAGCCATGTAAAATCATTGGTCAAAAGACTCTGAGCAGTGCATCCTGAGGAACAGTGTGTACTGAGTTAGTTGTTATGATGATAATTTCTGGGATTCTTTGAAAATATTTTACAAAAGAAGCTAAACATGAACATGCAGGAGTGGAGAACAGTGACGCAAAGCATTTGGCGTGGGAGTGCAGGGTGTGTTGTCATGGTTACAATAATGTCTCAGAGGGTTTGCCATGGGATACGGCCTTGTGTGGGCTGATCTCCGATCAAAGAGGGATTCATTCACCACTGCTCCAGCCAATCACAGAAACCCTAGGATCAGATAGTGATTAGTGATGAAATACTCAATGACCAGTTGAATGTTGTGAGTGAATATCTTGTGAGTTAACAGTATATACATTTACAATTACATTCTCATAAAAATTTAAATTGTACAAAAATGATTGTTTCTAAACCGGTTTATCTGACACTCCTGCTGCCCTATCAATGTTTTGATAAAGGCACAGTGTTTCTTTACACTCATGAGGACAAAGGCAAACACAGTAACTACACATTTTGTCAAATGGCTGAAATTTACTCTTTTAGACCACAACCTGTCCTGTGACGTATGAGTTTGACTCATCAATGCTCAGATTCAGAGAAAACTGGGTGAAACTATTTTATAATTCACATTTGTCTGGACAACAACACTCCTTGAAGCTTTTAGTGTCAGCCTAGTTCCTGCGTTTTGGCTTTGTTGGGCAGGCATACTTATAGTTCAGTCATGACTACTCGGAATTGATTTAAGGTGTTGTAATTGAAATGACAAGTTGGTAGGATTGGTCTTGGTGGACTAGATCTTTTTATGATGCTGCTGCATGCTCAATACCCTTGAAGCAGCTTTAGACAGGTGGTGCTGGGGAGGAGGATGGTTTCAAACAGGAAAAATCTCATAATGCGATGCAGTGAAACCAGCTTACTTGCAAACAATTGAGGCAATTTAAATGTTAGACAAAGAGAACACAAGTTGATTGGTTAAAGGGATAGTTCACCCAGAAATGATCATTTACTCACCCTCATGTCATCTGAGATGTGTATGACTTTCTTTCTTCTGCAAAAGATTTGTAGAAAAAGATCCAGGCTCAGCAGGTCCTTAGAATGTGAGAGGATAGTGATTAGAAATTTGTAGGTCCAAAAAGCACAGATAGTCAGCATAAGAGTAGTCCATCCTATCTCTAGTGGTGACATTAATGTCTTCTAAAGCGAATCGATCACTTTGTGTGTGAAAAAGAATGAAATTTAAGCACTTTTTAACGCTAGGCATTGATGAATCTTTCAAGCAATCTTTTATAGTTAAAAAGTGCTTAAATATCGTTATTTTTCACACACAAAGTGATCGATTTGCTTTAGAAGACATTAATGTCACCGCTGGAGATGGGATGGACTACTCTTATGCTGACTGTCTGTGCTTTTTGGACCTACACATTTCTAATCACCATCCTCTCACATTCTAAGGACCTGCTGAGCATGGATCTTTTTCTACAAATCTTCAAAAGTGTTTTGTAGAAGAAAGAAAGTCATTCACACCTCAGATAGAATGAGGGTAAGTAAATTATCAGAACATTTTCATTTTTGGGTGAACTATCCCTTTAAAAGATTACATGTTCAAAGGGCCTATCAGCTTGCGCCATGTAGAGTTTCATGACTGAACTTGAAAATCATTTGTCTCTAAATTGGAATAGGAGAAAGTATTTTACCATCAGAAAAATTAGGTATATCACTGAAGTAATTTTCAGATTTATAATGTATAATTTAATTTCAACATAGTAGAGAATGAAAAATCTCTTTCAGATTTTTTTTTAGTATGTTTATTTCTCTGATGCAGTCAATGACCACGTTATAATTTTCAAAGAAACTATACAGGCATAAATAAATATTACCTGAGCGTTTTTAAAGGGTTATGTAGGGTTTTGGAACAAAGGTTAAGAAAGCCTTTATTTCAAACATCATCTGTTATGAAGTCATCTCTCGCTTTAGAATCAGCAATCCCTTTTCATATAATTCCCCTCCGAAGAGATTAATCGAAAAATGTAGCATTTGAGAGCAGTGTTTTTGTTTTTATTACATGTTGTTGTTTTGTGTATTCGTTACATCAAGTGGTTTAATTTCATCTGTTGTAATTTATCTCCAGAGAACCCCCTCTCACACCGACTCGTATAAAGTGAAATTTATCATTACTTTACCAGCTGAGCAGCAAACGAACGAGCGTACAAACACACAGTTCAGGAACAATGACAAATGGCTCTGGCAGCAATTAAGCTCACAGTACAACACAGTTTTATATCGTTACATGTGGAGATGTGGGGGAATTTCTGAGGGGTTGCCAGATATATGTGGAAAAGTTCTCCCTGTCTCCAGGGAGCTCATTAACTCTGTACGGCTCTGTGTTTTCATCGACTGTGCACTTCTGAAAGAGAGAGAGAGAGATGTATTGACTGAATGAAGAATCCAATCTCTGTAATCAGAATGTTTTTTGCTGAATGCACACTCTTTAAGCCCAGAAGTGTGGCAGTATTATTTTTATATCTGTTTTATGATAACAACCTGAAGAATATTGAGGTGATTAGAATTGCAATGCGTTTAAACAGATTCACTGTGCTAATGTCAGTGGTACAGCATTATGGAAGTGTAGACTCTGACAAACTAAACGTCATTGGGACTGTAGGAGGGCAGACTGAAAAATACTCTTTAAGGAAACTTGAATTATTGTTTCAAAGTGTTAATGTGCACTGTCTGAAATGACAATGTAGAACTGTCTGTTGAGTGAGTGAGTTTTAGACAGATTATGGTTCTCTTTCTCTCTCACACACACGGCTGTCTACAGGATTCCTACTGGCATTGGAAAATTCTAATTTGTGCTTTCTAGGCCTGGAAAAGTCATTCATAAAATCAAACTCTGTTGCATGTCATCACAATTTTTCACACTCAAATTTAAAAGCTCACCATTCACATACTGTGGACTAATTGCAAAAATTTTCAGAAATCACCCAAAAAAAAAAAAAAATTGACTTCAGTTATTCATAAATATTGTATGTGTTTATAATGTTATGATAAACGTTTTTTTTTTTTTCTAACTTTGTAAACATATAATTCTTATTCTGTTCACTCAACCTCAAATTGAAAAGTCTTATTTCATTCCACTAGATGGCAGCAAGCACTAGAATTTTTTTTTTCTCTATCACATTCCATCACAATATACAGATCTGAAATGTAGGTGGCGGTCTAACGTATTTTATCCCTCAAAAATGTGCTTGCCATAGACATTCAGTCTTATTTTTAGCTCATGCACCACCTTTATTATTTTATCAAAAATCTCAGCCTCTGAGTGGACTAGAAGCTTAAAGGAATAGTTCACCCAAAAATGAAAAATTGCTGATAATTTACTCACCCTCAGGCCATCCAAGATGTTTCTGAGTTTCTTTCTTTATCAAAACAGAATTTAAGATTTTTAGGGTTTCATTTCAGGCCTCCTCCTTTAAACAATGCAAGTGAATGTACTCCATTTTTTTGACGGTCCAAAATGCATATTTAGGGTGCATCAAAATAATCCACACAACTCCAGTCGACAAATAAAGTTCTACTGAACGCAAACGATTGATTACTTTGAGAAACAAAACAATACTTATATACTTTTTAACCACAAATGTTCGCTTCCGTACATCTCTGTGACGTGCGCTCATAGAGGGATGATGTAAGCTCGTTGGTTATGGTCACACGTCACGTGGAGGAGGAGTCAGGAAGCGTGTTATTACGCGTGACCTTACCAACAAGCTTACATCATCCCTCTCATGAGCGCACGTCACAGAGATGTACGGAAGCGAACATTTGTAGTTAAAAAAGCATTTTGGACCGCAAAAAATGGAGGACATTGTTTAAAGGAGGAGGCCTGAAATGAAATCCTAAAAGTCTTAAATTCTGTTTTGATGAAGAAAGAAACTCAGATACAAATTATCAGCAAATGTTCATTTTTGGGTGAACTATTCCTTTAATCTGAGTGTCATTAGAAAAATGAGATCCTCCCCTTTACAAAGATATGTTCAATTTTATCATAAATAGTCGAAAACATATTTTTTTGATGATTTGTTTAGCATGCTTTTCCTGTTGGATGGGATATTTTGTTCTGAACATCTAAGATATAACATTGGATTATTCAGCCAAGCAAGCTCACAGACAAGTAAAGCATGGCTCATTTTTTTAGAAAACTACTTAAGGTAAAAGCAGATATAATGTTTTTTGCTATTTGGGGCTTACAGCAGCAGTGATCGGTGCTCTCGGACTTACAGAAATCATATTTAGGGGTTCAAGCAATACTATTGTATTTGTCCTGATTTTCTTCTTCTTCTTCTTCTGCCATAAAAGTGTATGGGCAGCCAAAACCGTAAGTCCTAAAGACACCAAACTTGGCAGGATGGTCGTTTTGATATTAGCTGATTAATTATTTGGGCATGGCCCTAATTTACTCAATGGTCCAAACTTTACGAAACTTGGAATACTTTGATATCAGAACATTTTGAGGATGCAATTTTGCCAATAGGGGTGTTACAGCTAAAAATTCCTTATAACTCCGGAACCGTTCGAGTGAAAAATGTGAAACTTGGCATGCATCATCTTTCGATCATGTGCTAACATATCCTTACAAAAACGATTAGACAAATCAACAAAAATGGCCACCAGCAGCCAATCAAACTTCAGCAGCTAATAACTTGCATTGTGAATGGCTGATCATTATGGAATTGAAGGCGCACTTACAGGTCGCCATAATTAGGCTGTATACCAAATTTGGTGAAAATCGTCCACAAGGTGGTGCTATAATGAGCTAATTAGAATCTTTTGCTAATAACTTCTTATCTATAAGGGCTATAATCAAAATTATTTCCTCTGATTCCTTGAGACAAGACGAACAAAACCTTCAATATATCTTCAGTTTTATTTCCAGCATTTAGAATTTTCTGATAAAACTTTTTCGAACTTCTCCTAGGCCGTTTGTCCTATTGGCTCAAAAATGTGTACGTATCATCTAGGGACTGTCCTGACATATATATATATATATATATATATATATATATATATATATATATATATATATATATATATATATATAATATTTATTTATTTATAAAAAAAATGTATATGTCAAATTGTTTAGAAGATATAAGCCAATGAATTCTGTATCTACTACTATGCCTTTATTTGTGTGCACAATGTCCAAACATGACAAAACTTCAAACATATACACACCAGGATAGTCTGAGGACATGTGCTAAATTTTATTAATTTCCTCTTGTCAACAGCAAATAAAAATATTATTTCATTATTATTCTGCCATTTAGAATTTTCTGATAAAACCTTTTCGAACTTCTCCTAGGCCGAAAATTTGTACGTATCATCTAGGGACTGTCCTGACAAAAGAAAAAAAAAAAAAGAAAATTAATTATTTTTTATTTTTGATGTCAAATTGTTTAGAAGATATATGTCAATGAATTCTTTAACTGTAACTACTACTATGCTTTTATTTGTGTGCACAACGTCCAAACATGACAAAACTTAAAACATATACACACCATGATAATCTGAGGACATGTGCTAAATTTCATAAATTTCCTCGTCAACAGCAAATAAAAATATTATTATAAGTAACTGACAGATGAAGGATGTACTACCCTTTTTGTTCACTAGATAGAGCAGCATCTAAGAAATTCCATTAAATCCTCTGACTTTGAGTTGTTGCTGTTTTTAATGCACAGATATTACATTACAAGAGCAATAACTACCCAACAAATGAAGAGCCCTATGAAATCTGTTTAAGATTTAATTGTCTAGTAATCCAAAATCTCATTTAAGCATGGTAAATCAAGGATGTAGTACTGATTTTTGTCCACTAGATGGAGCACCAAGACTAAAAATCCTTGAAAATCCTCTTTGACTTAGCTTTTTGCTCTTGTAATGTGCTGTTGTCCAGCAATCTTGTAATGTAATATCTGTGCAGTAAAAATAGCAACAGCTATCCAACAATTGAAGAGCCCTATGAAATCTGTTTAAGTTTTTCTCAAGTTCAGTTTTTTCCTAATTTAATTGTCCAGCAATCCAAAATCTCATTTATGCATGGTAAATCAAAGATGTATTACTGATTTTGTCCACTAGATTGAGCGCCAAGACTAAAAATCCTTGAAAATCCTCTTTGAATTAGCTTTTTGCTCTTGTAATGTGCTGTTGTCCAGCAATCCAAAATCTGTTCTTCTTCTTCTCCTTCTTCTTCATATTCTATTGTCATTCTGTTGTCATTCTAATAAAATTCTAATTTTGCAACTGTGATAAAATATCTTTTGAAAGAAATTTAACAAAAAACTGCTGTGTCCACAGCATCCACATGATCTGTTGTGTCCAATTTAATTATTTTGGCCATGTCCTGGCCATATGTGCTTGAACCCTGATGATTGCTGCTTGCGGCTATATTTCACTCTGTGATTCTTTTGAAAATGTTTCGAACTGTGGTATTAGGAAATAAATATACAGTCGCATTCCAGAGAATTAGAGCTTTCATTTGATATATGACTTGTGCATTTAGTTGCTACATGTAAGGCTGTTATTTTTTTAATATAAATATTTCTACCTATTACCTCTAGGGGGTGCTAATTTACACAAATTTTGTTAGGCCTTATTTTGTTATTTTAAGTAACATAAATGCAGAAGTAATGGTTATCTCTGAAAAGTTCAGATTCTTAGCTTTGAAATGATACATCATATGCCTGGCTTCTGTATACAGGGACTTTTTGATTTTGACACTTTTTGAAGTAAACTTTTTACACGTTATAGCGCCCCCTATGGACCCGCAAATAAAGATAATTCAATTTATAATAAAATAATAATTATAAATTTAATAAACATAATAATTCATATAATTCAGAGACTTTACATCATTGTGACAGATGAGTTAAGCCATAAAAAGTCGAAATATTGTTTGTTTTATGTGCATATCATTGAACATAAACCACATAATCCACAGCAATCTATTGCTATATGAAACTGAGTTTGTCAATCTGTCCTTTTAACTTCAAAAGTAAGTAGATCACAGTAACTAATTACTTTGGAATTATACTGTGGTTATCAACGTCTCATGCCATAAATGCCACATTTTTAGGATGCCTTGTCGAGTTCAGTGTCGTTTAAAACTTTGAAAAATGCGACTCGATACCCCTGCATTCTGTTCTGCTTTATCCAGCTATTTTTGAACACAAGCGCGCATCCTGCTGCTTGAGGATCTTTTTATGCTGTCTGCTCTTTATAAGTGTGTTTCTTTGCCAGTACAGCTGGAGTTGCGCTGACTGCCCACTGTTGACTGATTCGCAAAAACATAAAGGCAGTACCTCAGGCTTGAACTGCTCAAGCACTTAGAAAATTCCTTATTGCGGAACTTGTGTATGGTCAGGGGGCATGATTAATTGCATTAATTGTTTTAATGTGTTATATTTATTTTATTTAATTAATCACACTAAATTAAATTGACAGCCCTAATCAATACACAATGCATAAAACACAAAATAAATAAATAAAAATGCAATTATGGTTATTGGCAAAAAAGTGCAGATTAAATTCACTGTTCCTGTAGCAGTGAATTGTTGTTTATTTAATAAATTTTGGGGCTTTTTGCCTAGTTGCGACATTGCTGGGCAACCGTAAACTTGTTGAGCCAAACATTACCCCTTAATAACACATTTCTTTTTTTTTTCTTGGACATGTCCCACTCTGTATTTTTGCATTATTCTTTGTTTAATAGTCGCTCTCACGTGTAAGTAACGAAAAGCAGTCCTGCCCACTGATAGCCGCACAAAAATTTACTGTGGGAAAAACATTAGAGTAAAATCTCTATTGGTTGATATTTCTATTGTAACTGCAGTATATACAGTGATACCACCCAGACATAGTTACACGTGTATAGAAATATACATTTCACACACAGATTTAAGTTGATTTGCATTTGTCTGAGGTTTTGTGTTATTTTCCAGTGGTATATTTGACTGTGTGAGATTCACCAGCGTTTCTTATCAGTAATGGCTCTCAGAATGATTTATGACAAACCTCTGTACAACATTGCCACTGCTCTTTCTCTCTCTCTCTCTCTCCCTCTCTCTCTCTCTCTCTCTCTCTCTCTCTCTCTCTCTCACTCTCACCCTCTCTCCCCTTCTTACTGTGCTATTGTTCACACCACTAATACATTTGACACAGAGTCTGCAGGGAAATCCATGAGCAGACCTCAGTGATGTTTGCTGGCAGTAGAACAGTACGAGAGTCATTCATTTCACTTTTTCAAGAAAAAGCTTATGACTGCTGACAAAAAAGAGATTAATAAATTATTTTACTACTGATATTTAACTGATGTTTTAATAATGTTTTTACAGGTCATGCACTCAAGCCACAAGTGTCCTCCATATTCACGTCATTTTTGGATGGGTTGAAAAAATTCTACATCACAAAGGTGAGAAGGAACTGTAAATGTGTGTGGCCATACCAATCAAATACTGATATTACACAGCTTTCTGGAATACTTGATTTCCAACATAGCTGTGCTAGTTTCATGTCTCTCATATCACTGTGCGGTCTCTTTGTTTTACATAATAAAATAATTTCAACTCAAAGCAATGCATCAGGTCCATTTATTGATTTGGTAAGTAGCCATATAATAATTAGGATCTGCTTCGTGTTTGAGATCAGGGTTTATTTTCTGATTATGACTGGGTGACTGTACATTATCCTTTACTTATTACACGGGTCCCTGGAATGCTTGATTCTGATTGGTCGATGGTGCAATCTAGCGGTCTGATATTTTGAGTAACAACCGAACATTCGAGGAATTAAGACCGGTCATTTGGGTATTGCGAATCATCTTTCGTACTTTTGTATCAGTCTGCATTCACTACAAGTAAGCTAATAAAATAATTGAAACTCAAATCAATGTTTCATGTCCATTTATTTATTTATTTGGCAAGTAGTCCTGTAATAAGCTGGATAATGAGCAGTCAGAATTTGTAGCAGTCAGCGTAAACAGAATTTGACGCAAAACGGAAGTGAAATTCAGCTGTTCAACGATTTTCTTTCTTCTCCCATAACAATATAATTTCAATGCAAATCAATATTTCATTTCAATTTATTTATTTAGTTAGTAGCCTTTTTTCACATAATATTACAACTTTAATCTCATCATTTGGATTTCTTAAAATAGTACTTTTTTCTCGAAAGTTTAGTACTCTTGTAAAAGGCCTATTATGATATTATTCTCAAATATTATGGGCTTTATTTTCGCGTCCTCACTAGATGCAGTGCTACACGCAATGACCGTGCGCTGCGTCTTAACCCATTTTTGTGAGAGCGCTAATTCTAAGCTAATTTTGTGCCAGCACAAAGCGCAAGTGGCCGTAGGTGGGAGTACTTGTGTAACCTGTTGGAGGATGCGCGCAAACTGTGAGTGGTATTGTATGTTAATGAAAAGGCACAAAGCTTGTTTTATTTTTCTATACAAGTTTATTTTGTATAGCACCATTCCAAAGCTCAAGAACGCTGTACAGAAATTAAACGTAAAAAATAAACAGAGAAACATGTAACAAATATTCATTACAAAACAATGAACAATCGGAGAGCAGCAAAGCATGTTTTAAGCATCCTGTAACACCGTCAAGACTGCAGGTGAGACATAAGCAAGCAGGACGAGAGCCAACATCGCGGTCCGGAGCAGCGCAGGCGACAACATAGTCACAGAGCAGAGGATTCCTCGATGTAAGACACAAATGGTCCACATTTCTATTCTTCTAATGCATTACTTACATCCCATTTACAATACTAAATTCTTATGAATAGGCTGTCTTCATATATATCAACTGTGCTTGACAGTAAATTTAACATATAAAAGGATGCAGATGGCGCAATAACCGGATAAGGACCTCAGAATTAAATTGTACTTGACCCAGCCCATTAGCGCTTTGCACGTGCGATTTCGCCAAACCACTTGCGCCTAAACTTGGCGCATGCTTGCACGAACAAATCTAAACTTCATGGCCATGCCTACTAACTTTGCACGTATGACGTATCACATAGTGCTGCGCTTAAGACGTAGTGCTCTTAAAACAGGGCCCTACGACTTTATTCTCGTAATGTTGACTTTATTCTCAAAACTTTAGGACTTAATTTTCATAAACGGCCTATTATAAGATTATTGTCAAACATTGTGACTTTATTCTTGTAATGTTATAATTTTGTTATTTTTCAGATTAAAATTTTTATTGGTTGCTCCTCAAGCATGACACATAACAAAACAAAACATTCATGTACAGAGTCAACCATTATCCCCCTTAAACCCCATTATTTCCCTTACCCCCTCCCAATCCCCAACCCCACCCGACCCCCAACAAACATCCCTGTGGCCAAGCCAGAGTACACAAGCAGATAACAAAAAAAGAAATAAAAAGAAAAAAAGAAATATATATATATATATATAAACAATTTAAAACCATAATTCCCTCTCCACTGCCCCTCCCCGAGAGCCCTCCAAAAAGACCAGATAGCTGCCCCACTTTTTATCAAAAAACTCCCGGTTGCTTAGCCTTCTATACGACACTTCCTCAGATGCCGCCACCCTGCCCATCTCTGTGCACCACTCCTGAAATGAGGGCGCTCCAGCCAACTTCCATCCCCTAAGGATGACCTGTCTGCCGATCATAACACTGGATAGGACCAAATTTTTTATGTACTTATCCCCTATATTAATGACTGCCCCATCGCCTAAAATACAGAGTCTGGGGCAAAATGAAATTTGAGTGCCCAATATGTCACACTTAAAACTCTGAACCCTCAACCAAAATTCTTGGATCTTTACACACCACCAAAAAACATGGGTTGTGTCCCCATCTTCTGATTGGCATCGCCAGCAGGTGGGTGTGTGTTTAAGACCAAGCCTATACAATCTAGAGGGGTCCAAAAGAATTTATGTAAAATCTTAAATTGCATAAGGCGCACCCTTGCATCTCTAGATGTAGACTTGATGTTTTTAGAATTCTAGCCCACACTTCCTCCTCCAATACCAAGTTTAAATCTTTCTCCCATAATCTCTTGAGGGAAGTTGAAGCTCTGTCCCCCAGACCCTGAATTAACAGGGAGTAATACACTGATGCCTCAAGACCTTTTCCAAAAGCAGTAATCACCACTCCCAGAGTATCTGCCGCTTTAGGGGGGTGTATGCTACTCCCAAAAATAGTACAAAGCAGGTGGTGCAGCTGTAAATACCTATAAAACTGAGATCTGGGAATCCCATAATGTTGAACGATATTTTCAAAGGATTTCAACACACTACTCTCATATAGGTCACCGAGCGTATTAACCTCCCTCTCAATCCACTCTGTCCAGCAGACAGGGGACTTATTAATACATAGTTTGGGGTTCAGCCATATGCTCGATGCTACATTTAAATAAATGTCCAAATTAAACACTCTGGACACTTTTGTCCATACCAAGTGTAAATGCGAGATAACAGGGTGTAACTTAACTTCTCCGGTTAGTTTGATAGAAAGGCTTTGCATTGGCAAAATAGGGGCAAGAACTTCCTGTTCAATACAAAACCAGGGAGGGGCTCTCTCAGGTGGAAGCGACCAATGAGCCAAATGTCTGAGACCGAATGCATAATAATAAAACAAAATCTTGGGTAGGCCTAGCCCACCTTTGTCAATCGGCCTATGCAACTTACTGAAATGTAATCTGGGACGTTTACCATTCCAAATGAAGGACTTTGCTGTGCCATCAAACTGCTTGAAATAAGAGAGGGGGACATCTATAAGACTTTGTTCTTAAAATCTAAGATGTTTTATTTTATTGGCTGTGTAATCAATTGCCTTAAAAAAAAAAAAAACATTTTAAAAACATGAAACAGTATTTGCAATGCATTTTACTTCTATGATGTGACATATTTACGAGTGACACAATATTCAGCAGGAAATAAAGTAGGGTGGGACAAGGGTGGGATTTGATCGACTTGTGAAATGTTGAGTTATGATATTATTGGTTAATATTGTTTTTCCCTGCCCGTGAGGCCTCACTGATGAAAGCAAAAAAGACAAGTCATTTCAGAGGTGGAGAATATTATTATGTTTCATGTATGTTGATGAGGGATTAGGAAAACTTTTGTTTTTTCTTCAGAATATTGTAAACTGATGATTTGTGCAGAGTTGGACCAAGAACATTTAAGAAATTGAATAGGGTTAGTTTTGAATTCACATTGTTTTACCTTGGAATATCGTTCTCAGTTTAAAGGATTTGACCCACACCACCTGTGTGTCGCCACGCTGTTGTTTGAGGGGGATCGTGGGAAGGTTTTGCAGCACGAGAAACAGGTTTACGACATCGCTGCCAAATTTGGGTAAGAAACCATTTGTGTGTTTTCTACTAATGCTGTTTCCATGGAACTGGAGTAACTATTTCACCAGTATAGTTCAGCACAGGTCATAAGGGTTGTGCCGTTTGACCTTAACTGATCTTTCTGATTCTATACAGAAGCGTTTGCAGATGTCTCGCTCATTCATCACGACTCATTCAGTGGCAGTGATATGAGCGTGCCTGGAAATGAGTGAACACATTGAATGATTTCTGCATTAACGAGCTTGTGTTGATTTTGAGAATATTTAATTAGAGGCTGATTGTGATGGATAGAGGGTAAATCCCAGCATTGACCTTATTGATCCTATGTGTGTTTGTGTTCATGCAGGAAATGTTATCCAGACCACAACGCCTCATGATTTTCATTTGAAACATTAACTGTGCAGATAATATATTATTTTCTTCACTTACCAGTAACCGGTACTCTGTGTGTGTGTGTGTGTGTGTGTGTGTGTGTGTGTGTGTGTGTGTGTGTGTGTGTGTATGTGTGTTTTAGAGGTCTGGCTGCAGGAGAGGATAACGGTCAGAGGGGTTACATGCTGACGTTTGTAATCGCATATCTGCGGGTGTGTTACTAAAGCTCTTTTCTTGGCTCTTATTTAGATATACTAGAGTTTTAAATAACTTTACTTTTGAAGTCACACTTAAAGGGATAGTTCACCCAAAAATGAAAATTCAGTCATCATTTACTCCCCTTCTTGCCATTTCAAACCCTCTTTATTCTATGAAACACAAAAAGAGGTCTTAGGAAGAATGTTAGTGACTGACAGCCTCAGTCCCTGTTCACTTTCATTGTATGTTAGTATGATCAATTTCAGCATTCTTCAGAATTTCTCCTCTTGTTCCACAGAAGAAAGAAATTCATATGGGTTTGTAAAGAGTGAGTATATGATGATAGAATTTTAGTTTTTGGGTGAACTAATGCCATATACACACTATGTTTTCATTTGTAAATACATTAATTTCGCTACATTTATGCCTCTCATCCACACTAAAATGGCATTTTCATTAACCGAAAACGGAGCGTTTATAGCATACTTTGGAAAACGATGACCTAGTGAGTTGCACTGCTGTATACTGTCTGTATAAGTAACTGCCTTCTAAGAGGCCATTCAGAATGGAGGCGTTCTTGCACCAAAAAAAAAAAAAAAAAAAAGCAAGACGCTGCGCAAACAAATAGAACAGAATGTAGATTGAGTTTGCCTTTAGCATGTTGCTAAGCTAACAGTGCGATAGGTTAAAAAGCATAAAAATACGTAGAACATAAATATTGGGTAAAAAAAAACTAGATGTAATGATGAGAACAGAACGCAGGTGTTTTAAGACATGTTTTTAAAAGTTTAACACTTGACACAGCATCTAAAAAACGCTGAAAGCTAAAGTCTTTCTAGGAAGTCAGTCCACTGTCGGCCATCTTTGGAATGCTCTTGGGAGGCTATTTCCATTTACGACAGTGCCCCTCCTATCTACTTGAATGGAGAAACATGGAAATCTCATAAACAGTTGGTCAAGATTATGATCTAAGAACACTGGAATTATAATTAGTGCTTCATTACCTCAGATAACAAACAAAAAAAAACAAATTTTTCCCGACTTCAATTGCATTTGCCATTAGCATGTTGCTAAGCTAACACATGATACTCTGTGTAAAGCCTAATATTACAAAGCACATAAATATTATAAAATAAATAAAAAGTTAGACTAAAAAAGCTAGACAAACAAACTCAGATGTCTCGAGATGCATTTTAAAACACTTGACACAGCATCTAAAAAAATGTGCCGCTACTGCACGAGACACTATAAAAACAGTGAGGCACAGCACAAATGTCAAAGGCGTCAAAGAAAAAGAGAAAGCAATTGAAAAGCAATGGACTCAAAAACATGTTAGGTGTGAATGGTCTGAGATATCTCAAGGTTATCTAGCTCATTCTTTGAGTCTTATCGATGCATACTACATTTCCTAAATACACTGTAAATTTCAGTCCATGAATGTAACACCTATGTGTTTGCAGGATTTGGGAATGGATTACTATGTGATCGGCGAGTCGTTTGAGACATCTGTGCCTTGGGACAGGTGAGAGCTCAGACTGTGGGTAGTTTGCAACATTTCTTTCTGTCTGCCCACTACACTGTGTGTCCTCTCTCTGTACCCCCCCACCCGACCCACGTTGTCTTTGATGGTTTTGTTGTCTCTTTCTGAGTGCTTTAGTGGGGGTGGGAAAGTTAAAAGGACAAAAAGTTTGCAGAAGACCTTGGACATACACAAAGAGATAAAAACTTTCATCCTTCTTGAAGTGAACCGGGCATTTTGGCCCTTTGACTTAACACAGATCATTTCAAGAGCTGGATCACACTTACACTAACAGTCGAAGTTTAGACACACTTTTCTTAATGTACCATATGCTTCTCATGATCTTTAAAACCTTTTGATCTATAGACTTATACTAAAGTAAGCCTATATATCAGAATAATTTGAAATTAGATTCGATTGTAGACATAGTTTTTGTCGAAATAAATTTCTGTACAAAACGAAAATTTTATTTAGTGTCATTTCATAGTTTTGATTACACTATGTAACACAATTTTTGTTCCTGGGTAGTAAGTGTTATTTCCTAATTGCTTATGCCTCAAAAGTATAGAAAATGGCTATAATTCCCCACAAACTTTGCTTTTGTGACCAGGACAGTGATATTTTGAAATGTACCTATTTCCAATGAGAAAACGGGCGAATTTGTGTCTTTACGTTCACATAAAGTCAGAAAAAAACAACATATGAATCCAAAATCCTTCTTTATCTGTGGTCCGACGAAGACACCGGCTTTGACCTTTGCCTCAGACAGCTTAGGGAAGAAGTCTTGAAGGTACTTGTAGGCTTGAAGTCTGCCGACTCCTTATTTAGTGCTCTGACAAATTGTTTCATAAGGCCCAATTTGATGGGCAGTGGTGGCATCAGCACCTTCCGGGGGTCCACCAGTGGCTCCCACTTGACGTTGTTCCTCCCCACAGAGAACTCGGTTCTTGTTACCATTATGGAGCAGCACGGCTTTGAGGCTCCTGGATGAGCTGTCAATGAACAGACTGGTCACATTGTGGCAGAAGCAGAGCCCATCTTGACAGGTGAAGAAGCTGGAAAAAGGTTGGTGACGCTTCCTCTGATCTGCGACTTGCACACTTTCATCCAACAAGTTCCACTGCTTGAGCTTAGACTTCAAAAGCTTGGTATTGGACTTGGTGAGACCAAGATCTCTAATCAAGTCGTTGAGGTCTTTTTGGTTGGGGTAGTATGGGTTTCTCTCCTCAGCTCCACCTCTGAAATCCCTCAAAGTCCATATCTTTGATGCTCACCTTGATAAATTCAAGGAGAACATGGGAGCGTACTCGGAGCAAGGCCAGCGCTTCCATCAGGAAATACTGGACTTTGAACGGCGCTACCAAGAACAGTATAACGAGAACATGATGGGAGACTTCATTTGGGGGCTGATTCGTGAAAGTGATTTACATTATAATCGTAAATCTCGAAAAACTACTCACTTCTAAATCTTTTGTAGTCATTTTTGTATTACTTTAGTATAAATACATGTTAATTTGGATTCATATGTTGTTTTTTTCTGACTTTATGTGAACGAAAAGACACAAATTCGCCCGTTTTCTCATTGGAAATAGGTACATTTCAAAATATCACTGTCCTGGTCACAAAAGCAAAGTTTGTGGGGAATAATAGCAATTTTCTATACTTTTGAGGCATAAGCAATTAGGAAATAACACTTACTACCCAGGAAAAAAAATCAATAAAATGTTACACAGTGTTATTATGTAATATTAATATAATAAAATGTTATATTATTCATTTTTCTCTCTCTCAGGGTTTTGGACTTGTGTAGGAACGTGAAGGAGAGGATTGTGTTGGAGTGTAAAGAGAGAGGAGTACAGTTTCCTCCACTGTCCACATGCAGGTACACACACACACACACACACACACACACACACACACACACACACACACACACACACACACACAAACAAATATACTTACACTGGCCTGTCTGTCTCTGTCACCTGTAACTTGTTTTCTGAAATATTAAAGTCTGTTTGACGTAATGATGTGACTTCAATTTACAGTGACACTAAAAAGTATTTTGACACTACACTTATAATTTTATAAATGTCCTTATATTAGAGAACAACATTTCAAAAATGCCATTTACCTAAAAAAAAAAAAAAAAAAAACGTAAAACTTTTTAAGGAAAAGATTTCACCACAAGACAATGTCTGAATCCAATGTTTGCATAATTTCCCTGCTACTAAGATGCCTTCATATGGTTGGTTTTTGATGGCAGCATAAATGTACTCTTTACTGACTATGATATCCACCAATCCTGGAAATGTGATTTGGTGGTTAGTTGAAATTATAAATATGACCGCTGATGGAGCAGTTGAAAAAAGTAGGCTAATTAATTAAAGAATTAATGTCATTTATTTATTTTTTTCAACTCATGATTCCATTTCTACTAAGAAATAAGCAGAGTAGTTATTAACTAGATAGATAAAATATGTCAACACAAACTTTGATGTTGGCTTGACAAAGCCTTGTCTGAGTGTTAAAAGTTTGAAGACTGATGGTTACACAGACATTATGGTAAGACAAACCAGCAGCTAGCTAGTCAGAGGGACTGTCACATAGATAGGCTGTGTCTCATTTGGAAGGCTGCGTCATCCGGAGGTCGCATTTGTCAGCCGCATATGTCTCATTTCAGAAAAGTGAGTAGGACACTCCGAATGCGACCTTTAAATGCGACCTTCTTTCACGGGAATTTGTAGGATGCAAGAGGTGTATTCTTTCAGGGGCACTCACAACCCACAATTCTTTGCTTCAACGGAAATGAACATCATTTGTCTAAATAAAATGACACCAATTTGCTCGAAATATGATGTTCAAATGCAAGTAATGTTAATTCCCAAGTTGAAATACCTCAGTACATGGGTGTAGAGGATATAATATGTATAATTATAATAATATATGAGTAAAATAAAGGATTATAGACTAAAAGTACACCTGTAAAATCTATTTTCTATTCTCTCAACATCATTATAACTCTCCTAAAATTTACCTCATACATTCCCTACCAAAGGGACTTCGTTCCCTTGTGTGGGTTTGTTTACATTTAAATTTTTTTGACAGAGATTGAATTATCGAGAATTTCATTGGCCTGTTTGAACATTCCGTCAATGTAAGTCTACAGGATTTTTACGATTTTTGATTGTCTGCTGTGCGAAAACCGTAAGTCCGATCAGTTAGAAAAGACATAGCACACTATTCTAGAACAGTGTGAAGGTCTGCACCAGGTTTGATGGATGTAGCTTGAAAGCTCTTTGAGGAGTTAATGTTAGAAATTTTGTCTTTGTTTAGGGATTTTGAAAAACCCTAAACTAAGTTTGTAGAATAAAGGCAAATTCACACTGCCACAACAAACTACAACTAACACATTTGTTGGGTTTTGTTGGGTCAGTGTTTTCACAACTGTTGGTGTTTGTTGGGGCAGTTTGACAATGACAGTTGTGCTTCTCAACATTCTAAATCCAACAGCCAACTTTAGAATGTTGGTGTTGGAGTTTATTGGGGCAGTGTGAATTGGCTTTAACAGTATGTTGGCTTCATCAAGCCAACATAAATATATTAATTTGTAGTTCACTAGACATGACATGACGTGACGTGACCAGTAAGATAATCTTAGGAGTTAAACACTGTCCGTCAGTGACTGACTTGTCAGGGAGGTGCAAGGCAGCTGTGATCAGTTTCGGACACAACCATCCACTAAAAATCACTGTTACTAAATGTCATAGCAAAAGTGGCTCAAATTCTGAGAAAAACTCTAGCATCAGTTGTTTGCAGTTGTCATTGCAACAGATTGTTTGACATGTTATCCAATGCAATGACATTCAGACATTCTTAAGTGGCCAAATAGTTTTTGGGGGCCACTCTATTTAAGTAAAGGTTTTCACATGTTCACTCTGATCTCACCTTCAGTGTGACACACGCAGTGAAACGAAGGCAGATCAAGTCTGAAGCGTGTTTCTCAGTCATTCATTTCCTGTCCTCCTGCTGTGTCACATGATTGATTGTGCCCATTTAACCTTTGCAGAACTAGATAACACAAACTCACAGCCCTGAAACTCTCTCTGTCTCAAAGTCAAGGGGCACAAAGACAGACACTGGAATGCATGACAATTTCTTTCTCTTTGTTTTTCTTTCTTTCTGTGGGCAAAAGATCCAATTAGGGATGCAATGGTTTCACGGTATACCTAGGTTTTTAAACAGTAGGTTTTCATACATGTTCTCATTCATGGTATTGCATGAATATAATGTCAGTTTTTTTTTTTTTCGGAACTTTTCTAAAATCCGAAGTTCAATTAAGACAGAATCGTCTACATTTACACAGCATCATATAAACAACATGATAAAATAAATCTCTTAATTACGACTTCCTCATTTTACATTCATCTGTCACTCCATTGTAAAGGCGACACTCAGACTAGCACTCAGACAAGTCGGAGCCTGAACCTTTAGCTCCCCCAATGAAATGGTTGAAGTTGGCGGTGTGGGAATACTTTGGGTGTGTTAAAAACTCACGAGGCACCATCAATGTTTCTTAATCACCCAGTTTGTAAAGTTTGTTGCAAAAAAGTGCCTGCTGAAAACAATTCAAACCTGAAGCAACATCTTTGCGAGCATCATCCCATGGAATTTGTAGAGATAAATGTTGGTGAAAATACAGTATGTACCAGGGGTATTTAAATAATGTCTACATTTCCCAATTACTGAATCAAATGCATTTCTGAACTGTTAACCTGGGCAGTAATTATTACAAATTATTATTATTATTATTACTATTATTATTAGTTTGCTCAATTCAATTGAATATATCTTAAAATAAGAATTAAAAAATTATGTTTGACAGTATGCTATTCAATTAAATAGCAATAGGGAATTTATTTTTATTTATTTTTTTTGTCTAAATTTAGCTATAAATAAATAATAAACTGCTATTAATATTATCAATGCACCTTAAAGGTGGAGGAAGTCATTTTAATCCAATACACTTTTTGTCAAATTCTGCAAATATCTCTTCACGGTCCGCTAGCTGTCCGTTCTGTGTGTGCGCTGAAAGAAAATCCGGTGTTTGTACACAGCCCTGGCTCTGTAAATGGGAAAATAAACAAAGTGGATTGGACCGATCCACACAACACTATTCCAGCATGCATGAATTTGGTGGGCGGAGCTTCTGAAGGAGCACTGAAGGGAGGGGTGTGTTGAGCTCAAATATCAACAGTCTATCTCAGGAATCGCTTACTCCACCTGTAATACCGTTATAGCGAAATACTGGGGTATTTTTGTGATGGTTATCATACCATGAAAACAGTTATCATACCGTTATATCCCTTAACGGTATGCCGTTTATCTGTTTAGAAGCAAGAAAGGTTAAGATATTATTTTCAATTCTAGGGAACCCATACATTTGTATTAAATGTTGATTTGTAGATGCATAGATTTTGGTTTGAGTACATGTATCCAGTTACTTTAAAAACTAGCAAATTATAACACAATGTGTCCAAAACCAGAATGTGCATCAGATTGTAAGTAAGGCTTCTGAAATTTCCAGGAGGACTTGTGGGCAGCGTAACTTGAATTTTCATCTTTTTTCATTCTAGAGTTACGCAGACGTATGACGCAGGTGCTTGTGTGTACTTCTATTTTGCCTTTAATTACCGAGGTCTGAGTGATCCAGTCCACGTCTATGAACAAGTGGAGGTACGTAATCGAGTTAAAAATTAACACTGCATCTTTAAACCAGCACATTGTTCCTCAATATTCAAAGTAAATGATCAGAACAAGCTATTTCTTGACTACTCATGTTGTGTTTAAGTGAATATTTTGCAGAATGTTCAGGCTGCTGCTTCCCGTATAATAAAAGTAATGGGGACTGGGGCTATTGAGTGCCAAAAAAGCACCATAAATGTAACAACTTTAATTTTGTTTTTTTCCTGCAATGCTAAAGACTTAGAATGTAGTGCACAAGTCACGTGGACTACTTTTATGATACTTTAAAGTGCTTTTGTCATTTTCGGAGCTTCACAGCACCTGCACAATTATATTGTGTTCCAAGAATGACAGAAAGTCATACAGGTTTAGGATGACATGAGGTAGAGCAAATGATGACTGAAATGATCTGTCCCTTTAAGTTGTAGGTTTGTAGGTGGGTGTTAAATCTATTTTATTTTATTTTAATTAAAGTGGATATAGAGAATACTTTGCCAGTATTTTATGTTATTTTATTCTCCTAAATAGCATGCAGCCCGGGAGGAGATTCTAGCCAATGGAGGAAGCCTGTCTCACCACCATGGAGGTAAATTATAATCATATTAAATAAATGAGGATAGTCCCTAACTCTGACCTCTATGTTCAAAAACATTTACACTCGGCCTCTAGACTGAGAACTGTAGAGCTGAGCTTGAGTTTGGGTCAGTGGTTTGTCCTGGTTTATTAAGTCTGAAACACATGACTTATCTACATTACCATCCAACTGCTGCTTGCTAAACTTCACCAGACTCATTAATCACACACACACACACACACACATTAAAACACACTCAGACTCTTTGTGCATGTTTTGCCAGAGAGGTCGAGTGTTACAAGAATGTTAAAGTGAGAAAGAGGAAATGGCGAGCTGATATTTACAAATTAGGATTGGCAAAACTAGATATTTTAAAGATTTTAATAAAAAAATATATTTTTAGGCTGGTTTTGTGTTTACCTGATGCAGGACATTTACATTTTCAAAAACAGCTAGACATAGCACAACGCACTAAAACAGAATCATGGGGTCTCGAGACACGTGTGACCAGTTCTCTTACTCTCTTGAAGGAGGAAGTGAGGGCTGGGTAAATGTCAATGTAAGTCTTTATTTTTAACACACTTTGTAATGTCAAAACTGGTTTGCTTTTCAGCACAACATATACACACAGATCAATTCTGTTGCATGTCTCTCTCTCTCTCTCTCTCTCTCTCTCCTCCGGCGGTCTGGATTGCCCTTCTTATCCTCCTCCGCTCTCACTGCAAACACAAAACAGCTGTTAGAGAAATCAGCCACAGATGTGACTCCTTACCGCTCTCATCTCCCGATCTCGCTCTCCATTCACAAATCAGCGCTCGACCATGCCCCCACCTCCACAACGCGTTTTTAAAAGTTGGACTATTTTTAATTTGAAGCCTTCTAAAAAACGCAAAGCTCATGGTTGGGCACTTAAGTAGCACAAGACCCAACGCAGCTTTAAAGGGGTTAAATTTAAAGATGCAACCTTTTAAAGAGGGTTCTTACTGTGTAAACCTATCTGGGTGTTTCTTCAACTTCAGGCAGTTTCATGTCCCAGGGATTTATTTTTATTAAAACAAACAGATTTCAACGTATTTCTTTTTGTTATATGAAGGTCTCATTAAAACAAAATTGGAAACTTTTTACCAGGCCTTCATCATTTACACCGATCAACCACAACATTAAAATCACCTGCCTAATATTGTGTAGGTCCCCCTCGTGCCAAAACAGCGCCAACCCGCATCTCAAAATAGCATTCTGAAATGCTATTCTTCTCACCACAATTGTAAAGAGCGGTTATCTGAGTTACCGTAGACTTTGTCAGTTCAAACCAGTCTGGTCATTCTCCGTTGACCTCTCTCATCAACAAGACATTTCCATCCACAGAACTGATACTCACTGGATGTTTTTTTGTTTTTGACACCATTCTGAGTAAATTCTAGAGACTGTTGTGTGTGAAAATCCCAGTAGATCAGCAGTTACAGAAATACACAAACCAGCCCATCTGGCACCAACAATCATGCCACACTCCAAATCACTGAGATACATTTTTTTCCCCATTCTGATGGTTGATGTGAACATTAACTGAAGCTCCTGACCCGTATATGAATGATTTTATGCACTGCACTTCTGCCACACGATTGGCTGATTAGATAATCACATGGATGATTGTTGGTGCCAGATGGGCTGGTTTGAGTATTTCTGTAACTGCTGATCTCTTGGGATTTTCACGCACAACAGTCTCTAGAATTTACTCCGAATGGTGCCAAAAACAAAAAAAACATCCAGTGAGCGTCAGTTCTGCAGATGGAAACGTCTTGTTGATGAGAGAGGTCAACAGAGAATGGCCAGACTGGTTCAAACTGACAAAGTAACTCGGATAATATCATCTCAGAATGCTATTCTGTGATGCAGGTTGGCGCTGTTTTGGCGGCACGAGGAGGACCTGCACAATATTAGGCAGGTGGTTTTAATGTTGTGGCTGATCGGTGTATATTTGGTACTTTTCAAATGCCTTTTATGTACAGATATGACTGTTTTAGTCTCATCCCTGACACAGACATTCAATATTAAACTATGAAAATCAATTATAAAATATGTTACATGTTTAAAAGTATGATCATCTTAACAAAGAGTGAAATAAACCATTTCAGTATTTATTGTATGAAAATGATTTCTATTAATTTTTCAAAAATGACAACTTTCCCACGGTTGTGGAGTTATTTCCAACACCAAACAATTTGTCCCCTTTTAAAAAAAAAAAAAAAAAATAGTGTACAAAAGTGTCAGAGAAGAGCACGCTTGAGATGAAATATGAGACAAGTGATGTTTCAAGAAAACAAACAAAAATCAAGGTAAATTTCACTTGTGAGCAGACTATTTTTATTGTGTCATTTCCAATCAAGCTGTAATTTTGCCAAATTATGCAAAAAGTGTGAAAATATTTAAAATTACTATATCTATTTTGTGTGTATTTAGGATACATATGTTAGCTATGAAATTAGCCTTAGCAAGATTAAGGAGTCGGCCATTTCAAAAACGACAACGACAGTGGTGGGAATTTTAATGACTTTCTGAAAAAAAAAATTGCAAAACAGACAAATCTCCTGTGATGCATGTTCATACACTGTTGGACATTTTTAGTAGGAAAAAAAAGTGTGAAAAGATTTTAATGAGACTTTACTTTCTAGAAGTCCACAGTGCTAAAAGGGCCTTAAGTTAAAGAATGACACATATATACAGTGTATAATACATATATATATAAAAATATGTACATAGTTATAAAGAGACCTTATTGATTGACTAGTCAGTTATTGGACGACAAGTTGATTAGTTGACCATGGAGACTAATCCCTGTTACACACTTTCCTGACCATTAACTAAAATAGAGAGAGTTTCCGGGAAAGCACAAAGCCATGCTGAATGTGTGTGTGTGTGTGTGTGTGTGTGTGTGTGTGTGTGTGTGGTGGGGGAGTTCTCTGTAATTGTGATTAATAACAGTACTGCGGTACTATCTGCCTGCTGACAGGCCCTTTTGTCTACACACAATCACGGCATGACAAATGAAGTGTGTGTGTGTGTGTGTGTATCAAGAACCGCACACTTTACTAACCTGTATTTACTGCGGGTCAGAGCTGTGAATACAGTGAAACGCACACATCTTCTTTGTTACACAATGGCCACATATACATACATCTAAGTAAACTAAACCAACACAGAGTTTCCCTTTTTGGTTTTAGAGAAACGGCTAAAATAGACTTGGTGCTCTAGAAAAAGAAAAAAGAGATGAGCACCATCATCCTGAAGCGTTTAGAGAAAGAAAGAGATATAAAGGCACTAAAGCAGCACAGAGTCTCTTTTGAATTATTTGCTTAAACTGATTGGAAATATTGAGAAATATTGATTGCAAAATTTGAAGACCCAATGCAAGAGTGTAGTTTTAGCACTCTGCTGGGTGTTTCTTCAACTTCGGGCACCTTGTTAAAACAAATTAAATAATTCACACTTTCACTAGTTTGTTAAACTTGTCTACTAACAATGTCCAACAGTGTATGTCCATGCACCACAGTTGATTTGTCATTTTTACCTTAAATATTCTCACCACAGTGTGATTTCCAGCACATCTCCAATTCTGTAACGTGTTTAATAGAATTCTGTGCTGGAAATGACATTTAAAAAAAAGAAATTGAAATCCTAGTGCTAGGGCTACTTTCATAGCTGACATTGTATGTATGTTAAATACACACAATTAATATTTTCATAGTTTTGCATAATTTGGAAAAATTACAGCTTGATCGGAAATGACACAATAAAAGTAGTCTGCTCACAAGTGAAAATTACCGTGATTTTTGTTTGTTTTCTTCAAACATCACTTTATTTCATATTTCATCTCAAGCATGCTCTTCACTGACACTTTTGTCCACTTGATTAACAAGTACACTAACTTTTGAAAAAAAACTAAAACAGTCAAATCTGTACATAAAAGGCATTTGAAAGTTCAAAAAATAAATGATGAAGGCCTGGTAAAAAGTTTCCAAGTCAGTTTAAATGAAACCTTCATATAACAAAAGAAAGAAAGTTGAAATTCATTCAGATGAATCAAACCTCCCAGCAGTATTCACAACTCCTGTCACTCCAACACATTAGTTTAGTGATGTAGTTTACTCATATCTGTCCAAACACAAAGCGCAAGGTTCAACACTTAGTTGGTGCCGTGACCCTGATTATAAGAATCCTTGTTGGACTTCACAGCATGATTCTTGTTTTTAAAGTTGGTTTGTTTGGCACCATGCAGACATGCTCAAACAAGTTACTCTGAAACACAGTCCCAGAGCTCAGCATGTGTGTTTGTGTACAAATACACACCTGAGGATAGCGCAGGAGGAAGACCAGCATGTGTGTTTATGCAGGTGAAGACCTGGGATTAACTTCAAAACATACAAACTTCTAGTTCTGTGGTCTTTCACTGTCTTTTGGCTGCAGTTTTTGCATGTCTCAGCTGTGTAAATGTGGTTACGCGAGACGAATAGTGACAGGATAGTGATGGAAAGAGAGAGCGAGAATATGGGCTGATGGCGAGATGATAGATGTGTAAATTATCTCCGTGATGGAGGCAATGATGCAGTCAATACCACCTTCTGTTTCTGTCTGTCGCCCAGCGTAGACACAAATACACCGCTGGGGGTTTGGGGGAGGGGCCGATATGCCTCGCTCATGATTGGCTGGCTGTGTGATTGGTGGGCCGTCTGTCTGTTCTTTCTTGCAAATTGATTGGCTCAGTCACTGCAAGACCTATTTGCATATGTATGACAGAGTCTGGGTTTGGGGTGTTGCCACTAGCGAGCTGGCCTTGCCCTAAACCCCACCCCCTTCTGAAACACTAACGTATTACGTGACGAAATGCCGTCTGTTCACTTATCAATCATATTAAGTGCGCGAGTAAGGGACTGAGAGAAAGAGGTAACATCAGGGTTCCCCAAACTGATGCTCACACTAATGATTGATACTGCACACTGTGTTGTGTAGTATAGTATTAACCAAACACCCATAAAGGACATGTTATTGTTTTGATGATATCTAATACTGTATGTGGGTCAATGACACGACACAAATGTTTTTGGCTGAATCTGTTAAGTTATTCAAAATGACATTAAATATGCTATTCACACAAAACAATTACTTGAATACACATTTACTATGATGAACATTTTCTAAGTTCAAATAATTTAGATTTATTTTTTCTGGGGGTTGTATAACTGTCCGGAGAAAGTAAAAAAAAAAAAAAAAAAAAACATAAATAAAAGTGTGATTTAAAGCTGAAACTCTTTAAAAAAGACATGTTGGCATACGTTCTTTTGAATAACTTTGTATTATTTAAATAAATAAGCAGCAAAACAATTCTGATTTAAAATATTATAAATATTTGAAAAAGTTTTCTCCAAATCACCAAATTAAAGTCAGGTGGTGTAACCAACGTGCAGGTAGCCTTTTTGTTGTCATGCGACCAAAAAAACCATTAAACCGACCCCTATAGACCCTCATAAAGTACATGAAGTATTAAAAAAAAGTGATATTTTGACATTTTTATGAAAAGGCACATTTTGTTCAGGTCAAATGGAGTAACTAATAAAACTTCTTGATATTTGTAACTGAAAATTGTATTATATTTTTATGTACACTCATGGGTATTCAAAGAGAAAGGAAAGTATTTTAATACTATTTAATTGATGGTTGCACCATTTGACATTTTTAAAGTCCATAAATGATTTAATTTAATTATTATTATTTATTTTTTTTAGAAAATGCTATAAATGTTTATCAAGAATATATGAAACCAACATGGACACAAACATAACATTTTTGCAGACTTGATGCATGCGTTTTGTTCAGGTCAAATGGAGTAACCCTAATGGAACTGGAAAATGTATGATATTTTTATGTACATTCGCAGGTATTCAAAGAGAAAGGAAAGTATTCTAATACCATTTAACTGATGGTTGCACCACTTGACATTTTTAAAGTCATTAAATTATTTTATTTTTTGTAGAAAATGCTAAAAATGTTCATCAAGAATGTATGAAACCATTATGGACACAAAGATTTGATACATGCATTTTGTTCAGGTCAAATGGAGTAACCTTAAGAAAACATCTTTATTTGTGATTCAAAAATTCATGGTATATGTATGTACACACGTGTTTTCAAGGAGCAAGGAAAGTATTTTTAATCCTTTTAAATGATGGTTACACCACTTGATATATATTTTTTAAGTAATTAAATCATTTATTAAAATGCTATACATTTTTATCAAAAATGTATGAAACCAACATTGACACAGATTTTACATTTCTACAAACTTAACATGTTTTAAACTATATATTTTTTAAAGAATTGGACTTGGACAACCGTATATATACACTACCGGTCAAAAGATTTGAAACATTTGACTGAAAAGTTTCTCATGATCTTAAAAATCTTTTGATCTGAAGGCGTATGCTTAAATGTTTGAAATTCATTTTGTAGACAAAAATATAATTGTGCCATCATATTAATTTATTTCATTATAAAACTAACATTTATTTAAAAAAAAAAAGTTTTTGAAATTGATGACTTGGACCAAATAATAAAGAAAAGCAGCCAATAAGTGCCCAACATAGATGGGAACTCCTTCAATACTGTTTAAAAAGCATCCCAGGGTGATACCTCAAGAAGTTGGTTGAGAAAATGTCAAGAGTACATGTCTGCAAATTCTAGGCAAAGGGTGACTACTTTGAAGATGCTAAAATATAACACAGTTTTGATTTATTTTGGATTTTGTTTAGTCACAACATAATTCCCATAGTTCCATTTATGTTATTCCATAGTTTTGATGACTTTACTATTATTCTAAAATGTGAAGAAAAAAAATTATAATAAAGAATGAGTAAGTGTTACAAAACCTTTGACCGGTAGTGCATGTGTGTGTGTGTGTGTGTGTGTGTGTGTATATATATATATATATATATATATATATATATATATATATATATATATATATATATATATATATAGTGTATATATACACTGGCAGCCAAACGTTTGGAATGATGTACAGATTTTGCTCTTATGGAAAGAAATTGGTACTTTTATTTACCAAAGTGGAATTCCACTGATCACAATGTATAGTCAGATCATTAATAACGTGAACAATTTTGCCCACTCTAACCTTTTCATTTTGTTGTTCTGTTTCAAAAGTGGCTTTTCCTTTGCAATTCTTCCCATAAGGCCTGAATCCCTGAGTCTTCTCTTTACTGTTGTACATGAAACTGGTGTTGAGCGGGTAGAATTCAATGAAGCTGTCAGCAGAGGACATGTGAGGTGTCTATTTCTCAAACTAGAGACTCTGATGTACTTATCCTCTTGTTTAGTTGTACATCTGGCCTTCCACATCTCTTTCTGTCCTTGTTAGAGCCAGTTGTCCTTTGTCTTTGAAGACTGTAGTGTACACCTTTGTATGAAATCTTCAGTCTTTTGGCAATTTCAAGCACTATATAACCTTCATTCCTCAAAACAATGATTGACTAATGAGTTTCTAGAGAAAGCTGTTTCTTTTTTGCCATCGACCTGTGCACTGATCGAGTTGAGATTTTCTGACAAGTTTAGTCTCATATTTCCTCAACACTGAATGCATACAAATCAAATGATGTAACAGTCACAGATAATGTTTTAGATCCAAGTTCAGGTCATCTCCGGCTTTTTGCACATGTTGTGTTAAAAAAATACTATTTATCGTGATGAATCTTCAGCAATCATACACTCAAAAATGTGCCATCATGTTTATATACAGGATATACAGATGTGTGTGTGACACGCCAATCTATAACTCAAAAACAAACACAAAGACAATGTTAAGCTTCATTTAATGAACCAAATAGCTTTCAGCTGTGTTTTGATATAATGGCAAGTGATTTTCTAGAATCAAATGAGCAATTTAGCATGATTACTCAAGGATAAGGTGTTGGAGTGATGGCTGCTGGAAATGGGGCCTGTCTAGATTTGATCAAAAATGACTTTTTTCAAATAGTGGTGGTGCTGTTTTTTACATCAGTGATGTCCTGACTATACTTTGTGATCAGTTGAATGCCACTTTGGTGAATTAAAGTACCAATTTCCTTCCAAAACAGCAAAATCTGTACATTATTCCAAACTTTTGGCTGCCAGTGTATATACAGAATATATATATATATAAGAAAGCATGTTTTGTATGTATGAATTGTGTTTTGTAGTAGTTTAATAGCTTGTTAGGCAATTTTCTCTACTTTACTAATAATATAGTTAACATTGATGTATGCTGGTTGGTATTTAGTTATGAAAAGGACAGACAGACAGTGTAGATTAGAGTGGAAAAGGACACACACAGAGCGCGAGCAGAAACGTGGCGCTGTAGTTTTACTCCACTGGGAGCACAGGCAGCATAATGAGTTTGATAGTCTACTGCTCTCCATAAATCACATCAAGCAAAACATCTCAGCGTTTCAGCCAAGCCACCCACCCCCACAACATTCATCATCCACCAGACTGATGTACTTCCTGCTGTCTCTCTCTCTCTCTCTCTCTCTCTCTCTCTCTCTCTCTCTCTCTCTCTCTCTCTCTCTCAGTGGGGAAACTCCGGAAGGAATGGATGAAAGAGAGCGTGTCTGTCGTGGGTCTCGGCATGCTGAAGTCAGTGAAGGAGTACATCGACCCAAAGAACATTTTTGGGAACAGAAACCTGTTGTAATTCTTCTCCAAACTCTGGATTCCTGTTTTCTATGATCATCTAATCATAATTGATTAAAACTTCATATTCTTATTTTTTCATCTTAGTGTGTGTGCACAGTAATATGATAATATGATAAACCAGTCCTCTGTTTCCCTTTAACACCGACTTCTTGCATTAATGACACCTTTAAAGGAATAGTTCACCCAAAAATGAAAATTAATGCATTATTTATGCACCTTAATGTCATTATAAACCCATATGCTGTTATTTTGTCAGTGGAACACAAAAGTAGAAATTTTAAAAGAATCATTATGCAAATCTTCACTTTCGCCAAAGGTCACAGCCCACGTCCAGAGTCAAAAATGGCCCGTCAATGTCAACCTCACACAAAGCTATCCTATGGCTTCAGAAGACTTGGAATACAATGCAGAAATCATTTGGACTATTTTTATTGATTTGTTTATGATGTTTTTTTACTGTTTCTTTTTTTTTTTTTTTTTTTTTTTTTGGAGCCGGACAGACACTGTTGAATGGCAAGAGCTGTGTAACAATTGTTCAAACCTTTCTCCTTTTGTTTTCTATGTAAAAAAAATAACAGCATACAGGGTGAGTAAATAATTGCATCATTTTCATTTTAAAGTTGTCATACTACTCAGAATGCCTCATTATTAATGCATGATGTCATTTCCCTCTGGTCTTTCCATTGTTCATTTGTTGTAGCAGGATTTTTATAATCAAGTGTCTGGATGCTTCTGTGTCTTCCGCTGCTGTTGTGTTTAGTATGTTAGCAGTGACTGAAATCAGCTTTTAAAAGCAGTGTGCCTTCTGTCTGTCTTTCTGTCTGTCTGTCCTATACTCCTCATTCTGAGTGACTCTAAATGTTTACTGTCTGTTTTCTTCTCCTCTCTTCCTTACTGTACTTTTGCCTTTTCTATCCTTTATTTCGAGCTGTTTCTCATAAACTATGTGTATTATGATTCTCACAGAAAAACATCCAGGTTATGTTTAAATTTGTCTCAAATTAAAAGAAAAAACAAACATTATTTGTTGCATAAAGAAAATGTTGATACTTATTATTAAGACCATTAAGATTTTTTGCATTGTGACATTATTAATAATATAACACATTTCCCTCCAATTGTAATGCAAAAATTCAAATTTTCATTACTGTATTAAAAAATAAAAATAAATAAATTATATATCGCATAAAGAAAATGTATCTCCAAAAAACAAAACAGCATATATTAAAATTAAGGAATTAAATAAATACATCAAGTAACTTAACGGTTGTGCTTTATAAATGTACTTTCAAATTTAAATGATATACAGCTCTGGAAAAAAATTAAGAGCCCACTGCAAAATTATCAGTTTCTCTAGATTTACTCTTTATTGGTACAGTATGTGTTTGAGTAAAATTAACATTTTGTTTTATTCTATAAATTACTGACAACATTTCTCCCAAATTCCAAATAATAATATTGTCATTTAGAGCATTTATTTGATGAAAATGACAACTGGTCAAAATAACAAAAAAGTGTTTTCAGACCTCGATTAATGCAAAGAAAACAAGTTCATATTCATTTTTAAACAAAACAATACTAATGTTTTAACTTAGGAAGAGTTCAGAAATCAATATTTGGTGGATTAACCCTGATTTTCAATCACAGCTTTCATGCGTCTTCACATGATCTCCACCAGTCTTTCACATTGATGTTGGGTCACAGATTGACCTGTCTGTGTGATATGGAACATTGTCCTGCTTCATGCGTCCTTCACAAAGACGAATCTGCCCGATTCCAGCCTTGCTGAAGCACCCCCAGATCATCACCGATCCTCCACCACATTTCACAGTGGATGTGAGACACGTACAAGGTTATCCTGGAAGAAAACTTGTTTTCTTATGCTCTGACAATGTCCCCCAACTCTGAGGATTGGTTTTTCCAGCAGGACAGTGCTCCATGCCACACAACCAGGTCAATCAATGTATGGATGGAGGATCACCGGATCAAGACCCTGTCATGGCCATCCCAATCTCCAGACCTGAACCTCATTGAAAACATCTGGAATGTGATCTAGCGGAAGATGGATGGCCACAAGCCATCAAACAAAGCCGAGCTGCTTGAATTTTTGCACCAGGAGTGGCATAAAGTGACCCAACATCAATGTGAAAGACTGGTGGAGATCATGTGAAGACGCACGAAAGCTGTGATTGAAAATCAGGGTTATTCCACCAAATATTGATTTCTGAACTCTTCCTAAGTTAAAACATTAGTATTGTGTTGTTTAAAAATGAATATGAACTTGTTTTCTTTGCATTATTTGAGGTCTGAATTATTTTGACCAGTTGTCATTTTCTGCAAATAAATGCTCTAAATGACAATATTTTTATTTGGAATTTGGGAGAAATGTTGTCAGTACTTTATAGAATAAAACAAATATGTTCATTTTACTCAAACACATACTGTACCTATAAATAGTAAATCTAGAGAAACTGATAATTTTGCAGTGGTCTCTTTTTTTTTTTTTTTTCCAGAGCTGTGTAATGTTTTCGCACAGTAATGAGAGTAAGATTTCATATAACTAAAGTTTTATATTGATAACTGGGGGAAATAAGTTATTTCTTTATGCTCAATTATTTTTTTCTTTTAATTTTGAGCTGAAATATGACTCTGGTATGAATGTCGTAAAATTGATAACATCAGAGTTTGAATTTGAAAAAGCCTCCAAATGCATGATCTTGAAAAAACATTTTTAATGTTATTAAAAAGAAATGGTGCTGATTCTTTTTCATATTTGCCCTTCCTTGCTGTCCCAGATGTCATCCTAAAATTTTGCAACCTGAATTTAGCAGTCTGAATATTGAGACGACCGCTTGAATAATTACTTTTTACAACCCGAATTTAAAGATGAATTCACACAAAACATTTAGAAATATTTTAAATTAACCTTTAAATTTACATTTAACATTTTCAGTCACACTGAATTACACACATGAATTCAGTGATCTTTTCAAATTCAAATGCTCTGATGATATCAGTTTGACACCGTAGACATGTTCTTGATTGATTTTGTGAGATTCACTCTTTAAGAGGTGCCTCAGTTTATGCATTGAACGAGATCTGTAAAAAATTCACCCTGTAAATATAGGGTTTAAAACAGAGATGTTGCTCCAGCGTTGTGTGCTACTCTTTTAAAGCCCTGATCATGTGTGTATTCAGCCGTCTTAGAACATGTTGCCTGTCTGACAGAGGTTTTAGTTTGAGTGGATTTGTTTGATAATTTCATTGATTTTTATTAAATCTCTCTCCTGGTGTTCCTACCAAAGACTGTCAGCAGCTCTTTAAAGGCATGCTGCAGCTTCACACACACACACACACATCTGTACATCCTGTATATAAACATGATGGCACATTTTTGAGTGTATGATTGCTGAAGATTCATCACGATAAATAGTATTTTTTTAACACAACATATGCAAAAAGCCGGAGATGACCTGAACTTGGATCTAAAACATTATCTGTGACTGTTACATCATTTGATTTGTATGCATTCAGTGTTGAGGAAATATGAGACTAAACTTGTCAGAAAATCTCAACTCGATCAGTGCACAGGTCTGGCTCCAACCACACCCACTCTTCAACTGTTCGGCCCACCCGGAGGGTCCGATCGCCCTCCTTACATCTTAGAGCTGGAGCGGGCCTGTCAGTGCATCTTTTGTGAAGTTGTGAAGACTTATATATTCTACTACTGTAGAAGGTGAAAGAAAGATACAACAGTACAAATGTGGAATAACAGGTTAATTCAATGTCTTTAACTCGCTTATAAAATGCTACAGTGAGCGCGTTTACATGCACGTTCTTACATCGATTATGCTTAGTAAGGCGACAACGTGTGTGGTCATGTAAACGCATTACCTGCTTATCCAATGCACGCAATTGTTGTGCACATGCCTCTTCATGGTTTAACATCAAAAGCAGAGAAAAAACTCATTATTTCAAATTTCATGTAAATGTAGTTTTCTTTGATTTTTTTTTATTAAGCTGATTTTGGGGAGTAATCGGCGTATTGGTGTGCATGTAAACGGGCTCAGTGTGTGTGTCCCATTTAACAGGGTAGAGATGTCTTTCTTTACTACAGTGGCACTTTTGTAAAGCATTTAACCCTAAATAAATAATCAAATAGCCTTGGCAGGGCTTTTATTTTTATAAACACTGCACACTGCCGTGAGATGCCACCGCTCAGCCCTGTCAAACAGAGCTTTTTCACATGTTTCTCAAATGACACTACCATTTATAAAATGTCATAAGAGCTTTATAATGTGTTATAAATCCAAATGATCCAAAGGAAGTTTGCTTGCCCCTCTGAATGAGTCCTGAGTGGTTTCATCAACAAGCCTCTTAAATTTCACTAAAAGAAGAGCTTTAAAATAAACAATAAACAAACAGTGTATTAACAGATTAGAATCTGAAAATTATGAAAGTTACCCTTGTCTTTTCCCGGATTTCTTGGCCATGTGTTTTAATATCAGAGTACATTTTGTCTAAGCTGTTTGTGCAATAAAATAACATGTTGAACATTTTATATCTTGTGTCATGATTAAAAATGTCATTTTATTTAATTTTCCTACTTACGGTTTTAAATGATTTCTTAAAACAAGTTCTCATGTGGTCCTCACTGATGAATAAACTGCAGCTGTCCAGCACTCTCCAGGCATATTAGACCTTGGTGGAAAACTGGTTTGTAATGTGCATAAATATGTTTAACCACATGGGGTCACTGTTAAGTGGCATCTGTCTACATTTTAATGCAGTATTTCTCAACGCTTCCCCCAAGTCAAACACACCTGATTCAAGTCATCCAAGTGCAGACCCTTCTCAACTCATCACCTCATTAGTAGAGCGATGCAAGACCTTAAAGGCGTGGTCACATTTACCTTCACACTGCGAAATTCACATTCACCTCAGTGGGAATCCTCGCCATCGTGAATTTTGAGCGATGGCCTGCCAATGGTGAAGAATTTTCCCTCATGAATTTCGCATGAGGGTTTATGATCGTTGGTAGCCGCCATCTTTGAAATTACCTCAAATGCCGCTTCTTGCTGAGGTCGTGGATCGATCTAGCCTGGCTTCCGGATGTCTGACTCAAGGCACGTTTCAGTCATTAAGTGTGGTTGAATTTATACAGCGCTGCACAGGCCGATCGAGGCTGAAATTTGAAGTGTATGTCAGTTAGAAATTTTGTCCAACTTTAGATGGTGCCACCACTGCGTCACCGTGACGTATGCCATCAAAGTACCACGAGAACATTTCGAGAGCCATCTGGCTCAGCCACTTCAGTTTCTCCAAAGCAGCTGCACAAGCTCTGAAAGACACAGCTTATTCATGATTAGCAAGACTCACAACATGACAACGGTGACCTGTTGGGCTGCGTTCGCAATGGCACTTCACATACTACTCTTACTACTTCTACTATGTCAGTCTATGGCAGAAATAAGAGTAGTATGGTAGTATGCCATTACCAAGGTGTTTATTCTGACTCCTCCAGTTCGCTAATCTCTCACAAATCCGTAGTACATCATATTTATATCATGTTATATTGTAATTCTTTTTTAATAGTAATATCACGTTTATTCATAAAAACATTCAAAATTATTAAAAATACTGACTCCTTTATTGGTATTAAAATAATACAGGCTTTTATTGGACTTTCTTCTTGTACACACAGCAGGCACTGTGTTACGCAGCACATAAACCTTTCAAATGAATAGTGTTTCTGATTATTATATGTAATATTCAAGCATTTGTCTATTTGAATTCCACTTTGTCTGCAATAAAGAAAGCAAACATTGTGCGATCTATGACTGATGAAGGTTCAGCACACGACGGGAAGGACAAAGTGTCTGGCTTGACGGCTCTCATTTCAACTCCATTTCAACATTTCAAGATGCAAATACACACCTATTGTTTTCAAGTAGGAGGTGGGAAAATCCAAGACCGCTGCCATCCGCCAAAGAAGGGGAGGAGTGGTTCCGTCCGCCAGGGGCCAGAGGACTCGCTGCAGGGTGAGGAGCGAGCTGGTGTCCGCCAGAGGGCGAGCAAGTTCTTCTCTCTCTCTCTCTCTCTCTCTCTCTCTCTCTCTCTCTCTCTGTCTCTCTGTCTCTGCTCGCTCTTTCCCTCTCCTCACACCTCCCCTCGTCTCTCCCTCAGGTTCACAGGAGGCGGGGTGGACCACCGGCTGACAGAGGTGGCGCCCTGGCCTGAATCGGGTGGGGGAGCAGTGTGACGAGAAAGAGGGTGTGACCGGGCCGTGATGGTGCACGGCCGGCACTGAATCAGCGGGAGAGCGAGATAAAGGGGAGCCGGAGGTGCCAGTTCAAGAGAGAGAGAGAGAGAGACGCACGTGGCCGCATTGCATGTGTGTCCTTATGTTTGTTTGTTTTATGTTGAGTTTCTGATTAAACTTTATGTTGACTGTTCAGCCGGTTCCCACCTCCTCCTTGCCCGTCCTTAACCTGTTACACCTTCATAAAAGTGTTGTAAGCCATGAACCAAACCAACCAAGTCCGAGGTGAATCACAACATCACAAACAAAGTATTTGAAAATCTGACAAAAAGACAAAGGTACAAGACTGTGTACTTACTGTCTTTCATGAGGGTTCTATAATCCCATTGTGTAAAAACGATGGGAATATATAAAACTATTGATTTTAGGTTGTTGATTATAAGTATAGAAACAATATATTTTAAGTTTATTGCAAAATATTCCGATATACACAAATAGATATGAAGTTTAAGGGACACCGACTCAATTACGTCATTCAGAGTTAGTCATTGGAGTGGGCGTTCGCTCTGAAGCAAGTTTTGCAGGGTTTGGTTGGCTACAGTTCTCTGATTGCTGGATCTTTCTCTGCTGTACCATTGGTAATATAGTTGTTTACCATGAACTCTGCTATCAAACACGATTTTTAAACAATGAAGTTGAAATAACTGGGACTGATGGCTTCAACGGTAGCATATACCATCGATGAATAACCTCTGAGCTCACGGTAGGTCTGTCTTTAAAGGTTTATAAGTTATCGTTGAAAACCAATTCATCTATGGAAAAAATGAATGGGATTTTTACTTCCGGACTGTTGTGCTTTATTGAAGCTGCTATAGATCCCAGACCTTTGCTGTTTTAGTCAAAGGTCTGGCTACGTGAGACTATCTGGAGTCCACCATTAGGACTGCTACTACTGATAGATCAGTAGCTGCTACGAAGCAGGGTGGAGAATTATTTATTTTTTTTTTCTCTAAAATTTCTAAGCCATGAACCAAACCAACCACCTCCGAAATGAATCCCAACATTATAACATTTGATTCAACTCAAAATATTTGAAAATCAGAAACACTGTGTACTAAAGTTGAAGCATTGTGAATTACATAATCAAATCAGAAACAATGGTACTATGTAAAACTAGTGAAAAACAATTTCAAAGTTCTTGTTCTTAAGTTCTTGATTACATTATTTTAATTTTATTGCAAAAAAAATTCATAAAAATAAAATCAACTATACACACATACTAAATTTTTAAGAGTGTAAGACTGACCTGATTACATCATTTTCATCAAGTTCTTCACTGGGAATTTGGCAATTATTATTATTATTATTATTATTTTTTAATGAAGTTGAAATCACGCTACCCGACCCGAGCCCAGTGGGACCCAACAAACCGTCGTGTTTCAGGCTGGGTTCAGCTCAGTTTCAAGTATAATTTTGGGTTAAGGTCAGGTGTGGGTTTGAATGAATCAGGAGAAGTTATAAAGAGAGTGAGAGATTTCTGGTTTGGTAGAGGCTTGAAATTTGATGGTACCAGTCGGGTCACACGGTCTCAGGTTACAGGCCGGTTTCGGGTTCAACTTAAAGGGATAGTTCACCTAAAAATTTAAATTCTCTCATCATTTACTCACCTTCATGCCATCCCAGATTTGTATGACTTTCTTCCATCTGCTGAACACAAACTAAGATTTTTGGAAAAATATTTCAGCTCTGTAGGTCCTCACAATGTAAGTGAATGGTGGCCAAAACTTTGAAGGTCCAAAAAGCACATAAAGGCAGTGTAAAATTAATCCATATGACTCCAGTGGTTAAATCCATATCTTCACAAGAGATATGATAGGTGTGGGTGAGAAACAGATCAATCAATTTCGGTACCCATTCACTTGCATTGTTTGAACATACAGAGCTGAAATATTCTTCTAAAAATCTTCGTTTGAAAGTCATACACATCTGGGATGGCATGAGGGTGAATAAATGATGAGAGAATTTTCATTTTTGGGTGAACTATTTCTTTAATGCCTGTGCTTACCTCTAGCTCAAGATAGGTCAGTCAAGAAATGTTTATACATTATCACAAAAAATAAAATTTTCTCTGGAGAAAATGAATAGTATTTTTACCTCTGGATCCCAACTGCTGTGCTCCCAAATTCATGTCGCTCACGTTAGTAGCATAGCTCAGTGTGTCAAGAGTATTTGCACCAACCACTAGGCCATGGTTCTGTTGACCCTCAAAATGTTGACCCATTTTGTGAGATATACACACATACTCTAGTCAGCAAAAGTGCCAAACACACTATATGCAATGAATTTCCAGCTCAGCGACAGCACATTTTTAGCAGCAAGTTTATTTGAATTGAACACTTCCAGAAATCATGCTTCAGGATTCTCAATAAATCTCTGGCAGACAAAAGGAGAGTTGAACAAACAAGAAGATTCAAAACAGCCTCATCAACTTACATAATGCTTTACAGAGTCATCTAAACAACAGTGGCAATAACAGTAAACAATCCCTAAAGAAGAAATCATTCTCAATAATGTAAAACATTCTAAATAATGTAATTGTACAATAAGAAAATATCCCATCCCACTGTGATGCAATAGCTTGTTCCATGCATGTGCATTAAATCAAATACTGAATAATGAAAGTTCAGGTGAATCTTATTAAAGGTAATTGCTCATCTCTGGAGAAGACATTTCCTCATGCAATTAAACCTTACCGTTTATCAATTTGTATTTTCTTTTTCCCAAGAGCATGTAGACTTGTTTTAGCTCAATGAGCCTTTCAAACCAACCACAACACAATTTTCAAAATGCAATCAAGTCACAGATTTGTATTTGTACATATGTGTGTGTGTGTGTGTGTATATATATATATATATATATATATATATATATATATATATATATATATATATATATATATATTGTCTTATTGTGTATTTCTATTTATTCTTATATTTTCTATTCGCTTTTTATTTTTATTATATTTTTGTATTATTAATATCTCTGTCTTGTTGTTGTATTGTTTGGGCACTGGAAGCTTCTGTCACCAAGACAAATTCCTTGTATGTGTAAGCATACTTGGCAATAAAGCTGATTCTGATTCTGAAGTATCAAATAAAGCAGAGTCCACTTCAGGACACACAGGAGCAGAAAACAGGAAAGACAATACAAACTTAGGCTATTATGATGAATATGCAAAAATTTATTTTAATTAATCTCAGATGTGAGTGAATGACCATGGTTATATCCAGATATATAACTGACTTTAAGGCTTTTCCTTTTCCTTGATGGAAGGAGACTTTAGTATAGTCATGACAAACTGCCTTGAGGCCACTAACCCAACAGAACCTGGAAGTGCAGATTGTATCATATTACTTGTTTAAGTTGCAGCCATAGATACATAAAACAGCCCCTGATGTCATTCACCACCTTGAAATATTCAGTAAACAACACCCAAATGGGCAAAAACTATTTCAAAATACAATGTGATAGTCTTTGAATTCTCCTTCCAACCAGGAAAATTGAAAATATAAAGCATTCATTTAAGTTGGTGATACAAGTTAGTGTTGACAATTCAGATGTAAGAAATTAATGCATTAGCATTAAGATTTAAAGCTATTTCGAGCCATTTGGTTTACATAATGGCAGTCAGCATTAGATCTATGTACTGTATAGTATAGTATAGTATAGTTACTCTCCCGAATTAAGAAATGCTTGCCACAACATACTGTTTGGTTTCTTCCACTACAAACTTATTGTTTCACAAACCCCAGATCAGGACCTGGTCTTGGACATCATAAGTTGTGGTAACAAGCGAAACACTGGAAGGAAATGGATCCTGAACATGGATTTTGTGTACTGTACTGTAGTAACGAATATGAAATCCCACGAAACCAACTGAATGGAGCACTATTTTTATGCAATGCTGTTAAATTCCCAAAGTATTTTGCCTTGCATCATGATATCTGGTTGAATCTCACAAAAAAAGTAAAATAAATATAATAATAATAAAAATTCATTACTGTAAGTAAAAAATATCTCATTCTCATTACTATAATGCAAAAATATATTATTTAAATATATTAAAAATACTATTTATATATTATATTTATAAAATATAAATATAATATTATATTGTATAAATATAATATCATATACTCTAGTGTTTAAAAGTTTGCATACCCTGGCAGAAATTGTGAAATTTTGGCATTGATTTTGAAAATATGACTGATCATGCAAAAAAAACATTTTTTTATTTAAGGATAGTGATCATATGAAGCCATTTATTATCACATAGTTGTTTGGCTCCTTTTTAAATCATAATGATAACAGAAATCACCCAAATGGCCCTGATCAAAAGTTTACATACCCTTGAATGTTTGGCCTTGTTACAGACACACAAGGTGACAGACACAGGTTTAAATGGCAATTAAAGGTTAATTTCCCACACCTGTGGCTTTTTAAATTGCAATTAGTGTCTGTGTATAAATAGTCAATGAGTTTGTTAGCTCTCACATGGATGCACTGAGCAGGCTAGATACTGAGCCATGGGGAGCAGAAAAGAACTGTCAAAAGACCTGCGTAACAAGGTAATGGAACTTTATAAAGATGGAAAAGGATATAAAAATATATCCAAAGCCTTGAAAATGCCAGTCAGTACTGTTCAATCACTTATTAAGAAGTGGAAAATTTGGGGATCCCTTGATACCAAGCCAAGGTCAGGTAGACCAAGAAAGATTTCAGCTACAACTGCCAGAAGAATTGTTCAGGATACAAAGAAAAACCCGCAGGTAACCTCAGGAGAAATACAGACTGCTCTGGAAAAAGACGGTGTGGTTGTTTCAAGGAGCACAATACTTGTTGACCCCTCTCCAAACATAGCGCTTATGGTTGTGACCATAAAGCTCTATTTTGGTCTCATCACTCAAAATTACAGCGTGCCAGAAGCTGAGGCATGTCAAGGTGTTGTCGGGCATATTGTAACCAGGCTTTTTTGTGGCATTGGCTTCTTTCTGGCAACTCGACCATGCAGCTCATTTCTGTTCAAGTATCATCGTATTGTGCTCCTTGAAACAACCACACTGTCTTTTTCCAGAGCAGTCTGTATTTCTCCTGAGGTTACCTGCGGGTTTTTCTTTGTATCCTGAACAATTCTTCTGGCAATTGTGGCTGAAATCTTTCTTGGTCTACCTGACCTTGGCTTGGTATCAAGAGATCCCCGAATTTTCCACTTCTTAATAAGGGATTGAACAGTACTGACTGGCATTTTCAAGGCTTTGGATATCTTTTTATATCCTTTTTCATATTTATAAAGTTCCATTACCTTGTTATGCAGGACTTTTGACAGTTCTTTTCTGCATGATCAGTCATATTTTCAAAATCAATGCCAAAATTTCACAATTTCTGCCAGGGTATGCAAACTTTTGAGCATAACTGTATATACTTTTATTATAATACTTAAATTTAAGTTTATGCTGATAGAAATATATAATAATTGTGTAAAACAGTAATGATAATCTAATGTGAATCATAAGTGAGAATAATGAGAATTACAAACAAACTTAAAAGATGTAAAACATGTAATTAGAATTTGGGCAGAAAATGTCCATGTCATAAAAACACAATTTCACAAAAAAAAAAAAAAAAAAAAAAAAAAAATCTTAACAGTCCTAAATGGTACTTTACGCAAAATTTAGGCTAAGTTCTTGTTTCCTTTCAATTTAAAGGCGTGAAATGTAATATGTTCTTGACAGATTTTGAGTGATTCACCAAAATTGGAGAGAGGATTTATTTAACAGTCAAACGTTCAGCTTTCCCTTCAATGAAATTCTGAACAAAAATTATGTTAGTGTGTGTATTTAGCTCGTGATTTTACTTCGTAAAGGCACATACATGTTTTCAGATTTATCACAACATTTTTGTGTTGACTGGCAAAATGAGCCTGAAGTTTAATTGAATTTACTAAAAGTTAAAGGGGATGTGTATAAAAGCCATTTGCTGACTGTAAAATGTAAACACTGTGGGACTGTTGTGCATTCAGAACATTGCTCTGTTTGTTTGTGCATCTCGACCACCCCGACACATCTACACTGGCTCAACCAATGGCGTGAGTTTGGGGCAGGACTATCTGTTTTCCAACCAATGGCAGATGCAGAGAAAGTCTGAATTTTCATTATTTTTGTGATACTGTTTGGTGATGCTAGTCGTGCAGAAATTAAACATTTCACCTTTAAATAATATGAATTATGTTTTGGTCTGAGGTAATTAAGTAAACACACAGTGTAAAGAACAGCGCTAACTTAATGAATCAATCTCTCACGCTATGTTCTGAATGATGATAAAACAAGCAGGGCTAAGACATCATAATGGCTGCACCGCTCATGATAAACAATATGAACTGGAGAGAGAATCACGATGCAGGGATGGGCTTCATGCATTATCATGGGTGCTTTTAACCAAGGCACAGAGAAGAGTGCTGGAGTGAATTTGCATTGAAAGCATTGGCAAGAGCGCAGAGGCTCCGTAAACCCCTGATCCTTTTGAAATATATCAGCTAAAACAACAAAGGCAAAACATACTGTACATTCAAAACCTGCATTAGTCATTCCTTCATATGAAATACGCACAATATAGAATCGAGTCCCAGTGTGTTCATTCAACAATGTAATCAAAGCTACAAAAGGAAAACTGCACTATAATACCATTAAACCAGCCTGATCTCATGAAAATTACGTGACTATTGCAACATTTTTGCTAAATAAATGTATGTGGTTCATTACAAGTATCACGCAGTTCTGAGTGAAATGTTCACAACAAATGTGAGATAAAAACGCAATTGCTGAAACAGCTACATTTTGTGGTGTTTCGATAAGACTTTCGGCTCACGTGTCAACTCGCATGCTCTCCAGGACTCGTACCCAAGTCCAACTTGACTGCTTCTATATATATTTGTAAATGTATTTGGTTAAGTAATGTAAACGTTAAAATATATTACCTTACAAGTTATGCTCTATAATGAAAGCATTTTTGATGCCATAAGATAGCACAGTGTGAGGAACAGTGCAAAAAATAAACATTTATAACTGCTAATCCGCCAATTTTCTTGTGATTTGTGTGAAAGTGAATAAAAGTAATTGGTGGTGCAGCGCTTTTAGTGTCCATTTCACCAGGAAAATGTCGCGATACATACAACAGCCCACGTAAAACATATTTTGTAAACATGTAGTTACAGTAACGTGATCCTATGAGACCAGGTTGCATTAAACAGTAGCAATCTTCCTTAAAGAGTCCCTGCTGGAAGTAATTTATAGAACCAATCAACCAATAACATGGTAGAATCTTTATGTTAGCATGCTAGCCATAAATGAGCTAATTCAGCCTGTTAGCTCCCTGGGCCTGAACACATCCCTAAGTTTTCTCCACATAAACAAGTCATTGCGAGCTAATCGTGCAGTCTTTGCACTGTGGAGATAGACACAAACTCAGTCGCAGTTGCCTGAAGTGCTCACAGAGAGCGAATGCCCCGAAGCCTGCCAGTCAGAAGCGTGCAGCAAAAGTCAAAACTCCTTCCGTGTGCAGAGCTGCGGGTCAGAAAGAAGCATGTGGCAAAATCTGGCATACTTGTCCCACAGTTAGCTCACGGAGTGGAAAGGATTGCTGTCACTTGTGGCTGTGCAGCTTCAGCTGGTTGCGGTGGCATCCCCGTTACATGGACTACCAGGACTGGTGGTTTCCTGGCTGCGCTGGTGCCTGTGGTGAAGCTCCTCCCATTTTACTCGATTGGCCTTGATCAGGTCAACCATTGGCTGTAGTTTAGGGTTTAACTTGGCAAAAGTCTGGAAAAACAGAGAGAAAAAGTAGATTTCTGTCATTCGACAAACACGTAGCTATGTTCGTTTTGCAAAGATTCCAATAGTTGTTCCGGTAAACCCTGCGAGGGCTGTTACAAATGCAAACACACTTTTCTTGTTCATAAGTATGGTACAACAGGGGGGCTTAAGGCACTTGGATTTATTTTCTCCCAAAACACTAAATAGCAACAAAAACTTCTTTCTTTATAACACACCGTATAAAATATGTCAATTCCTTAATATCAAAATATAGGGGTATTTAAATCAATATTGTTTTAATAGAAACATTTTTATATATTTATAACATTACATTCCAAGGCACACTATTGTTATTGTATTGTCATTAGTTCTGATGCAACTGCACCTGACATACATGGCTAATGAAAGCCAACAGCACCATCTGCTAAACTGTAATTTATAATCCAATTCTCATGAAAGCTGTAAAAGCATGCATAATGATCATAAATATATAAACGTATGATCATATCCAAATATCTTAATACGTAGAGACAGAATCCAATTAAACCCCATGTCATTCATTAATAAGGAATGAGCTTAATCTGCGATTGGCAATTTTTAAAAAAAGCGAGTGCAATCATGCACTTACAGTCTCCTGATTTCTATAGGCTATGTATTCAACAGCTCATCATGAGTAATCAACAACAAATCCATTCATTGACCAAGTTTGCTTTAAATGCACGCCGTTGCTTTATTAAGGTCTGTTTTCTCTTTAAGCCTTAATTCTAAAAAGAGGCTTACATGCTCCATAGACTGAATCCTGCTATATCATATTCTGTATGAACTAAAGGCCTATTCACACCAAGCCTGAATTTTTGGTGCGAATGTTTGGTTCGAATGAGCTTTTCAAAAGGAACAATAGATTCCTATGGCGCTATTCACATCGGGTCCAACAAATCGTTCGGCGACAAAAAAGTTTGTTTGTTTGTTTGTTTTGTTTTTTTACGGCGAGCAGTCCGATTTTCTTTCTTTTCTTTCTACTGCGATGAAACTGACTGACCAATGAGATATGAGCTTTTTTGTCATTTTTCCAGAGTCGCTGCTGCTGCACAATACGTGTTGGTGGCGCTAATCAACTGGCAGACACAGGCATTGTGCTTGTTTACTTGTCTCACGCACAAAAACCCTTAATTCAATGCAAATATGCAGTAAATAATATAGAAGCTGTAAATACATTCTTTCCTTTTATTTTATATAATATACCTGGTGACATTTATTTAATATGTATATCACTCTGCCTGTTATATTATCCTGGCATTAAAGATAGCAGTGAGGTTCGTCAATTGCTTTTGACTAAGCTCATAGTAAAATATCACATAAAAAGACTCTTTACATGCAGGTTGAATGGTTGAACCTCACTGCATTTTTCATTGCAAGGATAATATAACACAAAGTATTCCTGTTATGGTGCTCTTTTTCTCACCATGCACAAGAAACCCTGAATTCAATGCAAATATACAATAATTAAAAAAAGAAAAGACCATGAGGCTGTGTTTTCTTTTATATTATTTTAAATATTGGGCATCATATTTTATATTATACCTGTTTTTACTTAATGTACATTATTCCACTTGTATTTATATCATTGTACCTTTTGTTATATTATTCAGGCATTCAAAAAGAATGGAGTTAGGGAGTTCGTTTGTAATATACTCAAAATGCATAGCAAAATACATGTGCAAATATAAATAAACTGGACATATATATATATATATATATATATATATATATATATATATATATATATGACACAGCGCTTTTTACTCATCTCACTTGCACAAAAAACAGATTCAATATTCCTCAAAATGCAAAAACATGGAAAGAACATAATGAAACAGTTATGCCAAATTAGGTAAATAAATACCTTAACAGTGTTAATCATATTTTCCTCACGCACGGACCTGTAAGCTGAATTTATGAGAGGCTGAGGCTGATGAATTGATGAAAAACTGTATGCCATTCTTAAATATGCAAATGTAAATATTGTAAATATTGATCTAAGAAACAGATCGATATTTAAGTCCTTTTTTACTATCAATCTCCACTTTCACTTCCACATTCTTTTTCTTTTGTTTATGACGATCACATTCTTCATGTATATCGCCACCTACTGATCAATGAGGAGAATTTATAGTAAAAAAAGACTGAAATATTACTGTTTCTCACCCACATCTATCATATCGCTTCTGAAGATATAGATTTAACTACTAGACTTGTATGTATTACTTTCATGCTGCCTTTTTGTGCTTTTTGGAGCTTCACAATTTTAGTACCCATTCACTTGCATTGTGAGGACCTACAGAGCTGAGATAATCTTCTAAAAATCTTTGTTTGTGTTCTGCAGAAGAAAGAAAGTCACATCTGGGATGGTATGAGGGTGAGTAAATGATGAGATAATTTTCATTTTTGGGTGTACTGGTTGCCTTGTTTATTTTATATAATAAAATCTGCATTTGGGTTCACAACTTCCGCATGCCTGAGGATCACTGTTACAGAATGCAAGACCAAGAGATGAACCCAGCAGAGATTGCATTCCGTGTTCAGGAATCCATGTTCGTAGTGGAATACAGCTTGAACTTAGACTATTATGCCTGAAAGGCCACTAAGGACAGTATTCTAGTTGGGACTTAATAAATCTGTAAGGGAGTCATTGCCACTGGATTGTGATTCTCAACCACATAAAAAATTCATCTTTAATTTCCTGCAAATGGACCAGCAGCTAAGTTACACTAAGACTTCAAGCCCCAGCATTCCCTCAACAATCGCCACCCTGAGGTCCCTGCATTGGTGGTTCTGGAGGTCCCTGTGATGGAGGACCCTCCACTCCCTGTTCCGGTGGTCCCAAAGGTCCCCTCGGTGAAGGTCCCTTCATTCCCTGCTCCGGTGGTCCTGGCCCCGTGATGGAGGCCTCCCCGATCCAGTGGTCATGGAGGTCCCTGTGATGGAAGCCCCTCTGCACCCTGCTACTGAGTCCCCTGTTACTTTGTCCTTGCCAGAGTCCCCTGTTGCCTTACCCTTCCCAGAGTTCCCTTTTGCCTGCCATCGCCAAAGACACCAAGTTACATGACCTCGCCTGAGTCCCCAGCTGCCTTGCCATTGCCTTCGCCCGAATCCCCAGCTGCCTTGCCATTGCCCTCGCCCGAATCCCCAGCTACCTTGCCAAACCTGAACCCAGAAGGACTTAAAGCCATTCAAGATTATAAAGGCAGCTTCCTGAAAACGAAGTTGCTTCCTGCAATGACACTGCACTCTCTGATGCCCAGAACTAGTTCTTCACTCACTTTGATGACCAAAATACCAGAGTTCGAGCCCACACAATAACAACAAAGGAGGAGCAGGCACTTGTCTTACAGCACCATCAGGTCTGAGCCACTCTGACATCAACAAAGCAGCAGGGCCAGACAGGATCCCGGGCCGCACATTGAGGGCCTGTACTGGTCAACTAGCAGGGGTGTTCACTACCTCTTTCAACCTTGCTCTACAACTTACCAATGTCCCCACCTGTCTTAAGTCCCCCAATATCATCCCTGTACCCAAAAGTCTCCAGTAAAATGCCTTAATGATTACTTCCCTGTTGCTTTAACGACAGACTTTGAGAGACTCATATTATCACACATCAAGGCCATCATCCCCAGACATTTCCACAGTAATCTACAGATGATGCTTTCTCGCTTGCACTCCACACAGCCTTGACTTACTTGGAGCAGCCAAACACCTACGTTAGGAAGATATTAATTGATTTCAGTTCTGCCTCCAATACCATTATCCCTCAAAAATGTATAAGCAAACTCAGCAACCTGGGCCTAGGCACTACACTCTGCTCAAGGATTATGGACTTTTTAACAAACAGACCACAAAATGTCAGAATAGGTAACCTCACTTCTCCCACCCTTATTTTGAACATAGGCGTGCCTCAGGGCTGTGTGCCTAGTCCAGCCCTATTCATTCTCTTCAATTATGACTGCTTACCAATACATTTCCCAAAACTATAGTAAAGTTTGCTGATGACACAAGTATAATGATACTTATATCAGAAAATGAGGATACGGCCTACAGGAAGGAAGTCCAACATCTGTTCCAGTGGTGTACGGACAACAATTGGGTACTGAACACAACCAAACCAAGGAGATAATTGTAGACTTCAGGATATCCAGGAAGACCATCCATTCCCCTCTTTGCGTATATGGAGAGGAGGTGGAGAGCGTCAATGACATCAAGTTCCTTTGAGTTTACATAACAAAAGAACTCTCATGGTCCCTCAATACACACTTCACCTGATGAAAAAAGCAGAACAAAGCCTATTCTTCTTGAGGAAACTCAAACAGGCCAAACTACCCTCACAATCCTGGTGAACTATTACTGCAGCACCACAGAAAGTATCCTCTCCCACTGCATCATGGTGTGGTATGCCAGTTGCACTGGGGAAAACCGTAAAAACCTTTCACGTGCAGTAAAAATAGCACAGCCAATCATTGGTTCTGAGCTTTCAAACCTGGACACTGTGTCTGCTAGCTTATTACATAAAAAAGCTAGCAACATCTGCAAAGACTCCAACCCCCCAGGACACAGTCTGTTTGTCCCCCTGCCATCTGGAAAGAGGTATAGAGCCATCAAGTCCTGCACAATTAGACTGTAACACTGCTTCTTTCCCAGGGCTGGTGCCAACACCATCACCACCACAGAGGATCAGAGAAGGTGAATGATCCTGAAATGGACTTTAAACCTCATTGCGATGGGACCACCAGGCACCGCTTGTTTATCGACACCAAAGAGTGATAGGGGACATAGACCTGGAGGAGTGAGTTGAAGGGGTGCTGTTCCATCAGCTGTCCTGAAGGCCAAAGCCAAAGCCTTGAATTTGATGTGAGCAGCAACAGGTAACCAGTAGAGTGAGATCAAGAGGGGAGTGACATGAGCCCTCTTTGGTTGATTGGAGACCTGATGCACCACTAGATTCTGGACCATCTGCAGCGGCTTAATCATGCTAGCTGGGAAGCTGGTCAACAGAGCGTTGCAGTAGTCCAGTCTTAAAATGACTAGAGCTTGGACCAGGAGCTGCGCACCATATTCAGATTGGAAAGGTCTGATTTTCCTGATGTTGAAAAGCGCGAACCTGCAAAACAGGGTGGTTGATATGATGTGGGCGGTGAAGTTAAGGTGATCATTAACCACCACTCCCAGGTTCTGGGCTGTCCTGGTTTGCATTAGTGTAGTTGAACCAAGATGAATAATGAGGTTGTGGTCAACAGATGGATTGGCTGGGATTACTATGAGTTCTGTTTTGGTAAAGGTTGAGTGAAGGTGACAGGCAGAGATACATGCTGAAACAGTGGGGTTGTCAGGCTGGAAGACAGGTAGAGTTGTGTATCATCTGCACAGCAGTGGTAGGAAAAGCCATGTGTGACGAGGAGGAGGGTGTGGCCGGGATGTGAGTGTGCACACCTGGTGCTGAGCGGCCCAATCAGCGGGAGAGAGATAAGAGGAGGAGTCGGGAGTGCTGGAGAGAGAGAGACACACACACACTTGCTGTGTGTGTTTGTGTCTTATATGTTATGTTGTTTTAAGTTGAGTTTGTCATTAAAAGTCACGTTGACTGCTCAGCCGGTTCCCGGCTCCTCCTTGCCCATCCCCTACCCGTTACACCATGTACCTTAACCTTTTAAGGTTAGTTTTTCCTGCACTGACGAATCCCCCAACGTGAGTTCTTTAATGCATGCTGTAATTAAAAAAAAATCTTACCTTACACTTCACAGCAGATGCACTGGAGGAAATCATATCAAACATATAATGTGGTTTTTAGATGTTTATAATGATTGATTATGATAGATAAGATGCAATCAAGAATACGCTTGCCGGCTATACGTGCCGCCATATTGTTTACATGCAATGCAGCATGGGATTCTGAGTTTGCCATAGAAGCATAGAAGGTTCTAAAAACCCAGCCCTTCCACTTTCCCAGCACAGGAAGTGGTTAGAATGAGTGACGGATGGAATGGGGGGAGGCTCAAGGGGACTGACTAGTTTGTATATTCTTTGTTTGATGTCAGAAAACATTGCCACATCGCTGCATCAAAACAGTGCGCTCTGACGGTAACAGCTTTAAATTTAGTGATTATTTATATATTTGTAACATAAAAAAGATATTGTGATGTTGAAAAGATTTGAGCAGCTGGTTCATTATGACAACCGCTTCAGTCCCTCTTTTGCTTGTAAACAGCAGCACGAATGCAGATCGCACTGGTTTGATCATACGCCTCTGAGCCCAGACTAGTGTAATCACACTTGTGTGATCGCACATGCGAAAGGGTTAATGATCGTTCTGAATGATGTTTTGTAGGTCGAGAAGAGGACGGGTCCAAACACTGATCCCTGAGGAACGCAAGTAGTTAGCTGGTGTGATTTGGACAAACACTTCTCTCTTCCCCAGGAGATCTTGAAGGATACTTAGAACATACATAAGTATCACCCAAGTGTCCACAGCCTGATAGCGTATGGCCTTCTTAGGCAGGGTGACACCAAGGAGACGAACTCTAAAATGACTGTCAACTTTGAGTAAAATCATACCAAATTCCTGGTGAAGTACTTCCCACAATCTTGTTACCCATGGCTACCATGGAAACAGTGAGCACCCAATGCCATTCGTTCAGGGATCTATTGATTTTCTCTATAAGCATTCATGTTTATAAGCCTTAAAACAAATCAACCAGCTTTGAAATGAATCTCTTTGAAATATTTAATTACAAACAAAATATATTTGAAAATCTAAATAATAGCCTAAAAAACTGTGTTTAGCATCTTTTTCCCCAATATTTATAAGTTTATAAGCCTTAAAACAAATCAACCAGCTTTGAAATGAACACTTTGAAATATTTAATTCAAACAAAGCATATTTGAAAATCAAAATAATAGCCTACAAACTGTGTTTAGCATCTTTAATGAGGGAATGAACTGTATGCTATTCTTCATATAAAGAATTGCTAATCAAAATCCAGATGTTCTCAAGTTTAAGAATTCAACGGCCCTCTAAGAAATCTGTAAATAACTCTCATTAATAATTTTTATATTACACTACACCAAACGTTTTTATTTATAAAAAGAGGTAAGCATTCACAAAATGCTCTTTGCAGTGAAATTAACAAATGATTTACATTTATACAACAGTTAGTTTCGGTCATCGAATCTGATTGGACGAGACTCGTTCCAAGAGTTCTGATAGCTCACACCATCAGCACTGGGACGCTTTACTGTTTGTATCGCTCCGCTTGTGTTCGTGGCATTCCAAACTATGTGTAAGAGCAGTGCAGATGTGTGAACTTTCATTCATCCTTGTGACATTAAAGATAGAAAACAGCAGGTGGCGACAAAAGACTGTCTTGAGTGTGTGTGTGTGTGTGTGTGTGTGTGTGTGTGTGTGTGTGTGTGTGTGTGTGTGTGTGTGTGTATGTGTGTGTGTATGTGTGTGTGTTTGTTTTATGTTCAACACATTTTTTTTTATTGCAAAACATCAAATAATACAACAAACAAGGCACCAAAATATTATGACATCTCAACTAAGCTGAGCAGAAATCAGCATAATAATAAGGATGAGTGGAAAAAAATTAATGAATGAAATTAAAATAATAAACAAATGTAAAATAATTAAATAAAACACATACTTTTTGTAAACCAAAGTTAGGTCATTCCAAGGCTTTCTAATAAATTAAATAATTTAATGGCATTCTTCTTTTTCATATATCTCAATGAACTGAAAAACAATTGTACTTCGTTCAAAAAACTTTTGGGTCTCCATAAATGTAGCTTTGTGTATAACATTTTTTGCTAGTATAATTATAACATTTAAAATATACTCTTAATCTTTGTTATCTATGATAATCCCAAACAGTATATGTTTATATTCTAGTACAGGCATCTCCATATAAGTCTTGATCCACTCCAAAACATTTTTCATAAACCTTTTTCACATTTGGACATGAAAAAAAAGATATGTTCTGTTGTTTCAATATCATTAGTACAGAAAGAACAATTGTTTTGTTCAAAATTTAAATGTAACCATAGAAAATCAGCAGACGGGTAAATGACATTCATAATCTTAAAATGAATTTATTTTGCTTTTGGTGTAATTGGATATTTTACATACTCTGTTCTCAATTTGTTGACTTCAATTTTCTTATAATATTTATATACAGTATATATCTCTTCTATGAATATGCAGGGGATAAAGTTCTAGACTTAAGGTGTTTCTTATAAATTTTTTTCTTCTAGAAAATTGTTCTTATTCACAATTAACAAGGGGACATGAGGGTTTACTGGTGATTACATAACCATATTTTTTGCTAGCTGAAGAAACTGAACTGGAATGGCTTTAATTAGAGAACTGTATTCCCTTCTATTAAAATGAAGACTACATTTTGCACAAAAATAATCAAATAAAAGAATGTTGCCATTGGCATCATATCTTTATCAAACCACTCCTAGTAAAAAGATATGTTACTATGCAATATATATCTGTTATTCCATAGAGAGGAGTTGTGGGGAGTTAAATTATGTTTGTAAATCAATTTCCAATAGAGAAGTAACTGTTTTAAAAGCTTAATCTGCAGTTTATTTATATTGTAATCACATTTTAAGACAAATTCAATGCCACCAATTTTACTGAACATTAAACGGGGGAATACAAACCAAATTGTGTTTTTATTTCGAATAAAGGATTTTAACCATTTTAGTTTAAAAGTCCCATTCATGCAATTAAAGTCTATTGTTTTACATCCACCATCAACATAATCCTTAACAGTACTTTCTCTTGCAATGTAATGTGTTTTATTTGTCCAAATGAAATGAAAATGTATTTGATTTATTGTTTTTATATTATGGGGAGAAACTGGAATGGAATACGCAGAATATATACATCATGATAAGGATTCAATTTTAGTTAAAATATTTCGACCAAAAATAGACAGATCTCTTTGTAACCACATATTAAATTCTGTTCTGCAAACTCCTACGGTATTTGAACAGTTAAAAATTTCTCTTTCTTTCCAATCTTTTGTAATATGTAGACCAAGATATTTGACTGTAGTCTTAAGTGGGATATCACAAATACTCTGCAGCTTTGAATCATAAATTGGTAAAAGTTCACACTTATTTAAATTAAGATGCAACCCTGAAGCTTTTGAAAAGACTTGTAATGTGTTCTTCATTGCTTAAAAAAGAGTGTCGTATCATCAGCACACTGGCTAATGATGATCTGCTCTTCTATTATATCCAATCCACCCAAATTGTCACAATTCTTAATCAAAATGGTTAACATCTCTGCCATCATTATAAAAAGCGATGGACTGAAAGGACAGCCTTGTTTATTCCTCTTTTGATGTCAAATCTAGGTAATGAATCTGAACTATTGATACCATCATATGTATATCATCTTTACCACATTCCTGAAGTTTTCTCCAAATCCAAAGTTTTTCAGTCTCAAAAATAAAAGGGTGTTCGAATGTTTCAAATGCTTTCTTGAAATCCAAAACTAAAATGAAACCTTCATTTTCAATTAACTCATCATAATCCAAAATTTCCAAAACTAATCTAATGTTATTATGAACAACCCTTCCCTTCATAAATCCTGATTGCGTTTTGACTACTGTTTTGGGGTCATCCTTTTTTCAAATGGTTCACAAAGACATGCATAATTAGTTTATAATCACTGTTTAATAATGTAACAGGTCTAAGATTATCAATGAATTTGGAATCTTTACCAGGTTTAGGAATTAGGACAATAACACCTTGCTTCATACTTTCCGGGAGTGTATAATTACCTAAGGCTTCTTCAAAAACATTGTATAATTGTTCTCGTATCTCCCCAGAAATATTTGTAAAAGTTAGCTGTGAGACCGTCCGGGCCTGGGGCTTTATCTAATGTTAATTTATCAACGTTATCATCAAGCTCATTTATACTTAAGTCCGCATCACATATCAATTTGAAACTGTCCTCTATCTTGGGTATGTGTTTCTTAATAGACTCAAAAAAGCAAAGACAAACTGTCGGCGAATAACATGAAGCGTATTTATTCCTATAAAAGGAGTAAATCTCCTTTGAAATAGCAGATGGGTCCGTACACTCTTTTCCATTAATAACCAAGCATTTAATTGCATTTCGGACCTGGTGTCTCTTTTCCAATTTCCAAAAGTAAGCTGTATTTTGTTCGCCTTATTCTATCCATCTAGCACATGATAAAAACCCCTTTAGCTTTTTTAAGAAACAAATCATCCAATTTCGACTGTAATTCAATTTGTCTATCGTCTTCTGATGGATCATTCATATTACAGTATAAATGCAGCTGTTGTACCAAATTCCTTTCTAATTGTTTCTGAGCTCTCGTGATATTTTTTCTAAAGGATATTGAATAGCTGCAGACTTTAAATTCATTAAATTCCCATTTTGAAATATATGAATGTATAGAAAATTTTTAATAATTAGTCTAACATTATCACAAAAAAATCCATCATTAAGCAATGAAGAATTACATTTCCAATATCCTTTTGTAAAACTTATTTTTTCGTGAGGCATAAGAATGTAGAAAGAAATAACAGAATGACCCGTTAAAGGAGCTGCACTAATGGACTGATCATTGACAATCACTGAAACATTATAAGAGGTCAATCAAAGGGGTACCATCCAGTTTAAACCATGAATATTGCCTCTTTTCTGGATAATTTATTCTCCAAATATCTTCTAGGCCTACAGTATCACAAAACTCAATCAAGACAGAATTATAATGGTAGTTTGTAAACTTTTAAAGGAAACAGTCCAGCCAGTCATCAAAAACCATATTAAAGTCTCCCCCCCACCCCACTACAATATTATCTGTTCAGTACAATCTTTTTGTATCATTGATCAGATATGTCAATTTAGAGAGTAATTCTTTGTTCTGATTTATATTGTTATAACCATATACATTTACAAGAATAATTATATTTCCCTCCAGATTCATTACACAAAACAACCAATGTGCAAAGTCATATGCTTTTGAAAATATTACTTTCCCCGAAGCATTATTTAACAAAACAGCGACCCCTGCAGATCGTGAGGCACCATGACTAAAACATTATTTTATCACCCCATTGAGTACACCAAAACTGAACATCAGACTCAGTGGAATGCATTTCCTGCAGAAAAATTACATTTGCTTTCTGAACCTTACAAAACAAAAAGGTTGCCTTATGCTTGACCTTATCTTTTAAACCTCTCGCATTTAACAAAATAACTTATTTAAAGAGAACATGAACTTAAAATGTCTTAATCAGATCAATAGATTAATGAACACAGGAATAATCTCTTTTGAGAAACTAAACTAACTCTTACATCTTTCCTCATAGACACTAACTTAAGATTCTCTTCTTCAACTTCATCTGCCTTTTAAATAGTTGATATACGCTGATCGCTGATGTATTCAAATGGACCTCGGGAATACAACTGTTGCCCAGCCTTCCTTGCATTTTCGATTTGAGGCCAAAGAGCATCCTGAGCTGCCTTGTCTTCCTTTATTAGATCTTCTGCAAACCGGACACCAAGTTCTTGACAGACCTGTGAGTTTTTCGGAGCTTTCCAAATGAAATCCCTGTGAAGGTGCATGGTAAACGGCAAAATAACCTGATGTGGTTTCCTTCCACCTCTTCTCGGCAAACGATGCACAGAATCCACTGCGTTCTCTAGCTTAGATGCACTCTCGGGAGCAATACTTCCCAGAAAATGTATGACATCTTGCCTGGTATCTTCGTTTCCCTTTTCTTTTAGACCATTGATGCAAAATTCCATCGCCTTTTGTATCTGGCTAGATCTTGGATGGAAGCTTTCAGATCATTGTTCTCCTTAGTGGCCAGCGAGATTTGTTTCTCCAGCACTGAAACCCTTTCTTTGCACTCGTTCACCTCCATGGCGTTAAACCTTTAAATCGACGCTATTATGGCAGCATTCTGTTTCATCTGGGAAGCCAAGTCTTCTAGTTTCTGGTCTTGACTGTCAAATCTTCTCGTAAGAGCCTGAATCTCCTACAGTAATGTAGCGTTAGAGACTTCTTCACCAGGTTTATTAACTCTCAACTTTTTGGAAGAGCTACTTTTGCCAGGCGCAAACAGTGATGCCAGTAACCGCTTATCAGCGCTGCTATTTTTCGATGAATTTGGCATTTTATCCTCTAAAAGGTAGACGACTTTCAATCAGACTTTTCAATGAGCTGACATTGTCAAACTGGGTCAGTCAATGTGCAAACTTCTTTGAAGTCATCCGGAATTGTCACTCACTCCACAATCACTCTGATTACTACTACACTATAGCTGAGAAATAAAGTTAAGCTTTAGCATTACTGTTGATCACAGCTGAGAGTCGCGATAGACAAAGTAATCAAACACGCTCAGGGCGCCTACCAAGCCAAGTTGGGAGAAGATGTAAACTTTCAACATGGAGGAATAGAGTCTGGTTTCTGTGTTGGTGTCTTAATAAGAGTTCCGCAAGTAAACAAAAAACACTTAAACATGACTGAAATACTCGTAGGATCATTCAGATAGATCATGCAGACCGATGAGGCGCTAGTCATCAAAGATCAAAGACCTTGTAAATCTATGAAACACATCTTAATACCAGTGGGAAACTGGGTTTTAGTAACTGCACAGCAATGCCCTAGAAACCACCTACAACACCCTAGAATCGTGGTGGGGAATTTTGCATGGGTAAGCACCACTCACATTTTCTGTCCCTTTCTGTCTCTCATTATCTCTCTCTTCCTCTGAGGATCAAGGGGAAATAGGAGTAAGAGCATGTAAGTGTGGATGATGTCACGTGACGCCTGTCTCACAGATCTGGACTGCTAGACTGAAATTTCTGTTCATACCAAAGAAAGAGGGTATGTATTGAGTATTTTGTGTCTGTGAAAGTTAAGATTATAGCAAATTTTTTCTAATGCTAAAATACTTTCTTCTGTCCAATCTTAATATGCAGAGACAACTTTAAGTACAGTAAGCCATTCGTAGGTTGATTTGCTCAAAGAAAAAAGTGTAAACACTTGTTTACACTCAAATCCATGGTGCTATAAAACGTGCTCCTTTTGTTTGAGCAGTCCATTCAGCCCAACACAACAACACTGACTAGCATTACCTCATACAGTGGTGCGCAGATTCCGTCAATCCACTCCAGCTGTAAACCCGGCAGCTCATCTTTACGGTTTCGGTCAAAAATGGCCTATTACATACACACACACACACACACACACACACAAAAAAATCTGTTAAGATCAAACCCACCTCAGTGTTTTGAGTTTAAAGTACTAGTTCACCCAAAAAACATTTACTAACACTCCTACCGTTTTGAAACCTGTATGCCTTTTTTTCTTCCATGGAAAACAAAAAGGATGTGTTTCGCTTGTTTGTCAAGCTCCAAAAATAACCAAAGTAGTCCATACAACTTGTGTGCTATAGATACAATACATGCTAGCTTTGTGTCAGAAACAGACAGAAATTTTAAACGTCGTTCGCTGAAAATCTCCCATCTTTGCCACAGCTCTGAAATTTGCAACTTGGTTGCAACGTTACTACATCTCCATTTTTGCAAAATGATTTTTACATGGCTCGTTGTGTTTATCACGGCAGTTTCCTGTTTAAATTAAGACAAGATGTGCTACAACAACAACATTTAATCACTTTTACTATATTGCATGACTTGCAAGGCAATACATTTTAACGTTTGCATTAAATAGCCAACTACATTTACAAGCTTGTTTAAATGTGATCAGATTGCACGGTAACTCAACTGATAGAGCGCTGCGCTTACGAAGCAAAGGAACGGTGTACGAGTTTTGAAGAGCACACGAGTTGACACGTGAGGATTTGTTGATTTAAAACTCGATAAAACATTAACTTTAATTTAACTATCTTTAAACCTTTGCGTGTGTTCTCCTAACATCATTCACCATCTCTACTTACAAACTGCTTACGAACTGAAAGGCCTTTGAGACAATTCGTTTTATGGGCTCCTCTGTTTTAGCTGATAATGGCTGTGCTCTTTTCTTACTGGACATACACATGTGTAAAGTGAGTTTGTGTGTGTGCAGGCAGGCTGCTGTGGAGAGATAGTGGCTCTGTGTTTGAATATATCATGCAAACACCCACACACTTGGAACTAAAGACTGAGACGTTTAACCTGAGGCTAGCATTTCAAGAGTGTGTTTGAGCTTCAAAGCTGTGCTATCTTTCTAATGTGCACCTTCTACCTCATAATCCAAATATAAGCAAAGAGGAAATATATTGTAGAAAGTTGGCCACGAGTTTTCAATTTCCTTTTTAATTGTGGGTGACTGTGTGTATTAGTGTGCGGTGGGACTGCTATTTCTTGCACTTTTAAAATGATTGGATTGTACCATATCAGGTAATTACAAATCTGTTATGTACACAGAGAAATTGTGTGATATAGAGTTTTATACCTGTGCAGCTGGCCACTCTATGTGTGTGTGTGTGTTTAATTATGACGTAAGCTCAATGCAACCTGTGACCAGACGTCTTATTCAAACGTTTCATGCAGCATCTTAAAAATTGTGACATTTATAACAATCAATTGCCACTTCAATACATGATAAAAGACCTACTGTTTGGATCAGAATAAAAGCATGCCTTTGACTGCAACAGAAAATAATGATTGTGTTAACAGTAATACAGTAATAAGTCTTTGGGGCAAGGCATTGCACATGAAATACCAACTTTATGTTTTTACGAGTCTCAGACAGCAGGTGGCAGTAAACGCAACTTGAACTGTACAGAGGCAACAAACCACAGTTTCTGACAGCATAAGATAAAGACAAGTTCTTGTGTCGAAACACAGCTGGACGGAACGTGACTCAGAATGCAGGGCTCTCAAAACATGATTTTCTAATTGTCAAACTACGCTTAACTTGACACAGTGTCCTAAAAACACTGTTTTTATGACGAGACACGAGTGAGACGGTCCAAAACCGTCCGTCTGATGCATGTACACATAGATGTGTCCCATATAATAAATCTGTTTCTGACAGATTGACGAATTGAATTGCAAAATGGATTGCTGTAGACTGTAGGCCAATGACTGAAATAAATAATATATTGCCTTCTAAAGACACTTTTATATTGACTAATCAATGATTTACTTGTCTGACATACACTGGCGGCCAAAAGTTTGGAATAATGTACAGATTTTGCTCTTATGGAAAGAAATTGGTACTTTTATTCACCAAAGTGGCATTCAACTGATCACAATGTATAGTCAGGACATTAATAACATGGAAAATTACTATTTCAATTTGAAAAAAAAAAAAAAATTAATAAAAAAATAAAAAAATAAAAAAAATATTCAGAACTTCTTAAACTACTTCAAAGAGTTCTCATCAAAAAATCCTCCACATGCAGCAATGACAGCTTTGTAGATCCTTGGCATTCTAGCTGTCAGTTTGTCCAGATACTCAGGTGACATTTCACCCCACGCTTCCTGTAGCACTTGCCATAGATGTGGCTGTCTTGTCGGGCACTTCTCACGCACCTTACAGTCTAGCTGATCCCACAAAAGCTCAATGGGGTTAAGATCCATAACACTCTTTTCCAATTATCTGTTGTCCAATGTCTGTGTTTCTTTGCCCACTCTAACCTTTTCTTTTTGTTTTTCTGTTTCAAAAGTGGCTTTTCCTTTGCAATTCTTCCTATAAGGCCTGCACCCCTGAGTCTTCTCTTTACTGTTGTACATGAAACTGGTGTTGAGCGGGTAGAATTCAATGAAGCTGTCAGCTGAGGCATCTATTTCTCAAACTAGAGACTCTGATGTACTTATCCTCTTGTTTAGTTGTACATCTGACCTTCCACATCTCTTTCTGTCCTTGTTAGAGCCAGTTGTCCTTTGTCTTTGAAGACTGTAGTGTACACCTTTGTGTGAAATCTTCAGTTTTTTTTTTGGCAATTTCAAGCATTGTGTAGCTTTCATTCCTCAAAACAATGATTGACTGATGGATTTCTAGAGAAAGCTGTTTCTTTTTTTGCCATTTCTGACCTAATATTGACCTTAATACATGCCAGTCTATTGCATACTGTGGCAACTCAAAAACAAACACAAAGACAATGTTAAGCTTCATTTAATGAACCAAATAGCTTTCAACTGTGTTTGATATAATGGCAAGTGATTTTCTAGAACCAAATGATCAATTTAGCATGATTATTCAAGGATAAGGTGTTGGAGTGATGGCTGCTGGAAATGGGGCCTGTCTAGATTTGATCAAAAATGACTTTTTTCAAATAGTGATGGTGCTGTTTTTTACATCAGTAATGTCCTGACTATACTTTGTGATCTGAGTACTGAGTGCCACTTTGGTGAATTAAAGTACCAATTTCCTTCCGAAACAGCAAAATCTGTACATTATTCCAAACTTTTGGCCGCCAGTGTGTGTGTATATATATATACTGTTTGTATATAATCATTTATAATTATATAATCATTATATATTGCTATAATATTGTTAAAATTATATATATATATATATATATATATATATATATATATATATATATATATAGATTAATTGCAATTAATTGTATTAATTAATCTGCATATCATTTAATTAATTCAATTAAAAATTTTGATCGATGGACAGCCCTAGTTAAAATAGACACTGTAAATATATTATACTTGTTTACATGAGACTAATGTTATAAAATCACTTACTAACCTTGCTTGTGCAAAGTTAAACAATCAGACTTTTCAAAAGAATTCATATAAGCACTTTAACAAAAATTTTAGCTTCACATTTCTACTTTTAAACCCTCTGGAATGCCTTGCCCCATAGACTTCCATTGTAAAAGTATAAGATTTTTGTTTCTGCTTACTAACGGATGGATGAGTCAACAATGTTTTCTGTGATTATCGACACCATTTCACAGATGCTGTTAATAGACTTGTACTGATCCCACAACATTCCTTCAGAAGTTTATGAGATTATGTTTTTCAAAGTGTTCATCTTACCGAGGGAGTAAGTTTCAGCTCTGATCGCTCTCTGTCTCCCTGCTCAAAAAACTCACTCGTCACCAGTTCTGCGACCTGTTATAGAGCACAGATCATACTTCAGTAATATTCACTCCTCGTACTTCAGCTGTGGTGTATTGGGTACGAATGTCTACCTTGCATGATATCTCCCAGGGTTTAGTGACAGCTCCCAAATCACATGCTGTCATCAACATCGACCTGAGAAGAGTTCAGAAATAAAAGCGCTCTGTATTTGAGTTAATTTAGCAATAGTGTGGGGACAAAAGTGTCCTCAAAAGTGCGTTTTATTTTAAGGACATTCTTCATTATTGAAAAAATTCTAGTTTTCTGAAAGGGGTTTGGATAGGGTAAGGGTTAGTCTATAGTTATTAGAATTAGCTTCACATATAAAGACAATATAATTCTATGATGTGTCCTTATTATGATAGCAAGTAAATGTGTGAAAGCACAACAGACCTGCACATATCTCTGTGTTCCTTCACATTCCAGTTGTATTCACCTTTCTTCACCAGCTCAAAAAAGGAATTTCTGTTCCTGTGAATGAAAATCATTCTATCAGCACTCAAGTGCAGTTCCCAGTCCTTCCACATGGCGGCACTATGAGCTTAGGTAAACACAATATCTGCTGCCCAAATCACCATCGAATCACTCCTGATTTATGGAGCAGGGATATTTTTACACGCACACACACACACACACACACACACACACACACACACACACACAAATCTAAATCAAAAATAAATAAGAGAGGTTGCCACACAAACGGGTTTTAAGTGGTATACAAGGGTTCAGTTTTACAGTAAAGCGATAAGCCATTAGAGACAGTACATTACAGTGATTTTACCATGGTAAAAGGGTATTCTTAAGCACATCACAAAATGCAGTAACAACAATATGAAAAAAATACACTAAGAGCACAGTAGTGTAGTTAAAGCATAAAATGCCCATCAAGGTTTTAGGTTAATACTTATAGCCTTTTTATATTTTCTAGCAGAAAATGATTTCTTTTAGGGTTTTCACCACTTTTCATCACCTATCTGCCTTCACTTTTCACTTTATTTAAAATTGTCCTTTAATGTGAGAAAGTACAAATATTCCATGTAGTTTCTTCAATAATTTGAGGTCATGAAAATGCATAAATCATACAAATGATTTAAAAATTAGCAAAATGCTGTTAAAAATAGTTTTAGTTGGAGTATAACGTGTCACACACTTCCCAAAAGTGTTTAATGCCCAATAAACAATTCTTCCACCTAGTAATATAGTTCATTTTTGTAACTGTATGTGATATTGTCCATCTATGGGTGTTTCTTCAACTGTCTCAGGAGCTGGTCTTTATCAAAACAAACAGATTTCAACTTTTTTCTTTTTGGCATATGAAGGTATCGTTAAAACAGAATTGGAAACTTTTAACCAGGCCTTCATCATTTATTTTTGTACTTTTCGTATGTCTTTTATGCACAGATTTGAGTGTTTTAGCCACATCCCAGACCCAGACTTTCAATATGAAACTATGAAAATCCATTATAAAACTCAAATTGTTATGCATAAACATGTTTAAAACTATGATAATCTAAACAAAGAGTGAATCAAACATAAACCATTTCAATATATATTGTCTGAAAATTATTTCTACACATTTTTTTTTTAAATTACAACTGTCCCACAGTTGTGGTGTCATTTCCACCACATCAAACAATTTTGCCCCTTATAATTTTGAAGTTAGTGTACTTGTTGCCAAAGTGGACAAAAGGGTCAGTGAAGAGCACACTTTAGGTGAAATATGAGACAAGTGATGTTTGAAGAAAACAAAGAAAATTCGAGGTAAAAATAACTTTTTATTGGATGTCATTTACAATCAAGCTGTAATTTTGCCAAATTCTGCAAAAAGTGCAAAAATATTTAATTTTGTGTATTAATTGTGTAACATAAAATGTTAGCTATGAAATAAGCCTTAGCAAGACAAAGGAGTCGGCCATTTAATTTAAATTCATTTCAAGTTAGAAATGTCATTTCCAGCACAGAATTCTTCTAAACACAATCCAGAATTTAAGATGTGCTGGAAATTACACTGTGGTGGGAATTGTCATGACTTAAAAAAAATAAAAAAAATAAAAAATGACAAAAAAGACAAATATCCTGTGATGCATGTACATACACTGTTGGACAGTGTTAGTAGAAAAAATAAAAAAAAACTAGCGAGAATATGAAAAACGTTTTAACGAGAAGTTGCTTTCTAGAAACCAACAGTGCTAAAAGTGCCCGAAGTTGAAGAAACACCCATATACATTTGGTGGATAATTCAGAATTCAGTTGATGCTTTGAACATGGTTCATCCAATCATATTTCAGAGGTGGAACTATCAGTTTTGTTATAAAGAGAAACACCACAGCAAAACGCAAATTGTCCCAGACTATTCAAGTAAACGCAGAAGTACTTACTGAGAGTAGAGTGTTAGATCTGTAGCCAGTATGGATTGTTTCAGGAGCTGCATGAGTTCTCCATACTCATGTGAGGACAGATTAGAGAAGATATTGTGACCCTGGAGAGACATATAACCATGAGCAAAGATGTAAACAATTAGAAATCTTATCTTCATTACTTTCCATTAAAGGAGAAGTGTGTAATTTTTTCTATGCTAACCTAAAATACCTTCTTAATGTAAGCCATTTATACAGTAGGTTGATTTATCCAGTAAAGTGTAAACACTGTGACTGTGTGGTGCTGTCAAAACATTGTTTGAGCACAGCAACATTGACTCAATCAATGGCATGACTTTGGGACGGGATTATCTGTTTGTACAAACAATGGAAGATGGGGTGAATGTTCAGGAAACCTGTTTGAAAACAGTCATTATTGCATATCTGTTTGGTGAGCTAGTGGTGCAGAAATTGCACACTTCACCTTTAAATATTGTTCGGCCTTGTGAGATAGATTTTGGGGAAGTTTGATGGCACTTATAGAGTTTAATAGAGACTCACTGTTGCAATGACTTCACATACAGGTGCTTTTTAGAAAAGCCCAAGTGACTCAGGATACACTTCCATATAAAGTGGGTCTGTGTATGATTATATACAGTAACCATTACTTATCATGTGACTCTGATTGGAACCCTCCCACTCATTCTAACATCAGAGCATTCGATAAACACACACACACACACACACACACACACACACACAAATAGAAATGCATGTGTGAACTTCAAATATAGTGATCGAGCCCCTATGGTGGATTAAGATAAGCAAAGACAAGTTTCTTTAATAAAGCACTCACATACATGCTACACACACACTTACATTTACAGTTTGCATTTACAAGGGGCATGCGTTACAATTCTTGCTATATCTTGCTACATGTTCGCAAAGGTGTTTTTTATTTCGATGTTAAGATGAACATAGAACTCATGAACATAGACTTATTTAATTGTTGTAAAATTCTGGGCTTCTCCAAGCAGAGCAGTACACATATTCGTTGTACCTGTGTAGAATCATGGGAATAGGACAGATAGCCCAAATCCATCCCTACCAGATTAAAGCAGGAGAACTGCTCCCATTTAATTAAGAAACAACGTAATTAATACTTGTGTTTGGCTGCTGGTCAGTGAAATGTTCTTTCTCTGAATAAATGATGACCAGAGCTCATTTGTATGCTAATGACAGTGACACAGATAAACATGCTGTATCTGCAGAAAGCAATTATTCCCGCAGTCAACATCTGTCAGTTACTACAGTGAATTGATTGCAAACTGTTTGTATCATGGCAATTTCCATTTCTAGAATGGAATTGATTGGAAACTTTTTATTATGGCTTAAGATTGAGAATGGAATGAATTGCAAATGGTTTGTATTATTGCTCAAGTTCTAGAAAGGAATTGATTACAAATGTTGTATTATAGCAAAAGTTCTGGAATGGAATCAGTTGCAAACTGATGTATCATGGCTTACAGTAAGTTCTAGAATGTAATTGTTTGTAAATGTTTTATATGGTTTAAGTTCTAGAATGGAACTGATTGCAAACTGCCTGAATCGTGGCTTAATTTCTAGAATGGAATTGGTTGGAAACTTTTTTTATTATGGCTTAAGTTTGAGAATGGATTTAATAACAAACAGTTTGTATTATTGCTCAAGTTCTAGAATGGAATTGATTAAAACTGTATTATGGCATAAGTTCTAGAATGAAAATAGTTTGCAAACTGTTTGTATCATGGCTTAAGTTCTAGAATAGAATTGATTGCAAACTGTGTTTGATAGCAAAAGCTCAAGAATGAATCAATTGCAAACTATCTGTATCATGGCTTACAGTAAGTTCTAGAATGGAATTGATTGCAAACTCTATTGCTCATGTTCTAAAATGGAATTGCTCACAAACTGTTTGTATTTGGTCTAGCATGGAACTGATTGCATACTCTTTGAAGTACTGCTCAAGTTCTAGAATAAAAACTGCTTGCAAACTGTTTGTATCATGGCTTAAGTTCTAGCATGGAATTGATTGCAAACTGATTGCAAATGTTGTGTTATGGGTTAAGTTCTAAAATAGAATTGATTGCAAACTGTTGTATTTTTTCTTAAGTTCTAGAATGGAATTGATTGCAAACTTTATATCATTGCTTAAGTTCTAAAATAGGATTTATAGTAACCTGTTTGTATTATTGATTGTAACTGTTTGCATTAGGGCTTAAGTTCTATGATGGTATTGTTTGTATAAGTTTACCTCACTCTGCAGGATCATAACAGCATGGTTGAAGTGATGGTGTTCTAGTGTGGCTGATGTCCCGTATAGGAGAGAGAGAGCTGAACCCGTCCTGAGAATGACAGAAATGTCATTCTATTGCCATTCTGAATTCTGTGGTGTACATTCAATATCCCAAATCCCATCGACACTCATGTGTGCAAAGTAAAGATAGTCATATACAGTGCATCCGGAAAGTATTCACAGCGCTTCACTTTTTCCACATTTTGTTATGTTACAGCCTTATTCCAAAATGGATTAAATTTATTATTTTCCTCAAAATTATACAAACAATACCCCATAATGACAACGTGAAATAAGTTTGTTTGAAATCTTTGCAAATTTATTAAAAATAAAAAATGAAAAAAAATCACATGTACATAAGTATTCACAACCTTTGCCATGACACTCAAAATTGAGCTCAGGTGCATCCTGTTTCCACTGATCATCCTTGAGATGTTTCTACAACTTGATTGGAGTCCACCTTTGGTAAATTCAGTTGATTGGACATGATTTGGAAAGGCATACCTGTCTATATAAGGTCCCACAGTTAACAGTGCATGTCAGAGCACAAACCAAGCCATGAAGTCCAAGGAATTGTCTGTAGACCTCCGAGACAGGATTGTATCGAGGCACAGATCTGGGGAAGGGTACAGAAAAATTTCTGCAGCATTGAAGGTCCCAATGAGCACAGTGGCCTCCATCATCTGTAAACGGAAGAAGTTTGGAACCACCAGGACTCTTCCTAGAGCTGGCCACCTGGCCAAAATGAGCGATCGGGGGAGAAGGGCCTTAGTCAGGGATGTGACCAAGAACCCGATGGTCACTCTGACAGAGCTCCAGCATTTCTCTGTGGAGAGAGGAGAACCTTCCAGAAGAACAACCATCTCTGTAGCACTCCACCAATCAGGCCTGTATGGTAGAGTGGCCAGATGGAAGCCACTCCTCAGTAAAAGGCACATGACAGCCCGTCTGGAGTTTGCCAAAAGGCACCTGAAGGACTCTCAGACCATGAGAAACAAAGATTGAACTCTTTGGCCTGAATGGCAAGCGTCATGTCTGGAGGAAACCAGGCACCGCTCATCACCTGGCCAATACCATCCCTACAGTGAAGCATGGTGTTGGCAGCATCATGCTGTGGGGATGTTTTTCAGCGGCAGGAACTGGGAGACTAGTCAGGATCGAGGGAAAGATGAATGCAGCAATGTACAGAGACATCCTTGATGAAAACCTGCTCCAGAGCACTCTGGACCTCAGACTGGGGCGACGGTTCATCTTCCAACAGGACAACGACCCTAAGCACACAGACAAGATAACAAAGGAGTGGCTCTGGGACAACTCTGTAAATGTCCTTGAGTGGCCCAGCCAGAGCCCAGACTTGAACCCGATTGAACATCTCTGGAGAGATCTGAAAATGGCTGTGCACCGACGCTCCCCATCCAACCTGATGGAGCTTGAGAGGTCCTGCAAAGAAGAATGGGAGAAACTGCCCAAAAATAGGTGTGCCAAGCTTGTAGCATCATACTCAAAAAGACTTGAGGCTGTAATTGGTGCCAATGGTGCTTCAACAAAGTGTTGAGCAAAGGCTGTGAATACTTATGTACATGTGATTTTTGTTCCATTTTTTATTTTTAATAAATTTGCAAAGATTTCAAACAAACTTCTTTCACATTGTCATTATGGGGTATTGTTTGTAGAATTTTGAGGAAAATAATGAATTTAATCCATTTTGGAATAAGGCTGTAACATAACAAAATGTGGAAAAAGTGAAGCGCTGTGAATACTTTCCGGATGCACTGTAATTCTACATAACCGTGCACATGCTCACATAGACTCCAGCACAGCTCCTACATGCTAAACATCTACACTTGTTAGTGAATACATTCAGTTTAAAAAGATGTCAAACTAAAGCCATGGACAATCAGACTCCTGCTTTTAGAGGAGATTGGATTGATAAAGACAGACATAGCTAAGATAAGATAAAGAAGATACAGAGAGAGCTTTATGTAATAACACTTATGAAAGTTTCCCAATTTCCTCTTGGAAATGTTTGACCTTTACAAACTGTCACAAGGATGCTCAAGGACTCAATTTTGAACTGATAGTGTTTGAGTAGTAGCAGAGTCTCACTTGGCTTGGAAAGCATTGTTGGTCCCTCTGTGGTCCAAATCATGGCAAATGCAGCCCACTATCAGAGCCAGAATCTCCATCTCTGTCAGTGTCTCCTGGAACCCAGCCGTCTGCAAACAAATACATACACACACAATGGGGTCCAAAAGTCTAAGACCACTACTTAAAATACTTCTATTTTTCATTCATCTAATTATGATTATAATATATTTATAATGTATTTATATTTAAATGTTGACACACACTCACACACATACTGCTGCTCTAAATCTGACCCTAGAACAGCACACACACAGTGTGGGTCACTCACAGTCAGCATTGAAAACATGCACTGGCAGACGTTGAATGCGTGTCTCCAGTTATGATACAGAACCATGCGATAGTTCTTCCTCACTGTCAACAGCCAGCGACACAGAGTCTATTGAGAGAGAGAAAGAGAAAGAGAGAGAGAAAGAGCGAGAGAGAGAGAGATGTGGATGGTGATGATTATGTGGAGATTTTAAGAAATTCAATCATTAAAAAAAAGTGTGTGTGTGTGCACCAGACCTCGTAGTCTATCTTGAATTTCTGCACCATTCCCAGCTCCATAAACATTCGCAGAGCTGCAGTGACCATGGCGTCCACATCCAGAGAGAAATCATCAAATGAGAGTTTATCAATGCCCAGTTCACACACCAGAGGAATGTTCGCAGCCTGAGGAAAATATGAACAACAGAGAGAGAGAGAGAGAGAGTATGCAGCGTTTTCTCTCAATTGAAGTTTTGTGAATGCAATGCAACTTGTGTCAATATTTTGTGTAACCCATGAGTGTTCATACTGACTGAAGCTCACAGTCGTGTTAATGAGATGCTACAAATAGATTCACACACACATTCACAGATCTAATGAGAAAAGGCTGGCAGCAGGAGCTAGGCATTGTTGTTTCGTCATTGACTAATTCTAATTATAGATATTTATTAATATAATCATCAATGCTCAGTAATAGTGTCTGAAATTAACGCCATGCGAGGAGCCGACGTGTAAACGGCAAGCTCTGTGCATTTTGCTAGTTTTTAATTATTTTATGTCATAAACCGGTGAGATTAGATACACGCTGCTACATATCAGTTCTTTGAAGTGAACATGGCAAAGAATTCCAAATCCTTGGGCTCTGGAGATATTAAAAGACACTTACGTGCTCAAGCTGATACCTCAGACAGGCCCGCAGACCAGGGAGTCGGTTTGGATGGTGCGGTGGGAGAAATTCAACGCCAGCTGGCGAGCATGTCTGTATTGCTGGCGAAAGTTGTTGCTGACTCAGAGGATCTTGCTGTAATATGTCGATCGATCTGGTTACAAGAATCGGGGATGTCGAGAGACGGATCGATTATCTGGAGTCAACGGAGACGGAATTAGCTGCTAATCCACTAGCAAACAAGATAGACTTGGAACACATTTGGGAAAAACTGGAGGATTTGGAGAATCGTAATCGGCGAAGCAACATCCGAATTTTTGGAATTCCTGAGCATGAGGAGGTCCGAGATATGGTAAAATTCCTAGACGAGCTCTTCTCGAGTCTGCTTGACATAACAGGCCTTAAGCTGGAAATCGAGCGAGCACACAGGGTCCTGGCTCACAGATCTGCTGAGGGAGACGGGCCCCGATCAATTCTGGCCAAATTTCTGAGATCATTCGATAAAGATCTTGTGTTGCGCGAGGCAATGAGCAAAGGAAAGCTTTCTTGGAAGAATCAAAGCATTTTCTTGTTCCCAGATTTTGCAAATTCCACAAGACAGAAACATGATCGATTCAAGGAATGCAAGAAACTCTTACATCAATGGAAGATCGCTTTTGCACTGATGTTCCCGGCCAAGCTGAGAATAGATACTAAGGATGGCCGCAAAATATTTACATGTCCACAGCAAGCATTGTCTTTCATAGAGGCAATGGGGTGAGTAAGCCATTTGGTGATTTTCATATGGCCCCCAAGTGAGCTTGTCTCACTTTACCTACACTTGACTGTCTGAGGAAGCTGGGTGCCATTTTTGTTTCTTTTTGTGTTGGTTCCGCCTAGCGGTTGGAGTTTGTTTTGTGGAATAACACTCCTTCAAGAAACTTTTGCATCGACGAAGGGTCGCTTTTACACTGAAGTTCCTGGCCAAATTGAGAATAGATACTAAGGATGGCCGCAAAATATCTACATGCCCACAGCAAGCGATGTCTTTCATAAAATTAATAGATGGAGGAAGTCATGGTGTGTTTCTCACGTGCCTCCAAATGAGCTTGTCTCACTGAACATACACTTGACCATCTGAGGAAGCTGGCTGCCTTCTTTGTTTTTTTTTGTGCTGGTTTTGCCTAGTGGCTGGAGTTTGTTTTGTGGAATAACACTCCTTCGGGACAGTTGTGGATGAATCTGCTCGTTTTTTGTGCTTATGCTTCCTATTGAATGGAGTTTGTTTCATGGAAAACAATTTTTGCAGGACATTGGAATGGTTAGGTCATCTCCTGCACTCATGAACAGCCGGCTCACTGAACATTCCTTTGACTGTTCGAGGAAACTGAACGGCTTTATTTTTATTATTTATTTATTTTGTGTGTGTGTGCGCTGGTTCTGCTAGCGGCTGGAGTTTGTTTTGTGGAGTAACACACCTTCGAGTTTTGTGAATGAATCTACACATTCTTTGTGTTTATTCTGCCTATTGGCTGGAGTTTGTTTTATAGATTATTTTCTGTTATGTCATTCTGTCTCACAAAATTTGTACAGAAGCACCGGACTTGAGCAATCCGATGGCAAATTTGTCGCGGGGACTCTCGTTGGCGTGCATGTACTGTTTGAGTTTAGAGGGATGGATGCTGGTTGGCACTGTCATGTGCGGTGTTAATGCGCATGTCTTTGTTTTTTCTGTTTGTTTGGTTCGGGGAGAAGTTTGGGGTTTGATTGTTGCACTAATGTTGGAATGTGGTCTTTATAATTTTATTTTTGACACACAATCAATTTTTTCTAATATGTCAAAATGTCAAATGTTAATATGAGTGAATTGTCTCTCTCCATGTGGAATGTGAATGGGTTGGGGCACCCCATAAAAAGAAGGAAGGTTATTTCTTTTCTTAAACGTAAGAAATATGATATAGTGTTTCTTCAAGAAACACATCTTTCCCTGCAGGAAGCTGAAAAATTTGGGAAGATATGAGGTGGACATGTTTTCTTTAGTGCTGGCTCAAGTAAGAACAGGGGAGTCATTACACTGATAAGTAAACATCTACAATTCAAATGTCTCAAACAGATTAAAGATAAACTAGGAAGAGTCATTATTGTTTTAGCAGAAATTCAGGGGCAAAAGTTGATTTTGGCTAATATTTACACACCTATCGCTGATGATCAGGGCTTTTTTATAGATCTTAAAGGGATGTTGCAAGCCACTGGCACCCCTCATGATATAATATTGGGAGGAGACTTTAATCTATTGATGGACTCAGTCCTTGATCATAGTGAATCAAGACTGTGCAAGCCCCCTAGAGCAACACTGACACTTCACAGGATGTGTAAACATCTTGGTCTTACAAATATTTGGAGACTTTTGAACCCATATGGTAGGGACTATAATTTTTTTTCATCAGTCCATAAGATTTATTCTAGAATAGATTTTGTTTTGATATCTAAGTCCCTCATTTATTCTGTCATTGATTGTTCAATTGGAAACATCTTAGTCTCAGATCACACCCTGGTGAGTTTAGAGGTGTTGCCACATATGGAGAAAAATAAATCATATAGTTGACGCTTTAATGTATCCCTTTTGCAAAATCCTGATATCCAACAAATGTTAAAGGCTGAAATCAATGTTTATATGGAGACCAACTGGTCATCAGTATCCTCTGTGGGTGTGGCTTGGGAGGCACTTAAGGTGGTTCTTAGGGGTCGGATCATACAGTATGCATCAAAAAAATCAAAAGCACGAGAACTTGTGGAGTTGGAATAGAATATTAAAATTACAGAGGCAGAACTGAAGCGCCGAATGTCGTCTGATGGCCTCAGAGAATTGACCCGATTGAAATACATATATAATACTATTTTGTCACGGGAGGTGGAGTTTTGGTTATTTAGGGCAAGACAGTCATATTTTGAGTCGGGGTACAAAGCAAGGAAGCTTTTGGCTAGATATATAAAGCAAAGAGAGTCTTTTTCTACCATTCCCTCAGTGAAATCTGCTTGTGGTGAAATTTTTACCTCAGCCATTTATATTAATAATGCTTTTAAAGAATTCTATCTTGATCTTTATAGTTCCACGTCTTCGTCTACTGATGAAGATATTAGAAACTTTGTGGAATCATTAGATCTCCCTAAACTGATGACTGAGCAAAACAATTCTGAGACTCTGAGATAACCTTGGAGGAGCTTGGCGAGTTAATTAAGGCCTTGCCTACAGGCAAGGCTCCGGGGCCAGATGGCTTTGCCGCTGAATTTTATAGATCTTATGCTTCAAAACTGGCTCCACTTTTGTTAGAGGTTTATACGGCATCATTAAAGAATGGAAAGCTTCTGCCAACCATGTCACAAGCCAGGATCAGTCTGATTCTTAAAAAGGACAAAGATCCAAGCGAGTGTAAGAGTTACCGTCCAATTTCCCTGATCCAGCTAGACATTAAAATTTAGTTTGATATGGTAGAATGGGGTTATCTTTTTAAGATTTTGGAAATGTATGGGTTTGGGAATACTTTTATTGAATGGATTAAGTTACTTTATAGACACCCGGAAGCGGCAGTACAAACAAATGGATTAATTTCAGATTATTTTACTCTAGATAGGGGCACCCGGCAGGATTGCCCTCATTCCCCATTATTGTTCTGTCTGGCCCTGGGACCATTAGCAGCCGCAATAAGAAAAGAGGATGATTTTCCAGGGGTGATGGCATGAGGCGTGGCGCATAAGCTTCTACTTTACGTAGATGATATTTTATTATTCATCTCTGACCCTACTAGATCTAAGCCTTGCCTCCACAGAATTATTAATTCCTTTTCTAAATTCTCAGGATACAGAGTTAATTGGTCTAAATCTGAAGCTTTGACTCTGACACCGTACTGCCCGATAACGGCTTTTCAGCCGGGCGCCTTCCAGTGGCCCAAACAGGGCATTAAGTATTTGGGTATTTTATTTCCAGCAAATTTGTGTGATCTAGTTAGAGTTAATTTTGACCCTTTAATAAAAAGTTTGCGAGCGATGTGGGCAGGTGGGCTTCATTACATTTATCGATGATTGGGAAGCTTAATGTTATTAAAATGAATTGTATTCCAAAATTTAACTACCTGCTACAGTCACTCCCTATAGATGTCCCCCTCTCTTATTTCAAGCAATTTGATAACATAGCGAAGTCCTTCATTTGGAATGGTAAACGTCCCAGATTACATTTCAGTAAACTGCATAGGCCGATTGATAAAGGTGGGCTAGGCCTACCCAAGAATTTGTTTTATTATTATGCGCTTGGTCTCAGACATTTGGCTCATTGGTCGCTTCCACCTGAGAGAGCCCCTCCCTGGTTTTGTATTGAACAGGAAGTTCTTGCCCCTATTTCGCCATTGCAAAGCCTTTCTATCAAACTAATCGGAGAAGTTAAGTTACACCCCGTTATCTCGCATTTACACTCGGTATGGACAAAATTGTCCAGAGTGTTTAATTCAAACATTTATTTAAATGTTGCCTCAAGCTTATGGCTTAACCCCAAATTATTTATTAATAAGTCCCCTTTCTGTTGGTCAGAGTGGATTGTGATGGGGGTTACTACACTCAGTGACCTATATGAGAGTGGAGTGTTGAGATCCTTTGAAAATCTGGTTCAACATTTTGGGATCCCCAGATCTCAGTTTTATAGGTATTTACAGCTGCAACACCTGCTCTGTACTATTTGTGGGAGTAGCATACACCCCCCAAAAGTGGCAGATACTCTGGGAGTGGTGATTACTGCTTTTGGAAAAGGTCATGAGGCATCAGTGTATTACTCCCTGCTAATTCAGAGTCTGGGGGATGGAGCATCACCTTCCCTCAAGAGATTATGGGAGAAAGATTTAAACTTGGTATTGGAGGTGGGAGAGTAGGCTAGGATTCTAAAAAACATCAGGTCTGCATCTAGAGATGTAAGGGTGCACCTTAAGCAATTCAAGATTTTACATCGATTATATTGGACCCCCTCTAGATTGTATAGGCTTGGTCTTAAAGACACACCCACCTGCTGGCGATAACCTATGTCTTTTGGTGGTGTGTTAAGATCCAGGAGTTCTGGTTGAAAGTTCAGAGTCTTGTATGTGATGTATTGGGAACTCGGCTTTCATTTTGCCCCAGACTCTGTATTTTGGGCGATGGGGTGGTCATTGACGTTGAGAATAAGCACATAAAGAGTTGGGTCCTAACTAGCGCCATGATCGCCAGACAGGTTATTTTAAGGGGTTGGAGGTCAGCTGGAGTGCCCTCATTTCATGAGTGGTGCTTGGAGATGGGGAGGGTGGCGGCCTTTGAAGAAGGGTTGTATAGAAGGCTGGGCAATCTAGGGTTATTTAATAGGAAATGGGGCAGATATTTGGCCATTTTTGAAGGCTCTCTGGGAGGGGTAGTTGAGAGGGATCTCTAGTTTATATGTGTGTGTGCAATTTGATTGTTTTTTGAAAGTATACTTTTTATGCTTTTTTTGTTTGTTTTTGGGTTTTTTTGTGTTTTTTAAAATATTTATGACCACTGGCGTGAGTGTTTGTGTCAGGGGGTGGGGGGCGGGATGTTCGGGGGGAAAGGTTTAATTTTATATAATTTGATTCCGCATTTTCTGTTATGTTTATTTAATTTGTTGAATGGAATCAATAAAATTGTTAATAATAAAAACAAAGGCTTGGGGCAAAAAAGATGCTGAAAGTGACAAAAATGGCTCAGATATTTTAAATCTGGGGGCAAAAAATGGCCTAGTAGTGCAGTCCTCTGTTTAGTTTTTATCTGTTATCTAACATTTGATGTATTTCATAACATTCTGTTCTAGGCCAATCTTGTGATGTGTTTAGTCACTGCAATGACCTATACAGTGTCTGTCAGATATCTGTATTTGTTGTCTCAGAGACAAGTGTTACATTACATTTACATTTACATTATTCATTTGGCAGATGCTTTTATCCAAAGCGACTTACAAAAGAGGAAAACATAAGCGAATCATCTTAGGAGACAGTGGTATGAAAAGTGCTGTATTACAAAGTATCACTAGCATCATAATAGCATTCAAAACAGAATAAAGTGCAACAGGAATTTTTTTTTTTTTTTTTAATGACTGGTTAAGTGCTCATGGAACAGATGTGTTTTTAGTCGTTTTTTTGAAGACAAAGTGAGTCAGCTTCACGGATGGAGTTGGTACGATGAAGCTGAAAGTCCGGGAAAGTGTTTTGGTGCCTCTTTGCGTTGGTACAACAAGGCGACATTCCTTAGCCGACCGCAGGCTTCTAGTGGGCACGTAGCTCTGCATAAATGATTTTAGGTATGCTGGAGCAGACCCAGTGACTGTTCTGTATGTCAGCATCAGCGCCTTGAATTTGATACGTGCATCAACCGGCAGCCAGTGTTGCTGAATGTGTAGCTAATAAGATGTGAAAGAAGCTAATATCAGCTCTGAAAACACTTAAAGGAATAGTTCACCCAAAAAGGATAATTCTCTTATCATTAACTCACCCTTATGTCATCTCAAACACATTTGATTTTCTTTCTTCTTTGGAAGACAAACAATTTTTTTTTGAAGAATAGATTATGTGTTATTGTCCATACAATACAAGTCAATGGGGTTCAACACTCAAGTGGTTTAATCCATGTCTTCTGAAGTAATCTAATCGGTTTGGGGTGAGAAACAGACCACAAATTTCACCATAAATCTTGACATATGCAATCTCTCTGTCGTGACTTGAAGTTTGATGTCAGCAAATGTCAAGATTTAATTAAAAAAAGGAGTTAGGTTTTGGTCTGTTCTCACCTAAAACTCATCGTATCGCTTCAGAAGACAAGGATTAAACCACTCGAGTCATTTGGATTAAATTTATGCTGCCTTTATTTCCTTTTTGGAGCTTGAAACTTTTGATCCCCATTGACTTGCATTGTATGGCAATAACACAAAATATATTCTTCATAAAATAATTTGTTTGTGTTTCACAGTAGAAAGTCCCACAAGTCTGAGATGGCATAAGGTGAGTAAACGATAAGCAAATTATCATTCCTTTAATGTGAAGAAAAAAGGCACAGTAATTTAATCCTAGAAGCAGTAAGTTAATTAAAAGTGGTGGTAAACTTTAAAAATGTGTATAATCTACAGTTACATAGGGCCATGATTGTCCAGATTGAGAATGCACAGTATTTTCATTCATCAATTCAAATGTACAGTATTTAGCATAAATGGATAAATGCTGTTTATTAAATGGTAAGAAAATAAATGAAGTGCTGACAGGGACACTTGCATATTTGAGTAGTATATACAGTGATGAGCAAAAACATTATGACCACTCACAGGTGAAGCGAATAACGTTGATCATCTTCTAACAAGGCCACATGTCAAAGTCTGGGTAGATTCAATGATAAGCGAACAATCAGTTCTCGTAGTCAGTGTGTTGAATGCAGGAGAAATGGGCAGGACTAAAGACCTGAGTGACATTGACAAGACAACTGGGTCAGAGGGGTCATCTCTAAAACTGCAAGTCTTGTGGGGTGCTCCCGGTCAGCAATGGTGAATACCTACTGACAGTGGTCCGAGGGGGGACAAACCACAAACCAGCGACAGGGTGTTGGGCGCCCAAGGCTCATTGCACAAGGGCAAAGAAGGCTATCCCATCTGGTCCAGACCAACAGAAGGTCTACTGTGGCACAAGTCACAGAAAATGATAATTATGGTTACAGGAGGAATATATCACAACACACAGTGCATCGCACCCTGCTGAGTATGGGGCTGCGTAGCTGCGGACTTGTCCCACGCCCACCGTCGAAAGCGCCTACAATGGGCACACGAGCGTTGGAACTGGACTTTGGAGCAGTGGAAGAAGGTCGCCTGGTCCGATGAGTCCCGTTTTCTTTTACATCACGTGGATGGCCATGTATGTGTGTGCCATGGATGCACTGTGGGAAGATGACAAGCCGGTGGAGGGAGTATGATGCTCTGGGCAATGTTCTGATGGGAAACCCTGGGTCTGGCCATTCATGTGGACATCAATTTGACACCTACCTAAACATCATTGCAGACCAGGTACACCCCTTCATGGCAATGGTATTCACTGATGGAAGTGACCTCTTTCAGCAGGATAATGCGCCCTTCTACACTGCACACATTGTTCAGGAAAGGTTTGAGGAACATGAAAAAGAGTTCAAGGTGTTGCCCTGACCTCCAAATTCCCCAGATCTCAATCCGATTAAGCATCAACAAGTCCGATCCACAGCGGCTCCACCTCGCAACTTACAGAACTTGAAGGAACTTCTGCTAATGTCTTGGTGCAAAATACCATAGGACACCTTCATGAGTCTTGTAGAGTTCATGCCTCGGTGTGTCAGCACTGTTTGGCGGCACGTGGAGGACCAACAGCATATTAGATCATAATGTTTTGGCTCATCAGTGTATATACTGTATATTATGTAATATTCCTGTATTTGGCTTTCAGCAATGGATTCTTGTATTCTTGCAAACATGTCGGTACTTTTAAATGAAGTGCTATAAAAGCTCCCAGCAAAATCCAGTTAACACATTTTAAAAATAACATTTCACAGGAAAGTTGACACATAAAAATGTGTCATTTCACGGCTAGAAAAAATGGACAAAACTCCACAGAGACGATATCAATAATGCACAAACACTGATGAGATATTGAATAGCTTTGTTCTGAATTAAATATACTGCACACACATTCAGACCAACAGTACATACTGAAGCGTTTATATAATCATGAATCAAGGGATTTAATTATTGACAAGCTTCTGTTGTTTTAACTACTACTAAAATATAACATTTAGCTGTATGTTAAAATATAATCTTCTCTAAGCAATTTAATGGTGTATTAATCTTTACCTTGAACTTATCCACTTCAGTCTTTGAGCAAGTAGCATGATATGACAGCACCTATGGAAAACACAAATCAGATTAATCATTAAATCATAAATCATTAAAGATCTCTACGTGCAGTTACACAATTCTGATATCTAACAGGCTGAATTGAATTTGTATAGACCAAAACCAAGATACTACAACTCACTCATGGCAGCCTTCTGGTTTCTGATGGTGTGCCCTTTCTTAAAATACATTATAAAACTACATACATTTTACTGTCATCTCCATTCTTAACTCAGTCGAGCAGGTTTTCTATCAGGTCATATTATAAACATGTCTATGTTTACACTGTTAAACTGACATTTTTAAAGAACAGAGTTCTTAATCACTCTGCATTAATAATATATCATTTCAATTCTGCTATAATATGCAGTTGCTGGTCGATTACAATATGTACTATTGTACCACTGTACTGTAGCTACTTTTGGAACTTGGCACTGAAATACTGCAGATATTGCTAGCTTTTGTATGACAAATTGCTTGTTCTGTTCCTCATCTGTAAATCACCTTGGGTAAAAGCATCTGCTAAAGGATGTACTGTACCTGACAATATCCCGCTAAACTATTTTTTTTTATATATATATAAATATGGGCAGATTAAAAAAAAAAAAATTAAAAAAAAATAAAAAGAGGAGAACATTCTACTGTTGTACAAAAGAAACTCAATTTACTTTTATTACTGGTATTTGCTTATTTGTAGACATACAACAGCCCTCTCAGTCTTAGGCAGGATGCATACATTTCCTGTCAACACACCAACATCTGTTGCTATCTGATTACACATAAATAATCAGTTACTTTGTTTAAATGAAGTTGTCTGATTCAAGGTGATTTTAGATCCTAACAGGTGAGTATTTATCTGTGTTTTTTATTGTGCACTCAGTAATTTTTTCCTCATTAAAAAAGTTGAACTCCTAAAGACATGAATTGTAATTTTGCAATATATGTAGGAAATCATGAGCACTCACATTAAAATGAAGACTCCAGTCATATCAGTAACCTTATAAAAGCTGTTTATTCTACATGGAGAGGGTCCACACATGGGGGCTGCCATGTTAGAATCACATGACCAGCTGAATACTACTCACATAATCTCAGTAACCGTACTGTTATTGGACACTTTCACTCATTGATTAAAGTAATCATGGCTGACTAATTACATTTCTACAATGACATCTGAAAATGAAAACAAGTGATTTTAAATGATACTGCATCCAATCTGCTAGGTATCAGTGTAAGTCCAAGATGACACAAAGACTAAAGTTACTGAGTGCACCTTTAAGGAATACTCTGGGTTAATACAAATTAAACTCAATTCACAGACTCTGATTATCACAAAATTATTTTCGACTTGTCCCTCTGTCAATACAGTACAATACAACCTACTACATTTTATATATACTATTTTATTGTATAATGTGTATATTGTGTGTATTGTATACTGTACATTGTATGTTATTATTTGTATATTGTGTTGTGTGTAATTATGTGTATATTAGATTTTTAATTGTGTTGTGTTAATCTGATGTTTATTGTAAAGTGGTATATGTCTCATCACTTTCACAACTACTATGTTGCTCAGAACTGCACCCAAGAATTTCACACACTATTGTACTTGTGTATATGGCTGTATGACAAGTGATTTTGATTTGATATGATTTGACTTTAAAAAAAGACAAAATATCTTATCACAGTTACAGTGAGGCACTTAAAAATGAAGGGAATGGGGCCAATACATAAACATTAAAAGTGAAGCCACAAGATGCAAACATTACACATTAACATGATTTTAGTGTCATATTTCTTACTAACTTGTGTAGAGTTATATTCAATATTACAACTTCATTGCCATGACAGCAAAGTCCTGTAATCCTGGTACTGGATATATGGTAACTTTACACAGACAAGGTTAGTAAGCAATTTTAATCACACTAAAATCATGTTAATGTCAGGCTAGAGGATGACTCGGAGAGCTGGAGTGAACCCAAATGCTGGGACATTAATGAAGACAGCACAGATAAAAAACAATCCACAAAAAGTATGAATAACACAAATGAATACAAGCTGTAATATAACTACATTAGAGAAGAACACTGGCAAGGCTAGAATACAATTAAACACTACAGGAATGAGTAGTGCAGTCTGTACATGTCCAAGATAAGATTAGACACTGAGTGTTCAAACCTGAGGGTTTATATGGAGTCCTTGATTGCCATGGGATTGGAGGCAGGTGCAGATGATAACAACTTAATGACATCATTAGAATGTGGGAGAACTAGAACAGATGATAGCTGGTGCTGAAGAGGCCGATGGGGGTGCGAGAGTTAACATGCATATTGTTTATGCCCTGTGGCTATACTTTTGACGTGTATTTTAGCGTGTATGGACTGGCCCCATTGACTTCCATTGTAAATGCATCACTGTAACCCCCCCTTTTTACTTTATAAAAAAAAAAAAAAAAATGTAACAAAATAATTGTTTTATGGTAATCAACATTATGCAACAAATGCTGCTGATTGAGCTTAACTTGTATTGAACCTGGAATATTCTTTAAAGGAGTAATTCCCTAACATTTTCCCCTGAAGTCCACTTATAGTGTTACTCAAGGTTTCTTTCACCATGATCATTGTCCATTTGAGAAAGTCAAACTCTCTCTAACCTTCTATCCTTCTATCCCAATTCAACAGCTGTTTTTGCTACTGTACATTTGAGACTTCTATAAGTATATGGTCTCTGTTATGATTGGCCAATCTATGTGAAATGTACAATGTTTGTAAAATCACAGATATGAAGATTCACAATCCATTTTTGCAGTCCTTTTTGCATAAATAGTCTGGAGGGACTGTCATGATCACTTAAAGGGATAGTTCACCCCAAAATGAAAATTCTCTCATCATTTTCTCACCCTCATGCCATCCCAGATGAGTTTGAATTTCTTTCTTCTGCTGAACACAAATAAAGATTTTTAGAAGAATTTTTCAGCTCTGTCGGTCCTTTCAATTAAGGTGAATGGTGGCCAGAACTGGAGTCATATGGATTACTTTTATGCTGCTTTTATCTGCTTTTTGGACCTTCAGATTTCTGGCCACAATTCACTTGCATTGAAAGGACCAACAGAACTGATATTCTTCTAAAAATCTTTGTGTTCTGCAGAAGAAACAAAGTCATACACATCTGGGATGGAATGAGGGTGAGTAAATAATGAGAGAATTTTTGGGTGAACTATCCCTTTAAATACATGTGTATCACAGAGAGAGAGAGAGAGAGAGAGAGAGAGAGAGAGAGAGAGAGAGAGAGAGAGAGAGAGAGAGAGAGAGAGAGAAAGTTGGTTTGTGGGATGATTGAGTGTCACATTTACTCTGAGTCAGTAGAAGAGATCCCCCGGCTCCTACATTCAGCTCCATCCCTTAACAGGAACTAGGTCAATATTCAACCAATCAGACACTCCCATCTTATATTCCATCTTGACTTGTGTCGAACCATCCCACCAAACACAATGCACAGTGCTGTACACCTACTGACCTTTTTTACAACCAACAATAATTTATTTCCATTCCATACAAAGAATGCAAAAAGAGGAGGAGTTCAAGGAACTATGCAGTGCCAGACCCACCCGGTCTGTTTGATGGACACGTCTGGCCTATGTATGTGAAACACACATATTTCTAATCTAACCTCCCAACAATTACAAATGGCCACATAAACACTCTAATAATTTAGAAATATCCTGCCAATCACAGGCTCTGACTGTGTGTACACTATGTGTATATTTTGTAGAGACATACATCGAGAGCGACAGACTGTTTGGCCCAGGACTTCTTCACTTGGTCGTACATTATGGTATTATTGATTCCCAGTCCACAGAATATCACAAATGCCTGAAGAGAAAGAGTAAAAGAACAAGAGTAAATGAAAAGTGTGAAAGACAGGGACATAAGGGTGATTCTCACGAAACCTGTCAAAAAAAAAAAAAAAAAAAAGAAAATGCCCAGGTCCTATTTTACTCCAAAATCAAAACAAACAAATAAGAAATTATATTTTAAATATGGAAAACTAAGCCTATTTAAGGCCATTATGATTGTTTACATTGTGACATTTTTATGACGCTTAAACACATTTTACCCCCAAATTCTTAAAACAATGCAAAAAAAAAAAAAAAAGAAAAAGAAAAAAAAGGTCATTATGATTAATATATAATTTATTTAGAAACGTATGAATAAATTGTTTTTATATATCATAGTAGTATTCCCTTGGTACTGCCTTTCATTATTGCTGATTTTCATAAAAAAAAATTGTGCAACAATCTTTTTTACTGCAATACAGTATAAAATGACTGTGTTACGGTAATGAGAATTGGTGGGAAAAATGGGCTTAAGTGTCATGAAAATAATGTCACATTGCAAAAAATATTAATGGTCCTAAATTAGGGCTGTCAATCAATTACATTTTTATTCAATATTCAGATCAATATTTTCCAAAATAGGCCCACAAATGAAGATGATTCAATATATAATAATTAAAATAATTATAAATATAATAATTCAGATAGGCCTAACGCATATAATAAATATAATAATTCACACAATGATGATATGATAAAGATATTACATTATTGAGACAGACAATTAAAACATTGATTAGACCAAACAAAAAGTGGCTTTAGTCAATATATTGTTTAGTTTATTTCCATACTGTATCTTTAAATAGAAGCTTTTCACTTGCCTAGATTCCACAACAATCCAATTTGCAATTGAGTTTGTTAGCCTGTAGACTTAGGCTGTTCTCACAGGATGCATTCTTGTGTTTTGTCTATACATGCATCTGATGGATGCTTCTGGAGTGTTTTACTGTGGTCGCATTTTACTGGTTTTGAAAAATGCTGTGTTTTAGAGCTCTGTCAAGTTAAATGTAGTTTGAATGTCTCGAGACCCCTGCACTCTGCTCCATCCAGCTGTATTTGATCAGATATTGGTTTGTTGCCTGTACAGCTGGAGTTGCCCTGACTGCCCCCCGCCGACTGCGTAAGGTGGTATTTCAAGCTTGAATTGCTCGATTTGTAGAAAAAGTGGCTCATAACAGAATTTATGTATGATCAGGCATGATTAAATTATTTTCTACATAATTAATCGCACTGAATCAACACATTAAAACAACAGCCTTATCCTAAATATAGGCTTTGTTTTCTTTATGAAAAATACAATTTCATATTTTTTTGTATAGATTTTGGGTTAAATATGACGGATTGCAAAAGAATCACTTACAGTATATTATGTTAAAAGGACACTGTACCCAGCATTTCTAAAAAATATATCATACCTCAAACAGCCTCTGATCTGCATCATCAAATGGTTTTCCATCTAACCTGTTCAATACTTGAGCTACACCTGCAACAAATACACATGAAGAGAGTAAAATTGTGTCTTGTTTTACACACAATTCAAGTCACGACCATTTTCACGACCAGAAAATTCGTAACAATTTTGGAAATGCAGACTGATCTCACTGTAAATTCAGCTAAAGTAGGTCAAATGTTCTGCTACTGAAATCGATCTATGCTTACTGAAATTTGAATCACTGCCCCCCGTGGCTGAAGCTGGAAGTGTTGTTGAACATATGGGCATGTGTGAGCTCCATTTTCCAGGTGAAATAACCACAGAGTGGTGCCAAAATTGAGCTGTATATTTACATGATGTAATACAGTCAACAGGAATGCATATTTTATTAACTCTACCCCCAAACCCAAATCCCAACCCTAAACCTAACCATCAGTGGAGTAAAAATTAAATTTTAGGGGGAAAATGCAACCTCTGAATCACACTGATTATATTAACAAAATAACTTCCTTGTTCCCATAGGATCAGAACTCGTGTCTCTAAGGCTGCTTGCCAGGGATATTTTGTCGTTGGGCTATTTATTCAGCGAGAAGGGTCTATCCCTAAAATAAATACAGCTATTTTGCTTTTTTAATTCAGTCCAAAAAGGAGATGCTAAAAATTGTGGTTGATTTTGGCTGTTCAGAATGGAATACTAGCTTACCAATTACTGCATACTGCACAGTATGCACTAAATACTGCCAACAGATTTTTAAATATAGTATAATGTGAAAAAATGTGTAATAAAATATTAAGTACTGTATGTATATACATTAAATGTATGTCAGTGCACAGTCTATGTACTGCATATTAAACATTAGTAATATGTAGAATTCCATTTTTAACATACAGCTTTTTTTTTTTTTTTAGAGCATTTGTTAAAATATTTTCTTTGTGGACAGAAGGTTTTAAATGAATGCACTCAAACCAGAGATTTAGATGTTTTCTCTCCCCATGGTGCTGACATTTCTCGCACTGGCTTTAGACACGTGATTTGAGTTCAGAATCTGATCTGTTTTTGAAATTTGACAGAGACAAAACCAAAAAATACTCTGAAACCCTCTGAAATACTCTATACACACATATAAAGAAAGCACAAGACAGGGGGAGAGAGGAATCTTTCTGAATGAACACATCCTTGACTCCGTTTCTACTGCCTGTTTTGTGCTCATAATGACTTTCGGTCTCTGACAGTCCTCCCACACACACACACACACATATTCGCCCACGCACACTGCACAGAGCAAAAGATCACACACATACACACACACACACACACACACACACACACACACACACACACACACACACACACACACAGGTTTGTCATATGTTAATTCAGTTAGACAGAAAGTCTAACCAGCAGCACTAACAATAATACAACTCAAAGAGCAGAAAAACAGCAGCATCACACACACCACACAATACAGGTTTTGAGTAAATTATGACAACATTTTAATCTTTAGGTGAACTATTCCTTTAACTGTATAACTTACCTATGATTTGGTGGTTACTGTTCCAGATGGGGACGCACAGGACTGATCTAATGTGGAAGCCTGAGAACTGATCTGCCTAAAGAAATTCAAAACACTTATTCACCCTACCATAAAAACAAATGAAGATGCTCTGAATGATAACTTCAAAGGAGAAGTGAGCGAAAATATGAGATCATAATCTGAAGACATTGTGTTATATAATGCTGTGATCTTGACATTTACATGCATAGGTGAATTACGGACTGGGCCAATGGGGCCAGTGCCCAGGGGCCCTTGACTACCAGGGGCCTGGGGAGGCCCATCAACTTTGAAAACAAATGTTTGTATATGCTTAAATATGTGGGCCTCACAGTTTATACAAGGCCCCCTTAACAGGGCCCTGTGACTATGAGGGCCCTTAGCCCCAGGAGGGCCCCCAGCCCTCTTATAGGATTCTTTTGACTTTCTGTTTCCAATTAAATTTTTTGAGCCACTCTTTAATGTTATAACACCACCTGGTGAAAGTTTCCATGCTCTTCTGGAAGTAGAAGACCTTGTAAAATAATTTCCAAAATAGCTACCTTCATATTTTGATGCACTCAACTTTTTATTTGAAATCTTTGCTGATTTTGATAAAGCAAAATTAGCAATAACGTTTCTATTGTTACTGATATTTCAAAAGAAATATTTACTGAATTCAAGCAACATGTGCTTATTATTTTATAGAAAAATAGGTTTAAACAGGTTTAAAAAGTATATGTTAGGTTATATGTTAGGCTTTATATGGTTAAGCTTTATTCAGTGTATAAATGGACTGTCGAACAAAAACATTTATTATACTATTCATTGCTATATCTGCATGTTTGCCCTACATTACAAAAAATAACTTGGCTTATTACTGATTAAACTAGATACATAAAGTTTTTTGAGACAAACTATAATGTTGATCTGACAAAACCATGTCTGTAAGTTTAAAATAGTTTTAAATTCTTGAAGTTAGAAATTTTTTACAGGTTTAACAGTAAGAAAGAAAGAAAGAAAGAAGAGAGCATCTTACAGCAGATTAAAGGGCTTGTAAGTTTTGACAGCTGAAGTTTGAAAAAACAGTCTAAAACAGTCAGTGTTATGTAGTCTAGGGGATTTTTGGACACTTTGAAAAGGCTTAAATGATGCCTTAGCAGGGCTTTTCGATGGAAGAATATGACCAAATGACCACTATTTTTAAGCCCGACACCTTTCCGCTCTTCGAAGCTCTCACAATGGAGAGTAAAGTCTTTGAAGGAAATAGAGTGTAGGGATGATCACTTCTGAATGGAACGCAACCCATCATTCAGATGAGTTAGAAAATATATAGCACCGCGAGCCAGAACTGCCTGAACTCTTTGCCAAATTTCACCAAACCCTTGATAGATACTGTAGGAGCCTACTGTATTTGTTAAATTCATCAATATTTAAAGTGTTTGATCAAGTTAAAATATTTCATAATTTATTTCAGCTCCTTTAAATAAATGCATTTGTATGCATAATTTGTAGTATTTACACTGAGTTTACATTTTGTATAACAAATGTTAAAATGGTACTGTCTCTTTAAGTACAGTGGCTGTTCAGCAAACATGTTTCAGTTGATCGGTTTATTTACCATATCCGTGCTGTGTGTTTGAATTAATCTGACTGTAAATAACAGAACAGGTATTAAAAGAGACTTAAATCAATGAAAACAGCTTGTGTAGATCTCAACTTTAAAAGATAATTGACAGAGGGCCCTAAAAGTAAATTGGCCCCGGGGCCCTTGCTAGTCATAATCCGCCCCAGTTTACATGAGACATATAACAGCTGACAGAGGTTAAAGGTCATTTACAGAGCAGAAATCTAAGGGAGTTTCTTTCACTTTCTTCAATGTTCAAAACAATATCAATCTAAACAAAATGTGAAATAAACACGGACCATAACAATATTTAATATGTGGAACTGATTTGATAATGTTTCAAAAATTATGTCCCACAGAGAGAGAGAAAAAAAAAATCAAGTTAAAGGAATGTTCCGGATTCAGTACAAGTTAAGCTCAATCGACAGCATTTGTGGCATAATGTTGATTACCACAAAAAACTATTTCGACTTGTCTCTCCTTTTCTTAAAAAAAAAACAAAAATCGAGGTTACAATGAGGCACAACTGAAGTGGACAATTTTTGGAGGGTTTAAACAGAACGTGAAGCTTATAATTTTATAAAAGCACATACATTAATTCTTCTGTTAAAACTTGTGTATTATTTGAGCTGTAAAGTTGTTTAAATTGCAATTTTTACAGATGTTTTAGGGTTTGTTGACATTACATCGTCATGGTAACAAAGTTGTAAAATTGGCTATAACTTTACACAGAAAGGTTTATAAGTGATTTTATCACATTTAAATCATGTTTACACATATCCTTTATGTCTTGTGGTTATACTTTTGAAAAAAAAAAAAAAAAAAAAAGAGTATTTGAACGTTACAAAATTGGCCCCATTCATTTCCACTGTAAGTGCCTCACTGTAACCTCAATTTTTGAATTTAAAAAAAATTTAAGAAAAGGAGGAACGAGTCTAAATTCATGTTTGTGCTAATCAACATTATGCCACAAATATTGTTGATTGAGCTTAACTTATATTGAACCCAGAACATTCCTTTAAATATCACATTTGAAAAGAGTATTTTTGAGAGTAATTTCCAGGTCTGTGTAGATACTGTAGTCTTTCTAAAAAATAAACTATAGTATTTGTTATTAAAAAACTAATAGTCTAAACACATTTAGAAAACTTTCACTGCAACTCTCACAGTTCTTATGAAAATAAAGTCTAATAGATACACCCTAATGGACTTAATATGAATCTGTAACATTTCGGTCATAAAACATGATACATTTTAGTAAAGGGGTGATGATGTGTATACTGAAAAGTCTTATAATTTATATTGGTACATGCCACAGTTTTGTATCCCCATTTTACTCGTCAGTGCTGTTTATAATGTCGAGGCTGTCTAGCCATTTGAGATGTCTGACTTCCTTAAAAGTGCTGTAATGTAGAACAATCTGTGTAAAATTTCATACATTTCATACAAAAGTTGCATACGTTTTATGATCTGTGCCACAATATCAAGGGAGGCCTGGTTGAATCTAGCATGTGATTAGCTCTGCACTATCTATCTCTGGAGCGCACATGATGATAAAGCGTGGCTAATGAGGGAAGCCCAGCTGATGCACGTGTAAATGGTCCAGCTCGAGTTTTCATGAGTTTTAGAAAGAAAAAAGAACAAAATGACATAAATCTCCTGTGAAGCATGTAAATACACAGTTGGACATTGATAGAAGAGAAATTTAAAAAACTAGTGAAAGTGTTAAAGAATGTTTTAATTAGACTATCAAGACTAGACATCAACAGTGCTAAAAGTGCCCAAAGTTCCAGAAACGCCCATAAATTTGATATATGAATGTTACATATAAATGTTCATAAAATTCATTAATTCATCCATAGTTTATTGATCTTACTTCAGCATCAAAGCGTGGGTCTTGGTAGGCATCGCTGATATTTACAGGCAGTCCAGTAGAGGCGACAAGCTCAGCGATACTGTTATTAATCAGCCAATCAGAATAGGATGATTTTTCCAAGCTGTCCTTGAAGCTGTAAACAAGACAAACAGGAAGTGACACATACAAACACAAGAACTGCTCTGTGTCTGAACAGGAGGTATTTACACCTCTGTTTTTAAAAGTTGCTAAAACAGCTCGTTCAATCTGACACGAGAGCAAAGCTGTCAGTTTAAAAAAAAAAAATTTTTTTATTGCTTTAATCAATATGACATGACAGTCAAACCAACTGAAAGCATAAGAAATAAACTAAAAGAAAATAATAATAATAATAATAATAATAATAATAAAATACTTACAAAAAGGTATATCGACAATATACAGAATACAAAAGACTATAGATTATACAATATACAATGTAACATTAACATTAAGATTCAAAAGGGGATATTCAAGGCTTTATAAAAGTTAATACTCTTTAGCGCTTTACTGTTTTTACTCCTGTTAACATTCTATTTTGAAGTGTGTGAAATTTTGTTTCTGTGATGACCTTTTACATTTATGAATAAAACAATTCCATAAATCAAAAATAAATTTATAATATACCATGCTTTATGTTCAATTTTACTATCAAAATAAAACAAAACAAAACATCCTCTTTCCTACTGTCAGTAGGTAAGTGTTGTTACTCATTCCACATGTTATGAGGTCAGCCAATCATAACAGATGCACCATTAAAGGTACAGTTGCAAAAACAGCCTATTTAATTCCAAGAGTCAGAAAGAGGGTGGAAAATGGTCCTTTAAAGTCTAAATTAAGCATTCATTTCCATAATGTGATTTCCAAGTGAAACAGAATATTTAACAAGAAAAAAAAACTTTATTTCATTAATTTATTGCATGCACTTTGTGCTGTTGTTTCTATATTACAAGCAGTTGGAGGCAAGGAAAACTTCAGAGGGTGTTTGGGTGATGTCAGCAAAAAAGGAAAGTAATTTGAAATAGGAAAGAAACCTTGACTACCATTGTAAGTGAACTTAAAGCTGAGGTGTGTGATTTCTGCGCTACTAGCGCCAAACGGAATTGCAAAAAGAAATAGTTTGTTTTCAAACAGCTTTCTGAATATGCCCCCTGTCTGCTGTTGATCGAACAAAAAGATAGTCCCGCCACCAACTCACACCATTGTGTTACCATTGTATCAATGTTATTGTGTCAGTATGAACGGGTTGCTCAAAACAAACAGAGGGTTTTTTTTATAGCACCACAGAGACCAAGTGTTTACATTTATAGAGAAAATAAACCTACATATGCCTTAAGGGGGTTGCACACTGGACATGTCTGGCAGATGACATGGCGCATTCTAAAATTCAAAACAATTATTTTCTGTGAATGTACACACACCACCACCGCCATTCAGCATCTGTCGACAATGCCCAACTACGACTCTGGAGGCTGCTCAAATTTCTGCCGTGCCACAGAGCGACGTGGCATGGCGCCTCTCGTCCCGTGTGCAACCGCCTTTACTTATAGCTGTCTCTGCATATTAAGCTGGGATAGAAGAAATATTTTAACTGAAAACATTCACACTTAAGCTTTAAGGGGAAAAAATTAACTTAAGCTCGGACCAAGCAATTGAGGGGCCGCTCACACACCAGTCTCATAAACAAGGTGTCATCATAGCAACATTTTTCTATCACCATGAAAACATCATGGACAGAACAGTCTCTCCTCAGTTCAGACGATTCTGTCACAGGCTCTGCAACCTTCGGATATTATTGTATGTTTAACTGCAATATGTTTCTTATACTTAGAAATACATGATTTTACTTACATTATACTAACAAATAGTATATTAGATTCCCTGACTCAACCCATTCCTAAACCTATCCACCTATCAACAATATGTAACAGAAAGGTACATTTAATCACAATTAGTTTAGTTCCATTACTCTATTGTCCAGATATTTTGAGCACCTAACCCCACCCCTACGCCTAAACCTCACCCATTCTCAACAATATTAAAGACCAAACAAGCAGTTACAAGTACAGTCACAATAAATAAATAAATTAAAAAATACAAAAAAGCATTATAAAAGTAGTCCAAATGACTAATGCTACATTTAAAGTCCTCCAAAGTCACACAATAGCTCTGTGTGAGTGAAACTTAAAGGAATATTCCAGGTTCAATACAAGTTAAGCTCAATTAACTTGTATTGTTACGTTTAAAATATCAAGGGCAGCATTTTGGTGGTGCAGACAAAAAGTGATGCTTTGTAATAAGTGTTGGTTCTTGCATTCAAAAAGTGGAATGGAGCAGAATGCATGTCTCGAGACCCACTTCTAAAAAATTAATCTGCCTTAAAAACACTGTAGCTCATGGCGCGAAACACTAAATTATTGAATAAAACTGATTAAAAAAAAAAAAGTGCCACGCATTGCAACAGCCAAAAATGTCTGTCTAGTGCATGTTTATATAGACCAACAATTATAGCGCAGCAGAACGCAGGAACACATCCTGTATGAACGGCCCCTTAGATATCGTCTTGGCCAGAAAAGGCCTCACATGCTCCTCCAGCCCACATGCTGAGCGGCAGCTCTTCGCAATGTCAGTCCCTCTCCAGTAATTTACAGCTAACCGACTTTCTCTGCATTTTAATAAGGCTCCACGGAGCCCACAAAAGCAACGAGAAGGTAACGCTCCAACTCTCATAAACGCCCACGTGTAGCAGAGAGTTAGTCCTGATGTAGCCTTGCCATCTCTCTCTCTCTTTTAATCTCTTTCACGTGGTACATTTAAGTCTCTTGTGCTGTGGGCTAAGAGAGTCTGATCAAACATATTCTCTCATGCTCGAGATCACTCTCCAAAGATCACACATGATAAGCGCTGCTGATGTCTGAGAGAGGAAGAGCTCGAATCAAAAAGATAAATTAGTGAGACTGTGTGAAAGAACAGGTGTTGTGTCTGTGTATATGTAAGTGCATGAGATGTGGCGTTTGCATGAGTGTGTCTGGGAGAGCAATGGAGACGCATCTCTCTGCTGTTTTGCTCCAAGCTGTTTTAGAACGCAACAGAGGACAAATAATTTTTACATACAGTAATTGTTCCAGCGGTACCTAAAGAGAACCCAAAATCCCAGATGAAATTAACTAAATAACAGACATAACGTCCCTGTGAAGGACAGGCATATTTCTCAGTCCTCCAATTCCAAAGTCAAACACTCTATCAGGTGAGCTAGCTCACAAGTTAATTACATTGGAATAAGTGTGTAAATATAGGTGGGTCTGTAATACAAACGTTAAAATATTTCGTTTTTTGAAATGATGCGTTATAGTATAATGATATCATAACATTACAGTGTGTGAGTAATAGAACGAAAACTAAGTGTTTATAAATCATAATTAGCCGTTGTACTCGTGATTTGTGTGAAAGTGTATAAAACACACAGTTGTTGTAGCACCTCTAGTGTTAATTTCACCAGGAAACATTTACATTTACTTAAAAAAAAAAAAAAAAAAAAAACTTTTAAAAGTAGGTTTAATTATACTTTTGACTATTTCTCAAGTAAATTTCTTAATTTATTTTTTTTACTTTTACTTCATTACAAAATTCCTTTCGCAACATTACTGGTTTCAGTTTAATAAGTGTTAATAAATGTGTATTTTATTGAGAGAATTCTGAATGGGAACTTTCCGACATGGAAACTTTATAGCTGCGCTTTGTCACTCGAGTCCAGCAAAGCATTAGCAGCAAATGCTCCAAATAAACACTTTTTTTCACAAGAATAGTTACGTTATGCAATGCCTTCATTGCACACCCAAACAAGCAACCCTTGTGCATCAATTTAAAAAAGTTACTCAGAGGTCCTTAGAGGACAAAAATGTCCACACCAAAAAACTGCCATAATAATATTATATTATTATTATTATTATTTTCCACTTTCAGTGAGTACATTTTTTAACCAACATCAGTCCTGATCATAACTACCAAATATTCATTCATTTTCAGGATTTTAACCCTTTAAATGTCAGTTTGTTTATATAATGAAAAAAAAAAAAAGAATTATTTTCAATATACTAAATGCTAAGAGAAATTTTTTTTAATTTATTTTTTTATTATCACATTCTGGAATATGCCAATGATTAGCAACAACATTGATTTTGATGCATTGTTATTTTTTTGCGCAGTATCAGATTTAAAAAGAAAATCTCACTCAGTACCTAAGAGGACAAAAATGTCTGTGTCAAAAAACTGCCATAAAAAATATTGTATATTAAAGTTATTTTCCACTTTCATTGACTTTTTGACCAACTGATCATAACTACCAAATATTCACTGTAAACTGTAAATGCAGCCTAAGCAGACAGCGACACTCTACGTGAACAGCGCCTCTGCGTTTGATGGGTGTGGTGTGTTTTTTTTAAGGACAACAGAGAACAAGCTCCAAACTAAAATAAGCCCAAACGCACTTCTAAGCACAGAGATAAGGTGCCTTTGAACTTTTCTGTGTACATAATTATCTAAACTCTTTTGTCACTGTATATACTGTAAGCCACAGAATATACTGAACTAAGAATCCATGCAGGACTTCAAAAAGTTGTGAAATAGCGTCAGTTGGCGTTAATAATGCATGGTCTTGCTTTGATTCATAATTCATAATATATAATATAATACATAATAATATAATTTGGCCTGTGAGACATTGTTTACATTATATACTGTTATAATTACTAGGACCGTTTCAAAACTTTTCTTCTAATTGTCAGACCCGACCAAATATGTCAAGCCTCCTTAAAGTGATAGTTCACCCATAAATGAATATTCTTCATCATTTATACTCGCTCTTATTTTTCCAAACCCATGTGACTTTTGGTTTTCTCTAGAACCGAAAACAAGGTGTTAGGTAGAATGTTGACAGACTTTCAAAATATAAAGTGAATGGTAAATGATGCTAACAGTTTGTCTAACATCTCCTTAACTGTGTTCCATGGAAGAAAGTCACATGGGTTTAGAATATGAGGTTGAATAAATGATAACATTATTTTCATCTTTGAGCTATCACTGTAACAGAGGGTATAAAGGATGACATAGGCACATGATTCATGCATGCAAGGTGTTAATAATAATCAGATTAGAAGTAACTAACTTGCTACTTGAGTATTCTTTTAATTGGATACTTTCTTACTCTTACTTAAGTAATTATTAACATTAACAGTTTTACTTCTAATTGAGTAATTAATTTTTAAAAGTATTAGTACACTTACTTGAGTAATGTTTTTGGCTGCTCAACTCACTTTTGCACATGACGGTGTCACATGACATATATTTTCAAACACATTTATATAAATATCAAGACCTACAGTATATGTAATATTCTGAAAAGTAAAAGAATGTCTACATACTGTACAACTGTGCATGTGCATGTAACTGTGCATGTGCATGTGCATGTAACCACATCGCATTTGAGGTGTGAAAAGGTAATTCGTCCTGAATACGTCCTGGACCATATCGAAGCACCACCCCTCACCTGTCAATCAACTGCTGCACTAAAACTAATTAGAGTTTTAACTTTGCCAGTTATGTGCGGCTTTAACCCTAGAATGCATGACTCAAAAAACCTGCATGAAGAGGGTCAAATTTTTATTTTATTTTTTTCTTCCAAGAAAAGGTATCCTATTTACATCTTTATCTTCAAGAATTTAAGAATACGTTTGTTCACAACGGTTTTAATGTTTATTTGTTCACTTTTAATGTTATAAAATTAAAAGATAAAATTCAGTATTTTTTCAAATAATTTCAACTTTTCCTGAACCAACTCTTTCTGAGCCTTTATCACAAACACATTCAAAACATCTAATAGTGCAGACAGCTTTCTCAACTGGAATGTTCTAAACAACTAAACAATATTTTGTCACAATGACAGTCATCTCCAGCACAACCTGGTCTGTAGTCCGGATCATCATCATCTGAGTACTCTGATTTTGACTCCAAAGCCATTATGGGCGACTCATTGAACATGTCCAAAGCCTCCTCTGCATTACATGCGAGCATGTTTTGCTAATAGTTAACTTGCTAATAGTTTGCTTGCTAGCTGATTTAGAATATTTGAATGTCTATGCTTCAAAATCTTACATATACAGTATATGTGCTAGCTACCTAAACATTAGCTCTGGTAGTTTAGTAGCTAGCTGATTTAAAATATCTTTTAAAAGATCTGAAATCAGAGCTTCAAAATGTAAATGTAAAAGTTGAAAAAAAAAAAAAAATGTTGAAAAAAATACCATGTTAAGTCAAAATTCCATAGGAAATGCATATGGGTCATTTTGACCTCCTTTAGGCAGTCTTGGTAGTGATAGAAAGATTTAATTTTTTCTGAAAATATGACCAAGAAATATGAAAATGACATTGGTAAGGGTCACAAACAAGATTTTTGAGGCTTTAATGGAATTGTATCATATTTTTATTGATAAAATCTTCCAAACATCAGACCCCTTCGGGTCAATTTGACCCCCTTTTTGCAATCTAGTGTTAAAAGGAAATAACCATCTGAAAAATCTGAAAAAGCTAATAAATATGTAAGCAGGAGAACTTCACAGATCTTCTTCAGTGTGTCTGATATGCAGTGGCACAGATGAGAAATGCAGTGACACAGATGAGAAGCACACACATTTGAAACTCTGCTAACCAGGGTTGGGGAGTAAAGGAATACATGTAACAGTGTTATGTATTTAAAATACAAATTATGAGTAACTGTATTCCACTATGGCTACAATTTAAATATTTGGTAATCAGAATACAGTTACTTTCAAAAAGTATTTTGGTAACTGAAGAGACTACTTTGCATTTTATTGTCATTTTGTTCATTTTATATTTAGTCTATTTAGTTGGAAAACATTTATGCTTTTGAGTGAAGCAATCTGAGGAGCATTTGAACAGCTGGTAAAGTGGATTGTGTTAACTGATGTGTTACATTAATACAAGCAGACAGAGGTCACTCTCATACTGTTATGAGTGAAAATTAATTCCTTACATTTTATATAGCACTTTTCTAGGCACACAAATCCCTTTACATAGTATCGAGGGAATCTCCTCAACCACCACCAGTGTGCAGCATCCACCTGGATGATGCGACAGCAGCCATAGTGCACCAGTACGCTCACCACACAACAGCTATTGATGGAGAGGAGAGTAGACTGATGTAGCCAATTCAGGTATGGGGAATGGCCCATTATTAGGCCATGATAGATAAAAGCCAATAGGGGGAATTTTGGCCAGGACACCCCTACTCTTGATGAGAAGTGCCTTGGGATTTTTAATGACCACAGAGAGTCAGGATCTCGGTTTAACATGTCATCTGAAGGATGGTGCCTTTTTAGTGTATAGTGTCCCCATCACTATACTGGGGCATTAGGACCCTCACAGACCACAGGTTGAGCATCCGCTGCTTGCCTCCCTAATACCTCTTCCAGCAGCAACCTTAGTTTTCCCTAGGAGGTCTCCTATCCAGATACTGGCCAGGCTCAACCCTGCTTAGCTTTAGTGGGCAACCAGGCAAGAGCCGCAGGGTGATATGGTTGGTGATATGGCTGAAAAGGTGGATCTGACACTATTGAGGATCAATAGCAACAAAAAAGGGATTCAGGGCTGATTGGGCTATTTCTTCCTACTGTTAGTGTTTGTGTGTGTGTGTATGCTTGTAACATGTTTGTTTTGGTTGTTTGAAATTTCTCTTGTGCCGTGCACGGCTGGTGCTGCATTGAGATTATTACTCGCACCAACGTGCTTGTAAGTGTTTGCACCTGAGGCTCATTTTGCTCTCCCTTTATATGTGCCTCCACGGGCTCAGTTCAGTTGTTGGACTGTCTTAGTGTGTAATGCTTTGATCTCCTTCCCGGTTTAGTAGAAGCTAAATTTCTGTCTGTTAACTGGGTCCTGCCAATTCCTTTGCTCTTTGCGCTCACCTTCCGGTTTGACCTCCTGGGATGGGACCTCCCATCCTGTGTCAGCCTTCATTGACTCTGGGGCTCAGAGTCATTTATACATGTTCTTCTTCATGGAGAAGAAGCACGGTTCCTTAAGGCCCTGCATTGACTATTGAGGGCTGAATGACATCACCATTAAGAATAGGTACCCACTACCTTGGATATCTTCAGCCTTCGAGTTGCTGCAGGGAGCAACCGTCTTCACAAAGTAATTGTGATTGTGAGTTGCTCACTGTCAAACTGGCCTTGGAGGAGTAGCGTCATTGGCTGGAGGCTTCCAAGGAGCCTTTTCTGGTCTGGATCGATCACAAGAACTTAGAGTATATTAGATCAGCTAAGAGGTTAACTTGAGACAGGCCTCTTGGGCATTCTTTTTCGGTAGGTTTAACTTCACCATCTCCTACTGACCAGGGTCTAAAAACATCAAACCAGACACTCACTCACTTTTTTGAAGGGAATGTTAATTTGAGTCTCCCCCACACCGTCCTTCCCCCTCTTCGGGTCATAGGAGTTGTGTCGTGGGAGATCAAATCAAAAGTGCAAAGAGCGCTTCAGGAAGTGATGTGCCCGAAAGGACTGCCAGCGAGCTTACTCTTTGTTCTGCGATCGGTCTGGTCCACAGTTTTGCAGTGGGGCCACTCATCCAATATAGCCTGCCACCAGGGAATGAGATGTATGGAAGCCATTATTCGGCATCGATTCTGGTGGCCATCGATGGGGTAAGACATACGTTTATCTTGGCTTGCTCAGTCTGTGCGCTTGGTAAGACCCGGCTGGACTCCTTCAACCCCTGTCTGTGCCTTCAAGACCCTGGTCACACATTGCTCTTGACTTCATCGCGGGACTACCCCATTTTATCCCGCTCCCGGGACTCCCTTCAGCTCGTGGGACAGCGGCTGCTGTCATGGACTAGGTCTTTCGGATTCACGGTATTCCATTGGATGTGGTCTCCGACAGGGGCCCCCAGTTTGTGTCCAACTTCTGGAGGGAGTTTTGTAGGCAGCTAGGGCTACGGTTAGCTTGTCCTCTGGTTTCAATCCCTAGACCAACGGCCAAACTGAGAGAACCAACCAAAGTCTAGAGGGGATCCTTCATTGTGTGGATGCTCAAAACCCCTCCCGTGGGTGGAGTATACTTACAACTCCCAACCGCTGTCATCTACGGGTCTCTCCCCTTTCCATTGCAGTGTCGGGTATCAACCTCCTCTTTTTCCCCATCATGAACCTGATGTTGCGGTGCCCTTGGCCCATGCCTTTATCTAACGCTGCTGTCGCACGTGGAGACAGGCTAGGCGAGCTCTTCTCAGGGTGAAAGGCCGAATTAAGGCTTGAGCGGATAGACATCGTACTATGGCACCTATATATGCTGTGGGCCAGAAAGTCTGGTTCTCATCCAGGGATGTTCCCCTTAAAGTCTCTTCTCATAAGCTCGTGCCTATATTTATTGGTCCATTTCCCGTTGAGTAGGTTCTCAGTCTGGTGCCCATCTGCCTTAAGCTGCCTCCCCCTCTGTGGCACATCCACCCCATATTCCATGTCTCTAAAATTAAGCTGTCTTCAGGTCTCCACTGCACTCATCCGCCGTTCCCGATCCACCTCTGTCTTGCCTGATTGATGGGGCTCCCGCCTACACCATCAGCAGTCTTCTGGATGTGAGACGGTGGGGCCGAGGGTACCAATATTTAGTCGATTGTGAGGGCTACAGTCCAGAGGAGAGATGTTGGGTCCCGGCTCGGGACATTCTGGATTGCTCCCTGATCGACAATTTAAATCACTAACTGCTATATTCAGTACTGCATTGCTGAATTTCAATAAAATTGTCTTTTGCTGCATCCTGCTTGTGGGTCCTCCATTCTGACATGATACTAACAGATTAAATATAAATCCAATAAATAAACAATTACAAGGCCATATAGTTTGTCCATTTTTTTATGAGGTTTGGATATTTTTACAAGAATGAAGAATGCTTATATGAGAAATAGCCTACTAATCAATGTAGCCTGTAGCATCATATAGAAAGCTCCAAATAATAAATTTTCTGCATCATTCTACGAACAGAATCCACAAACGATTGGAAGAAGATATTGTTTTGCACACTCTGTGGGTTTTGAAATACATCTGAAGCATCAGAAATAGTTCCTTGTGTAAATTGCCATTTAGCATTATGTCAAGGTAAAATGGTATTTCTAGCCATTAGATGCACCTGTTACCAGTCACAATTATAATGAATTCTATCAGTAAAATCCATGTTAGATCTTTTTTTTTTCCTCTAGTAAGACCTTTGATATTAGTGAAAAGATGTACAGCAAAAATATTACTCTTCATAAGATTTTTTTTAGGTATTTTTTCCTGTAAAAGAAAATCAAATAAATCCTTAAAATTTATTTACTTGAGAAGCTGCACTGCATAAGATATATAGGCTTTTTCAGAGCATGTATTTTTAAATACGTGTATTTTGTTTTAATGTACTGGCAAATTTATTTCATGTTTTTTTCTTGTTTGTAGTCAAAAACAAGTAAAAAAAAATCTGACATTGCTGAAGAAGTAATCCAAAGTATTTAGATTACTTTGCTGACGATGAGTAATCTAACGGAATATTTTACAAATTACATTTTACACCATGTATTCTGTAGTGGAATACATTTTAAAAGTAACCCTCCCAACCCTACCGCTAACACAGGTACTCCACTAAAATAAAATAAAAATTCCCCACGCCTTCTATTTTCTGACCTTTTCGTGCTTTATTATCATGCAATAACACAAAGACTGGTGATTGATGTATGTCGTCACAAAATCAGAGACCCTCTTCTCGAAATCTGATCACAAGTGGTCACAGAAGACGTGTTTGAGACGCATCTTAATACCAAGTGTAAACAGGGTCAAAGATTTGTGTTGTAAGTGTATATGATTAAGCTAAAGGAGACCTATTATGCCCCTTTTTACAAGATGTAATATAAGTCTCAGGTGTCCCCAGAATGTGTCTGTGAAGTTTCAGCTCAAAATACCCCATGGATAATTTATTATACCATGTTGTAAATGCCTCTTTTTGATTGGAATCAAAAACACGCTGTTTTCGTGTGTGTCTCTTTAGATGCAAATGAGCTGCTGCTCCCCGCCCCCTTTCCGGAAGAGGGCTCTGCCTTTACAGCTCCTGCTTCGGATACTATAGCAACAACAAATCAGAACCAATATGACTGACACTGTAAATACCGGAGTTCAGCCATATATGTATGAGCAACCGTAAACGATGCAAAACATAGGCATTTTGAGTTTTTGATAGTGCTTCTTATGTAGAAAATCACTTCCTGCCCTCCATCTGCATTTCACGCCACAGCAACGCAGTGACGTGACGTCATGTGCAAAGAAGCTATAACGACATACAGAGCTCTGGTCTCCGTGAATACAATCAGAGACAATGGTAACTTCAGCTGCATTAGCCGTGGAATCAGCTAACAAGCACATTCGGAAAGGCGATTTGCAAACATTCACAAAATATAAAGTGCGATACTTACATCTTCAGGATATAAAGCTGGAACACGAACAGTTGGTACTGATCCATGCTTGAGAGTCAAATTTTTTGAAAATCCTGCTTTATATTGATCCTCATTCACAAAGCAGTCCGGTGTAAAATGATCTGCACAAACATACACGAATTTTGGTATGTTTTGGGGAACATTTTCTTCAAAAACAAAACTTGTCCACTGCGTCTTCAGTGGCTCTGATGCCGGGAGTACATGAATATGACGCTTACGAAGTTGAGACATTATTCTTCTCACTTTAGCTGCTCCAGCACAGAAAAAAATGGCAGACTGTGTGTCGATCACTCAGGGGAGGATCTATGATAATAGGGTGGAATCCGTCACCAGTCGTGGGCGTGGCCTGCTCTAAAGTGACATCACTTTAGAGCGGATACGAAAACCAGTAATTTTGAGACACTGTTTTTGATTAATAGAAATATAAGAAAGAGGAGTGGGTGGACTTTTAACATTGTAGGGTGGATGTGTACACACACTGCCGACTCACATTTATGTTCAAACACCATGTAAAAGTGAATTTTGCATAATAGGTCCCCTTTAAATGAAAGTACCATAAATGCGATTTTTGTTTGTTTTTACAAACTGAGGTACGAGCCAAAATTATTGTATGTGGTAATCGACAGCATGCCTATGAATTTGTTTCGTAAAGTTATTCTCCTCCCAAACATTTGTTCAGAAATGTTCTTAAATATATTCAATACATTTTGGTTAGAATTTGTGGTTTAATTATCTCAAAGCACATTAAACCTGGGAAAGCGATTGTGTCTAATGTTTTGAAACTTATGGTGTGTGTGTGTGTGAGTGTGTGTTGAGAGATACTGTGTGTGTTCTCTTCAGACAGTCCTCTGCAGAAACATTAGACAGGTGCAGAGAATAAGTGACTATACACACATCTGTGCGTTAGAGCTCCCTGATGTCCCATCACTGACATCACCAAACCTGTGTGCTTCATTGGCACTGGCTAAACAAAACAGTCACAAACAAATAATATGTTTGCTATTATTCCTTGCCTCCTGATTGGGCATGCGCTTGCAGGTCTGCAGCTTTGCTCTGTGTGAGTGTGTGTGTGTGTGTGTGTGTGTGTGTGTGTGCAGTAAAATAGTGTCTGTTGTTTTAAGAGCTGAGCTCAGGGCTTTGAGACTTGGTGAGTGCTGAGTACTGGACACACTGGAGCAGTGAGTGTGGGCTGCAGATAAAAGATATCGCACAATAATCCGACCTACAACACTGAGTCTCATCAATCTCAACATTCTCTTATAGCATAAAACACTGTGCACACAAACTACAGCACAAAACATCATACAAGCAAATTACCACACAAATACACAGTATGCACAAAATACAAAAACAAAACATGGACATGCAACATATTATAAATACTGTACACATAAACCAGAACACAGACCACACACACAAACTACAACACAATACACACAAAATATGACATAAATACAACAGAGGCACAAACTACAAATTAAAAACACCATACACACAAGCTACAATACAGAAACACTGTAGATACAAACTATACTTCAAATACACCATACAAACAAATTACAATACAAAAACCCAGTACACACAACCTATAGTACAAAAACACTGTACACACAAACTACTACACAAAGCAACAGAAAAATACAACACACCGTAGACACAAAATGCTACAAGCTGTAACCAAAAACTATACATTAAAACACGTTACCTCCTCTAATTAGCTAATTACTGCCTCAAAAATATCTGCTGGTTGCATAATATGGAGATGCAATTTGTGCTGTGGGTGAGTCACACTTAAAATTCACCAGCACAGAGGGAATCTATGAATGCCACCCTCTGCTACACCCACCCACCCACACACACACACACACACACACACACACACACACACACATGTTGGTGCAACTAACTCTCCATAGACATAATGATTTTTATACTGTACGAACTATAGATTCTATTCCCTAACCCTAACCCTACCCCTAAACCTAACTCTCACAAAAAACATTCTGCATTTTTACATTTAAAAAAAAAAAAACATAGTTTATGTTTAAGTTATTTGAATTATGGGGACACTAGAAATGTCCTCATAAACCACATTTATAGCATAATATCATCGTAATTACCAGTTTGTAACCTAAACAAATTTCCTCGTAAACCACCCAAACCTGCCCACACACACAGGCGAACACTCCTGCTGGCAATGAGACTGACACATCTCTCACTCAAGCTGTGTGTGTATGTGTGTTTCATGGGGTAATAGAGACAGTTGTCACAGTGGGAGCAGCTCATGAGCACAAACTCCACCTGCTGCAGTTAACTGCAAACAAACGCTGCAACTCTGAAATGGCCTCATTAGCACTTAAGCAGCACTGCTCAGGTCTCAATTGTTCTCGGAGGTTAAATAAAGTAGAAGTATGTTTGTGTGAGAGAATCTGCCTGTGAGTGTGTGTGAATGTTTAACCTGCCATTAGTCGCACCTGTTCTCCATGTCAGCGCTGCACTTGGGTGACAGAAGCTCAAAGGACTTGGTGAACTTCACCACCTGAAGGAGACATTAAAGTGGGCAGAATTAAGAGGACAGTTCTGTCATCATTTACTCAACCTCATGTTGTTCCAAACTCGCATGACTTTTCCATAGAACAGAAACATTGATTTTTTCTTTTTTTTACATATCCTGGCAGCTCTTTCCATATAATAAAAGTGAATGGGACTGGGTCTGTCAAGCTCCAAAAAGGAGCATGAAAGTATCATAAAAGAAGTCCATACAACTCGTTCACTGTATTCCAAGTCTTCTGAAATCATATGGTAGCTTTTTGAGAGGAACAGACCAAAATTTACGCTGCTATTCAGCGATAGCCTTCACCTCCACTGAAGTACTGAAATGGACTGCAAAAGTTATATGGACTACAAAATGGTGTGTCAATGGCATTTGACACTCTTGCGTATCTTGCAACCAATTAACATAATTGACATCAATGGCACCATGTTTGATTTAAAAGCTACAATGGTTAGGAAGATTTTCAGTGAATAATGACTTAAATTTTTGTCTGTTTGTCAGACAAAGCTATTGTATGACTTCAGAGGACTTGGAATATATAATATATTATGATACTTTTATGGTGATGTTTTTTTTTTTTTTTTTTACATTCTGGAGTTTGCCAGCCCTAGTCCCCATTCACTTGGGCTGGCACATGGAAATTACATTACATGGAAAAGAGCGGCCAGGATATTCTTCAAAAACTCACCTTTTGTGTTACACGGAAGATAGAAAGTCTTATGGGTTTGGAACAACATGAGGGTGAGTAAATGATGACAGAATAAAATTTTTAGGTGAACAAGCCCTTTAGAGAGATGCAGAGTACCGGAGATTCAATGTCCTCCAGCAACTGGACAGAGCAGCGTTCACACTTCAGCAGGGTCTGCGCTCGATGCATGATCTTCCTCACAATCTTCTCCAAATCGGTTTGCTCTTCAAACAGATCGTTCACAACTTCCAGAAGAGCCTACACACAGTAAAAATGACAACAGTTCCAAACACACCACCAACTGCACCAACCCCCTGTATCAAATAAACTGTATAATTTTATAATCTGACCAATCATAACATAACATGTTTATTATTGAGAGGAGAACATGGGAAAGGTGCAAAGCATTTTTACTGTTAAGGGGATAGTTCACCCAAAAATGAAAATCCTCTCATCATTTACTCACCCGCATGTCAGATGTGTATGACTTAATTTCTTCGGAAGAAATTCAAAGATTTTTTGAATTATATTTCGGCTCTGTAGGTCCATACAATGTAAGTGAATGGTGACCAGAACTTTGAAGGTCCAAAAAGCACATTACGGCAACATAAAAGTAATCCATAAGACAGTGGTTAAATCCATGTCTTCAAAAGCGATATAATGAAGAAATACATCAATATTTCAGCCCTTTTTAACTATAAACCTGCACTATCACATTCTTCTTTTGTTTTTGGCGATTCACATTCTTTGTGCATATCACTACCTACTGGGCAGGGAGGAGAAATTATGGTAAAAAGGACTTAAATATTGATCTGTTTCTCATCCACACCTATCACTTCAGAAAACATGGATTTAACCACTGAAGTCTTATGGATTACTTTTATGCTGCCTTTATGTCCTTTTTGGACCTTCAAAGCTCTGGCCACCATTCACTTGAATTGTATGGACCTACAGAGCTGAAATATTCTTCTAAAAATATTTGTGTTCTGCAGAAGAAAGAAAGTCATGCACATCTGGGATGACATAAGGGTGAGTAAATGATGAGAGAATTTTCATTTTTGGGTTAACTATTTTTTAAACATTGTTTTTACCTGTAAAAGTTCATTTCCTACGTAAACTTATGTTTTGTCAAAAAAAAAAAAAAAAAAGAAATCAAAGCAAATTTAACCAGATCAAAACATATATAAAATACTGTACATGTTGGTGGTCTGCCAACATAAAAAATCATGATAATTATTTGGGTAAAGATTAAAGATCGGAACATACTCTACGCAAGTACTTGACTGCAGATACTTCTAGCTATGTAAGCTTGATTTTGTGTTTTTGTGTGACTTCACTAGGCTCTGTCTGTGACTCCTTTTTTAGAAATTTAAACTGTTTTTGAAGATCCTCATTAAATGTACATGCATGCTTCCTTGACATTTTTCCAGCCGCAATTTCATCTGTGTGCTCTTTCAAACTGACTCTTCAATCAGTTCACTAACTGGATGTCTATTGATAGGAGACTGTGACTGGATAGTTTAATCCAATCATGTACTTCAAATAACACTGTGTGATTTTATTGGTTTTACAAGCCGTATCCTTGGCTACCTTTGAATAGAATACTCACGTGACTGAGACAGCCGCATAGGCGATAGAGAAATTTTAGGAGAGGGGAAATATGGGACAAAACATGATTTTTTCAGAATAAGTCAGGACACTAGAAAAAGTGCTTAAATACGAGACTGTCCCAGGAAAAACAGGATGTCTGGCTACCCTAGTTCAACTTGACTGCGGGCTAGCAATGCATTGGCCAAGTGCTCACATCTACGTATGTGTACTTGGGTAAAGTATGTTTTTGGAATAAAGGTGCTGTAAGCAATTTATTTTGGAATAGCACACATAAAATGTTCTTTTTTTTATGATTAACATTTTTTATTAAAACACAGAAAAACAAAACATAAATACACAAAATCAACTTTTAACACCCACTACCACCCCTCCCCATTCCCAACCCCACCCCGAACCTCAACAAACACCCCTGTGGTCATACATGAACACATACAATAGAAAACAAAAACAAAAACCAAACAACTAATAAAGAAGAAGAAGAAAAAAAAAACATATATATAAAAATCACACATATTGACAATTACCCCTCTCTCTCCACTATTCCACCTGAGAACCCTCCAAGAATGCCAAGTATCCACCCCATTTCCCAACAAACAAATCCAAATTTCCTAATCTTCTATAAGATCCTTCTTCCTAAGGCCACCACTCTCCCCATCTCCGAGCACCACTCCTGAAATGTGGGTGCTCCAACCGACTTCCAACCCCTCAAAATTACCTGTCTGGCGACCATAACACTGGTTAGGACCCAATCCTCCACATGTTTATTCCACACATTGATGACCGCCCCATCTCCCAGAATATAGAGTCTGGGACAAAATTAAACCCGAGTGCCCAAGACATCACATACAAATTCTGAACCCTCAACCAAAACCCTTGGATCTTAATGCACCCCCCAAAAACATGGGTTGTGTCTCCATCCTCCGATTGGCATCGCCAGCAGGTGGCTGTATCTTCAAGACCAAGCCTATACAATCTAGAGGGGGTCCAATAGAATCTATGTAAAATCTTGAAATGCATAATATGGACCCTTGCATCTCTAGATACAGACATGACATTTTTTAGAATCCTAACCCACACTCCCTCCTCCAATACCAAGTTTAAATCTTTCTCCCATTAACTCTTGATAGAAGTTAGAGCTCGTCCCCCAGATTCTGAATTAACAGGGAGTAATACACTGATGCCTCATGACCTGTTCCAAAAGCACTAATCACCTCTCCCAGAGTATCTGCCGCTTTACGGGGGTGTATGCTACTCCCAAAAACAATACAGAGCAGGTGGCACAGCTGTAAATACCTATATGAGATCTGGGAATCCCAAAATGTTGGAACAAAATTTTCAAATGATCTCAACACTCCACTCTCATATAGGTCACCGAGTATAGTAACCCCCCTCACAATCCACTCTGACCAGCAGAAAGGGGACTTATCAATACATTATTTTTTTGGTTCAGCCATATGCTTGAGGCAACATTAAAATAAATGTCTAAATTAAACACTCTGGACACTTTTGTCCATACTGAGTGCAAATGAGAGATAACAGGGTGTAACTTAACTTCTCCGGTTAGTTTGATAGAAAGGCTTTGCAATGGCGAAATAGGGGCAAGAACTTCCTGTTCAATACAAAACCAGGGAGGGGCTCTCTCAGGTGGAAGCAACCAGTAAGCCAAATGTATGAGACCGAATGCAAAATAATAAAAAATATTATTGGGTAGGCCTAGCCCACCTTTGTCAATTGGTCTATGCAACTTATTGAAATGTAATCTAGTACGCTTACCATTCCAAATGAAGGACTTCGCTATGCTATCAAACTGCTCAAAGTAAGAGAGGGGGGTACATCTATAGGGAGAGATTGTAACAGGTAGTTACATTTTGGAATACAATTCATTTTCATAACATTAACTTTCCCAATCATAGATAAATGTAATGATGCCCACCTGCCCACATTGCTCGAAAACCTTTTTATTAAGGGATCAAAATTAACTCTAACTAAATCAGACAAATTTGCTGGGAATAAAATGCCCAAATACTTAATGCCCTGTTTGGGCCACTGGAAGGTGCCCGGCAGGAAAGCCATTACTGGCAGTACACTGTCAGAGCCAGAGCTTCAGATTTAGACCAGTTAACTCTGTATCCTGAGAACTTAGAAAAGGAATTAATAATTCTATGGAGGCAAGGCATAGATCTAGTAGGGTCGGAGACAAATAATAAAATTTAATCTGTGTAAAGCAAAAGCTTATGCGCCACATCTCCCACCATCACCCTCAGAAAATCATCCTCCTTTCTTATCACGGCTGCTAATGGTTCCAGGGCAAGACAAAACAAAAATGGGGAAAGAGGGCAACCCTGCCGGGTGCCCCTATCCAGAGTAAAATAATCTGAAATTAATCCATTTGTTTGTACAGCCGCTACCAGGTGTCTATAAAGTAACTTAATCTATCCAATAAAGGTATTCCCGAACCCGTATATTTCCAAAATCTAAAAAAGATATTCCCATTCTACCATATCAAATGCCTATTCAGCATCAAGTGAGATGGCAGCGACTGGAGTCTGATCATTCGCCACTGACCACATGATATTGATGAAACGCCTAATGTTATCAGAAGAGCTGTGGCCCCGAATAAACCCCACCTGATCTAAATGTATAAGAGATGTCATAACCTTCCTTAATCATTAGCCAAAATTTTTGACAATATTTTAATGTCTAGCTGGATCAGGGAAATTGGATGATAACTTTGTCTTTTTTAAGAATCAGACTGATCCGGGCTTGTGTCATGGCTGGCAGAAGCTTTCCATTCTTTAATGATTCTGTATAAACTTCTAACAAAAGTGGTGCCAGTTCTGTAGCATAAGATCTAAAAAATTCAGTGGCAAAGCCATCTTGCCTGTAGGCAAGGCCTTAATTATCTCACCCAGCTCCTCCAAGGTTATCTCAGAATCAAGATAATTTTTTTGCTCAGTCATCAGCTTAGGAAGTTCTATTGGTTCCACAGACTTTCTAATATCCTCATCAGTAGACGAAGATGTGGAACTATAGAGATCAAGATATAATTCTTTAAAAGCATTATTAATATCAATGGCCAAGGTAAAAATTTCACCACCTGCAGATTTCACTGAGGGAATGGTAGAAAAACACTCTCTCTGCTTTATATATCTAGCCAAAAGCTTCCCTGCTTTGTCCCCCAACTCAAAGCATGACTGTCTCTCCCTGAATAACCAAAACTCCACCTTCTGTGACAAAATAGTATTACATCTTTATTTCAATCGGGTCAATTCCCTGAGGCCATCAGATGACATTCGGTGCTTCAGCTCTGCCTCCACACTTTTAATATTCCCTTTCAACTCCACGAGTTCTCGTGCTTTGGATTTTTTGATGAATTAGTCATACTGTATGATCCGACCCCTAAGAACTGCCTTAAGTGCCTCCCAAGCCACGCCCACAGTGGATACTGAGGACCAGTTGTTCTCCATATAAACATTGATTTCAGCCTTTAACATTTGCTGGAAATCAGGATTTTGCAAAAGGGATACATTAAAGTGCCAACTATATGATTTATTTTTCTCCATATGTGGCAACACCTCAAAACTCACCAGGGCATCTGAAACTAAGATGTTTCCAGTTGAGCAATCAACAACAGATGAAATGAGGGACTTAGATACCAAAAAAAAAAAAAAAAAAAACAAACAAACAAAAAAAAAAAAATTCTAGAATTAATATTATGGACTGATGAAAAAAATGTATGGTCCCTACCAGATGGGTTCAAAAGTCTCCAAATATCTGTAAGACCAAGATTTTTACACATTCTGTGAAGTGTCAGTGTTGCTCTAGGGGACTTACACACTTTTGCTTCACTATGATCAAGGACTGAATCCATCAAAAGATTAAAGTCTCCTCCCAGTATTATATAATGAGGGGTGCCAGCGGCTTGCAACATCCCTTCAAAATCTATAAAAAAGCCCTGATCATCAGCGTTAGGTGCGTGAATATTAGCCAAAATCAACATTTGCCCCTGAATTTCTGCTAAAACAATAATGACTTTCCTAATTTATCTTTACTATGTTTGAGGCATTTGAATTGTAGATGTTTACTTATCAATGTAATGACTCCCCTACTCTTACTTGAGCCAGCACTAAAGAAAGCATGTCCACCCCATATCTTCCCAAATTTTACAGCTTCCTGCGGGGAAAGATGTGTTTTTTGAAAAAACACTATATCATATTTCTAACATTTAGAAAATAAATAATCTTCCTTCTTTTTATGGGGTGCCCCAACCCATTCACATTCCACGTGGAGAGAGACTCATATTAACATTTGACATTTGACATGTTATAAAAAATAGATTGTGTGTCAAAAACAAAATTATAAAGACCACATTCCCCATTAGTGCAACAATCAAACACCAAACTTCCCCCTGAACCAAATAAACAGAAAAAAGAAAAACGTGCGCATTAACCCTGCGCACGACAGCGCCAACTGCCGTCCATCCCTCTGAACTCAAACAGTCCATGCATGCCTACGAGAGTCCCTGCGACAACTTTGTTGTCAGATTGCTCAAGTCCGGTGCCGCTGTACAAATTTTTGTGAGACAGAATTACATAACAGAAAATAATCTATAAAACAAACTCCAGCCAATAGGCAGAATAAACACAAAGAACGTGTAGATTCATTCACAAAACTGTATCGAAAGTGTGTTCCTCCACAAAACAAACTCCAGCCACTAGCGGAACCCGCACGCACACACACACACACACACACACACACACACACACAAAAACCTTCAGTTTCCTCGGACAGTCAATCGAATGTTCAGTGAGCTGGCTGTTCATGAATGAAGCAGATGACCTAATTCTTCCAATGTCCTGCAAAAAATACTCCACAAAACAAACTCCAGCCAATAGGAGGCATAAGCACAAAGAACGAGCAGATTCATCCACAACTGTCCCAAAGGAATGTTATTCCACAAAACAAACTGCAGACGCTAGGTGGAACCAGCACAAAAAGAAACAAAAAAGGCGTCCAGCTTCCTCAGACAGTCAGGTGTATGTTCAGCGAGACAAGCTCACTTGGGGGCCACACGAGAAACGTACCATGACTTCCTCAGTCCATTGATTTTATGAAAGACATCGCTTGCTGTGGACATGTCAATATTTTGCGGCCATCCTTCATATCTATACTCAATTTGGCCAGAAACATCAGTGCAAAAGCGATCTTCCGTCGATGCAAGTGTTTCTTGAAGGAGTGTTACTACACAAAACAAACTCCAGCCGCTAGGCGGAACCATCACAAAAAGAAACAAAATGGTGCCCAGCTTCCTCAGACAGTCAAGTGTATATTCAGCGAGTCAAGTTCACTTGGGGGCCACATGAGAACACCAAATGTCTTACTCACCCCATTGTCTCTATGAAAGACAATGCTTGCTGTGGGCATGTAAATATTTTGCGGCCATCCTTAGTATCTATTCTCAATTTGTTCAGAAACATCAGTGCAAAAGCGATCTTCTGTTGATGTAAGAGTTTCTTGCATTCCTTGAATCGATCACATTTCTCTCTTGTCGAATTCGCAAAGTCTGGGAACAAGAAAATGCTGTGGCTTTTCCAAGAAAGCTTTCCTTTGCTCCTCGCCTCGCGTAACACGAGATCTTTATTGGATGATCTCAGAAATTTGGCCAGAATTGATCATGGCCTGTCTCCCTCAGCGGATCTGTGAGCTGGGACTCTGTGAGCTCGCTCGGTTTCCAGTTTATGGCCTGTTATGTCGAGCAGAGTCGGGAAGAGCTCGTCTAGGAATTTCACCATATATATATATATATATATATATATATATATATATATATATATAAAATAAAACTTGCCTAGGGGGCGTTTACCATTTGCATTGATCACCTCAGCACATTACCGTATGAATACTGTGCTCTGCTGGTGGGTGTGATCACATTAGGGATCATTAGCTGAGCCAGGAGAAACTGTACATCACTTTGTTTCATACAGATTACATTGCAGGAGAATATTTGTTTTAAATTTGAATAGTTTTATTTAAAAGTAGACGTTTTAAGCTTTCTTTAGACATATGTTTCATGTTTGTGTGATAAGTATTCGCGGAGTTTCAGTTCATTTTTGTGATGTGTTTCAGAAAGATGCTCACAGAGACAGAGACGGCTGAAAGCGCACCCTGTTTATTTTCTTTATTTTACAAAAGCACAAGGTTTTGTTGTTATTGTGAGTGTATACAAATAAAAGTAGACCCTTTATAGTTTTTAATGATGTCTTACACTTATCTATATGCCCAAAAATGACGGAGTATTTTAAGTTGTTTCCACTGTTATGAGGAAAAAATCCAGCAGGACGTGCCGGCGCTTCCGTCGACCCATGAGGGTTAACCATGTTTATGAAGCTCCAAAACTGACCATATATGATATATGACCATTATATGTAAGGAACAGGCCAACATTTAACCTGAAAACCTTCACCTACTGTAGGCTGCCGCTCTCAGTTCTCATTCCCCATTCTAAATATTTGATTTGGCTCATCTTAAAAAAAAAAAAAAGCAAGAACTAATGGTGTATTAACCTCAATGACCTCAAACCAGGTAAGTCGCGTCTATGTGCCATTTTTGAAACTGAACACAAATGTGATTTCAGAGCTTCAGCTGAGAAAATTTGTAGCAAATAATAAGTAGAAATTACTACTTTATTGGTTATTTTATTGTGTTTATTCATCTATTTTGAAACATGACAGATACTATGAACTGTTTTATGGAAAAGAACCGCATGAAGAATCTTCAAAATTTCTCCTGTATTAATGGAAAAAATAACATCATGAGGATGAACAAATAACCTCGAATTACACAATGCAGCCCCTTTTTCCAAAATTATGACCACAGGGCAAGTTGCGCAAGACAGTTGAGCCAGTAGTCCAGCTCACCTCAAACATTATTTGAATTATATTCATGTATTACTTTAAAACTATCATTATTGTAAACATACGAGTTAAGCTCAATCGACAACATCTGTGGCATAATGTTGTTTACCACAAATTTATTTAGACTTGTCCCTCCTTTTCTTTAGAAAAAAGTAAAAATTGAGGTTAAAGTGAGGCACTTACAATGGAAGTAAATGGGGCCAATTTTTGAGCTTTAAAATATTCACTGTTTCAAAAGTATAGCCACAAGACATAAATGATATATGTGTAAACATTATTCAAGTGTGATAAAATCACTTACAAACCTTTCTGTGAAAAGTTATTTCCAATTTACAACTCCATTGCCATGACGACGTAACGGCGTAATCCCAAAAAAATGACCATAAAAACAACAATTTAAGCAACGTTACAGCTCAAATAAAGAAGTTTTAAAAGAATCAATGTAAGTTCTTGTATAAAATTATAGCTTTACATTTCTGCCTTGAAACCCTCCAAAAAATTGTCCCCATTCACTTCCATTGTACCTCAATTTTAGTTTTGTTAAAGAAAAGGACGATTTTATTTTTTTGTGGTAATCAACATTATGCCACAAATGCTGTCGGTTGACCTTTCCTTGTATTGAACCCGGAATATTTCTTAAAGTAAAAACAAGGTTACCTCATCTGAACTTCCCTACACTTTCTTATTTATTTTTTATTTAGACAACAGATGATGTAACTGTTTAGTATATATTTGAGAGCAGTCAGTTAGATACAAAATAAAGTGGCAGAATATACTGCATGTGTGTATACAGTATATTACACACTGTCTGTATCTATGATAGGGGGGTCTACAGAAATCGTCATATTAATGGCTTGGCGCTGATATTGTTTACTTTTACTTTACTCATGTTAGCTGCTACTGCAAGTCCCTGTAGTGAGCGAGCACCCTTACATCTCCTTTTCATTCTTATTTTCTCTCATTATGTTCTAGTGTGATCAATATGTAAAATGTGTTGATGACGCTGTAGAGAAGCCACGACCCAGATTTATGCTTCCCCAGCCACACACACATCTTTTCCTAATCCAAATCCAATCCAGCTCTCTGTGTAAGAAGCAGAAGATCAATACATAGATGCACACATAGTACGTAATAAACACCCACATAACATCCATAACACACACACACTGTGCTCTATCCTGTCAGCAGTGGGAGGGGTACTCCTGAGATAGACTGGGGTTTTAATGAAGTATGTCTATTATTCTGTGTGCTCTTACCCTGCTCCTGTCATACTCCTTCCGGGAGGCAGCGAACAGTTGGGCGTTTGAGATGGCGATACCGCAGAAGGGCAAGTACATCTGCAACACCTGCACAGACACAAGAGTGTTTAGGAGAGGAGAGTCAATACAGTATGAGTTCCAGTGTCGAGGATATGATATGATCTTACTGTAGGGTTAGCTTAATAAATACAGGAACAACGATCCCCAGAAGACTTAAACTGTTCAGCATGTGGAGATAAAGCATTAGTTTGCTCCAAAAATGTATATTCTGTCATCATTTAATCACCCTCATGTTATTCTAAACCTGTATGCATCACTTTCTTCCATGGAACACAAACAGAGATAATTTTGTAACACTTTACATTAATTTTACCTTTGTTAAAAGTTTATATAGTGGTTACGAAGTCATTTACAAATGCATCATAAATCATTGATATGCAGTTATAACAATAAACAATAGGGCGACTTTCATACAGTACTAGCCAAATAGTGAGCAATTTAACTTGTTATAAATGCTTAACAAATACACTAATTCATACTTATATTAAACAAAAATATAAAATGGTCTATTTCATTATTTATGTTACAATAAAGCAAAAATAGACAGTTATAGTCAGATTAAAAGGAGGGATTATGTCATTTTGCTACAGTCTGCTTTGTGTTTATATTCATTACTGTAATGTCTTGACTCACTTGTGCAGTCACTTTCCTTGTCACATTGATGTCATAAGAATGGTTTCACCTAGTCCTAGTTATCAAAAGTCCTCTGCAAAAACATTTTTCAGCTCTTCATGCATGATGCTCATTAAACCATACTGAACTTTATGTACATAGTTTTCTAATACTGGCATTCTTCTTATGTGTCCACTTTACATTAAGGTTCATTTTTATAGATTACTAATGTTGAATAAGTGTTATTAAGTATGTGAGGTGTATTGGCTCCTTAATTGGCAGGTACTGCATGGAAGTCACCCTTCAATACATGTTGTTATAACCACATATCAATGATTTATTATGAATTTGTAAATGACTTATTAGTAGGAAGCAGAATACTGGCTAAACCAACTGTCTGCTAGCTGCCTTGAGACGTCACATGGGTAATATAAACTACAACAATTAGAGACTGTATCACCTAGATATCATATAGAGAGAGTATCTTTTCCCTGAACTACCAAACAAAAACCTTTAATTAATTTAGAAAAAATTTAAATTATGTTTAAATTTTTCTCTTGTAAATGAAAAAAAAAATTAAAAAAAGAAAGAAATGAAGATAAACATTTTATAAAGGCAGGGTTACTAAACATTAGATCACTTTCATCCAAAACACTGATTGTAAAATAAATGATTACAGATCATAATTTGGATGCACTCTATTTCACAGAAGCCAGACAGGGCAGAACGGTGGCTCAGTGGGTAGCACTGTCACCTCACAGCAAGAACCGGGTCCCCGGTTCGACTTCCGACTCACCCAGGCCTTCATGTTCTCTCCGTGTTGGCATGGGCTTCCTCCGGGGTCTCCGGTTTCCCCCACAGCCCAAAAACATGCAGGTCAAGTGAATTGGAGACTCTAAATTGCCATTAGGTGAGAGCAGTATGTCTGTGTGTGTTTGCCCTGTGATGGACTGGCCTACTGTCTAGAGTGTTTCCCTGCCTTTGGCCCGAGACAGCTGGGATAGGCTCTGGCACTACCTATGACCCTACATAGGACAAGTAGCTAACCTGATACAACTGGGATAGGCTCTGGCATTACCCGTGACCCTACATAGGACAAGCAGGTATAGAAGATGGATGGATGGATGGAAGTCTACTCCCCCAGGTTTTTGTTATAAACATGAGGTTTTATTGTTGGTGACTTCAACATGCACATAGATAATGAAAATGATACACTGGGATTATCAATTATCGATATTCTCAACTCTGTTGGGGTCAGACAAAATGTGACAAGAAACAACTCATTGTCATAATCATACACAAGATTTAATTCTGTCTTATGAAGTTAATGTTGATAATATAGCAATTCTGCCACAGAGTGATGACATCTCAGATCATTACCTCGTTTCTTGCCTGTGGTGCTTAGCTAAGATCACTAAATCTACAAGTTATTGATCAGGTAGAACTATACATTCGACCACTAAAGATAGATTCACTAATAAACTTCCAGATCTGTCTCAAATACTCAGTATGCCAAAATTTCATAAGAACTTGAAAATATGGATACAGTCTTTTCTAGCACTCTAGATAAAGTCACCCACCTTCAATTAAAAAACGTTATAGAGAAAAAACCCCACCGTGGTACAATGATCACACTAACACACTCTTAAGAGGGAAGTTTGGAAAATGATATGCAAGTGGAAGAGTACAAAATTAGAGGTGTTTTGCAGTGCATGGAAGGATAGTGTCTAACTACAGACAGGCTGTAATAGCTGCCAGGTCTGCATATTTTAGCAGACTCATAGAAAATAACCACAACAGTCCTAAGGATTTATTCAGTACTGTGGCTAAATTGACAAGGATCAAAGCATTGACTGAACCAGATATTCCCTTGCAGCACAATAGTAATGATTTTATGAATTTCTTTGCTAATAAAATTTAAACCATCAGAAAAATTTTTAATTATGCAACTGTCTGCCACAGCATCTCAGAAGACAGTGTTTCAGTATTCCCTATGAGCAACTTCAGTCCTTTGCTGTTAAAGGTCAGAAAGAGCTAAAATAATAATTAAAACATCAAAAGCAACAACATGTATGCTAGACCCAATACCCACTAAGCTATTGAAAGAGGTGTTTCCTGTAATTTCAGAAATTCTCTATATAATTAACTCCTCATTTAGCCCATCCGCCTCAAGGCCCACCATGGGCTTTATCGAGGCTCCTAAGGGCTTACTCGGGGCCAACAGCCAAGCGCCTTTGGCCCGCCTATTACTCTTTAGCCAAAGAATGCCAACTGGGCATTGAGGTGGGGTCAATGTCAAAGGCAGAGTTTTGCTGAGTCAGGTGTCGCTTTCCACCAAGCAAAGACCAAAATAAGCAAACAATGGCAGCTTCAGTCTCTACCATGTTCATTTGGAGGGCTAGCTAGTCTCCATAGTCTGATACCTCAGCTTGAGATTCCCTCTTGCTTGTGAAATGGGTAGGGTGTGTGATGTTGGCACCAGGGCGGCGTATTAAGGGTGGGTTTTAGGGTTTTAGGGAACATTAATGTAAAGTGTTACCAGTATTTTGAAGAATGTTCTTTTACATACAGTACAATGAAAGCATGCTTGGGCTGTCAAGCATAAAAAGGACCAAAAGGCAGCATTAAGGATTATCCATGTATTCCAACTTATAAAACACATATAAAACACATTTTTTCATGAGACACATGAGAGCCAATGGTGTTTAGTGTTGTTGATGCCAAAACTGGCACAACGTGTATTGACATGCCAGGTTTGAATACACGCAAGTGCACATTACATTTGAGAGTGGAAAATATTTTGTTTGGTCTTCGATTTTGTTCATCACTTAAAGCAATATGGCTTCAGAAGTCTTGGAATACAGCAACACGTGTCAACTCTAATATTCAGATTAGTTGTTGATCAATATGTAAATAATCAGTTTTAAAAATGTACATTTGGTATGCCCAGTCTTGGATATTTGGTTAAATCCTTGCATCAAAACCTCTCCTTTTCTGTTCCAGGGAAGACACGATATGAGGGTGATCAAATGATGACAACATTTTTATTTTGGGTGAACTACTCCTTTAAAAACAACAAATGAAAAGCAGAGATGTGAGAGACTCTCCAACTACAATAATAAACATATTCTAATAAAACCATGAGAACATGCTTGTTAACCCTGAACTCAGTACCACTGAGATTTACACCTGAGAAAGGCATAAAACATTGTTTATCTCAGAGGACTCCAAGACAATATCTATAAAATGATCACTATTCTCAGGATCATTTATTAATGTAGAATATACAATTGGTTAGAGTACATATTATTTTTGAAAATAAAGTATTTTTGAAAAAGAGAAAGCAAGAGAGTAAGTGAAGTAGGACATAAGAGTTCAAGAGGTGTTTGCTGTGTTAAGGCCGAGGGGGGTGCAGCGGTATCAACCCGTCACCTTCTGATTCATCGCTGGATCAACACACACACACACACACACACACACACACACACACATGTTGTTGCAGCTATCATTATGAGGACTCTCCATAGACATAATGATTTTTATACTGTACAAACTATAGATTATATCCCCTAACCCTAACCCTACCCCTAAACCTAACCCTCACAGAAACCTTTTTGCATTTTTACATTTTCAAAAAAACTTTGTTTAGTATGTTTTTTAAGCGATCTGAATTATGGGGACACTAGAATTGTCCTCATAAACCACATTTATAGCATAATACCCTTGTAATTACCAGTTTGTAACCTAAAAAAAGTCCTTGTAAACCACTTAAACCTGCACACACACACACACACACACACACACACACACACACACACACACACACACGCATGTACACACACACTTGTGCTCAGGGGCCACATTTATTGGAGGCCTTTGCTATAAATGGTAACACTTTTTAACACTGTTCCATCACAACTATGCAGGAATTAGTGCAGGACAAATGAGTAATACTACATTATCACTTTAGTCACTATATTTATTAAAGGGGTCATGAAATGGAGAATCAAATTTTCCTTGATATTTAGACATATAAGAGGTAACTGTACTGTAAAAACATATTGTACATTTCAAAACTCAAAACTTCCTCCCCCAGTCTAAAAAGAGCATTTATAGTTGCCACCCTGCTGAAATGTCTTGTGTCTGTTTGTGAAGTCACAAAACATTGCTCATTTGTATTTACACATCCCACAACATGTGCCATCGCACCCTTGGCCCCACCCACAGGTGCACAGTTCAAGTCAGGAGAGAAGGCCTTGTGTGGCTAACTATTCCTAACATAACACCAAAGGGGACCCATCTGGACTATTTTGAATTATTTGTGTATATAATCATGAACTATACAGACTCTTTGACCACTGCCATGTATCTCGCTGCTTTTAAAAGACACGGTTACAACTCTGAAAGGGAGAAGCTTATATTTTTCATTCAGCTTGTTTTGAGCACAAATGTGTCATGGATGCGTTCTTTCACCCATCTGCGTCTTTGACTGTTTCGATGTGTTTCCGGCAATGTGCACCTCAGTGCGCCTACAGTATGTGTGTGCTCATTTCATCATGCATTGGACTATGATGTGTGCAATTTCTTGGCTCATGTCAGTGTGGATTGCTTGTGAACCAGTCATTGTATGATTCAAGCTTTGTAAAGGAACTGTTATTGAAGAATAGGGAAGTAAAAAACACTTGGACCTGATCGCAAAATCGTAAGTAAACAGTTTCATTTATAAATATTTAAAATGTCATGACTGTTTGATAGTTTATGGTGCTGAGTGTTAACAGTTGTGTTTGAGATGAACAGTTTAATATATTAGGATGCAATGTGTTGGATGTGCGTTATGTGTAACCCTGAAATTTAGTTTTATATCTTGAGGGGCTTGTTCATTCTCTTCCAGCTGAGTTTGCTGTATCTGAGGGGCTGCAGGATGTTTGCCAATCATAACAGTGTGATTACGTTGAAGTTTTAAGGAGGCGCTTAGGCCAAAACCAAGTGTTTCAGACAGAGGGCCAAAAACTGGGTGGAAAATTATCATATATTCCTAACTTGTGACTGTTTTGGTGCAAAAAAAAAAAAACAACAAAACAAAACAAAAAAAACTTGTATAACATTATCATTGGACATAATTAACGAAGTAATAGGAAACTAGGGTCTCTGAGTGGGGGGGCAGATGGGGGGGCTCTAACCCCCAACCCGAAAGGGGACATCAAAACACACTGTCACAAAACGGAGCCGCGATATGCCGGAGGCGGCCGCGATATGGAGAAGGGGACAATGAAACACACTGCCACAAAACTGCCTTTTAAATACTTTTAAATAAAGAGCAGTTCTAAAAGGTTAACAGCAATACCCATACACAGCTGTAGCTGTGATAAATAAATGCACGTGACAGCCCATGTGGTCTATAAATTTAGAACTTAACCTCATTCTTGTACAGTATTTCAGATGGATGAAAAAAGACTGATTGTGGAGAAACAAAATACTCTATTACCCCCTCAACTTACTTTTTTATAAGGATTATTGTTAAATCATAGTAAATTAATATGGGATCTCCTTCAAACAGTGTAAGACATTTTCAGAATCATTTTAGAATTTTACTGTAGTGCAAATACGAAGTTAATGAAGTTGGTAGTGGCAAGAATAACTGGAATATCTATAGTATTTTGGTGGAAACCGTGGTTACCATGGAAATTTTGGTAAGAGTGTAGCACATCTACATGATACACTGTAGGATCCCCCCCTTCTCTCTCGCTCTCGCTCTCTTCTTCTGCCAGCAGTCATTTTTAAATAAATTAATATATTTTCTTTAAACTAATTACAGTCCAGAGTATGAAGTCGTGTGACAGGGCATAACTTTGCTTTCCTATATAATAGTTTGCTGTTTCCTCTCTCACTGCTTTTAAAGGTCTGTGATCTCCTGCAGCAATCACCAAATGCCACACACACCAACACACACTCACATTTTTCTGTTTGAAAGCCAGAGACCCTGCTTCTAGGCACTGAGTTCATATTAAACACCTGTTATAAAAAATCTGTCAGGAACCACATCAGATCTCGCCTTAGGACAAGTCAGTGTGACTAGAGGCCTGTATGAATCTGTCAGTCCTATGGTTATAGACACCGCAGGTAAACAGGGTGGTGGAGTAATTGGATTCTGTCTGTCTACCCATTAGTCTGGACTGCAGGGGAGACTGGTGCATTGAGCCTGTTTACCATGCTGTAAAGAGTTTTTAATAATGAGACGATGTGACCTGAACCTACGGGATTGATCTACTGATTCTCACAACACACATTCTGCTCATCTAAACTGTTAAGCTAATGAAATAAGAGAGTTCACCTTCACCTGAAAACAACAACTTTATGGGTGATTCTTCAACTAGGGGAACCATTCTGTGGACTAGGATGATTTTAAAGCTCATGTAATAATTTTTTTAATAATAATTCTTTCTCCTATCCCACACTGCAAATTTGAAATATAAGTACACTGAATTGGAGTTGATAAGAGCTTCTAATTTAACACTGAACCAGAGTGAAAGTAACACTGAATAGTAGCAGTTCCTGCTCAATTTTAAATTTTAAATTGAAACTCAAATAATGTTGATTATACATTAAAGTATGATAGGTATTCCATGTAATAGCTTATATTTGCTCTCCACACCCATCCCCACTCCACAAACCACTCCACGATAGAGATGCAATGATTTTATGGTTTCACAATATACCTCGGTTTTAATACGGATGGTTATCATACCGTTGAAATCTTCTCATTGACGGTATTACATGGTTATAAAGACAGATTTTTTTCAGAACTTTTCTAAAACCAAAATAAGTTTAATAAAGACAGAATCGGTTACATTTACACAGCATCATATAAACTTGGCGAGATAAAATAAATCTTTAAATTGCACCTTCCTCATGTTAGTTTCGACTGTGACTCAATTTTAAAGGTGACATAGGTGTCAGGAGCGCAGTGCATCATGAGCACATCAGAATTGCAGCACGAGCGGAGCGCAGCATGAGTGCAGCACGAGCGCATCATACAGAGATGTCCGAGCCTGAACCTTTATTTCCGCCACCAAAGCATTTGAAATCCGCTGTCTGGAATTACTTTGGGTATGTTAAAGACCCACAAGGCATCATCAATGATGATGGTTACCCAGTCTGTAAAGTTTGTCGCAAAATAGTATCGACTCAGGCGGGAAACACTTTCAATTAAGCACCTTCTCCATGAGCACCATTCCACGGAATTTGCAGAGATGAATGTAAGTGGATGAATGCTGGACTCAAGATGGTGCCGAGTATGGCTGCTGCGTTGTGAGCTCTGACACAACACTGCAGTTTTTTGTTTGTTTTGTTCACAATTCTATGTTTTATTTGTCTTGGATGTTGTCTGCCTTATTGTCTACGACAGACAAACACTTTTGGACATTGGTTCTGCAATAGCACACCGAAAACCGGACTTTAAATTCCTCAATGCCGACCCGCTGTTTACAAACACGCCAGCGGAGCCCTTTGTCTGGGCAGCCCGGCTGCGGAAATGCAGAAGGAAAAGGGGAGATAGAGAAAAGGGGCCGGCGTTCTCATCAGAGTAAGACATCGTGCAAATCGACCCCCACTACCCAGTATTCTACTGGCAAATATTCAGTCTCTGGACAACAAGCTCTGCGAGCTGAGAGCGCGGATCTCTTTCCAACGAGAGACGAGGGACTGCTGCATTATCTGCCTTACGGAAACTTGGATGTCTGCTGAGATTCCAGATTCAGCCATCGAACCCACAGGGTTCTCCGTGCACCGAGCGAACAGAGCGAAAGACCTCTCAGGTAAAAGCAGAGGTGGTGGTGTATGTTTTATGGTCAATAAATCCTGGTGTGATCAGAGGAACGTACATTCTATCAAGTCTTTCTGCTCTCCTGATCTGGAATTTCTCATGCTTCTGTGTTCACCATTCTCGGTACCGAGGGAATTCACAGCGGTCATTATCACTGCTGTGTACATCCCGCAACAAGCCGACACAGACCGGGCACTCAAGGAACTGTATGGGAGTATAAGCAAGCAGGAAACCGCGCACCCTGAGGCTGTGTTCATTGTGACCGGGGACTTTAACGAAGCCAATTTTAAATCAATTGCACCAAAATACCACCAACACATCAGTTTCAACACACGAGGGGACCGGGTTTTGGACCATTGCTACTCTCCCTTCCGGGATTGCTACTAATCCCTCCCCCGCCCACCATCTGGCAAATCAGACTCCTCTTCCATTCCGCTTCTGCCTGCTTACAGGCAGAAACTGAAACAGGAAGCACCCACCCTCAGAAATATCCAGTGCTGGACAGACCAATCAGATTCTACGCTACAAGACTGTTTTGATCATGTGAACTGGGAGATGTTCCGGTCCGCCTCTGATGACGAAATCGAGGTGTACGCTGATTGCGTAACGTGTTTCATCAGAAAGTGCGTAGAGGATGTTGTTCCGAACAAAACAATATGGATCTACTCCGACCAGAAGCCATGGACAAATAGCGATGTCAAATGGACCTCTGCTTTTCATTCCGGGAATGCAGAGGAGCATAAACAAGCCAGTTATGCACTCCGCAAAACTATTAAAGCAGCCAAACGTCAGTACAGGGACAAGATTGAAGGACAGTTTAACACCACCAACTCTAGAAGCATGTGGCAGGGAATTAATATCATCACGGACTTTAAAGGGAATAAACACTCTGCCACGAACACCGCTGCCTCTCTCCTGGATGAGCTAAATAATTTTTATGCTCGTTTCGAGGGAAATAACACCACCCTCGTGGAGAGAGCTCTCGCGACCGAAGCTACAAAGGTTAGTTCACTCTCCGTCTCTGTAGCAGATGTAACCCGATCCTTCCGACGGGTGAATATCCGTAATGCCGTGGGTCCAGATGGCATTCCGGGCTGCATCATCAGAGCATGCGTGAACCAACTGGCTGGTGTTTTTAAGGATATTTTCAACCTTTCCCTCTCCTTGTCTGTGGTCCCCACATGCTTTAAAACGTCCACCATTGTGCCTGTACCAAAGCAATCCAAAATCACTTGCTTAAATGACTGGAGTCCTGTTGCTCTGACCCCCATCATCAGCAAATGCTTTGAGAGACTAATCAGAGATTACATCTGCTCTGTGCTGCCTCCATCACTGGACCCATTGCAGTTTGCTTACCGCAGCAACAGCTCCACTGATGATACCATTGCATCTACAATACACACTGCTCTCTCCCACCTGGAAAAAAGAACACTTATGTGAGAATGCTGTTTGTAGACTACAGCTCATCATTCAACACCATAGTGCCCTCCAAGCTGTGAAACTCCGGGCTCTGGGCTTAAACAGCTCGCTGTGCAGCTGGATCCTGGACTTCCTGTCAAGCAGACGCCACGTGGTTAGAATGGGCAGCAACATCTTCTCATCACTGACCCTCAACACTGGAGCCCCGCAGGACTTTGTTCTCAGCCCACTCCTGTATTCCCTGTACACACAACTGTGTGGCAAAACATAGCTCCAATGCCATCATTAAGTTTGCTGATGATACAACGGTGGTAGGTCTGATCACTGACAATGATGAAACAGCCTACAGAGAGGAGGTGCACACTCTGACATGCTGGTGTCAGGAGCACAACCTCTCCCTCATCGTCAGCAAGACAAAGGAGCTTGTGGTGGACTTCAGGAGAAAAGACAGAGAACACAGCCACATCACCATCAATGGAGCACCGGTGGAGAGAGTCAGCAGCTTCAAGTTCCTCGGTGTCCACATCACTGAGGAACTCACATGGTCCGTCCACACTGAGGCCGTTGTGAAGAAGGCTCATCAGTGCCTCTTCTTCCTGAGACGGCTGAGGAAGTTTGGAATGAACCGCCACATCCTCACACGGTTCTACACCAGCACTGTAGAGAGCATCCTGACTGGCTGCATCACTGCCTGGTACGGCAATAGCACCGCCCACAACCACAAAGCCCTGCAAAGGGTGGTGCGAACTACCAGACACTCCATCGGAGATGAGCTTCCCTCCCTCCAGGACATACAATACCAGGCGGTGTGTGAAAAATGCTCAGAGGATCATCAGAGACTCCAGCCACCCAAGCCATGGGCTGCTTTCACTGCTACCTTCAGGCAGGCGGTATCGCAGCATCGGGACCCGCACCAGCTGACTTCATGACAGCTTCTTTCCCCAAGCAATCAGACTTCTGAACTCTTGATCTCTCACGATCAATATACATCAGCACTGCACTTTATTAATGTTATTATCTCACTCTGGACTGTCTTAAATTATATTCTCTCTTAATAGCACACTGGCAATTGACTATCAACCGACAGCCTGATTATCAATACAGTAAAATACAACCTACTGTATATTTTATATATACTATTTTTATTGTATAATGTGTATTCTATATTGTGAGTAAGTGTATTCTATATTGTGTGTATTGAATACTGTTCAATATTCTATATTGTGTGTATTGCATACTGTATATTGTATATTATCATTTGTATATTGTGTTGTGTGTAATTATGTGTGTATTAGATATGTAAATTGTGATGTGTAAATCTGTTTATTGTAAACTGGTATATGTCTCATCTATGTCTCATCACTGTCACGACTGCTATGTTGCTCGGAACTGCACCCAAGACTTTCACCCACTATTGCACTTGTGTATATGGTTGTGTGACAATAAAAGTGAAGTAAGTGGAAATACAGTATACAGGATAGTAAGTTATAGCCTGTTTTATAAAAACACCAGATTCAATGTAGTTTTATATAATTTGTAATTACTAGGTAGGTTAAAGTTATGTTTATGCTTTCTGTCACATTCACATATGCAGCAAACGGATTTAAGCACAAGGATTTAAGTGTAGTGCAATAGTAGGCCAACAATATGTTTGATACTACTAATAATATGTTTTATTTGTAAAACATAGTACTAAATAGGGCTTACAAAATGCATGGCTTTGGAGTGTAGGAAATATGCATGAAGGAAATTGACAGTGAAACTGTGGCAGAAAATAGACAGTATTGGACAAAATGCCAGTAAATAAACTGAATAATGAATAATATATTTTAAGTAGGTATTGTTTAGAATTGAACTAAATCACAAATGCAACAAATTACTGAATGCATACAAATGCATTTCTTAAGTGTTAACCTGGGCAATAATCATTACAAATTATTACAATTCAATTTCAAAAATCATAAAATAATTAAAAAAAATTGTTTTTGTTATAATCATCTGACATGTACATAATGCAAAATCTTTTAGTTTTTATTGTTTTACCTGTTTGTGATTTGTTTTCTTTTTTTACCTTATCAGATTAAGAGAGTGTCCTGATGTTCAAGATCAAAAAAGTTAAAGGATTAACGCTGAAGTAATCCAAAATAAAGTTCAAGAATTTGTAATAACTGAAATATTTCTCTGTGTTTACATATTTCATAACTGAATATTAAACTGCTAATAATATTATCAATGCACCTCAGTACCATGATACTGTAATACTGTGGTAATTTTTGTGATGGTTATCATACATAGACCCCTACTCCACAATACAAAAACTGAAAGAATACATTTATTGTTTCTTCTACATGCACAATTTTTACAGGGCACTCAAAACACACTGTATATGACAGCATGAGGAAACAAGTAACTGACTCATCCAAAGCAAATGTCTGGTACAGCATAGAAAAAATAATTTTTTACACACAACTTCTTAATTTGAAAGGGCTTATAGTACCGCAGTGGACCAGGCAGAATTGAAAAGTTGAGCTCTTGTTTTAAAAACATATAATGCATGAAAGTGCTCTACAAATGTAGTCTCCATTTGTGAAACAAAGTTAATCTTGTTTCTCAGTAAATAGGCAAACAGTCTTACCAAACAATGGCATTGTATCAACAAAATCAGTGCCAACAATTATACTCAACAGTTCCCTATCTGTCACTCACTCAACGTTGTGTCGATGTAGTGACACTAGGGGTCACTCTTGGGAGCCCCGAACACCTCTGCTTTTTTAAAAAAGGCCAATGGGAATTGGCAAGTGAAATTTGCATGCCACTTCCCCGGACATACGGGTATAAAAGGAGCTGGTATGCAACCACTCATTCAGATTTTCTCTTCGGAGCCGAGCGGTTGCATTCAGTGCACTGAATGCAATTCAAACTCAGTTCTCTTTACCGTTCACCTAAAATTGCTGGATTTACGGTGCATTTCAGCAGCTTCTCCCCCTCTGCACCCGTGGAGTGCAGAGAACGCCCCTGGGTGCTTCGGCAGAGCAAAAGAGTATATTCTAAAAGAGTATATTTTCTTTCTAAAAGAGCGGCACACACGGAAACATCTTTTTAAAGATGCCTTTCTGTTTGTGTTTTATTCCTGGTTGCAGTCATTATCTCCCCGCTTCTGACGGCCACGATCGCTGTCTTACAGCCACGATCGCTGTCTTACGTGTCTGGGCGCTGCCCATACGGAGACACTGTTCGTGGATGGGTCTTGTCCTCATTGTGAGAACATGACCATGGCAACGTTGCGGTCGCGACTTGCATTCATAAGAAAGCAAGCCACCCCAGCGGCTCCCTGCCTCGGTCCTTCTGCCTACGGGTATGAGGCCATGCCGGTTAGCACTGGGGGTGATTTGGGGACCTCAGTGGGAGCACCTCTGCCTTGTAAATGGACCTCCCATTCCCCAGCATGCTCGCTCTCAGATGAGACTGCCGGCTCGTCTCTGTGACAATGAGTTATCGAGCGCAGCGGAGGTTCCGGCCATTGATCCAAGGCAAGCACGTGTTGGTCCGGATGAACAACACAGCGACGGTAGCGAACATCAACCATCAAGGCCGCCTACTCTCCCGTTGCATGTCACAACTCGCCCGCCATCTCCTCCTCTGGAGTCAGCAGCGCCTCAAGTCGCTATGAGCCACTCACATCCCGAGCGACCTCAACACCGCAGCGGACGTGCTTTCACGACAGGTTACACTCAGGGGAGAGTGGAGACTCCATGCCCAAGTGGTCCAGCTGATTTGGAGTCAATTCGGTCGAGCACAGGTAGACCTGTTTGCTTCCCGGGAATCCTCCCACTGCCCGCTTTGGTACGCCCTGACAGAGGCACCCCTCATTATAGATGTGCTGGCACACAGCTGGCCCCCTGGACTATGCAAATATGCATTTCCCCCATTGGGCCTACCTGCACAGACCCTGTGCAAGGTCAGGGAGGACGAGGAGCAGGTCGTCCTAGTAGCACCCTACCGGCTCACCCAAATGTGGTACTCGGACCTCACGCTCCTCACGAAAGACACCCCTGGTGAATTCCCCTGAGGAAGGACCTTCTTTCTCATGGACAGGACACCATCTGGCACCCACGACCAGATCTCTGGAATCTCCACGTCTGGCCCTTGGACGGGACACGGAAGACCTAAGTGGCCTACCACCCGCGGTGATAGACACGATCACTCAGGCTAGGGCTCCCTCTACGAGGCGCCTGTATGTTTTGAAGTGGTGTCTGTTCGCTAAGTGGTGTTCTTCCTGACACGAAGACCCCCAGAGATGCGCAGTCGGATCGGAGCTTTCCTTCCTGCAGGAGAGGCTGGGGGGGCAGCTGTCCCCCTCCACCTTGAAGGTGTATGTAGACGTGATTCTGAGACCTCGACCGGGCTATGTGCCCAAGGTTCTCATGACCCCAGTTAGGGATCAGGTGGTGAACCTGCAAGCGCTGCCCTAGGAGGAGGCAGACCCAGCTTTGGCGTTGCTGTGTCCGGTGCATGCTTTATGCATCTATTTGGATCACACGCAGAGCTTTAGAAGCTCCAAGCAGCTCTTTGTCTGCTTTGGTGGACAGCGGAAAGGAAGTGTTGTCTCCAAGCAGAGGATCGCCCACTGGGACATTGACGCCATCGTGATGGCATATCACACTCAGGATGTGCCGCCCCCCTGTGGTACTATGAGCCCACTCTACTAGGAGTGTAGCGGCCTCCTGGCCCTGACCAGTGGCACCTCTTTGGTAGACATCTACAGAGCAGCGGGCTGGGCAACACCCAACACCTTTGCGAGGTTCTATAATCTCCGGGTTAAGCCGGTTTCATCCCGTGTGTTGTCAGGTCCGAACAGGTAAATTCTGGGACAGCTGGCAGGGAGTACCGCTTGCATGAGGTGAAGACGTGCACCTTTGACTGCCAGTCGTAATCACAAGTTGTGATCCCTGGATGACTTTCCTCCTTAGCCATGTGGCAGATGAGTTTGCGGAGAAACTCGCTGCCGGCCCAGTACATGTGCTAACTAAGCCCTGTACTGGGTTAGCTGCTCCACATGCCCTGGTTCCCCATAGGTGACCCCATGTGATATATCTTCCGCTAAATCATTTCCCTGTCGGTAAACTGCGTCTTCCTTGGGCAGAGGCCCCTCTGCTTGTAGAAACTCCTCCCCCCTCGGATAGGACCTACCATGCGACTTCTCCACATGACATACTTCCGACAAGACTCGGAAAGACCATGTGACATATTTCCACTCGAAATACCCCCCCCTTCTCTGGGCGGGGTGTGGTCTCCGTGGTGTCCTCCCCTTGGGAGTGATCCCCCCGACGTAGACATTTATGGCCCCCAGTCGGTTAACAAATTCCACTCTTTTTGGGGAAAAAAAAAGAGGAATAGAGGCCATGGCTGGGCTAGCCTGTCCCTATTTGTTGGGCAGTCAACTTGTTCCCGAAGGACCGTTCAACACTCATAAGAGCACTGGGGGAGGTTATGTGATGGCCTGGTGCGCTGGCTACGAGGCACACAGCGGTCTGCCCATCTCACACCACCAGTCCACGTAACACAGTTCAGCTAGTTGTGGCATTTTGTATAGGGACCCCTAGTGTCACTACATCGACACAACGTTGAGTGAGTGACAGATAGGGAAGGTCCTGGTTACTTTCGTTACCTCCGTTCCCTGATGGAGGGAACGAGACGTTGTGTCCCTCTTGCCACAATGCTGAACTACCCGCTGAAATGGCCGGGACCTTGTCTCGGCTCCTCAGCACGAAACCTGAATGAGTGGTTGCATACCAGCTCCTTTTATACCCGTATGTCCGGGGGAGTGGCATGCAAATTCCACTCGCCAAATCCCATTGGCCTTTTTTCAAAAAGCAGAGGTGTTCGGGGCTCCCAAGAGTGACCCCTAGTGTCACTACATCGACACAACGTCTCGTTTCCTCCATCAGGAGACTGCTCTATAGAGAGAGAGCAGTCACGGCATTCAAATGGGTAAGCCCAGCAAGCAGTCGAACGGGAAGAATGAGAACGAGAGTTGGCTCGTGTTGAGTTCGAAAGGGAGGGCTCACATTGTGATTCGAATGGGAGACTGCTCCTTAGAGAGAGAGTGCTCACAGCATTCTAATGGGTAAACCCAGCAAGCAGTCGAACGGGGAAAGTGAGCACTAGTTGGCTCACGTTGTGTTCGAAAGGCAGGGCTCACACTGCGATTCGAACGGGAGACTGCTCCATAGAGAGAGAGTGCTCACAGCAATCGAACAGGGAAGAGAGCGAGAGGAGCGGGGCTTGTTTGCGATGGTAGCCTCACTCAATAGACTACCCATAGATAGGGAAATATGGTGCTTTGTGAAGAGGAGGTGGTGACCGCTATCTCCTGTAATGCTAGCTGCAGCTGCTGAGAAGCAAAGAAAAAAAGGCTTTGCCTTCTGTGGGAGCAGAGTTTAAAGCACTGCGGCGGCAGTGGATTGAGTATTTGGGGGCATAGCGAAGGAGCTCCTGTGGGAGCGCTGCTGTGTTTCCATTGCTGTAGATGCACTTCTATGAAAGTATGGAACTTAGACATTGAAAGCGCCTGTGGAGAAAATATTAACAACTGTGTACACACAATTGGTATGGGTGAAGCACTGTTGCTGTGTTATCGAGTAGGGCACAAAATACTTCATTAGATTTATTAGCAACTGTAATGGAAGCAAAGGTTAGTTTGTACTTACCTGTAGTGGAGCAAATGGTTAGTTAGGAATACGTTAATTTATTACCTTTATATACGTCTGTAAGGGAAGCAAAAGATTAGTTATGGAAAACGTGTCAATTATGTTCATATGCAGCTTTGAGGAAAGCAAACATTTAGTTAAGAATACAAATTTATTACATTTGTCATGGCAGGGCACTGTTGCTGCGGTATAAAGTTGGGCACAAAAGACTTCATTAGAATCATCAACACCTGTAAGGGAAGCAAATGTTAGTTTGTACTTACCTGTAGGAGGAGCAAATATTAGTTAGGAATATGTACCTTTATATACGTCTGTAAGGGAAGCAGAAGGTTAGTTATGGAAAATGTGTCAATTATGTTTATATGCAGCTTTGAGGGAAGCAAAATGTTAGTTAAGAATACAACTTTATTACATTTGTCATGGCAGGGCAATGCTGCGGCAGTATCAAAATGCAAAAGTGGTGATGCTGTGGCATAATTGAGAGCATGCGGGCAATGCTGCGGCAGTATCGAGCATGGGTGGGTGCTGCAGCACATTATCTGGTGCGGCACTGTGGCTGCAGTATCAAATATGGCACACATAGTTTATCACATTTAGGCACACCTTATTGTGTGTCAGGCTCATTTCGACCATGAGCAAAGGAAATGCCAATGCCACGGTTAACGGGAAAAGCTAAAAGGCTCTTAAAATTACTGAACCACCACTACACTCGAACAGGAGAGCTCATACTGCGTTTTGGACAGGAGAGCCCACAGAATGAATGACGTGAAATCTCACACTGCATTCGAATGGGAGAGCCCACCCTGTGATTCGAATGGGAGAGCCTGCATTGCAGTCGAACGGGAGGGCCCACACTGCGATTCGAATGGGAGAGCCTACGACCAATGCACTGAGGTTCACACTGCATTCGAACGGGAGAGCCCACACTACAATTCGATGGGAAAGCCTGCATAGCGTTCGAACGGGAGGGCCCACGCTGCATTCGAATGGTGGGTGGCACAGAGTAAAGAACCTTGCTGAATAGCGGTTTGATGAGTATACATTTATGAGCTGTGCCCCTTGAGTCTTAAGAGGAAACATAAGAGGAAACAGGAAACATGATTGCGGTGTTGTGGGGGATTTAATGGCAGGGCCTGAAAGGTTCCGCAGTTGCGGCACCTGGAAAAACACATTTGCGCTGCTTTGCGGTATGGTGGAAGTTTGTCGCATGGTCCGAAGGACACCGCAGTTGCGGCACCTGTACAGCACATTTGCACTGCTTTGCGGTGTGGTGGGAGTTTTTCGCATGGTCCGAAGGACACTGCAGTTGCGGCACCTGTACAACACGTTTGCGCTGCTTTGTGGTGTCGTGGGGGTTTGTTGCATGACCCAAAAGACGCTGTAGTTGTGGCACGTGGATAGCACATTTGTGCTGCTTAGGGATGTTTTGAGCCAAAGGCAGAAGCACCGTAGTTGAGCTTTCTTAACTAAAATGGTGGCCATCTTTGGCTCCTCAGTAGGTAATGGTGAAGTTTTGGAAAGACACCTAGATAGAGAAAGTGAGAGGTAAACCTGTGTACAATCCAGTGACAAGAATTTAAATGGGCTCTCACAGAGACCTGCTGGAAGTAATATTGGTGAGACCCTGCGGAAGGCACAATTTCAGGCGTTGCTGTAGAAAAGACAAAATAATCATATTTAGGTGAAACTTCAGAAAAAATGTGCTCGGGAATACAGTACATCTTCATAAACTGTGAAAAAATAGCATAAAATGATCTGAGAAATACATGCATACAGATATGCATGGACTTGCAATCATCATTGAAGGATTCACTTTAGGCCATTCGCTCTTTAGGAGTATAACTGTCACCTGTAGTACAATATATTACATAGGACTTGCATAGGAAATTCATAGCATAGCAATAGGTGTGAATTATCTAGGAATGCATTGAGTTGCAGCTCTGCACTGCATACAGAAATACAGGAGATATGTGCTGGGAAATACAGTACATCTTAATAAACAATGTAAAAAACAGCATAAAATGATCTGAGAAATAAGAGCTTTGGCTCTGTACTGCATGCAGATATGCAGGAGAAATGGACTTGCAATCATTACTGAAGGATACGCTTGTGGTCATTCGCTCCTTAGGAGTATGACTGCCCCCTGCTGTACAATATAGGTCAATATATGTCAATAATGCTGAGAGGAAGCGAGACACGTTGCAGAATGATTATGAATGAGTTGGAACGTGGCGCATGATCCGCCTCTTGCGGAGCCGAATTCGGCTTGTGTCTGTTCGGACAGAGTCCTTGTATAACTGCAGTGTGCTGTGGAATGGTCAGAGCCAGTACTGCGCAGCAGCGAGCTTGCGTTAAAATGTCTGAATTGGTTTGAAAATAATTTGTCATTAGATTATCTGTCGATTGAAGGGAGTTCTGTGTTGCATGATGCCCCTGTGTTCAGAATGAAATAAATCACGCTCCGAAGGGCACTTTGGAGAGAGAAACAATCGTGATATTCATGTTAGAAGATGAGGAACAATCGGTGAATAAAGCACGCCCCCTAAACAAGCTGTGGCGTGGTAATGAGGCTGACAGGCATCACCTGTGCGGCAGAACCTGATTAAAAATGCTGGGGGTTGAAATGGTGGTTGGATTAATTAGTTAATCTTTGTTTCTTTCGCTTTCAAATAAAATTGAATTCTAATGGCATGAAGCCGGAACGGCGCCCGTTCATGGAGGCAGCTGGCACTGCTTTCCAGGTGGAAAGTTTAGATAAGAGAACATATGAGCAGTCATAGAGAGCTGTTTCACATTATTGTGCAGGAGCAGCCAGTTTGTGGCAGCAACTTTGCGCTATAAACTGCTTCATCGAATGGAGCATAGAAAGACAGACAGGATAAAAAAATAAAATACAAAAAAAGACAAATATATAAACACAACGTGGTAGCCGTCAATACTGTTAAAAAACAAAGAGATGCTGTGGCACTTCTGTTGAATAATGAGACTGTTTGGATGGAAGAGCTGTTCTGGTGGAGCCGAATGCTTTGAAGGGAAGTTGCATCCGATGATCCGTCTGTCTGGATCTGTTCATGGGGAAATGGGAGGGGCTGAATGCCGGAAAGACTTTCATGTCAGGAGAGCTGTCTCACAGGAAGCAGGTAAGCAGCGGCTTATATACTCCTGCTCGTGGGCTGTGATTTGTCAGATTAAAATTAACATGCTCCTCATGAACCTCTGTTAATTCACTCCATTTAGTACGAGAGAGAGAGAACAGGGTGACGGCACCGAAGCCGGTTTAGCGATCGTGGGAGAGATGGCAACCGTTAGTTTTATTACTCAGAGACGCAGTGAATGGCTCGTAATCCGTCCGCCGCGGTCATTGGTTCTTTAATGGATAAACTCAGTGTGCCGGTCTAACCCGCGATAGTGGAAATGCACAAACAGCCCAACGTGGTTGGACAACAACACAGTACATTATGGTACACAAATACAAATACAAATACTTAATACTTATGTACTGTATAAGTGTCATGTGTATTTTGTTGATTCATGTTTTTCATGTCTTTTATTTTGAAAAGTTTAGTTCCTGTTTCATGTCATTTGTTCCCTAGTCATGTGATTCCTGTTTCCCTCCATGTTCTCGTGTCTTGTTTTCATTGGGTTATTGTCTTGTTATCTTGTTATCAGTTCTGTCTGTTCATTGGTTCCCTCGTCATTGTTTTACCCCTTGTCCATGTATTTAAGCCCTCATGTTTACCATTGTCCTTTGTCAAGTATTGTTTGGTGTAACGTTGTCATGCTAAGACAGGTCAGGTCAAGTTAAGTTTGTCAAGTCATGTTATAGTCAAGTTCATGTTTTGTATTTTGTTCACGTTGATAGTTAGGGTTTTTGGATTTCACTTTTATAATAAACTGCACTTGGGTTCGCGCTTCATCGTCGTCTTCGTCTCCATTGTCAGCATCAGCGCATTGTTACAGAATACTTGACCAACCAAACGATGAACCCAGCAGTTCAACTCCCACACCTATGTCAGGGGAATCGAATACTAAGTGGACCTACAGTAGGTGAAACAGGGTGGCGCTCTATTCTGTGCCTAATTTCATTGTGAATATAATGAATTGTACCCACTTCCTCAGATGTTATGAGTCAATATTCGCTCATTTACGCAGCTTAATACTTATAGTTGCATAATTACTGGTACAATGACAATAATTATTTGTTTTTGAACAATTATTAAAATTATTATGTGGTATTTACCTTAATAGGTAATATTGATGTGATGAAAAATGAAACGGCCATATTACAAAACACAATAAATGAATATAAGATGCAATAAACATTATTATTATTAGACACTTTTCAGTCCTCCTGCTGTCCACAGGTGTTGGCTATTTCCCCGAAGATTGAATCTTTAATTAAGCTGACAAACTCTCTCCTTTGGCTGAAGTTCTGGGCTTCATGGAGCTGCTGCTATGTTGCGAAATATTTATTTCTCCATTTAGGTTCTTATCAAAGTAAAGACAGCTTAGAAAGAAATTGCATGCAAAGAAAAAACACAGTACATAAATTAAAAGAAATGTCAAGAGATAAAATGCTCTCTTGTGCCCTCAAACACAGCACATGCGCAAAGAGAGAGGCAACATAAAGATATAATATAAAACAGAAGCACTAGGTTTAAACTGCTTTTAATGGCAAATAAACAGACAGAGAATGTTTTACGACTCTAAAGAGCACATCAATAAGAAAACTAAGCCAAATCCCGGACATTTTAAGCAGTTTAGAAATTCCGGCCAGACACTCCGCTAGAAGTCCGAAAAAGAGTATAGGTTCGGGAAACTTCTTGTTCAAGAACCATTTCTGAGGCTGTACTGCATTATGACCAGTGGCGATTTCTCAGGGCCAGCAAAGCCTTCTCTGCTGGCATAACATGCCTAATAAATATTTTTTCATCCTTTCATTCTCATTGACCTTTTTGGTATAAGTGATTGTATTTTCACTCCTAATTCATCTACAAACAATAGCAAAAAACAAAAAGTTTATCCAATCAGAATTTATTCCTCGATGCTTATATGCAAAGTGTGACAACTGTTTCACAAATCACATGCCCGAAGCCATGCTCCTTAGCTGAAGCAGCGTGTGAGTCTAAGTTCCACCCCCTCAGGGATTCTGAATTTCTACAGAATCCCTCAACACTGCAGTGAATATGCATCTAAAGTCAGACTGTCAGATTCATCAGCCAATCAGATTGATTTATTTGTTATTGTGGGTGTGGTCTTTGGAATATATCCCAGTCCAGGCCTTCTAGCTGACCTTGAATGACACAATCACGCTTTAAGTGATGTACGTAATTTGAAGCGAAGAGTGCGAGATCTTGCTGACAAGTCGGCTGTCATCACTGCTGTTATTGCCGTAGAGAAAGAGATCCTTATGGATTTAAAAACACGAGATGTTCTGCATGATCATTGATTAATTAAACAGGAAATGAGGGCTGATTTTCACTTTAAGCTAATTGATAAGCACTTTTTGTATTGTCATAGCAACATCAAGAGTTTTCTAAGTGTAAATTAGGCTGCTGGAGCATTCAGTGTCGAATACAATTTTGCAAAGTAACCGTGTACCCTGACGAAACAAAATTTATTGCAAGCAAAATTGAAATTGCAAATATTATTAGAGTTTTTTCTTGGTATTAGATCTCCTTTGTTCTGGCTTTCGTGCGTGAACGTGTTTTTAAAATGTCAATTGGTATTATTAGTTGACTGCCATGTAATGTATGCTAGGCATACAGTGTCTTATTCATTGTGAAACTGTGTTTTCTTAATGGCATGAAAGGCACTGAAGGCCTAGACTTAAAATGCACGGGCCACCACTGACTATGACACTTATGACAATTCACCTGTAGTCCCAATGTTTTTGCATCCTGAGATGGTCTGAGATTACAGTATATGCAGCATTCTCACAGACCACATTATTCTTGCAAATTGTTCCCAGGTAACTGACAGAAGAAAGAGTGAGAACTCGTCATATGCGCAGTGGCTGGTAGATGAGCAAAGTTAATGTGCTAATTTCATATTCTGCCCATGACAAACCACAAAAATGCAGAAACCTACAAATCTACAGAAACATCTTCCACACAATTATTATATTATTATTATTATTTTTAATGAAGTAAGACAAAATGTGGATATATTATCTTGGTGCTGAGCGGATCTGTTTATAGGCATGACTGTACAGCGCTGCATGTGAGCGACTCGGCGAGAAGCGTCGCGACACATTTCAGTTCACCATAATCATATCAAAGTTTTCTAATTTGAAATAAAACACATTTTTCTCACTATATACAGGACTATTAAGATTATCTTGCATGTGAGCCATTTTGTGTGCGACAAAATGCATTTTCCTTTTATTTCAAAACTTAGTATATTTCGTCAGTTTTGATTGGGTGGACCAGCCGCAGTGTTAATCTTGTCAATGAAATCACAGACGAAAACGTTAGTTGAAAAAGGGGTTTTTGATTTCGTCAAAAATAACGAAGACGAGACAAAAAAGGTGCATCATGACAATAATTAAACGATTTTATTAAAGCACACTGTTGATGAAAATATGACGAGATAAAAATGATACTGCAAGATATTAACAGTGCAAGTTCTAAAAAGAAGAAGAAACATTTAGATAATCTGTATATAGCAGAAGATATCAGAGGTGGGAAAAAATATCGATATGTTAAAGTATCGTGATATTTTTCCTCATGATATTGTATTGATATTTCCATATCAAATATCGATATTATTATTTACTTTTTCCCACATTAACATTATGGTGATGGGACATTTTATTCTCTTTGCCAAATCGATCTAGGAATTCAACAACAGTCCCTTAGAAGGTGCAGTTATCAAGTCTTACACAATCACCCTTCCTTACTAAAATGCATTATGATTTTACAGTAGTAACATTAACTGAGGTATTTTAACAAAATGTTAGTATCATATTAAATAGGCTAACCTTATAGGTGAAATCAATTATACTTTTTCGTATAGAAACTGTGTTGTAATAAATAATGCTTTTAAAGTGTTTAGGTGATATTGTATTCATAAATACTATAATTTATTTTTAGAAAGACTAACTACATTGACCTAATATGATGATACATTTTTACATTAGAAAATGTTTATTCTTTTTTTTTTCTAAATGTTTGAATATTTGACTAAATTTATACTGTATGTCATTTTCATCAGAGTAAAACTGACTAAAGTTGATATGACATTGACTAAACATTGACTAATTTTAAAGGAATATTCATCAAAATACTTAAAATATGACTAAAACAATGAAAAAATTAACACTGAATGTGAGGGAAGTCCACCAAACTGGCTGTGTAGAGCATATCCTGCTGCTCATATCCTTTTAAATGATCCCAATATGAGAAAAAAGTGGCTGAAGTTGGCAAAGCCATTTAAGGGCCAGGGTGGCACTGGTCCACCCATGTTGACAGCTGGTCAGTGTTAATTTTTTCACAGTTTTAGTCTTTTGATGAAAATGTCATTTAAAATTAGTCAATATTTAGTCATATAATATTCATTAATTTTTGTCAGTTTTACTCTGACAAAAATGACATATAATTTTAGTCAATGTGAATAATATCTTTTAGTTGATGATAATGTGCAACATGGACAATTTTTTTTTTTTTTTGTCAAACCGTAACAGACCAAACTTATATTCAAACATTTAGAAAAAAAAAGTATAAACGTTTTCTAATGTAAACATGTATCAAACATAGAAATGTACATACTGTCCTTGTTGTGAAAAACCTGAGCTCCTGAAATAACTGAAGTATTAGCTACATTTTAGAAGTAAGCCTACTGTATTCTGAATTCTTCATGCTTCAGAGACTTATTTAATTTTCCGTGAAAGGATATTACATTGCGTGTAGCGTGGAAACCATGCATTTACAACGCAAGTTACGCAATGCAAATTACGCATATTCTGACTAGTGCATTATTTAGTCCAAGTTCACCTGTTCATTCGCTTCACTGTGCAGATGTAAGTTGTTGTATTACATATACGTATGTTGCGGATATATTGATTAAATGTATGTGTAAATAGGATGCGTTTGAATGAGGTTTTTACCCCGTTTTAAAGCGGTTCATTTTGCCGGTGTTAGCGTGTTCAACTCATGCAGCTTAATTGGAGAAATCCCCAACATACTGGATTATTGGATAAGATGAATCCATATCTAAAATCTTCTGCTATATACAGATTATCTAAATGTTTCTTCTTCTTTTTAGATCTTGCACTGTTAATATCTTGCAGTATCATTTTTATCTCGTCATATTTTCATCAACAGTGTGCTTTAATAAAATCGTTTAATTATCGTCATGTTGCGCCTTTTTTGTCTCGTCATCATTATCATTGACAAAATAAAAAAACATTTTTTATTACAATATTACAAAACATTCTTTACTACAATATACAAGTGGTTCGGTAAGTAAGCAGCTCCACAGCAACGTTATTTCCCCATGATGCTGCTGTAAATAACAAACATGGCATCTGAGGACTACTTCTGTTATTTTCTGTTCTCCGATGTTTCGCTTTATTTTCACATGCTCCTCTGTTGCTGGTGTGTTTGTTTTCAACGCGACCTCTCGCAGTATTGAGCTGCAATTGTGGGGTTTCCCTCTTACCTCACTTTAAATGCACACTCATCAAAAAACCAGTAAGAACGCCACTTTTATTCTTGACACAATGAAAGATATAGAATTAAATATATATGGAGTGAAAAGTACAGACTGGGTCTGTCAAATGGGGCTCTGGTGAAGCTGTGTGGTGCTGCATGGCAACAAACATACGATTTTCAAGTAGCTTTTCAGTGACAGAGAAGTTGAAACCCTTCACAAACTGAATTTAAATACAAAATATAATATCCCATTTGATGACCAGAAATACTCTGTCATTTTTAATATGTGTTTTGAGTTAGTGTTTTCTAATACACTGAGAATTCGTTCAGTAGTTTAACATGTAGAAATGAGCACATAATAGGTGATGTGACTTGGTGCATCACAGTAGCATTGGAATGCCAGATCAAATGTAAGCAATTATTGTGTGAATCATGTCATACAATGTCATTTCTTCATAATCAACTACCAGAATAATGTCATTAATAAATTATATACTGTAAGTATGATTAAGAATCCTATGTATGGAATGAAATACAAACATTTATTGTTATGCAGTGGTGACCCACCATCACATACACTACAACAGTCAAGTAACTAAAGCTGGCTATGTAAAGATTTTATCAATACACAAGATAATAGCCATGATAATATAAGCCAAACATGACACAAAACACATCCTTTATTTAAATCCTCAGACAATTCTCAAGAGAGGCCTTACTTATCATTTTCCCCAAGCCACAGCATGATAACTATGAAAAAAAAAAAAAAAAAAACAGCATGAAAGCAGCCTATTTTAAAACCAAAATCCCATTAACAGATGAATACAATAATTTGATAATCAAATTAAGCTGTGCCCTATTACTGTCACAAATCATTGATGAAACACTCTCATTTAGCTAGTTAATTTAGAAGATGATTAGCCACCAAGGTGTTTCTATCCATTCCTCTGGTGCATCAGTAGCAGATGTATTAATGACTCTCCTAATAAATACAGTATCTATGTATCAAATGCTCAACAATGGCGGCTTTACAAAGAATCCTACAGCTTGAGCACAGAAGGCAATGCAGAAGTCAGGTAGTGTATGTAAATGCCTACATAAGGACACATTTCTCCCCACTTGACTCTCTATTTAATGATGACAACATAAGAAAATTCTGGATTCGAAGGACAAAGATCCTTGAATTGCTGCAGGTTGTGAAACCACACCTTAAGAGGGCCACAAGAAGAAATTACGCCTTTAGTCCATCAGTGCATTTCTTAGCTGCACTGCATTATCGTGCTGTGGGAGGTTTTATGGAGGTAGTTGGTGATGGCCTGTGGCTCAGCAAGTATAAGGTCAGCAAGGCTGTGAAAGCAGTAACACATTTGCTGTTACAGCTTATGAGCACCACGCTGACTTTCCCCAAAACTCCTCAAAAAAGGAGAAAGAGGGGGTCATGCTGGTGCTGATGAAGATGCTGCTGCTACTGATGATGATGATCCACTGAACCCACATCAAGGCAGAATGCATCCTGCAGGAGCAGAGCTCAGCAACATTTAATTCAGAAAATGTTTGGGTACTCTTTTCATTTTTAAATACAGTTTGGTTACTGTATTTTCTATTATTTCATCTGACTGACATAACTTGTGTTAATAAACATTTTGTGTGATTTCCTACCTTGGTCTATGTTTTTTTTCCCCCTGCAAACATTAATTGAAAGACTACTGCAAACAAGAAGTATACATTTGTTTTCTATAAGTGTAACGAGGCAGGCGAGGATGGAAGATCTAAATGCAGCTTTTAATGTAAACAAAAGATGAACAAGGTAACTCAGAATAAAATGAAAACAAAACACAGGGAACCAGGTACAGAACATGACAATACATGTGAAGACTGACAAAGAAAACAAGGAACACCTGGGGAAACAATCAGGGAGAACCAATCAAAAAATAAAACTACAAAACAAAAAACAAACAAAAAGAGACTACAAAACTAACACAGGAAACTAAACAAGAATTTCAACAAAAATCTAGACAAAAACCAGGGTCAGGAGGCCTGGGTGGCGGCCAAAGGACAGGGAATGGGTCAGGCGGCAGAGCCGCTGTAAGAGGAGTCACTGGACGAGTGGGTGGAGCCGCTGGAGGAATAGTCTCTGGGGGAGCGGGCGGAGCCATTGAAAACTGTGGGTGGAGCCAGGAGAGGCTTGAGGGATGAAGCCATGGAAGGCGGTGCCATGGGAGGCTTGAGGGGTGAAGCCGTGGAAGGCGGAGCCGTGGGAGGGTCGAGGGGTGAAGCCATGGAAGACGGAGCCATGGGAGGCTCGAGACAAAGAGTCCGGGATGACTGGCAGAGACTCGGGAAAGACCTCTGTGGTCATAAACAATGGCTGAGACTCGGAGACGGCCTCTGTGGTCGTGAGCACGGGCAGAGACTCGGAGACGGCCTCTGTGGTCGTGAGCACGGGCAGAGACTCGGAGACGGCCTCTGTGGTCGTGAGCACGGGCAGAGACTCGGAGACGGCCTCTGTGGTCGTGAGCACGGGCAGAGACTCGGAGACGGCCTCTGTGGTCGTGAGCACGGGCAGAGACTCGGAGACGGCCTCTGTGGTCGTGAGCACGGGCAGAGACTCGGAGACGGCCTCTGTGGTCGTGAGCACGGGCAGAGACTCGGAGACGGCCTCTGTGGTCATGAGCACGGGCAGAGACTCGGAGACGGCCTCTGTGGTCGTGGGCACGGGCAGAGACTCGGAGACGGCCTCCGTGGGCACGGGCAGAGACTCGGAGACGGCCTCCGTGGGCACGGGCAGAGACTCGGGGACGGCCTCCGTGGGCACGGGCAGAGACTCGGGGACGGCCTCCGTGGGCACGGGCAGAGACTCGGGGACGGCCTCCGTGGGCACGGGCAGAGACTCGGGGACGGCCTCCGTGGGCACGGGCAGAGACTCGGGGACGGCCTCCGTGGGCACGGGCAGAGACTCGGGAACGACCTCCGTGGGCACGGGCAGAGACTCGGGAACGACCTCCGTGGTTGTGGGCATGGGTGGAGACTTGAGAACAGAAGCCGTTCTTCTCCTCCTCCTCCGGATGGCCGAAGTCGGCAACGCTGGCTCTGGGACGGATGAGGCTTCCAGCTCGTTGGCTGTGGCAGGCGTGGGCGCTGGCTCGTTGGCCGTGGCAGGCGTGGGCGCTGGCTCGTTGGCCGTGGCAGGCGTGGGCGCTGGCAATTTGTGAGGTAGAGTCTTCATGGCCCTATGCACCGACATCAGTTGCAGATCGTTCAACTTGGAGACAGGGGTCATGGAAGGCTTCGAGACAGGGGCCGTGGGAGGCTTGGAGCAAGGGGCCGTGGGAGGCTTGGAGCAAGGGAGCTGAAGATGCAGGATTTGGCCCGGGGTTCCCACCATAATCCACTGTGTAAAGGGAACCGCAAAGTTCCAGAGCCTTCTCCACATATTTGTAGAGTGTCCAGTGAGGATCAGCCGGAGTCATTAGTTCCTTCAGTGCACAATTCAGACTGGACCGGAAGAAAACCACCAGAGAGCAGTCTGGATAGTGCACTAAATTCGCTAGCTCTAAAAACTCACGGATGTGATCCTCAACTGGACGGTCCCCTTGTTTAAGGAGTAGAATTCTGACAGCCACTAGATCCATTTTTGGTCAGAATTTTTGTAACGAGGCAGGCGAGGATGGAGGATCTAAATGCAGCTTTTAATGTAAACAAAAGATGAACAAGGTAACTCAAAATAAAATGAAAACAAAACACAGGGACCCAGGAACAGAACATGACAATACATGTGAAGACTGACAAAGAAAACAGGGAAAACAAGGGCTTAAATACACAAGGGAAAACAAGGAACACCTGGGGAAACAATCAGGGAGAACTAGTCAAAAATTAAACCACAAAAGGACAACAAAACTAACACAGGAAACAGGAATGGGGAACTGAACAAGAATTTCAACATAAAAGTCTAGACAAAAACCAGGGAAACATAACTCACCTTTTCTACGTGGAAACAAAGCCAATCCTGCGTTCCAAATGTCATAAATAATGCCTTAGGAGGGCACTTCAAAGGGAGAACAGTTGTGACAGTCACACTAGAAGATCGTTTCAAACTGAATTTCCAATAAAAATAACTTTGAGCACCACAACTTCAAGCCTTTCAAAGCTCTCAGAGTGAAAGATGAAGTCTTTGAAAGGAATAAGGCATAGGGGTGATAAGTCTGAATAGAACACACCCCAGCTGCAAAAAAATCACATCGACACCACAAAACCACAAACTAACAAGAAACTATGCTTCTAACCACAGGCGGAGAGATGTAAATCCAACTACACAACTTTGCGACGCTGTTTGCGAATGTTTGTTGGAACTACGGTTTTGGGAGATGCCAAATCGTTGAAATATGTTGGTAATGATGAAACTTGTGACCATAATTCACTAACGATGCGTTTGGGAGCCCCAGCCCAATTGCTGTATAATGAATAGGTGCCTTTAAAATGTAAATGTGGTTGGGTATACTTTAATCTGTTCATGACAGATTTCACAATGAGCCATTTTTGCAGTTTAGTTTCAGTAAATGGTCTGGGTGGACTGGGGAGATAACTTTTAAAAAGGAATATTCCAGATTCAATACAAGGGTCATTCTTTGTGGAATTTGTTAATATTTCAGTCCCCCAGACTTTTTAAAATGGTGGTTCACCAAAATGAAATATCCAACGATTGTTGATATGAAATGTATAAGATGTTGGTGTATATTTTAATTAGTAAAATAATTATATCATTAAAATAATCTTTATCATAAAAGAATGTCTTCCTTCTATCTTATACCAAGCTTTTTGTGATGTCCCTTAGACCCTTCAATGAATTTGTGCCTAGAAAAGTATTCATAAACTTTGCACACAAATAATACATTTTAGATTTATGTAAATATGTCTTATGATGTCTTTATTAAATGGTTGTCGATGATGTAATATAAAGTTAAGGGGAAATCTTGGAGGAAATATGATAATAATCAACACACAACGAACGTGAAAGTTGATGTGTCCCTAGTAGCAGTTTTAACCACCATGCAAACCACACAATTGCGTGGGGCCCTGGACGTCGGGGTAATTTATGTAAAAATATATAGGCCGTCCGAAACGGATGAGTTAGGGGCTGTTCACACGAACATGTTTTTGCCTGCGTCTGCTCTGCTTTCCATTGTTTTCCTGTGTAAACGCGCTGGACGAACATCCATACCTGCTGCACCGCGTCTCACTGTTTCTTCAGTGTCTCACGGAGGACTGGCACATTTTTAGACACAGTGTCTAGTTAATAAGAGCTTCAGGTTTCAAAAATGCATGCCGAGACACCTGTGTTCTGTATCAGTCATTGAACTGTGTCTAGATTTTTTTTGTGTGTTTTTTTTCAGCACAGGTATCACAAAGATTTAACATTCTGAACAAGTTCGGTTTGCAAAGAGGGGACTGTTACAATTATTCCAGATTGTTCTGCAACAAGCAAATTTCAGCACTTGATAAACTGCAATGTTTTTTTTTCCCTTCTGCTCAAGTGTGCTGAGGGGCTGCCGTGTTTTGTATATTTATTGTTAGTTACGAATGTTGCCTACAATGCTTGCATAAAATACAGCCTCAGCATCAGAATATAAACTCCAGGTGAAAGTAAATAAGACAGGAAGATATTACTATTGTATACAACAAATCCTCAAAGTAATAAAAATACTGTATCATATTATAATGGCAAACTAGACAACAATAAATAATTGTTGGGTTATAAAATTAATAAATAACAACTGAATTCCAAAATGTTACTGGGTGAAATAGTAGATTTTGCACACCCTGTTCAAAAAAAAATTTTTTTTAAATACATTTATGTAGGTAAATATTGCTTTTTTTTAAATTACTGTATTGTGGAAAAACTGGAAAACATGCATTAATTATCTTCAAATAGATTTTTATTTCATTAAACATTTTGAATGTACTTGGCTACAATGGTTGATAGGATGAATTTAAAATGATGATTTAAAATAAATTTAATGTAATTTTTTAAGCACATTTTTTCAAAATGGTGCACCAGCTTGGTCGGTTGCTTGGGGCCTCAGAAATCGAAAACCCGCCACTGTGTGTCCCTTCAACCCCGTTACAGTCAGATTAGATAAACTGAGACAATTTTATTGGATAAATAAAATGAGAACACAACTAAAAAAACAATGTATTGTTTGCTGATCACAGTCTAACATAAGGGCTAGGACAAAAAAAAAAAAAAGGGGGGGGGTAGTTTAAAATCTGAATTTATAACATTTTTAACAAAAATAATGAGACCACATACACAGAATTTGTCTATTTGTAGCTTCAAATGTTATATTTGTAGTTGTTTAATTGGTATGAGAGACACATGAGCAGTAGGTAGTTGTTGACTTTATAATCAGTAATGTGTAGAAACATTTTCAAACCAATTCCATTATGTCCGGTTGGGGATTGAGAACAAAAGGTGTCCAAATCAGGAAAAATTGAAAATAATAATAGGGATTTGATGCCTGAGGTGGGAAAATATGATTTGTTGGTGTAATATGTGCCTAATTGTATGGAGAATTCAGGCAATTAATCAAATGTAGTTAAAAAATTAATAATTAAAGTTTAAATATTACCGAATCCCAAGAAATGACCCACAAGTTAAACTCAAATGACAGCATTTGTGGCATAATGTTGATTAATGTTAACCACAAAAATTCATTTCAGTTTGTTCCTCCTGTTCTTTAAAAAAAGCAAAAATCTGGATTCCAGTGAGACACTTAAAATGGTAATGAATGGGGTCAATCTTGAAAAGTTAAAATACTCACTGTTTCAGAAGTATAGCCACAAGATGTAAACACAAATTGATTTTAGTGTGATAATATCACTTACCAACATTTTCTGTGTAAAGTTATCACCAATTTTACAGCTTCGTTGCCATGGCGATGCAACTGCGTAACCCCAAAAAAGAAAACATAATCACACAGGAAGTCGGCATGCTGTTACTGAAGGTTCCGGTATCCTAGGATCAGAAACAGTATGCCGACTCACTGACATGCCCTATCTCCCATCGGACATTATTTTTTAAAGGCACAACAACAATTACTTTCCCTCATGGCTCAACTGGTAACACATTGTGTCAGTTGCATGGGAGATGACAGTTCAATCCCCATTCAAATGAGGAAGTAATCACATTTGTATAAATAATCATGAGTGTGATGAGGTTGCATTTTTATCCCTAACATTGCATTTTGTTTCTATTAATGGTTAGGGTTAGATTTGGGTTTTGGTTGGGGGTAGATTAAATAAAATAAGCATTTCTCTTCACTGTTTTACACCTTGTTCAGCTGAAAACAATTCTTTTTACAACTGGCTTCTGGCAACCTCTCCTGGATATAAATGGTTGTCACACTTGTTATATGTTCTGAAACACTTACCGCTTTAGCCTCTGGAGGCAGTGTTTTCAAATTCGATCAACGTATACCGATTTCGGCTAAAGAAAAAACGGCACACACTTGATGATTTTTATGTGAGATCAGGCTGAAAAAGACAGTGAAAACAACAATTTAAGCAATGTTACAGCTCAAATAATACACAAGTTTTAACAGAAGAATTAACGTAATGCCTTTAAACCCTCCAAAAATTGGCCCCACTCTCTTCCAATGTACCTTGATTTGTGCTTTTTGTAAAGAAATGGGCACTTTTATGTTTTGTGGTAATCAACATCATGCCGCAAATGCTGTCAAGTGAGATTAAATCAATGACTGAACAAAAAATATTCCTTTAAGTTGATTGAAATTCCTTTAAGTGAGTATGTCTACAAAGTACATCAAACTCTTGTATTAAAAAAAAGAAAAGGAAAATAAGTTCCCTATCTGTCACTCACTCACTCGACGTTGTGTCGATGTAGTGACACTAGAGGTCACTCTTGGGAGCCCGAGACACCTCTGGTCTTTGATAAAAGGCCAATGAAAATTGGCGAGTGGTATTTGCATGCCACTCCCCCGGACATATGGGTATAAATGGAGCTGGTATGCAACCACTCATTCAGATTTTCTCTTCGGAGCCGAACGGTCATGCTCACTGAGCTAAATTCCCACGACTATTCATTCATCTCTGCTGGATCTGACGGCGCATTTCAGCGGCTTCTCCCTCCTCTGCACTGGTGCACTGCAGAGAACTCCCCTGGGCGTTGCCTTTCCGATTGTGTGTTATTTCTGGTTGCAGTCGTTACCTCTCAACTTCAGATGGTCATGATCGCTGTCTTTGGTGTCTGGGTGTGACCCACACGGAGGCAGCGTTCGTGGATGGTTCATGTTCTCACTGCGAGAACATGACCATGGCAACGTTGCGGTCGCGGCTTGCTTTCGTAAGAAAGCAAGCCACCCCATCGGCTCCCCGCCTCGGTCCTTCTACCTACGGGTTTGAGGCCAGCGTGGCTAGCACTGGGGGCGATTTGGGGACCCCAATGGGACCGCCTCTGCCGGGTATCCCCCCGCGGACCTCCCATTCCCCAGCATGCTCGTCTGCCCTGATCGGGCTTCCGGATGAGTCCGCCGGCTCGTCTCATGGCGAGTTCGACCTCTTGTTCGGAGCCCGCGAAGCTGATGAGCTCTCGAGTGCAGCATCGGAGAGCGGACTTGTCCAGTCGGACGCTACCCCCTTCGGGGACAATTGCCCAGTCACAGGCTGATGCAGAGATGACGGACATGGTTTCACGGGCGGCCGCGAGAGTCGGGCAAGAGTGGAACCCTCCGCTCTCCCCTGGTCCAGCCTTATCCATTTCACCTTGGTGAAGGACAAAAACGCTGCTACCTTGCATGCGGAGATCGCCACCCTCCTACGGAAGGGGGCGATAGAACCTGTCCCTCCGGCCGAGATGAAGAAGGGGTTTTACAGCCCCTACTACATCGTACCGAAAAAAGGTGGTGGGTTGCGGCCAATCTTGGCCTGCAAGTACTGAACCGGGCTTTACACAGATTCCCGTTCAAGATGCTGATGCAAAAACGCATTATGGTGAGCGTACGGCATCAAGATTGGTTCGCAGCGGTAGACCTGAAGGATGCGTACATTCACGTCTCGATTCTACCTCAACACAGACCCTTCCTGCGGTTTGCATTCGAGGGTCAGGCGTATCAGTACAAGGTCCTCCCTTTTGGCCTGTACTTGTCCCCTCGAATCTTCATGAAGGTTGCAGAGGCAGCTCTTGCCCTGTTAAGGGAAGTGGGCATTCGCATTCTCAACTATCTCGATAACTGGCTAATCCTAGCTCACTCTCGGGACATGTTGTGTGCACACAGGGACTCGGTGCTCTCGCACCTCAGCCGATTAGGGCTTCGGGTCAACTGGGAAAAGAGCAAGCTCTTCCTGGTTCAGAGCATCTATTTTCTCGGTTTAGAGTTGGACTCAGTCTCACTGACAGCACGCCTCACGAACGAGCACGCACAGTCAGTGCTGACCTGTTTGAAGGTGTTCAAACAGAAGACAGCGGTTCCACTGAAACTCTTTCAGAGGCTCCTGGGGCATATGGCATCCTCAGCGGTGGCCACCCCGCTCGGGTTGATGCATATGAGACCACTTCAGCACTGGCTTCAGACTCGAGTCCCGAGATGGGCATGGCACTGCGGGACACATCGCGTGGCCATCACGCTGGTCTGTCTCCATCTCTTCAGCCCTTGGACCGACCTCTTGTTTCTACGGGCAGGTGTTCCCCTACAGCAGGTCTCCAGGTACGTAGTGGTCACGACAGACGCCTCCAAAACGGGCTGGGGCGCTGTCTGCAACGGGCACACAGCTTATGGATGGGCCCGCGGCTGTGTTGGCACATCAACTGCCTTCGAGTTGCTGCCAATTCTGCTCACCCTGCGGAGGTTCCAGCCGTTGATCCAGGGCAAGCACGTGTTAGTTCAGACAGACAACATGGCAATGGTAGCATATATCAACCACCAAGGCGGTCTGCGCTCTTGTTGTATGTCACAACTCACCCGCCATCTCCTCCTCTGGAGTCAGCAGCACTTCAAGTCGCTGCGAGCCACTTACATCACGGGCGACCTCAACACTGCAGCGGACACGCTGTCACGGCAGGTTACCCTCAGGGGAGAGTGGAGACTCCACCCTCAGGTGGTCCAGCTGATTTGGAGTCGATTTGGACAGGCACAGGTAGACCTGTTCGCCTCCCAAGAATCCTCCCACTGCCTGCTCTGGTACGCCCTGACCGAGGCACCTCTCGGCATAGACGCGCTGTCACACAGCTGGCCTCCTGGCCTGCGCAAATATGCGTTTCCCCCAGTGAGCCTACCTGCACAGACTCTGTGCAAGGTCAGGGAGGACGAGGAGCAGGTCATCCTGGTAGCACCCTACTGGCCCACCCAGACGTGGTTCTCGGACCTCACATCCTCGCGACAGCCTCCACCCCGGCGAATTCCCCTGAGGAAGGACCTTCTTTCTCAGGGACGGGGCACCATCTGGCACCCGCGACCAGACCTCTGGAATCTCCATGTCTGGCCCCTGGACGGGACGCGGAAGACCTAAGCAGTCTACCACCCGCGGTGGTAGACATGATCACTCAGGCTAGGGCCCCCTCTATGAGGCGCCTGTATGCCTTTAAGTGGCATCTGTTCGCTAAGTGGTGTTCTTCCCGATGGGAAGACCCCCAGAGATGCGCAGTCGGATCGGTGCTTTCCTTCCTGCAGGAGAGGTTGGAAGGGCGGCTGTCCCCTTCCACCTTGAAGGTGTATGTTGCTGCTATAGCAGCACACCACGACACCGTGGACGGTAAGTCCTTAGGGAAGCACGACCTGATCATCAGGTTCCTGAGAGGCGCCAGGAGGCTGAACCCCTCCAGACCACGCCTCGTTCCCTCATGGGACCTCTGTGTAATACTTCAGGGTCTACAGAGAGCCCCCTTTGAGCCTTTGCAGTCAGCTGAGCTTAAGGCACTCTCCTTGAAGACTGCCCTCCTGACTGCGCTCACTTCCATCAAGAGGGTAGGAGACCTGCTGACCTCTGTCAGCAAAACGTGCCTGGAGTTCAGTCTGGGCTACTCTCACGTGATCTTGAGACCCTGACCGGGCTATGTGCCCAAGGTTCCCATGACCCCTTTTAGGGACCAGGTGGTGAACCTGCGAGCGCTGCCCCAGGAGGAGGCAGACCCAGCCCAGTCATTGCTGTGTCCGGTGTGCGCTTTACGCATCTATTTGGTGCTTTAGGATCTTTTGAGCAGCTCTTTGTCAGCTTTGGTGCACAGCGGAAAGGAAGCGCTGTCTCCAAGCAGAAGATCGCCCACTGGCTCATTGACGCCATAGCTAAGGCATATCACGCCCAGGATGTGCCGCCCCCTCTGCCACAGTCTCCATGTTTGTACTAACTCCTCCCCCATTGGGTAGGATCTACCATGAGATTCTCCACATGGTCGACAAGACCATGTGACATATTTTCCACTTAAATATCCCCCCCTCACTTTGGGTGAGGTGTGGTCTCCGCGGTGTCCTCCCCTTGGGAGAGACAACCCCCGACTAGACCTGGCAGCCCAGTCGGATAGGGAGTGGAAAAAAAGAAGGGGAAAAGAGGCCACGACTGGGTTAGCCTGTCTCTATCTTTTGGGTAGTCAACTTGTCTCCAAAGGGCCGTTCAACACTCATAAATATGTTGGGGGAGGTTACGTGTCGGCATGGTGCGCTGGCTACGAGGCACACAGTCGTCTGCCCATCACACACCGCCAGTTCACGTAACACAGTTCAGCCAGTTGTGGCGTTTTGTATAGGGACCCCTAGTGTCACTACATCGACACAACATCGAGTGAGTGACAGATAGGGAACGTCCTGGTTACAACGCTGAACTACCCGCTGAAATGGCCGGACCTTGTCTCAGCTCCTCAGCATAAAACCCGAATGAGTGGTTGCATACCAGCTCCATTTATACCCGTATGTCCGGGGGAGTGGCATGCAAATACCACTCGCCAATTTTCATTGGCCTTTTATCAAAGACCAGAGGTGTCTCGGGCACCCAAGAGTGACCCCTAGTGTCACTACATCGACACAACGTCTCGTTCCCTCCATCAGGGAACGGAGGTTACGCAAGTAACCAGGACGTTTTTAACTGTATAACCTCTTTAAATTTCCCTGCAATTAATGCATCTGAACTGCATTTGCTGGTGTCTACAAACATCATTGGTGTTTGTGTTATGCTCATCTCAGCCTTGTGTTTGAGTGGAGGAATAAGGAGCCAGGATTACAGGTAAGCAGTGACTGCTCACCACCTCAGGGCTCCTGTGGCCTATTTTCAACAAAGATCAGTAAATCTCCAATACACTCGTTCACACAGGCACAAACAAACAAACACACAAAGCAACAGAAACTATGTTTTGCCAGTAATAAACATCTGTTTACAACTGATAATATAGGATATGTCATAAGATTTACATCTCGCTCTTTCTTGCTTTGAAATCTGAAATGAAAGGACTTTGTGATCTCTGTCTCTCTCTCTCCGCCAGCAGAGAAACTCAGTTTCAGAAAGCATTTAAAACTTTAAATGAGCATTCCAACACCTGCGATAGACAGACAGAGAGAGAGAGAGAGAGAGAGAGAGAGAGAGAGAGAGCGAAAGTCGGAGGTCTTTGAATTCTGCAGCTATTGGTCTAGTTAACCCACTCACTCCAAACAAATGACTTTATAGCCCACTGAACCATTCCTGTAACACACACTGGACATAACAGATAAAGATCAAGACTTCAGTTATGTAAGTCATACGGTCATGTGAAGTATTAAAGAAGTTGTATCATATGTTATATAAAAACACAATTGCTGCAGCAACCACATCATTTTGTGGTGCTTCTGTGACACGTTCAGCTTACGCGTCGCACTCGAACCCCAGTCTTTTGCATCGCAAGTGAAACGCTCTATCAGTTGAGCTACCTGCAATTTTATCACGCTCGAACAAGCTTGTAAATGTAGTTGGTTACTCGTGATTTGTGTGAAAGTGAAAAGTAATTTTTGTTGCAGCGTAATCAGTTGTAATCAATTGATGATTTTTTTTTTTTTCACTAGGGAGGATGTTTTCAGTATGTTCTCACAGTACTGTATACTGAACTCTTTTATTTTAAAAGATCAAGGAAACTTTGATTTCTCATGATATGAACCCCATTTAAAGGAATAGTTAACCCCCCCCCCCCCCCAAAAAAAACTGGCATGTCATTATTTACTCACCTTCATGTTGTTTTAAACTCATTTGACTTTCTTTTTTTTTTTTTTAAATCCTGGCCATTCTTTTTCATATCCTAACAGTGAATGAGGACTGGGGCTGTCAAGCTCCAAAATGACAACAGAACCACCATTCAAAAGTGGTCCATATAACTGCATTTTTCCAAGTCTTTTGAAGACATAGAATAGCAATTCTGGGTGTGAATTGAATTTGAGAACCGGATCATTCCACATCAGTCTTTTAGACCAGTTTTGTGAAGATCTGACTCAAAGAAGCAATTTGTTCATCCACTGGACATCACTACTTCTCTTGCGACGAACTCTCAAGAATGAGCCAGAGAGCTAAATCAAGATTATCAGTGAAAGACAACATACATAGTCCTATTGTATGGATTCAGAGGACTTGGAATATAACACACAAGCCGTATGGACACTTTCATATGCCGTTTTTTTATTTTTTATTATTATTATTATTTTAGAGCTTGACGTACACAGTTATATAGAAAAGAGTGGCCAGCATATTTTTTAAAGTTTCACCATTTGTGTTTCACAGTTTGGAACAACATCACAGTTAATAAAGAATGACAGAAACTTTAATTTTAGGTGGACTATGTATAGAACATTCTGCATGAGCTTAAGTGAATTAAACACATGTTATAAATGCAGTATAATGAATGCAGTGTTTGTATACAGAACCTCACAACGCTCATCATCTCACATGCAGAATGAATGAGTGTGATCAGCTCTATGGGGTTTAATCCACAGGCAGCAGCCCACAAAACATCATTACATCATCATTCCCACAACACTCAACACAGTGCTGCTGAATTCACGCTGCTCTGCACTGAGAATGTACAGCCATACTGGTGTGTGTTTGTGTGAATACATTTATAAATGTTTGGCACTCTAGCCACCTGTAATGAACGAAACCAGGGACAGAGTTTTAAAATCTGAAAAAATGAACAATTCATACAGTAGATGTCTTTAGTACTGGATTCAGAAGCACAGTTGACAACTCCCTAGAATGCTTTTTTCTTTTATAAAAAGTACCATGTTATTTCCATGTTTTAGATAATACCTTGGTCCAAAATACATGTTTTTTTTTTTTTTTTTTTTTTTTGGACAGCTACCATTGTATTATACTATGTATTATCATTGGATCAGTGCTTTTTGTAAGGGTAATTTCTGATGAAAATCTTATTAGAGCAGAGAGGCAGTACACAAAGGGACTGAAGACCAGCTGTACAAAGAGAGAGAGAGAGAGAGAGAGAGAGAGAGGGTGAGAGAGAGAGAGAGATCTGCGTCATACTGTTCTGCGTCACTGTCTGAGAGACTATGATATTGTACTGAATACAGAGTAATTCCACAGCGCTGCCTTCTATTAATCTCACAGAGAATTCACCAGACTATTCACAATACTGTGGCATTTCACAACAAACTTGAGAGATGTTTTTTCCCCATTCTGATGGTTGATGTGAAAATTAACTGAAGCTCCTGACCCGTATCTGCATGATTTTATGCACTGCACTGCTGCCACACGATTGGCTGATTAGATAATCGCATGGATGATTGTTGGTGCCAGATGGGCTGGTTTGAGTATTTCTGTAACTGCTGATCTCCTGGGATTTTCAAGCACAACAGTCTCTAGAATTTACTCAGAATGGTGCCAAAAACAAAAAACATCCAGTAAGGAGCAGTTATGCGGACAGAAACGCCTTGTTGATGAGAGAGGTCACCAGACTGGTTTGAACTGACAAAGTCTATGGTAACTCAGATAACCACTCTGTACAATTGCGGTGAGAAGAATATCATCTCAGAATGCTATTCTGAGATGCGGGTTGGTGTTGTTTTGGCGGCATGAGGGGGACCTACACAATATTAGGCAGGTGGTTTTAATGTTGTGGCTGATCGGTGTATGCTGTAAATGAGCATGAAGAGCTGAGAAGTGTTTTTGCAGAGGACTTTAGGTAACTATGACTAGTTAAAACTACTCTTTTGACATCAACGTGACAAGGAAAGTGACAACATAAGTGAGTCAAGACATTACCATAATGAATATAGACACAAAATTAAATAATCCATCCTTTTAATCCCATTATAATCATCTATTTTTGCTGCATAAATCTTGAATACGATTTAAAAAAAAATAAAAAAAATAATGTATTGTGACATAAATCGTGAATAAATACATTTTATGTTTTTGATAATTATAAGTATGAATAAATTAATATTAAGCATTTATAGCATGTAAATTAAAATGCTCACTATATGGCAAGTATTGCATGAAAGTTGCAATTTTTATGCAGGTTGCTTTAACGGCATATATCTGATTTATAATGCATTTGTAAACCATCAGAAAAGCAAACATTAATGTAAAGTGTTAACAAAGTTAAATAAAATTCAACAACATTCTTCATAAACCAAAATTTATAATTTCAAGGCTTTCCATTGAGTTCAATAATTTAATGGCATTCTTACTCTAAATAAATCTCAAAGATCTAAACAACAACAAAAGAAAAATTGCCAAGATTAGTTTACAATATACAGCATATTCATTATCTTTATTCTAAATGATAACAATATGTTTACCTTCTAACATAGGCACTTCAATAAAGGTTTTAATCCTCTCAATACCATCCTCCTTCATTGAAACTCTACTGGAATTTTCACCCATTTTATCGGCAAACTTACATAATTGCACAGCTCTCTTAAACCAGCCGCATGGTTTGATCATTCCATAGCTCAAATGGTGCAATATCAATTACAAACTGAAGGTAAACACTAGGGTTTATAAGTATGAGCAATAATAATAGTGATGCTTGCCTTTACAAACACCACTAATGATCTGCTCAAACAAACTCACACAGAAAAACAGCATACAATTTCGCATAAGAGCAGCATTACTATAAATCCTAAACTTCATTCATAATGTGTGATGACAGTCCTCTTCTCTGTAAGTGCTGTACTCATGCAAATGAGTAATCCATAATTGTTTCCCCACAAAATGAACAGCACAACATGTCACATTTTCATAAAATACACAATATGACAACTATATTGTGTGTTTGGTTGAAAAACACAAATATTTGGTGCAGTACTAAGATTTTACTACCAATACAGAATCTAAAAGTGGCACCTTTGTCTCTGTGGGCTAGAAACTATAGCTCGGCTTCTCTGTTCTTGTTTTTTTTTTTTAACTCTGGAACTGGGAAGAGTTTCATCATTAATTCAGCAGTCAGTTGGCTTGCATGACATGATGCTAATGTACAGAGAAAGGCACATTAAATCACTTTGCAATGGCACTACTGAACTCTGTCTGTGGTTCAGACGTGTTTAAACAGATAGTTCACCCAAAAATAAAAATTCTGACATAATTTACTCACCCTCATGTCGTTCCAAACCTGTATGACTTTCTTTCTTATGTTGAACACAAAAGGTGAAGATCTGATGAATGTTGGCTACTCTTTTCCATACAATTAAAGTGAATGGGACAGTGGCTGTCAAGCTCCAAAAAGGACAAAAAGTAGTCTATATAAAACTCATTTTTCAGTAAAAATCTTGACGGCCATTTGATGTTCAATGAGCACGAGAACTTCCGTTGTTTCTAGCACTAAACAACACAAGTTCTCACATGATCACGCAAGCCACTGTGATCAAGGAATTTTGGGCTGTTGAAATGTCAAAAAAGGGTAACACTTTATATTCAGTGTTGGATAAGTTACTCAAAAAAGTAATTCACTACAAATGACTTAATACTTATCTAAAATTGTCAAACAAAAATCAGATTACTGACTTTACTGATTACTTTTCGTTGGGGGGCGCATACCCTTAAGATGTTACAGAAACCGATGTTCATATTAATGCAATTCATGTTTTAAATGCTATTTTCATTATATATTTTTTAGAAATACTGTATGTGTAACCCAAGTAATGTACTTAAAAGTAATTTACTTAATTGAAAGTCAGTAACTGTAATCTGATTACAAGTGTGGGATTGCAAATTTAAATGTCACTATAAAATCAGGTGGTCCACGGTATTTCATTACATCACATGAAAAAAAAAAAAAACTACAGCAATATAGAATCTAGCATTCAGGATGACCACAGAAAATGATTCCTGTTTCTTAGTTCATTCTTGATAAGAATCAAACTGTGCGTGAATGTTGACCTGTCTCTTATTCTCGGGACCAGGTGTGCATCAAGCCCTTTGGTGATACTTTTTATCTAGATTAGGCATGCTGGAGCTCACAAGGGCTTAAGCCATTTTGTGATACTTATCTAGATTAGTTCTATTTGAGCTTACAGTTGGGGGTACATTGTTTCATCTCTGTTTCACCCCTGTGTGTAAGGCCAATATGGATAAGGACTGCCCACTGAATGCCTATAAAATACAACATATGCCTCGTTTAGTTAGACATGATGACTGCCGCACATGACAGCACATTCTGACCTGTAGACTGATGCCTCATGTTCTTCTACAATAAAGAATCCTGCTTTGACCAAGTCTCCTGGTCTTCTCTGAGAAGTTTCCAGCACAAGTATTATTTTTTTTATTTAAATGTAATACGATTACAGTAATCAAGTACTTTAAAGATTATACCTAACACTGTTTACTATGTTTTCCTTTGTTTATTGTTTATAAAGGGGTTCATTAATAAAAAATAAGTCACTTCCAAATGCATTATAAATCATTAATATCCAACAACATATGTTATAACTTTTTATAACATCTTATCATGCAGAATAAAGATAATGAAGAGAATAGAAATATTGTAAACTGCTCAATCACAAAATCCTGGCAAAATACTTCTAATAAATTGGGAGTTGTTCTTAAGATCTTTGAGATTTGTTAAGTGTAATTAAATTCATTAAATTATTGAACACATTTGAAAGCCTTGGTAAATGACGTGTTGTTGTATTTCATTTAACACTTAACGTTAATGTTCCCTTTGTTTAGGGTTTATTTAGGGGTTCATTAATATAATCGATATAATCGATATAAATGTCCTAATTCATGATTTATGTCACAATGCAGCAAAAATAAACTATTATAATGAGATTAAAAAGAGGGATTTTAATCTCGCTATAATAGGAGGGGTTATAAATGTTGAATAAGAGATATTAAGCATTTATAAAATGTGAAGTAAAATGGTTCACAATTTGGCAAGTATTGCAAAAGAGTAAACCTTTTATGCATGTTGTTATAACTGATTATCAATTATTTATAATGCATTTGTAAATGACTTATTAGTCCTTAATAACAGTGTTGGGCAAGCTACACAGAGTAATCCACAACAGATTACTAATTAATTCTTTAAAACTGCAAATAAATTACTGATGACTTAATGGGAAACCAATCAGATTACTAATAACTTTACTTTTCAAGTTACTTTCTAAAACCCATCAAACCTGCGAAAAGTGTGACACTTTAATTTTGACTGAAAACAATAACAAAATTACAGCAAAATGACAAAGTCAGCAACTTGACTAAAGAAAGATCCAATGCATTTCTAAAAATGCAAATGAATTTTCTTATCTCTAACATGCCTAACAATACAATATCTTCAGATGCGTGTGAATGTGTCCGCTATCTACAACCTTCTTTGCTGTATGTGGCATATACGCTTGTTTACTGTTCATGTGAAAGACCGAAAAAAATCCTAATAAACTGAAAACATTTCTGAAAACCCATTTGAAAACAGCTTTGAAATTAAAACCATTGTGTATCTGAATGTTTATTTTGGTGTGCATGTACATGTTTGCTTGTGTGTTGCATGTGTATATGTGCATGTACAGTATGTCTGTTTGTGTGTGTGTACATGTACAGCATGTGTGTGTGCGTGTGTGTGTGTGTGTGTGCATTTGTGTAAAATACAATAACAGAAAATAAATTTAATTCACTTTCTAAAAAGAAACAGTCATTTTGTGGATTAAACATTTTAACATTGAAACCAATGTTTTGTTTTGTTTTATCTTTTGTATGTGTTTGAGTTATTTTGGTCTCTTGTGTGTTTGTGTGTGCATGTATATGAGTGTGGCCTCTTTACGTCATGAAAGGTGTGTACGTGTGTTTGTGTTTGTGTTTTGCTGTGTGTGTGTGTGTGTGTGTGTGTGTGTGTGTGTGTGTGTGTGTGAGAGAGAGAGAGAGAGAGAGAGATTTATTTTACTGAAACCTTTTTACAGGCCGACTTAATTTTTGCTTTTCTGTAAAATAGCATATATACAGTATATCTCATTAACAAAAGTTTCTTGAATTGTTGCTGAAAAGTCTGTTTCTCCTTGGGGTCAGCACAAGACTTCCTAGACTGAAAAGTCTTTCTTCTGGAGCCCTTGATGGTGTTGCAGTTCTGGACTTGATTGAGATGTATTCAAGTGGTCCATGACTTCTGCTCTGCAGAATAAGACACATCCTCCTCTTCAAACCCCCCAAAATTATTGTAATTGGAGGTAGAAGGTTTCTGCTCTGCAAGCTTTACAATGTGGTTCTCAGAGAACCAGGCATGACACTCCGCAGTCAGTAGTAACTTCACATTGTTTCTCCTCTCCTCATCTTTAATCCAGCGTACAGTAGCTTGAACCGGGGTACAGTGGCAGCCGCCAATATAGCATTTTTACTGTCCAAAACAAGGATTAATCACAATTTTATGGCCTGTAAGTACAAAATACCTTCTATCAATCCAAAGAATTTCCAACATGAAAGACAGAGAACAGCAAATGTGCACAACTACATTTTATCACCTACTGTTTTGACATGTTATAACATCTAAATTAATTGGTTTCATTCAAGTAAAAAATATTTAATCTGACTGAATCAACCTGAATACATTAGGGAACACCAACAAAATGTTTACATCAAGTATAAATAACTGATTGACAGAAATAACAATTGCATTTATCCACTTTTTACAGTGTAGAGGCTTACCTGTACAATTGCATCTGGCAGTTCCTGTAAGCTCATGCTGTAGTGCCAAAGTTTTGGACATGAGAGCTTCTAGTGTTGGTAGAATGGTGCCATAATAGCAGTGATCTTCACCTTGTAAGATATCCAAGGCAGTGGCGAGGGGCTTCAGTATTGTGCGATATTCACTCAGGAAATTCTACTCTTTTTCTGTGATGCATTTTATCCCCATTCGATTGCAAAGGGTCTTCAGATCTGTAAGTGCGATCACAGTGATGCGTGACAGTGCATTCTTTTAGCAATGCGTATTGCCATAGAATGCTTTCTGTTTAGGTGCTTAGACAAAATGCTGGTCGAGTTAAGAGCGGTAGAAAGTTCTTTGGAAATTGAGCACAGTTTGCATTGAACAGTAATGTTTTTGTTTTTTTTAATTTGAATGAAATCAAAATAATATCTGTATTTCCATTTGAAGAAACGATCACACTTCTCTCCGTCCATTGCAACACACCATTCGCTCATCTGCCGTCGCTTTGAAGCATGTCCTCTACAGTGGTTTGTTAGAGCACATGCTCATTAGCTGGCACAGCAATGCAAATAGAAGTACTTACAGTTTATGAACCCCTTTATAAACCCTTTACAAGGGAATATTAATGTAAAGTGTTACCAAAAAGCCTTCAGAAAACTTGGAATGTAATACAAGAGCCATATGGACCACTTTCATGATATGTATGCATCCTTTGTGAAGCTTGAAAGTGAATCACTATACACTGCCACTGTGCTGAAATGGACTGAAACATGTATTAAACTATCTGCTTGTTGTGTTCTAAATAAGAAAGAAAGTCACACGGGTTTGGAATGGCGTGAGGGTGCATAAATTATAACTGAATTTTCATTTTTGGGTGAACTATTTCTTTAATACTGGACAGAGAGACCAAATGCCTCAGTCTGTAAGCGGTTGTGGCTGGTGACTGTGAGATAAAGGTTAAATAACGTTCTCCACAAAATAATACAATGCCTCATTTAGACGTCAGCAAATCCACACACACACACATATTTGTGTGTCTTCTCTCAGCATCCCTGACGCCTCCGCACACATCCTTTATAACCGGTGTCAGTGCTGCACTCACTGCTTACCCTGAGAAATACGAGATGCCCAGTTCAGCTTTAAACCCACAGCATCTGTTTCATTCACACTGATGAAAGATTGGTGTATTCACCACACAATGATAAAGTGTGGAGCCATCATCACTGGACCAATAGAATCAGTAAAATACACAATAAAGTTTTGCACATAAATTTGCATGTACGTATTATCCATACACACGTTCACATCCTGAACATTCATAAAATCTTATGCTGAACAATTACACTCATATTCACATTCATGAGACATTCATGACTTTAGTTTCCCACAAATATAAAATGAAAAATATAAGCATATATGTACTGTTTACTGTATATACATGTATATATTAGTGAAGTAGTTTTATTTTTAAATATCATTCAAATTTGAAAAACTTTTGTCCACACTGTAAAAATGACTAGTAAGATTTACTTACAATTTCTTTCGCAAGTTTTTTTCACGCTTTTCCAGTCTAGCATGAACACCAGCTTCGAAAAGTTACGTTCAATTTATTTATTTTGTTTACCAAATAAATTTACTCAAATCAGCAAATAAGTATTACTACATTTCTACATTATGATCAATATTTGGGGACGCATTGTAAAGATAACAAACAATCCTAAATAATATTTACTTATGAGATAGAGCATTCATTTCTACATGTTTGAATCGAGTACAGAATTTACTGTGCTAATTTTAAGTACAAGTTTCGTGCCAGCGCAAAGCACAAGTGGGCGTGAGTGGGAGTGTTTGTGCTACTGTGGGTGTAGGCGCCCAAACTGTGGGTGTATTGTGTAAATGAAGTGGTGCAAAGCGCTATTTGCTATTTTCCTGAGAAATAGGTCATTGCGCTAAGACGTTTCAATACCACCTCTTAACTCAGCGCAAAGTCCAAATTCAGTTCCTGCATTTGCAGTTTGGAGATTCCACGAGCAGGTGGTAATAAAGTTAATGTCCAAACTCTTAAAATATAGTGGAACATTAAATTAAGTCCCTGACAATCATGGTCCTAGCCGATATCTAAATGTCGATTTTTATTTTTCTACCTGTTTTAGAGTGACTCAAAAGGTCATTGCAAAAGGGGCCAGTGGAAGAAGTTGGAGAGAGTAAAATTTGAGCCCATTTGTTATTTTGATTATATTTTAGTTTCATTTGAGGATTAATTTGAATTTAGAAATATTTTTTGGTTGAATTTTTTCGTGTTTCAATAAATGAACTTTAAAAAAAATAATAATAATAATTGCCCAGTAGAAATGAATTGTGTTCCAATGCAATCACTTTTAATACTAGCCATAATTTGTGTGTCAGTAGATGAAAATGATTAATAATACATACATTTTCTATCATTTAAAGGAGCATACATCCAAATTCTGACGACAATCACATTTTACATGTGTATAAAAGGATTTTGTCACTGTCATAGAAATATGCCTGACATTCATCAAGGATGCAGTTAATGCACAAAATAACTTGATTTTCAATTTTTTTAATTGATTGCATACAGTCAATTTACACTACCAACTTCTTATGAATGTGCTGTCTTAGTTTAAATCGTTGGTGCTTGAAGGAATGGACTATATAATAGGACGCAGATGCTGGAATAACCGGAGAAGAACCTCAGAATTAAATTGCACTTAATCCAGCCCATTTGTGCATCAAACGCACAATTTCACCAATCCCACTTGCGCCCAGACTTAGCACATGCTTGCACGAAAATACAAAAACGTCATGGCCATGCCCACTGACTTTGCACTTATGTCTTACGGCAGGGCTATTAAATTTCATCGACAAATGGGCCAGGTGGAAAAAATCTTCGGGGCACGTGGGCCAAGCCAGGATATTTTGTTATCGAAAAGCTTCTATCTACAGATATTTTGTTATAGCAGGCCTATAATATTTGTTTACTATATAAATAAAACATCTGTGTTTTATAGCTTTAATTAATTAATCAATTAATTTTATCATTAGAAATATTTCCACCTAGCAGGAAATTCTGGGGGAAAAAATACAGGTAACTTGAGATAAAACAATTTTTTTTAAAAACAAGTGCTTTCAAAAATTGTCCATTACAGAAAGAGTACATCAGACTGATACTAAAAACTTTTGACTTTTAAAATTTCTTGACCAAATTAATGAAAATAACTTTTCTGTTGCTCCGAACTCACGCTTGTCAGTCATCCATGATTTTACGTCTTTAATCTTCCCCTTCCTTTAAAAGGATGGATAATGATTATTTGTAGCGCAATCACTAAAAGTGTCTAAAAACACGCCGCACATGCATGAGACACTGTAAAAACATCAAGACAGGGCGCAATGTCTGTTTAGCGCAAGTTTGTATAGGAAAACAATTGAAAAACAGTGTGAACAGACACAACCCCCTAGCCAACCTCGAGCGGACCACTGAAAAATTTCAAATAGGCCGGATTTGGCCCACGGCCACCAGTTGAATAGGCCTGTCTTATGGCATAATGCTGCGATTAACGCTAGCACTCTTAAAATAGGGCCCGTGAAATCACAACTTTTGTTAAAAATGGTAAAAAAAAAAATTTGAAAACGTATAAAACAGATTAATGCAAATATTAGATTTCTAAGAACTGTTTCATTTTGATAATCTTAGACATTATATTTGTTCACTGAACCTTTTCATAGTACTCCAAGGTAATACACATCTACACATGGAACCTGTCCAAAAATATTGTAGTAACTTAGTACTTTTAGAGAAAAGAAAAACAGAGAGAGAGAAAGAAAAGTGAGTCCCTTGGCAGTATGATACAGAATATGTTCATGTCTATGCATTTCAGAGATAGGCTCCGCCTATTCTCCATGAAAGATTTTGTATTACCTGTGTCATCTGAGCTCCTGTAAACAGAGCGGTGCGGGCTCAGGGATTTCAGCAGCGGCCCCTGATTAATGACTCTGCCATATGAGAACTGCTTCTGTGTTATAAAGTCTTCATTGTTACTCAAGGTCAATGTTAACGAGACACTTTATTTCTTTTCCATGATAGCGTGGCATGCTGACCGATTTCCCAGAACATATGATGACATGGGCAACTGACACCAACACAAACCATCCAGCTTTACACAGATAGACATCAACACTACCTACAGTTATCCAATGACAGGGTCATTACATAAACACACAGTTTGTGACATCAAAGCAAAGCTAGACCTTTCACTACCATGATGACATCACTGCAGCACATTCAATTTCATGTACTGAATTTCATGTTCTTAAAGTTCTCTGCTTAGAGATCAAATATTCTGTTATGGTAAGGGTTAGGGTTCTTCCTCTTCTTCTTCTTCTTCTTCTTCTTCCTCATTGTTTGTTTGCTCTGAATTTTCATATTTGACCCCTTTTATAGATAGCAAAGTCATGACAGTTGTGTGAAAAATTTAGTAATTTGCATTTTCTTTGCTGTGCATTACTAACACAGCAGATATTAACATGAAGGCATTTGACAACTTGACATGTGCATTTGTGAGTATTACTTTAATTTAGTTGTTTGTGTTAACTGTTTTAAAAGCATGAATTTTAGATCAGAGAAATTTGTATGTAGTGTTTTGAGAAAATGAGGAAAATCAAGAAAAATGCAGTCTGTTTAGGACAATTACAAAGTGTTCAGATGGCTGTGTTAATTGTATTGAGAGCAGTGACCTGAGTTTAGAGAATTGTGTAAAATCGATTGAGAAAAACTGTAAGAGAAAGCACTTAATCACACACAGTTTCTGTCAGAGAACAAAGCAAATAAACAAAAACATGGACATTTGGAAAAATGGAACAAAGTAATTTGTTAAACTACAGTGACATGTGTTTATGTTAACGCATAAGTGAATTCTATATTTTTTGGAAGAGTGTGCATATGTGTATATGCTCAAGTGTGTCAGGGGAACTCCGAAGTTTGACGTAGAGGGAAATCCATCTATTGTAGTGTATGTATCTACACAGTGCATGCCACTCTCCTGTCTTCAGCAGCTTTCTCGCATTAAAAGGCTTTCTGGTGTACAAATAAATGAGATATTATAATTTAATATTACTCCACCCCCTGTGTTACATCATTAATGACAGCTCTATGATGTTGAACCAACATAGTTCGAACGATGGATGTGTGACATAGTTACTGCAGTTTTGGGAAGTCACGACTAGCTAGTTAAATTCTCCAAAGATGCATCGTACTATGGTGGTTAAGCAGTGAGTTACATAGTTGTACGGGAAACGCACCCCAAGTGACATGCGAGAAGCAATGATGTTTGCCGTCAATTACTTCAAACCAACCATGACATGTCTAAAAGTTAATTGAACACATGCACAAATGAGATTTGAGCTTCAGCAGAGGGGAAGATTATCATTGAACAACGACTTGGAATATAGCGCACAGCGAGTGATATGGGCTACTTTTATGCTGTTTTTTGTACTTTTTGTAGCATGGCAGTATACACTATCATCCAATTTGATTGTATGAAAAGGAGTAGCTTGGACATTCGGCCAGACATTTTGTGTTTCATGGAAAAAATTAATTAATATGGGCCTGAATAACGTGAGGGTGAGTGAATGGGGTAAAATTGTCTTCATATTTGTGTGAACGTGTATTACGTTTTTGATATGTTAATTGTTATAAACAATTTATGTTTCATTTTCTTTTTAAGCATAAATTGGGCTACAATCAAATGTCCAGGGCTGATATGATAACAAATGTTAATGAAAGTATAAAGAGTGAAAAAAAAAAAATAGCTGTGTGTGTGCATAAAGAGTTTCCAGAAGCGGATATATAAATGTTTTCATGGGGTGGCATAAAGACTATTAGGGGTCGCAACACCAAAGCAAGCACCCATGCCTAGTTCTTATGGATTAAGGTACCAATCTCTGTTAAACACATAAAAAAATCTAAATGTTCCTTAGTGTCAGGGGTATATGTGTTTTGTTCCATGCTATGTTTGTTCCTGTCATGTGATTTTGTCAGGTGGTCCCCTGGTCATGTGATTTCATGTTTCCCTCCATGTTCATGTGTCTTGTTTTCATTGGTTTATTGTCTAGTTACCTTGTTATCAGTTCTGTCTTGTCATTGGTTAACTCGTTTGTCTTGTTACCCTTGTCCATGTATTTAAGACTCATGTTTGCCATTGTCCATGGTCAGGTATTGTTTGTTTATGCCAAGTTTATGCCAAGTTTATAGTCAAGTCAAGTCAAGTCAAAAATCATGTCATGTCATGTCATGTCATGTCAAGTCAAATTATAGTCAAGTCCATGTTTTGTATTTGTTCATGTATATAGTTAGGGTTTTTGGATTTCACTTATGTAAATAAACTGCACCTGGGTTCTAACTTCATCATCGTCTTCATCAGCCTGTCTTTGCCAGCAATGTTACACTTAGCTTGACATACAGAGCTGGCAGTCTGAACTAAAAGTCACTTTATGCAGGCCAAACTGTTTTATTTTGTTAAGTGTACCCATGGATGGAGAATGCATGCATATCTGATGTTATTCTGCTTATAAAGTCCTGTAGACCTATCACCTTTGTAACATCTGGAATAAGCCATTTGAAAGCAAACATTTACACAAAGTTAGGCCTAATAAAATAAAAACTGTATGACAATTGCACTGTAGGGGGCAGTGCTGCGAAACTAATGAATATTAATTATGTTATGCACAGTAAAAATTCTTTTAAATGACCTGTTTTGATCAACAGCCATTCTTAATTACCGATTCAAGCACTCAAATATGTCACATCGTATAGTAATTTCATCTCTACAACTGCCACCATCAGCCTTGGGATTTTGTTATTTAGTAGATGAACACATAGACAAGCACTTTAATTAAGAACATGACTGACTGGTCTGGTGGTGACTAATTGCCTCTAGTTTTTAGATGTTCCGGGTTCTAATTTGCCCTAGGGGTTGCATAGACTAGTTTACTACAATTAACCTAGTCAATGCTGTCAGCCTGTAGTCGAACAGTCGCTCTCCACATGATTTATAAAAGGTGTCTGTATGAAATACAGCAGGTGTGAAGCTGAAAAGGGACAGTGGCTCAAATTTAAGATGTGATGTTCTGCCTGACTCATACTAAAAGACCCACACACAGAATGCACTTCAGAACTGATGTTTGTTTACTGTGTCACTCTGCTCAACAACGCAATGTATCAACAACAATCTTACTTAAATTGGAGTACAATGACATGATGGAATCCATTCCCTTGCACACTGGATCCCATTGCCATCTGTAAGCATATGGTTAAGCGGCTACAAAAGGAGAGGGAGCTGCCTGCAGTTACAGGTATTCCAGTCTAAACAAAATATTATGTTAACTATTAGCTACCTTACAGCTTGACGTATGCATACTTATTGTTGCACACTTTTAATAAAAAGGTGTTTATGAGGAGATAAAAAAATTATTGACGTTTTTTTTCCCATCCGATACGTTCACATACAAAAAAAGCGCTTATAATTTCCCCTCAGTTGTCAAACTACTACGCACATTTCCATGGCAACCTATAAGACCCTACACACAGTCTAGCTGGCTATCTGACACCTGATGACATTTCTGGTATGTTGATTTGTTTGTAATACATATAATTTCGCCCAAATATAACTTCTTATATATAATAAACCAAGACTGCATCTGCATCTGTACATCAGAGATGTGGAGCACATTTTGCTCTTCTATTTCACCAGAAAAGAACGCAAGCTGTGGAAAAACTGCTGACACTTAACAACACTAATAACAGCCGCAACAAACCTCATCATAACATTCAAAATAACACATTCCAGCGCTGGATCGCCAGTCAAAACACACACAAATCAGATGAAATAGAAACTCCTACTCAAGAACTGGAGATTTTTCAACTGGATTATACATATACCTGATGAAAGCGATTTCAAAAAGTGTTAAGGACATGTCTCATCCGTCTGCACCAGAGGTGGGTAGAGTAGCCAAAAACTGTACTCAATAAAAGTACAATTACTTTAAAAATTAAAAAATTACTCAAGTAGAATTAAAAGTGCTAACATAAATAATTACTTGAGTAAGAAAGTATCCAATTAAAAGAGTACTCAATAGTGGCTTTCACAAATGAAATAATAGACTTTACCTCCAATATATTCCATTACATTACACACATTTAACATGTATTACAGAATTATTATTATTATTATTATTATTATTATTAATGGAAATTCTGTCATCATTCGCCATCATGTTTTTCCAAACCCATATGACTTTCTTTCTTCCACGCAACACAATAAGTAGATATTATATATATATATATATATATATATATATATATATATATATATATATATATATATATATATTTATATTTGAAAGTGAATGGTAACTGTGACTGTCAGTCCCTAACATTCTGTATAACATATTTTGTGTTCCACAGAATACAAAGGTCACATGGGTTTGGAACAACATTAGGGTAGGGAAATGATGACAGAATATTAAATTATGGCTGAGTTATCACTTTAAAGGGATAGTTCACCCAAAAATGAAAATTCTCTCATCATTTACTCACCTTCATGCCATCCCAGATGTGTATGACTTTCTTTCTTCTGTAGAACACAAATTATGATTTTTAGAAGAATATTTAATCTCTGTAGGTCAGTACAATGTAAGTGAATGGGTGCCAACATTTTGATGCTCCAAAAAGCACATAAAGGAATCATAAAAGTAATCCATACGACTCCAGTAGTTAAATCCATATCTTCAGAAGTGATATGATAGGTGTGGGTGAGAAACAGATCAATATTTAAGTCATTTTTTGCCAGAAATTCTTCTCTCAGCCCAGCAGGGGGTGATATGCAGAGAAGAATGTGAATCACTAAAAACACAAGAAGAAGAAAAATGTGAAAGTGATCTGTTTCTCATCCACACCTATCACATCTGTTTCTGAAGATATTGATTTAACCACTAGAGTATTATGGATTACTTTTTGAGCTTTACAATGTTGGCACCAATTCACTTGCATTGTATGGACCAAAAGAGCTGAGAAATTCTTCCAAAAATCTTAATTTGAGTTCAGCAGATGAAAGAAAGTCATACACATCTGTGATGGCATGAGGTTGAGTAAATGTTGAGTGAATTTTCATTTTTGGGTGAACTAACCCTTTAAGGGCTCTTGTCAGATCTGGATGAATTTGTCAATAAGAAGAGAGGTTTGGAAACCTTTCTAGTAATGATTACAGTGAAATCATGAATATTACATATGGGATATTACATATAATGCTGAAATATAAACCAAAGCAAAATCATGTTTTATTAATGCCTACTTTCACTATTTCATAGCTGTTATTTCTTAGTTCAGTGTAGTTACTGTTTTCAGTGTCGAAAGACTTTAGATCATTAGTTCTGTACACGGTACCGCCACTCTCTAAATGTAGAGTACGCAGCCTGCGAAGGGTACCACGCGCAGAAATGCTGTATGTTCGCGGTCCAGTTGTCAATCACACGTTTGGTAGAGCAAAAGGCATTTACACTTAACATGGATGTTTACATGTATTTATACTGTTAATCAGCCCGAAGCAGCTGTGATAGTTTCCAGTACACCTGCAAGGGTGCGGGGTAAATGCGCAAATACTGCTCGTGACATGCGGGACGCGGGACAAAGCGCACTGATATATTGCTGCACTGATTTAAAAATGTACACTTAAAAACTCATGTCACAAGAGCCCATATTTACAGAATCACCCTGAAAATGACCATCACCATGACACAGAAAAGCCAGCGTTATCATTAGATCCAAAACTCACCTCGACGAGCTGCCTTAAATTGGATCTGCAATTTTAATCTTGAAATTTAAGGCAGTTTGAAACGAATAAACCCCTACACAATGTACATTTATTTTTTTTATACATCAGGATACTAATGCTGGGGTGGCACATGGGGTGGCAATGTTTTTTCTTAGGGTGGCATTTGCCACCCGATGCCACCCCGGTAGATCTGCCCCTGAGAGTTTCACAATATTTGTGTGTCGGTGTTAGTTTATTCATTTCATTCAAAGACAGAATTTGATCAGTTATCTTTAAGTACCCTGACTACCAGCTTTTAGCCTTCAATGGCCTGAGAGATGATCACCAACCAACCAGCTGAAAATCCAAAAGAAAGATTTGTTCATATGTGAGAAGAAATGAAATGAAATGTTTAGAACCTGTAGCTCGCATGCACTCAAAAGTCATTACCCTTAGTTAATTGAATTGGAGAACGTTTTTAAACATAATTGAATGTCTTTCATTTCTAATAAGTCAGTTTGGTTGAGCCAATATAATTTAGTTGGATTAGGTCAAATGAATGTACTATAGCAGTTGTAATTCAACTTTATTAGGTTCATCAAACTTATTAAGATTTATTTAAATCACTTTCTTATGTTGGTCTAACTTACTTTACTTTATTAATCATTAGTATATGCCAGGTGAGCATGTATGAGAACAGTGAAACTGTTGCAATGTGAATTTAATAGCATCTGCTTGTAGAGCTAAACACCACTCAAATCAAGTATCATATGAAAGTCCTAAGCATAAGCGCCAATCTTCACCACAATGGTGACCCCCAAAACTCCAGCATTACAGACACTCTTTTTTAAATACCAATATAACAAAATATTAAACATTAACAAATCTCCTCCTATTCTCATGTTGTACAAAAATGCATAAAATAACTTTAAACATTTGTTCTCACTATAAAGTCCCATGCAAAGCATGCTGGGAAATGAAAATCCCCCGCCCAGTTTCATCAGTAATGTTTCAACACCACAAAATGTATTTATGTAGTCACAACTCTAAAAAAACTTCCATCTAAAAAAATGTAATAGGTAGAACGCAATGAAAACAAGTTGTGACAAAATGTTCAAGAATTGTGTTGTTTTAGCAACACCAAGGTTTGATTCCCAGCGAATGCACATACTGTACAAATAAAATGTATAGCTTGAATGCAATGTTAAGTGCTTTGGATAAGAGAATCTGTCAAAAACTTCAAAGGAATGTTCAGGGTTCATTACAAGACAAGCTCAACTACCAGCATTTGTGGCATAATGATAATTACCAAGAAAAATCATTTTGACGTGTCCCTCATTTTAATATGTATAATGTTTACTTCTTGTGGCAATAATTTTGAAGTTGTGTGTTTGTAGCTCTTATGAACTGGCCCCATTTACTTCCGTTGTAAGTGCCTCACTGTAACTGTGATTTTCGCTTTTATTTTATTATTATTTACTGTAATCAACATAATGCTACAAATGCCGTCAATTGAGCTTAACTTGTATTGAACCCAGAACGTTCCTTTAAGGGTAGTTTTAAGGCAGTCATTTTTTAAACAACATCAAGATTTTAAATTACAATTTGGTTAAGTGTACTGTATAGGTCCTATGACTGGTCACCCCACACTATTTTTAATCATCTTTTTGCCTTCATTAGTTTATATGAAATGGTCTTGCTGTGTAACAAATAGTCTCTCAATTAATATGAGGTCATAAAGGCTGTATGCATGATGATAATAATAATAAAATAATAATAATAATCCAAAATGCTGTTTAAAATAGATGCTGTTTAGATGAAGTATAAAATGTCACACCACAGGACATGTTAACTTCCCAAAGTATTTAATGCCAACTACCTATAAATGTAAATGTTGACCCACACTGAGAAAGTGCTAAGCTGCAATTGTTAGGTCAAGGATTTATTTCTAACTGACCTAAACCTTACATTTTAATTTTGTTAGTATAACATAATTTGTCAGGTTGACAAATTTATCTTTTTCATTCAATGAAAAAAATAAAAAATAAAAAATAAAATCAAAAAATTACCTGACTTTTTTTTACCTGACATTCCAAGACAAAAGGAGAGAGGACCAGCGATTGTAAAATAAAAACAGAGCGTTTGACACATTGAAACTCTAAACGTGTATATGCCATACCTTTTCATCATCTTCTGTGAAGAGTGCTCCATTGGGGCTCTTGTTGATGGCCTGTGCAACCCCGATGACCTCTCCATCACTGTTTCTGATAGGCATGCACAGCAGAGACTTGGTCTTATAGCCGGTGAGTTTATCAATCTCATCACTAAAACGATGGTCCTAAAAAGACAGAATATACAATGTAAAAAGTGGTCACCTCTAACCTTAAGGAGCTATTTCTACCTAACCTAACACTGAAAATTGGTTTTGTTGGTGTAATCTAATGTAGTCAGGTTGATTCACACGTTAAATAGTATTTTTGACTTGAATAAAACCAGTTCATATAAATGTTTACACACGACACACATTTTTGATATTCCAGTGATGCTTGCCAAGCAAACACCATTAATAACACTGTTTATCAGATTCAGTTGGCCACTCCACCGAGGAGTTGTTTCCAGCTGCAGGGTATATACCTGTCACAGTAGCTCTGTCCGATGCAGCTTACATTTCTACATTACATAAGCTAATTATTGAGATATAGTAGTAAGTTTCCTTCCTAAGAATGAAACTTGACTTGATTGCCATGTAAGCACACATGATTGGCTAAAGCATTCAGTCCACTCTCCTATTCACCATATTCAGCCCCGCCCCTTTCAGTGTTCTGCTCTTCCAAACTGTGTCATCTAACTTCCTGTTTGTATTAAAGCTACTGAGAAGAGTCGATCAAAATGGATTACGTGTGGGAGCACAGAAACTATTTTTCACAAATAGTTGATGGTGTGTCTACACCACCACTTTCATCCATGAAAATGCTAGTGAGGTGTTTTCTGTCACTGTAAAAGTTTGTTTTCTGACACTCACTAAGGTAAATTGGACCTGGTAGATCACATTTGGACAGCTAGTGCACATTTTCATGATATAAGCGATTAATTGTTATACGTGTAATTCTGCTTATTTTTTAGGGATTCAACTTGTTAATAATTTCTGTTAAAATGTCTAGTTGAGATGAAATTTCAAACAGGACAGCTCTTATTATTTTACATGCAAGTTCATACCATTAAAGAAAATAACAGTTGTACTTATTAAAATTAATTTGTCACCCTACATTTTTAAGAGGCTTAAATGTGATTAAAATGGAATATAAAATAAAACATACACTTTCACATGTATATGTGTGTATGTGTGTGTGTATAAATATAGTTGCACCCCTTCCCCCGTCCTGGTTTTACACTCAAAAAATCTACTCACCTTAACTCTAACATAATGGGTGAATGACATGATAAGATGGTCAGAGGTGTCATACAGAGATATTTTTAGTGACTCTGTGTTGTCTGTTGGACATTTGTAAGCACAAAGGCATATCAGTACGTCCACAGCATGAAGGTAGGATCTTGTGGATTTATGAATGAAGTACTCTTGTTTTAAAACCTCCCAGTTCTGCTTCCAGTTGTTATGACATCCCCTGAACACTTTAAAATACTCAAGGTAACATTTGCCAACTCTATAAGTTTGACATCAACACCATTGTTATCTATATAGAACCACTAGACCGGAAGTTCCGAGACAAAATTCTCAAGATGGCTGCACTCTTGTTTCTCTGGCGCATAAGGTGAATAAAGCTTGACAAAGTTCAAGCTGGAGAGAGCCCTGCCAAAGGTTTTCACCGTGTCGGCCAACTTCGAGCTTTGTCGCCGGTCCTGCCCCTTCCAGAAATGCACATTTGACTTGACATTATTCCTATTCAGTCTGCAGAGCAGGCGCCTCTAGTGCAATTCTTGTGCCATGAATTGGCACTCTGTTTAACAAGATCTCTGCCCAGGAAAATGGCGGGTCTATTGGTGCCCTGGTGCCCGTGGAGGAAAACCCCTGGCTAAAATTGTCAGAAATCTACTTCTCACTTTCCACGGCATTGTGAGTCAGGGACAAGAACTGTGATATCTCCACAGTAACACAGGATGGTCAGCCCTGTTTTTACTGCTTTTGATGCCATGCCAGAAGACTGCCATGTCACAACACAGAGATTTTAGGTGTCACCTAAACAGCCCTCTCGGTTTCCCCACAGTTTGTGGCGTTACACAGGTCATTACATTGCATGTTTTTACTGTGTTGACGCCATGCTAGAGAATTGCTGTGGCACAACACAAACTTAAATCCTCATCGTGAGGCATGTGCGTATGTTGGATATATGCTGTGGAGCGGTTTCTTCCGCATTTCCAGGATAACGCTCTCACTTTCCCCTCCGTTGTATGCCAGGAATGAGAACGCTATTTTCAGTCTTTGCTGTTCAGTACGTCAGAACTCTGCCATGCCCCAGCACAACTGACAGACCTCATAGCAGCTGCATGAGGCACAAACATGCTCTCAAAAGTGAGCAAAAATCCAACTGAGCCAACTCGGTTGCGCTGAGGGACCACCTCCCAATGGGTAAGGGCGTACAGCCACTGGCGGCCACACACTAAGCACAGTCGAACATGGCTTTGTGCTTCATAAGGCAACCACCTCAACTCAACGGCATTCTGTCCTCCACCATACAGTGTGGTACTCAACAATTTTACCCTCAGAGGTACAATACCTCCTTGCCAGAGATGCAATAGAGGAAGTACCAGCATGCAAGGCACAGAACAGCTTCTACTGCCATTAATTTTCCAATAGCCAAGTAGGACGGGGGGCTGGGGCGCATACTGAACTTGAGGCATCAGAATTGGACACTTATAAGTCTGCGTTCAAGGTTAATACTCAGAGATTTGCAGATGCATATGCTGCAGGCCAATTTTTAGATTCGCCTTCAAGGGGACTGCATTCCAATTCAAGGCGCTGTCCTGCTGGATGTCTTTGGCCCTTTGCACATGTATGAATGTGTAAATGTGGAGCTCATGCCACCGAGGCTGAGCAGCACCATATTACCTCAACAATTGGTTGTTGATAGCTCAATTGAAGGTACAAGCGTGCAAGCACAGAGCCCTGTATTAGCGCACTGGGGCCTCAAGGGCAACTGGACAAAGAGTGTGTGAGTGCCCAGTCAGCAAGTTTCCTTCCAAGGTATGAAACTCAACTCGGTAACCATGTTGGCACCTGACCAGTTAAAGCATTCAGTCCATTCTCCTACACTTGAATGCATCAGTTCCAAAAAAGCGAGCACTGTGCTTAATGGCCACTGTAGCTACCGTTGCCCTTCTAAGCTTACTACGGATGAGATCTCTCCAGTGCTGTCTCAGCCCCAGAGTCCTTCATCACACTTGGCAACATGGTCAGCTATGCCTCATTGTAATGTGTCGCTGTTTAAGCCACGCTAGGTATTGACCTGTTTCAGTGACGTTACTTTTTCCCTGCAGCCATCATATTTATGACCATCAGCGGGAGGAAACAGTGGTGGTGAATGGAAAAACACCTGTGAAACAATATGAAGAAATACCTCATAAAACACTTTTGATTCATGCCAAGTCCCAGGAAAGGTATATAAAGGGCTGAAGTCAGCACAAATATTACCAAATTTGACTTTTGTGGACACGATTCATCTACGTTCATCAGTGAGTCTGATGTGTGACCGGCGAGTATACACGCTTCCTGGTACATCACCAAAAACATCTTTCATTCAGAAGTTAAAAATGTTTGTATTGTTTTCTGCTCTGATTTGATCACAATATTACAACACGTCTGCGATGATCCTATCTGCATGAATGTAAGAGCTGCTTTTAACTCATAATGAATACACAAAGCAACCAAGGCATATTAGTGTATCAAGACTAATATGTTTCCATTGTGGTCTGGTGATGTGAGTAATGTCTGTGCTTCATAATCTTATGATGTGTTGTTTATTAACTAACATTAGTATATACACATAAAATGTATCCTATATATTCACATTATAGTGCTTTTTATTTATTACAGTGTGTTACAATTATGATATACTGGATGTTATGAATAACATCATCCTATGTGCATTTCCAATTTAATTGTGTCCGAATCGATGATGTTTTAAATATAACTGACATATTACAGATAACTGACATGTCTGAATAAATGAGCAAAGACCCAGAAGTGTTTTATCCGTACTCTCCCCCTTCATCGCTGCTTGACTTTGGTAATTAAACAGCATTATCATTATCGTTTCATAATTTATAAATAGAAACAAAAATGTAGCCAGCTTTTGCCGCATCCCACAGCATATCACATGGAAGGTATATGAAATTTTGGTCACAAACATGGTGGCCCGGTCATATAATGATATCACATGAAACAGGTCAATTGAGGAGAACCGAGTTTTAATGTAAAAGTGTGACATTAGCCAAGACGGTCAGATGCAAAGTTGTCACCACGGGGGAGCCTTATGCAAAGTACGTCTGGTGTTTGGCACCTGGAAAGTTGCACAAACTGTGTGGCACATAAATCGCCCCCCAGGGCCCCCTCAATGAGGCGGCTGTATGCCTTAAAGCAGTCCCCTCAATAATCAGATATGACCAAATTTTCCCCCTGATAATTGATATCCTTGTTGCTGTTCTGCTGCAGTCCATTATGCACTGCTATCTAATTGTCATTAAGCTGTTTCAGGAATAACATAATGATTTAAAAAAGTTTAATTTTTACCGCGCTCAGCAGTCTAACACCGCTCGTCAGTGTCATATGAGATCAAATCGATGAAGGCGGGACTCAAGTTTAAGAAGCTAAACGGGAATCTCGTGGATTATTCCAGTGCCACGCGTCAGCAGGCAGTTCATGTTAAGAGTGTTAGTGTCATGTAAGATGTAAGTATCTAACTAAGCATGCAATATTTGACCACTGTTTTATGATTGAAATGTTGTACTGACCGACAGTAATTTCCAAGGGTGCAAACTATTCATCATTTGGCGAAATTCGCTATTTTTAATTTATAATATGTCATGTACAGTACGTTTATTTTGAGTATGTCCTTGTCAGGTCTGTGCTCAAAAAAATCGCGATGGGTGAAAGGTGCCATGCGTTGTTCCTGTCAGGCTACTCAGCCTTCAAGGCTCCATATGGTTAGGATTAGGGCGGGGGCTGGGTTTGGACATCTGCTGCCTCCTAGGAACAAACTGAGGAACCTTTGTACAACAGGCTCAAAAATGAGTCACCAGTTAAAGTTAACTTAAAAATGGAAAATGTACGTTTACTGACTAATTTACTCACCATTATGTTGTTCAAAACCCATATGCTGTTCCTTTTACTTGGAACATGAAAATAGATATTTTAAGCAGCTCTATTCTATAGAATAACAGTTTACAGTGAGCATAGGCTGTCAAGATTCACAATGAGGGACAACTTGAGGGCAGTAAATCATTTTGTGAATTTCTGTATTTTCTTTTTGTCATGTAATTTTACAGATAAATCAGTGATGAAAAGAAATTGTAATTATATTTGTCTTTTCTTTGAGACAGCACAAAAAAGAAAGAAAAGATGACTGCTAGCAATGCAGACACAGTGCTTGTCTTGTACTGTGTGAACTTAAAAAACATTTTAAAACAAAACAATTATACAAAATGTTGGCATTTAAAGCCTTTATTCAGAAAATTATTGCACTCTGCACCTTTACCATTTTAAAGGACCAAAGAGGACCATTATATTTCTGTCCTGAACACCCGCAACACATGCTTACGGGTTCCCCATTTGAGCCAGTAGAGGAGGTAAGATTACACATACTCTCACTGAAGAGTGCGCATACTCTCACTTTTGCATCAGTCAAAAATGTTGGGGACCTTCAGGCCCTTTTGGTCAATATCTCCTGTGTAGAGTTCGGACCAGGCCTGTCAAAAGCCATTCTTAAGCCCATGGAAGATTATGCACCCAAAGTGCTGGAAATCCCCTTTAGGGCTCAGGTTGTTCCCCTACAAGCATTCCCCCTTCCTCTCTTGAGTCAGATGAGGCTAAGAGACAACACATGCACTGCCCTGTGAGGTCATTACGCATGTAAATTGACCAAACAAGTCAATTCAGGAAATCAGAACAACTGCTTGTTTGCTTTGGAGGCCGCACAATGGGTTTGGTCGTCTCTATGCAAAGAATGTCCCACTGGGTCGTGGATGCTAGTGCACTCACATATGACTCTAGGGGCATACAATGTCCTATGGGCATAAAAGCCCATTCTACCATGAGTATGGCCTCCTCCAGGGCAAGGGCAAAGGGCGTGTCTCTAACCCTTCCACTAACACCTTTGCCAGGTTTTATAAGCTGCATGTATCTTTCTTCTCTTCCCAGACCTTTACAGAGGAAGAAGGTTGATCACTGACCAAATGGTTAGTATTGGTGTTACACTATGGTCTCTCTATGCACACTGTGGTGAATGAAAGCATGTGTACAATGTTTCACTAGTGCTGACAACCCCCTTTAGGGCTTAGGTTGTTACCCTACAAGCATTCTCTCCCCTCCTCCCTTGAGTCAGATGAGGCTAAGGGACTACACATGCTCTGCTCTGTGAGGTCATTACTAATGTAAATAGACCAAACGAGTCAATTCAGGGTATCAGAACTGTTTATTTGCTTTGGGGGTTTGGTCAAAGGGTTTGGTCATTTCCAAGCAAAGAATGCCCCACTGGGTAGTGGATGCTAGTGCACTCACATTTGACTTGCAAGGCATACAATATGCCATGGGCATAAAAGCCTATTCTACCAGGAGTATAAATACATAAATACAGCAATTCAAACAACTTTACAGTTCAAATAATTCACAAGTTTAACAGAAGACTTCATACACAGTATGTGCTTCTACAAAATTACAAGCTTCACATTTCTTAAAGTGCACCTATTATGATTTTTTAACGTGCCTAATTTCATTTTAAAGGTCTCATACAATAGATTTACATGCATCCAAGGTCAAAAAACACTTTAATTTGCTCATAATTTAAATTGCAGCATTACCTTTTTTTCCCAGTGTCAAAAACGACTCGTTCAATGATCCGTTCTAAAGGATTCATTCTAAACTCCTCCTTTCAGACAGCTTACTCTGCTCTGATTGGTCAGATGTCCCAGTCTGTTGTGACTGGTCTACCGCTTTCAGCGCGTGTCTGAAAGGAAACGCCCACTACCATATCCGAGTTTCAGCTCCATCTGAAAAAACGTCTGTTTTACCTTACCAATTTGAGACCGAGTCCGATAGTGATACATCGGAAGATCAACCCGAACCACCATTGCAAGCACGATGAGAACAGGATGTTTCTCAGTGGTAAGTTTATATGTTGTTTGACAATAACGTGAGTTAGCCTGTTAGCAGAGGCTAACAGCTAACAGGCTAACAGCCTGCACTGGCTGTACATGTAAACAGACCAGAGGCGGGTTTTTTGTTACCAAATTACGTAGGTTAGTACAGGAAGTAAGTCTGGAATTACTAACGACTCGTTTCAGGTGTTCAGAATCGGTTCTTTCTTTTGGGAGTCAGTAACTCCATATTTCGTGCACTTTGATTTTTGAAACTTTGCAGACTTTTTTACATTCACAAACAGCTATATAACACACTACATGAAAGGTAATATTTGAAAAACCATAATAGGTGCTCTTTAATTTAAACCCCCATTCACTTCCATTGCAAGTGCCTCAATGTAACCTTGATTTGTATTTGTATTTGATTTTTTTAAGAAAAAGGAGGGGTGAGTCGAAATAATTTTTTTGTGGTAATCAACATTATGCTACAAATGCTGTCGATTGAGCTTAACTTGAACTGAACTCGGAATATTCCATTAAGAAGTAGAGGTATTTTTCATTAATGTCAGGTAGTCAGGCAAGTTGTCTCTCACATATTTTAAATTTTTGCATCATATACAGTTTATTAATTAAAATAATTGGCCAAAACAATAATGTGATATTTTTGTGTTACCTTTTATATTTGTGCTATTTCATGATTTGTTTTGAGGTTCATGATTTGTTTACAGTTTATATGCCTCTGAAAAGCCCTTAAATAGCCTTAAATGGGGTCTTGAATGGCAGGTTCCCATTGTGACAATTTACATGTGACAACATGCCCCACTATTGGTAAACATGTTCAATTAACTGCCTTTTTTCTTGTTGCAATAACGGTGGAAATGTTTAATACCTGTTTTATAATTAAAACTGATGTATGTGTCTATATAAAAAAAAAAAAAACAACCTACCCTGAGTAAAATGTGTGATTACTAGTCCCAGTCACCCCTAATTTATAATACTGTAGCTAATATTATATAATACACTAGAAAACATTATACACTAAATAGTGCTTAACAAATGATGTACACAGATGTACATAAATAGCTGCAAATGTCATGGAGCTATAAATCATATATTTTTCATATTTGAATATACATAAACTAATGAGACAGTATGTAATGCATACTAAAATGTTAATGACCTGTAAATGAAAGCTTTAATAAAATGTTACATTTATTAATTATTGTTAATTAATCCTTGCTGAACCGCAGTTGCATTGTTCATACCCACATTTCCAACTTGTGTTTGAATAGTTGCTGGAATGCTGAGTTTATGCATATAAATAATGTAATTTTAATGATCTGCTCTGCTTGCTAAATGAAAAGGGAAACGCTGATTGACAGACTAATTAAAGAACTGCGCACTGACATCATCATCATCAGGACATCAGGAGTAGAACTGTAGAATGGAGAGAGTGAAGTTTGTCAGAGCTGATCGATTCACTAATCAATACTTAGATACTCTCACCCAACTCATTATTTCACTAAGGCCTTTTATGGATCCCAGGGAATAATCAAACCAAATCATCATCAGTGATGGCAATAAAATACTCAACTGTCTATCTGACAAGTAATTATCTTTAAGCTGGTTTGGCTGGTCTCCCAACCCGGTATTCTGCTGGTTTAGCCGGATGCCCAGCTGGTCTCCCACTCTGACCACCATCAAATCAGACCAGTCTGACCAGTGGAAACTATGTGGCCAGCTAAGACCAGAGAACCACTTTAACCCTTAAATGCATACCTCGGGTCTTTAGTGACCCAGGACCTCATTCCACCTACTTACCTCATCCATTTCTTTGAGTTATGCCCCCACTTCTTTAGTATTCCTCAAACTTTCTGTTATGAATCGTCTAACAATAAAAAAACATTTGTAATTACCAAAAGTGTATATGGTCTTTAGTGACCCAAGGTGTGTAACAGTGTCGCAATATATATTTTGACTTCAATAAATCATATTTTTTAGTTATTTCATATCTATTTACGTTTACTATCACAGGATATCTATTTCTTTGTTTATTACAGGACAAATGAGTGCCATATTCATACAAATTACTACAATATCATGTTGATTTTCTGTGCAACAATGGCAAGTTATCAGTATCCCATCTGTGTATGCATAAATAATATACGTTATTTGTTACTCAAGGTGGCACTGTTGTTTCAGTGATTAACTTGATTTATATTTGACATTACTTTTTGATGAAGAAGCAACATGGAAGTAAACTTTCACAAGTACAACACATGAACAGTATGATACGACAATTGACATTTGGGTGTACTACTGAAATTCAGTAAGTTGTAAGTTTATTTAGACTTAATAAGTACATATGTGTACCCAGTGGCGTAGATTTGGTTTGAGGGGGGCTGTAATGTTTCATTACAATAATGTTTCAGAAAAATGTTAACCCTTTCAGAAAAATTGAATTCTTACCTGCACATCACATATGACTTGTGTGATATATATAATGTTTTCTAAATTCATACAAAAGTTTTGTGTGGGTAACAGACCTACAGACTGAAATTGCACATGTTGTCAGCCAGTGACTGTGTCTTGTGAGACACAAAGTTTTATTCCTGCAGGGGGCGCTTGACGCTTGTAAACTGAATGAACTGAAATCATCCATGTATCTGCATTTAAATCTCAGAACATTTTATATACCTATTATATTATCCAGCAATAATAAACAACTGTTACTGGCCCATCCTGGCCAGTGCTGGGAAAAGTAACAGGTACCATGTAACACGGCCGTCTTCGCTAGAGGGGGATTGCGCAACACTAGCTGGGTGATACCAACTCGTACAATGGAGGGGGGACTTCAGGTTTTTGTCTGATTATGACAGACTCAAGAAGGTTGCACAACGGACACGTCTGGCGGACGACTTTGCGCATGCTAAAATAGACCTTTTTTACAGACTGTAATGAAGCGTTCCTACTTATTTATATTCCGCCTAATTTTAAATACTGAGTTTATACCATTACGCTTTGTGTTATATTACCTTGGAATTAGTTTAAAAAAATTAATTACCACAGCTGCGAGGGGGTTTCTGTTACTGCTGAGAGAGTGACAGTAAATTTGGCATCTTCTCCCATCTGACTGTCTTAATCCACCGCTCTCTATTTTTCCTTTTCTGGAAAGTCATTCAGAAGTTATAGTGAATTTTTTCTTTTGGTCTTGGAGCAAATGGGTAAGTGAAAAAAAGATTTGCTGTGATCTCCCATTCACCGCTGTCGAAGTTTACCCTGCAAACGTTTACTTCCGCGTTCCAAATCCCGGAGTGTGAAAAAGGTCTATCCTAAACAACTGTTTTCTATGAATGTTCGCACACGCTGCTAAGCGTCTGTTGGCGAGGCCCACCTATGACTCCGGAGGATGCTCAAATTTCTGCCGCCCCACGGAGCACAACTCGCATAAAATTTAATGGAAGTAATGAATCCCGTTCTATCATTTGTTGCATCATCTCTTTAATATCTGAAAAAATAAAACACCAAAATATAACTTGTATACTATAACTTGTATATATTCTATTATTTTATAATTGTCTTTAAAATGCTGGGCATTTTGGAGATCAGTTTGTGATAGATATAAGTGCCGGGTCATTAAAAACCCAAGGTATGTAATAATGTTTGGCAAAACACCCATGCATTTAAGAATTAAAGGGATAGTTCACCCAAAAATCCATATTCTGTCATCATTTACTCATCTCATGTTGTTCAAGACTTGTATGACTTTCATTCTTCTGTAGAACACAAAAGAAGCCTTTCTTTGTATGGAAAAAGAGCAGTGTCAACATTCTTAAAAACAATGTTCAAGTAAGGGTCAATCAACAGCATTTGTGGAATAATGTTGATTAGTACAAAAAAGTAAGACTCGCCTCTCAATTATTTAAAAAAAGTAGTTACATTAGGCACTCACAATGGAAATGAATAGGGCCAGTCCATAAACACTAAAATACACATTGTTTCAAACGTATAGCCACAAGACGTAAACATTATACTGTACATGTTAACATTACTTTAGTGTAATAAAATCGCTTCACATTTTCTGTGTAAATTTATATCCAATGTGACACTTTTCACATATTGTGATGACACGTTTCCACATCATTTAGCAGCATAAATCTAGCAAACTTTTTAGATTTGCAATTTTTCTAAAAAAGTTTCTAAAAGATTTGCAACATTGTTGTAATATTAGCTATAACTTGACACTTGTACGGTTTGTAAGCAATTGTATGGCACTAAAATCATGTTCGCCTGTGTAATGTTAACATCTCGTAGCTATACTTTTGAAATTATGTTTATTTGAGCTTTAATGGACTGGCCCCATTGTGGACTGCCTTTATGTGCTTTTTGGAGCTTCAAAGTTCTGGCCACCATTCACTTACTTTGTATGAAACTACACAGCTGAAATATTCTTCTAAAAATCTTAATTTGTGTTCTGCAGAAGAAAGAAAGTCATACACATCTGGGATGACATGAGGGTGAGTAAATGGTGAGAGAATTTTCATTTTTGGGTGAACTATCCCTTTAAATAGCTATTTCTACCTGATCCTTTACATAAGTTTTGTTGGTGTAACATAATGTATCCATGTTGATTCAGTCATGTTAAAGTTTATAAGGACTAGAAATATTATTGTTAACTGCTTCACCTGATATGCATCGGGAATGTTGACAGTTTCCCCATGTTCAGCCACATATCCAATGATTCCCTTTCCCCAGGGAACCTGCACCTCATCCGAGTTACTCAGAGAGGGCAACACTGCTGTCCCAGCATGCACATCAAAGAACTTGGACACCAGAGTCTTCTTGTTGGCCGGACCCTCCACCAGGAACAGCGAGCACCGGTCCGCATCCACCATGATGCATACAAACACAAGAATCTTATAGATGAGACTGGTCAAATCCAAGTCGTTGGAGATGTCTTTGACGAGCTCCAGAAAGAACTCCCTCTCACTGTGTTCTTTCAGATAGTATTTGTAGTCTACGGCGGTGGAGGGGTACTGAGGGATGTTGACCCGGGACTCCAGCAGGGCGGAGAGGATGTGCGCGGTGGTCGGGGGTAACGAGCTGGCTTTACGCAGCAGAGCGCGTCTCCTCATGCTGGTCAACGGCTCCTGGGCTCGGGAGTTGACGTGCTCATCGTAAGTCCTGTTGGCATTGATGGCTTTGGACCTGGCGAATGTTTTCCGCAGCTCTTTCTGCGACGCTCGTCTCTGTAGCCCGTCACCTCTGCTCGCCCAGCTGTCTTTCCTACAGGCGTTTGCCGCTTTCTCCGGTTCCGTGCTGGAGCTCGCCGGAGTTTTGGTTGCTTGGTGGGTCTTGAGCCACTTTTGCACCATACTTTGCTTCCCTTTTCTGTTTAAATAGTCCTCTAGTAAGTCAGGGTGCTCGTCCAGAAAACTTTCAACATCGGAAAAGACCATGTCTGAGCCTGCCATTGTTGCTGAATCGGTCATCTGTAAATTAAAGGAGAGAAGCGCGTGTTTTTAATGGTCATTTAATGGATCGCGCGAGAACGAATTATTCACTTAAACTTAAACAAACAGATTCTCCACGCGAAGACAGTTCAGTTTTAATTCCTCTCAGATTTGTTCTGCTCTTCCAGCCCATTTATCCAGCGTTTGCGTCTGACAGAGGATGAATTCACCGGCGACTAACTCTCTCTCCGTTCATTCTAAAGCAGCGCCAGTGAGATGATGTGACAGAGCCCTTCGCAGGTGCATCACTGACGTCATCAGCACGCATTTACCCCCTTCATCCTGTCCCGAGTCTTCCCCTGGATGTTTTATTGTAAAGATGCTCCTCGGTGACACTGGGAAATGCACTTTTAGTCGCTTCTCGTATTTATCGTGATTTACCAATCAATTAATATTGTCATTTAATTTGATAACTGATAATTGTAAAGGCTAAAACATTGCCAGTATGTTAGTGAATAAGACCTTAACCGATAGCCATCCACGTTTGTACATTTAAGACGAAGCATAAAAAGTAATTTAATTCTACTTTTTCTCTCAAATACATTATTTTGTGGCAGATCTTCTAAGATGGCAATATCTACGGTATGAAACATCTATTACATCATACTGTCACGGAATTCACTTTGTAAGGACTTCACGGTGTAAAGTTGCAGCTCCGCTGACATCTAGTGGACAAAGTGAGCACTGTAGCTTTGCTGTCCATCGTGTAATCAGGCATCAAAAATGTAATCAGGCATCAAATACAAACCGGACAGTTTTAAATCCTAAGGGTTGCATTGGCTTTTTACTCTTGTGCGTCAGTTTAGAGGACAAAAATGTCCGCGTCAAAAAACTGCCATAATAATAATAATAATAATAATAATAATAATTATATATATATATATATATATATATATATATATATATATATATATATATATATATATATATAATATTAATATTATTTTCCACTTTCAATTAGTTAAGCTTTTAACCAACACCAGTCCTGATCATAACTACCAAACATTCATTTCATTTTCAGGATTTTAACCCTTTAAATACCAGTTTGTTTACATAATGCCACTGTTGTTTTTTACACACACAAATAATACACACATACAAAACACACTCTGACATCCATACTAACACACCCACACAATTTTAGCTGCATCACATTCAATTGGTCTGCAGTGCTCTATAATACAGCAAACAGAAAATAGGAAAAAAAAAAACATGTATTTGCTCCATAGGCTAAACATGAGAAAAATGGTGCCATCTGGTGGAAAATATATTTAAAAAAAAATTAATTCAGAAGCCAGGGCTCTGAACTGAAAGCATAATATCATAGAATTCATGATTTATGCTTTAATGGCACTGGGATCAAATATTGCAGTTTTAATGGGTTTCAATGGGGATATTTTTGTCCTTAAGGTCCTGAGTGTAACTATTTTGTGTACACAGTGTATTATAGGAACTGAGGTTGAAATATCAAAATTCCCCCAAAAATACACACCTTTGGCAAAAATGCATGCTGTTGGCTGTCACGGTCCTGTCTCTCTGTTAGTCTGGTTTTAGTCTGACCAGGGCCGGAGTGGCAATAGGGAAAATCGGGAGAATTCCCGCTGGCCGGTCAAAAATTGGGCAGGTTAGGTCCTCATGTTGATTGATAAACTTTCATCATATGTCGCATAACAATTGCCAACAGTCCGTAACATCCGGTATTTAAAGGATCAGAATTGCGTTCCATATTATTGCGGACGCAGTCTGTATTTTATCATGTCACACCCAAACAAATGAGAGTAGCACGTGAGAGACAAAACTGATGTTGCGCCGCTTCACTTGACAGCGCGGGAAGGATCACGAAAGATCCATCGAGAACATATAGGCTACTAATAGCTGAATGGATGAACGTGCTTCAGGTACAAGATCATCACAAGTTTAATACTGACTGCAGTCTCACAATCTCAATCAATTAATCTCTGAAATCCACTTCCTTAGCAGTGCAGAATGATAATAGCAAAACAATTTTTTTTTGGCACAAAATAACAGAATACTTAAAGTAAATGAATACAGATGCAACAACACGACACGGTACGAAAATAATGGGACTTTACAGCTCTCAGAAGAATAAACTCAATGAAACAAACTGCACAAAGTGCCTTCAATGTTGTATCATGCGATAAAACCCTCTTAAAGAGACAGTAACCATTTTGCCTTTGTCCTGAACATTTACATTCCAAATAAAAGAAAAGTACAGCAGTGTTATTTTTAGTCTTTTATTTCACTCTTATCATTGTAAAATGGCACGTTTTTGAATGGCATGTAAACATGTAAAAACAATCACTCAAACTTAATTGTTTCACTGGATCTGCTGCTATTTTAATTATCTAAAATACAAAGCACTGACCATTTAAAGTGTGAGCCTGTACATCTTGAAAGAGTTATAAACATTTACAGTTCTATAGTGTTATTATGTACCTAGATAGTCTTTAAAATAAACTTAGTTTACCCAAAAATGAAATTTATCTCATCATTTACTCACCCTCATGCCATCCCAGATGTGTATGACTTTCTGTCTTCTGCTGAACACAAATGAAGCTTTTTAGAAGAATTTCTCAGTTCTGTTGGTCCTTTCAATGCAAGTGAATGGTGATCAGAACTCAGAAGGTACAAAAATCACATAAATGCAGCATAAAAGTAATCCATACAACTCCAGTGGTTTAATCTATGTCTTCAGAAGCGATATGATAGGTGTGGGTGAGAAACAGATCAATATTTAAGTTTTTTTTTTATTTTTTTATTTTTATTTTTTATTTTTTTATTATTATTTTTTTTTTTACTATAAATTCTCCTCCCTGCCCAGTAGGGGGTGATATGCTTATGTAAATCACCAAAAACAGAAGAAGAACTCTTAAAAGAGAAGAGTGCTTATGAAAGTGAAAGTGGAGATTTATAGTAAAAAATGACTTAATTGTTGATCTGTTTCTCACTGCTTCTCATTTACTTGCATTGAATGGATCAACAGTTCTTCTAAACATCTTCATTCATGTTCTGCAAACGAAAGTCATACACATCTGGGATGGCATGAGGGTGAGGAAATGATCAAATATCCCTTTAACATTCACTTATTTTTACAACACATACAATGATGTCTTATGACAAAGTGAAAATCTTAGTGAATGCCGTATGTGGTATAATGACATGGAGAGCTTAAATAATTAAATTAATTACATATATTGCATATTTTTGCTGTGATCTTGTTTTATTGTTATCATCTTCACCTCCAACCCCCCTTTTGGATGTGGGCTGACTTGGAAATGACATCCCGGGCTGAATATGAATCCCACTCCGGCCCTGAGTCTGACAGAACCATGGCATTATCCGCCCATGTCTGTCTTGAGCGTGCGGTCTCTGTTTTATTCCCGGCCGTGCGCTCTTCTGTCTGTTGGGTTTCATGTATGGAGTATGGTGCCTGGGTCCTGACTTCCTGTCTAGTTTGGTTCCGGTCTGTGTCAGAATCCAGACATTCATACTCCACGTCTGTCTCTTGTGCCCGGGTCGCGAGCTGTCTTCATGTTTGTGCTGAGGTTCGGTCACTTCGGTAAGGTGTTGGGTGTGCATGTGGCCGAATTCTCACACGAGTGTCTGCCCTCGTCGTGTTTATGAGTGTACACTCGTTGAGTGTATATCGCCTCATTGTCTGGGCAATGTGCGCTCATGCCAATCGGATGTTTTGCCTGTTTTGTTATTGTTTCTAGAGCGACGTGCTTCTCGGTCTGATGTCACACCCCGCTTCCTTGTTTGCTTGTTATCGTTTCAATAGTAACACCTGCCCTGTATTAACCTGCTTGATTTCTCTCCCTATTTTAGTCTCCTCGTGGTTACTATCCAGTGCTAGTTCTCTTGTATTGTTCTTTAGTTAGTACCTGTGTGTACTTACGTGTTCCAGCCTTCCTGGTTCACCTTCCTGTTCCTGTATGGCTGGTCCGGTTGGTCCTGCTTCTCTCTGCCACTCCTTGGATTACTTTTGTCCCCTTCAGGGTTGTTTATGTTTTTCCCACTCGTGGGAGTTTGTTTTATTAATCAAGTGTTTTTGGTTTTGAACATTGCCATTGGCATTAACACAGCCAAAATGATCGAAAAAATGAAAAGGACATAAATGTCCCAAAGGTCACACAAGGATTAAGTTGAACCTGTTGCAAACTCACACAATACTGTTATGCAATCAAAGTGAACTGCGTAAAGATATAAAGTTAGACATTTAGGGTACGTTTATACGACAACGATGTACTAAAAACGGAAAAGTTTTTCCTTTGCATTTTTTAAAAGTTCCACGTACAGACGATAACGTTGTCAAAACGATCCCCGTTCACACGGATCCGCGAAAACAACTAAAAGCGCTGTATTATGCGTGCCAGGCCAGTAGTTGGCAATGTCACTTTGTAAAGAAACAGTACGTGCCTTCGCACATAAGCATTCTTCCACAGAGCGGTGAATACAACAGTGAAGATGGTGAAAGCATCGAGCAATTTTGTCTGGACGGATGATGATGTTGCTTTATTACTACAAGTCTTGAGCAGCACAAACTCAGACCTGTAGTCCGCCATTGTAGTTTTGAATGTCTCGCGCATTGTTTTGAAGTACTCGCGTGCATGCCAATAGACTAAACACGTAATATGCGTGCGTTTTCACAGATTGCCGTTTTTGTATGTTTACACGGAGACGATAACGACATCGTTTTCAAAAACTTGCACTTTGAAACCCGTTTTCAAAAGTTTGCATTTTCAGGCCTCAAAACGCCGTTGTCGTGTAAACGAACAGCCAAAACGCATAAAAAGTTTTCCGTTTTTAGTTGAAAATGTTGTCATGTAAACAGCCCCTTATACTGAAGAAATCTGATAAGCAAATCAACAGGTTGAAATTAGGAAATAAGCTATTATTATAGCTCCCAACCATTTTTTTGTGTATTGTTGGGTAGACCTAAAATTGTTTAAGTGAAAATAAGCTATATACTGTACATGTTGAGTAAAAATGAAAAATAGGATTCATTTTTCAAAATGTTCTGATTAAACTTCTGTTGATTGAGACAAGTTGGCATATCTAGAGAGGAAGAAGAACAGAACATTTACAAAAAGTAGCTCATCATAACTGCATCACCAAAACCCTGTTGTGGTGTTATTTGCATTGAACCAAAAGCAGTCATTCTCGACCAGAAAAAGTCCTTAAATTAAATTTGCGTGTCTACAATTCCACTAAGAGACTTCAATACTGCAGAGTGTTTAAGCATCATAAGCGTTTCACCACAAATGACAACAAAGGATATCTGTCATACTGTGAACTGCTGAGCATGGCTATTTATCAAGCTATACAAAAAAGACAACAATACTAGCCTACAAAATAATCATGAGTTTCAATAACTTTCGTATGTCATTGTAATGTGTGGTCATCACTCACTTTTATTCATAATTAATCCGGCCCCTTTTCTTGTTGAACGAGATTGAGGAACTGAACGAATGACATTCAGCTTCTCCTTTCATTCAGCTGATCCTCATTCATGATGACTGATTCATTCATGTCATTCGCGAACGAGTGTATCAATACATTCAGTTCATTCATGAACGAAATGACCCACTGGTTCATTAAAGTGGCATATTTGTTCAGTGGGACAAACCAATTATACACTTTAACATCACGCTCTCGAATAATATTGGCTCTTTAAAAGCAACACAATTGGGATTTGTATGTCTACTAATGTAGAAAGACACTTTAAAAATTTGAGTTAAAAAATAATAACCACTTTCACCACAAATGGAAGGTCTTATTTTTTGTATTCTTTGTCAAATGCTGGGCTTAACTTTTACCAAGACAGAAAAAGTTCAAGAAAAGCCTAATAATACCTTGTACTGTGCACCAAAGCACAACATTTCCATTCGTAATTCATGTCCTTTTAACTGTATGGTCTTCAGTCATTTGTGCACATTCATGAATTGGGGATTATTTTTTGTGCATACCTATAACTTGTCTTATTGCATCTCACCTCTTTCTCTCCTTGTTGAACCAGTTGACTCACATGCCAAACTGAATGAATGACTTGCCTTCTCTTGTTAAGTCGTTCAGCAGATTTTCGATCACAAACGAGATGACCGAGTGATTCATTCATTTAGTAATACCAGTACATTCAGTTTGTTCATGAATGAGACATCTCATCTGGTTCAGACTTAAATAACCGACTCGACAGTTTCAGTCAATGGGCGTATTTGTTAAGCAGGGTAAAACCAAAGATATGTTGCCTCATAGCCTGCACTCGAATGCTATTGGCTCATGCTATAGTCAGTCTTTACAGGCATGAAAAGCAGTAGAGCTCATTAGCTTCGAAAGAGAGAGAAGTCTGAGTCATTAGTCAAAATGAGTCAGTGTATGGAGGTGAACGAGAATGATTCGTTCACATAAAAGATTTGTTCAAAAAGACAGATTTGTTCACGAACAAACCATCACTACCAAGTAGTAACAAAAACAGTGGATGAGTTCAGAATTGCATACTACCATACTATTACTACTATTTCTGCCATAGACACATATGACAGAAGTAGTAAGAGTAGTGTGGGTAGTATGCCATTATGAACTCGGCTAGTTACTCGAGAGAGCAAAGGATCAGTGGCTTGGGCCACTATAGCCACTCCCCATGCATGTCCCTGGTCTGATGGACAAACAATATTAAAACTAGAAATGTACTTACTACTAGATACTAGAAATGAGACGCATCATGACAGGTGCGGATTCTGATTGGTGCGGCCTCTTGTCTCTATGATAAAAATGAGCACCTACTGTTTGTAAGCTGTCTGTCAAACACGACTTTTCTCATTTCCTATTTATCAAACAATCTGGACAGCACACAAAAATGACTAGGGTGGGGTAAAAGAGCAAAAACTGCTGGTTGGGGAAGATGTAAATGGAACAAATGGGTCGGCTTTTTAAGGGAGAGAGAGAGAGAGAGAGAGTAGTCCATTATATGTATTATTATATAATAATATTGTACTAATATAATATATGTTTTTTATTAATTTTATTTATTAATTCATTTTTATTCTGTTATTCATTTTATCTTTTCATTTCAATATATTTTGTATATTTTGTCAAGTTCCCCAAAAGGAGGGGCTGGTCGGTGGCTGAACAGGAGGGGCAGACGTGGCATGTAGGCCAAACCGAAGATGGATGGAGAGCTAGCAGGCAGAGGTGAGCTACAAACTACTGCCAGGCAACCAGAACAGGCAGACAGAGAAAGAAAGGGAATAAAGGTGGAGAGGACGTGCAGCCAAAGAATCTAGGAACTGGGCAAACCGAGTGAGTGAGAGAGCTCTCCTGGTATGAGAGAGACTGTAGTTGACATCTTGACGATATATCTCTTTCAACGATATATCTCTTTCTTGGATGACAAAAGCTTTTGTCCCATTAATGATTGTTCTCAACTGCATCTGCATAGCAGGTAAGTTGTTGCAAGTAAGTTTAAACATTCTGTTTAAAGATGTTTCATCATTGCTAACTTATATTTAGTAACTGCAGCTTCAGTACATTGATATGATAAAACTTGATTAGCCAAAGATAATAAAATGTCATGGTTCAGGAGGAACCTGCCCATCTAATCTACCAATTAACTGTGGAATATAGTATAAACCGCTGTTTACCTCTCACTGGCGACAATCCTTTTGGCATCCCTCCACCTCCCCATCTCTAAGAGTTCCTGCCCTATAGCTATAGTAATCCATTTAGTAGTCCAACAAGGGCTAAAAGTCTAGCTTTAATGTGATGGGTAATGACATGAGAAGATGTTCAGCAGTGTCTTACAGAGAAGGTAGGATCTTGTGGACTTATGAATGAAGTACTCATGTTTTAAAATCTCCCCGCTCTGCTTCCAGTTGCTATGACATCCCCTGAACACTTTAAAATACTTGTGATAAATTTTGGCAACTCTATAACCTGTAAATCCACTTTGCTAGCTAATTACACTCAACACCATAGACATCTATATAGCAACCGGGGGATTTGTAGTGCCACCTAGAAGATGGGCATGTTCGGGGGGCTCTGTAGTACACCCCTTTTGAGCTACCGTCACCAAACTTTGTACACATATAGATCTCATCAAGCCGGACAACTTTCAATGTGACAGTCATAAGCTCCACCCAACAGAAAGTCTGCCATTTGTTATTATTCCTTTCTTCCTTTATTTGGGTGTTTTTGAGACACTTGGCATGCTTAACATTTCATGAAATTTTACACATACATCAGAGTCGTCAGCCACAGGGCAAAAGTTCACACATGGGCGTGTGGGGTGGCTCTGTACATCAACACATTTAGACATTATGCAAAGATATTGAAGATGCTAAATTGTAAGCAGATTTTTGATATATCGAACGGTGTTGCCATGGCAAGACATTAAATTAATGGTGAAAAATGGGTCTCATTTCTTCTGTGTGCAATGTGTGATTTAGATCAAAATTTTGATTTATGTTTAGCCTTGGGGGCTAATCACATTGATGTGACTTTTGGGTCACGGTCATAGTGCCACAACCTGGCAGCAGGAAGTGTGGCTCTTAAAATAGACTTTAAAATAGTCCTCTTATATTTACCCAAATTGCTTCAAAATTGTTTAGAATAATGCCAAATGCCAAATGCATGTGTCCACCTTGCATTGTTTTCCGAAAGCCATCGATTGGAAATGGACCAGATGTGCTTGGGTCTGCCATTGCTTGCTTGCAGATATATTTAATTTTGAAATACTTAAATGATTATTAATTATGCCTATTTATTCCCTGATGTGTAGAATACATTTTTTCTCAACATATTTCTCTAAACTAATTCAGTAACCTACTGTAAAAACAATTAACATGTTATATACATGAATTCAGGCTGAACCACTTATGTACAGACTCCATACAAACTGTATGTCAGTAATGTAATTTCTGTAGATAATTTTTGTTATTTGTAAACTTTTTATTAGTTGTTTAAGATAAGCCTACATTTTGAAAATCTTGACATTGATTCAGCACTCATAATGTAACCAATGTCATCTAAAGAACCAAAATGACATATTTATTTTTTATATGTGATTTTATTATAGCCACTGTTACCTGGAGCAATTTTTTTGTCCTTAAATATTTGTCAAGAGACATCAGGGATAGGCTCTAGCACTACTTGTGACCTTACATAGGACAAGTGGCTATAGAGGATGGATGGATATAGAATTGGATCATTAAATCAATGAAGTGATTAAATATTTTGCTGTAATCAACAAAGCTATGATGGATACGCAAGTTCCAAGTTGTCTTCTTTTAATTATTTAAATTTGCATACTGATATGAAATTGGCCTTGTTTCTTGCATTTATTTGCTTACTGAGGTTTGATTGGTCATGTCTTTTATGTGGGGTGTAATTGATTAATTACGTTTCAGTCAAAAAGTAGTGTAGCACATTACATTTCAAATTCTTGTCATTAGATTACAGTTACTGACTTAACTACAATTAGATTGACTTTTTAGTATATTGCTTGTGTTTCACATATTTCTAAAATAATTCCATTTATGTAGATTACATTTAAAACATGAATTATGTTAATTTGATGAGCATGCACTCCCTAACAAGTCATTGTAAGGGAGAAATGTGTGGTGCTGAATGTATGAGTTGTTTTCGAACAACTGAACAAGGAGGAAAAATAGATATTATTTTGAACTGGTTGAGCAGAAAAGCAAAAACTTCTGGGAAAAGTGTTTTAGAAAGTAACTTAAAATTACAGTAATTAGAAATGTGTTTACTTTGTGAAGGAAACAGTAAACTAATCTAATTACAATTTTAGATATGTAATTAGTATTTTTTGAGTAGTTTACCCAACACTGCTTTTCTTGTATTTAATCTATAGGCCATTTATATAGCAAATTTGGTGTTGTATTACTGTATGAGCTGATTCTTGTACACATATTTACATAGAACTAAAGCTTAAAACCTAAACCTACCTAACAGTATTCTATTGCTATCTTGCAAGCACTGCTTTTTACTTCAGGAATTATCTACAAAACCAAGTCTGAATAGTGTCTGCAAGTCAAGCAGATCAGGTTTAATTAATTGCAGAATATTGTGAAGAAGAATCAAAATCAATTGTTTGAGAAATGCTAATACAGGGCTGACTTTCCCTTAAGAGTTAAGAAACAATACTGTACAGTATGTACTGTGGTTGGCCACTTATCATAGTCTCTACTCTCTTCCTATGTAAGTTGGCATGTCTTGTGTGAATTTTATCATGCATACACCTAAAACTCTAGTTCAAAAACAGAACAGGAAATACTTTTTTTATTTGGCAAAATTTGGATAGACGAATCCTTGAGCCTGGAAAATTCACAAAATTTGAAGAAATACAGATTTTGAAGTATTACATTTGTGCTATAATGAGATATTTACCTAGATCTATATATATGAGTAGTGGAAGCAGTGAATTTATAACAATTTTGAAGATTTTTTGCTGCAAATTTAAAAGTTTAGTCAAACACATGCAAAATATAATACTACTAATAATTTAAGTTTAATATACTATTTTTCATGTCCATTTTTGGCAATCGCTTGGCAATCATTAACAAAAATAATAAATGACCCTATGTAGCGCAAGCTGTAATCTGTTAGCCAATCGGCTCGCTCACGTGACATGTTAAGCCAATCGACTCAGTAAGCTGACTGGTCCTTTGACATGTAATCGGGTAACCAGTTTACTTGTTTCTCTCTTTGTCTAACATTTAAATAGCTTAGTTTTGCAAATAAGCTGGTTTCACTGCAGCACTCTGTGTGAGATTTTCTCTAAAACCCACCTCCATCCCAGCTCCACTTGTCTAATATGGGGGATTGTATGTCGATTTGTGTAGCAGCATGTCCTACATGCTCAATGCGGCATGTCTTGCATTTTGTCTAATTGTGCACAATTTCCACATGCTTAACTCTGTATGACTGTGTATGTTCTAGAAGTAGCAAGTCCAGCATCAGCGTAGCAGATATAGTCTACCAAGTCCAATATCCTATCAATATGTCATACCCAGATTAACATGCTAAATTTTTCAGAGAGTTAACATGTCTGAACATTTTTTTAAACAAAAACTATATCTATACATTGACAATCAATGAATAAATATATTATTGCATAGTCTCACACACATATTCATGCTAACGAGTTTCTGTGATGTCACTTATGACATCAGGTGTTGTCATCTTAATTTCTCCTTCTCTGTCCATCCTTCTTATTATTCCCTCATGATTGAATCTTCATCAGACGATGATGTTCATTCAGATCTCTTGTAGCAGGTCAGCAGGGAAGAAGCCCAGTTTTCGTCCAGTGCTCACCTTCAGATACCCATTCACCTCCTCTCCTTTCTTCACCACAATCTACACATCAGAACACAGTATACACACACATGGATTTGAACAAGCTCCCTGTCTCACTCTCTCAAGTATGAGGAGTATGGGTAGTTTAAATTAATATTAGACATAGATGTAGATTGTGTAAAGCCTTTTGTCTGGCATCTAAAGTTAAGTTTTGATTTTGAATATTCTAGTGACAAAAATAATTAAAACACTTGATGTGGTTTTAGAGTAGGTTTCATAAAAAAAAGTGAACTTTCCTGTGAAGTGCACTTTAATTTAAAGTGAGAGAAAAGGGGAATGACTTCAGAGATCTGTCACTTTCCCCACAGCTGATTGTTTCAGTATCTGTGTCAGATTTGTTACCTAAAACAAAATCTGCCTAGGAGCAGGTTATCTTGTAAAAACCGACTCACCTTTGTGAGACTGAAAAAAGAGAGTTTGCTCAAATTAAACTGAAACTTATTCGGAGAGCCACTTAAACCGGCCTTGTGAGACAGGACCAGGGGCAGATTATGACTAGCAAGGGCCCCGAGGCCAATTTTCATTTGTGTATCTGAAGAGGACACCCTGAGCTTTTCAAATGTTTGGCCATGACAACTTCCTCTCCTTGCTCTATAGAAATGTATGACATTACAGTTCGGCACCTGAAATGCAATATTATTTTTTTAATCAATTATCATGTTTTTATACACCAAACACTATATTGATTTTTGAAAAAAAGGAAACTTGTAAAACCTTTTTTTTTTTTTTTTTATAGTAAGATCACATTATAATAACAAACCATGAGATATGTATAAAAACCACAAGATCTATGTAATGACAGCAAGCTGCATATGTGAAATAAATCACACTTCAAATATATCTTTAAAAATTATATGTCAGTATTTTAAAAGCTTTTTTATTGTGGTGGACATGAATGGAACGGAAGGATGATTGAGCGATATACATCAAAAGCCTGTTGTATGATATTTGATACACACATTTTCAACACGATTTGTCTATATAATAATGACATTTTATGTGAGCACATGTTGCTTCAATTCAATAAATGCTATTTTGAAATATCAGTAAAAAAAAAAAAAAATCATTATTGGTCATTTTACTTTATCAAAATCAGCAAAGATTTCACATCAAAAAGACGAGTGCATCACAATGTGAAGGTAGCCATTTTGGAAAATATATTTCTAGGTCTTCTACTTCCAGAAGAGCATGGAAACTTTCACCAGGAGACAGTAAACATCAAGTACACCGCATGCAACAGGTTTTTCAAGTTTTAATCATATTGATGATGTAGAGGCTCTAGAAAATCATGTATCAAATATGATACAAGCAGCATTATAGGGTTAAAGAGTGGCTCAAAAAATTTAATTAGAAACAGGAAGGCAAAAGGGTCCTATAAGAGGACTGAGGGCCCTCATAGTCACAGGGGCCTATTAAAAGGGCCTTGTATAAGCTGTGGGCCCCACATATTCAAGCTTATATTAAATATTTTTTTCAAAGTAGATGGGCTGCGAGACCTTGCAGCCCAGGGCCCTCCCGGGCCCCTGGTAGTCAAGCGCCCCTAGGCACTGGTCCCAATGGCCCGGTCCGTAATTCACCTATGGACAGGAATGTTCAAGTGCAAACATACTAACACACACACACACTAACCTGATCTTTCTTCAGTGTGATCTGACCCATCTCTCTGTTTCCCACAAAGGAGCGTGTCACTTTATACACCCGTTCGCCAGCACGCACCCTGATGATGTATGTCATGGGCAAGTAGCCTGTCTTATCACCAATCTTACCCTACAACACACGCAAACACGAACACACACACAGATTTATGTCAGCAAGAAATCAAATTGTATCCCTTTCACTTTAATACATGCATCAGTATTAACCTAATATTCTAATAGTCTTTTTATTTACAGTGCAAAGACGTTTGTATTTGTGTGTGTGTGTGTGCAATTTTTAACAAGTCATTTTGTAATAAATCCTGCCTTTTAAAATCAGAGCTACGGCATCATTATAGCGGGTTGGTGCTGTGTTCAGTTGGTGGGATGTTGGATAAATCCACTGAGACCAAAGCATGTTGATTAATCACGTTTCAGGTCCACCCACATGTGCAAATCAAATATTCAAGCAATATACTCATTTTATACCAACAAAATGAATGAACAAATAACAACCTTTATCTCATTTGATCTTTTTTTTTTTAAATTATGAAATAAAAATATATATAAAAAAAAAAAACATTCAAAGCATAATTTTGATTTTGTTTTTCAAAACAAACAACCAATGAACGCAATGTGCACATCACCAATCCCTCTTATTTTTCAACTCCCCCTTTGAATTTTTATGTGTAGCTAACTAAACATACTGTAATATACTACTAGACAATATACACTTTTTATATGTAGCATACTACCTACTATCTACTATGTAACTCACCCTCCACCATTCCTCATTAGAGTCATCCAGGACTGTGATACGATCTCCTGGACTGAAACACATACACAGTTAAACTCACCACCAGCAGTACTTCGAAATCAAATGAAAAATGAACTAATCTATGAAGCCTATGTATATGTTGAATAATATTAATAACTATAGTAAGGAACTATAAATATGAGAAAAAAGAGACTCACTGGAAGTCCAAGTCATCTTTCTCGATGGCTTTAAAGCGATACAGCGCCAGATAATAAGACTGGCTGAATGTCTGTTGCTGCTTCTTATTCTACAATCATCAAATACAAAGGCCAATTACAGCATAATGCACAGTATAGAATACATAGCTTCTTTAAGATCAAAGTATATTCTGTTAAAGTGACAGCATCGTAACTGACTTTTACAGTCTGTTATAAGAAATGAAAATTTCAGATTGAGATGCATTCATATATTTGAATAGTATTTATTTATTTATTTGCAAGGTAACAATCGTAAGTCAGATCATCATTCATGTCTGAAGCACAAACGGTGCAGGATGAGTTCCACAGTGAAGTTTAATTGTTTGGGTTAGAGGTTTGTTCAAATCAGTATGAGCAGTATGATGCTTGCCTTTGCAAACACCACTAAAAAAGAGACACTACAAACCATAACAAAGTTTTACCAAACAACAAAACGAATCCAAGGACTATGCACATATGGCCAGTAACTCATAAGGGAATAAGACTCAATAAAGTGGATTAAATCAGGGCAGAAGAACATCTGGAATATGTATATCCCTGGTTCCCTAAGACAGTGCATCAGTAGCTGACATTATGGGAACTCCATCAGGAGTGACAATTACTAAAGCCCTTATAGAATCATGGTCATTCATTGGAAGATGATACTTAAGATCCACTGGAGCTCAGCAGGATCTTAGATTTCCTCCTGAAGGGAAGAGAACATGACCCTTGGCAGCCATAAAAACAGTAGTGTGGCAAAGCTGCGCAGCATCGCGTTCCCTAATTCAGGGAAGTGGGGTTATATACATAACCAAGACATTCCCTTTCATTGCGGTAACTTTGCTATGGGAACAGACTTCCACAGCGCCATAGTACTGCTTACTGCCACACAAAAAAAAGTGATCACAGCCAACCTAGGGTAATGAAAAACTGTAATTGAGTAGTTAGGGAGCCTTAACCCACTGCACATTCAAAATCTGGGAAGCAAGGGGAGACATATCCAGGCTATAAAACCTGATAAAAGTATCTGACAGCACAAATAACCTCCTAAGCAATGGCCTTTAAACCATGGTCAAGACAAAGCCATGTTCTTGTTAGATGTGGTTCTTGCCTCAATGACCCAGTGGGAGAGCCTCTGTTTGGAATTGGTCAGACCCTTTTGTGTGTTCGCCAAACAAGGCAAACATCTGATCAGACTTAAACATTTAGCATGTATGATCAATAAAGGTTTTCAAGGCTCTAACAGGGCACAGGCAATACAGACACCCATCCTCATCTAACTGAAAAGGAGGAGGGCAAAAGGTCTGAAAAGCAATCACCTGAGACTGAAAAGGGGTGGAAGGCAAAACAAAAAACCAACCAGCAGCCAAAGCAACACTTTACTTTCGAGATATATTTAGACAAGGACTGTTCACAGACAGGGCCTGTAGGTCTCCAATATGCTTCACAGAAACAAGAACTAACAGCAACACAGTCTTCAGAGAGTGTGAGCAAGCAGACAAACTCCAAAGGCTCAAACAGAGGAGCCTCTATGCCACCCTATTCGTAAATCTCACCATCAACAGATGTTTGCCCACAGACAAGCCATACACACGTGGCTATTGCTGCCACATAAACCTTAAGCGTGGACAGAGTGAGACCAGCATCCAAAATTCCTTTGCAGGAAGTGCAAAATACTTTGCACCAAGAAAAGTATGTTGCTCTGTCCGGTCTGTATTTTGTTGGTGCCTTTTTGCAGTGTTTTCAGAGCAGTTCTGAGCTCCACAACTCCATTTTGTGCTCAGAGTAACAGATGTGCTCCGAGTTCGGTTCTGTTTGCTTACACACACTGAACGCTTTGTATTTCAAGCACTCCAAATTCACTTTAATTTCACATATTTGGAATTTCACATAATTCCAAATATGTTTGGAAGCTACAAGTTAATATACAAATAAAATACCCCATGGCACAGAGTATTTGTGGACAGAGGAGGAGAAAATATTAAAATGAACAGCACATTGTACAGTACAGATTTTGTTAACTGTGCTACAATCAGACACTCTTAAGGTGTTACTGTATTTCCCACAAAAATAAAAGCTTGATTATATTATAAAATAAAAGATCGATATATTACTATTAACTAAATTTAGTTACAAATTATACAATTAAATTTGATGGAATTTGTTATGATAATGAAATGCTTAAATCTTAAAAATAGTGCATGCTGAGTGACTCCAGCCAGGTCTCCTAAGCAACCAAATTGGCCCGGCTGCTAGAGAGGGTAGAGTCACATGAGGTAACCTCCTCGTGGTCGCTATAATGTGGTTCGTTCTCGGTGGGGCGCATGGTGAGTTGAGCGCGGATGCCACAGTGGATGGCGTGAAGCCTCCACATGCGCTATGTCTCCGTGGCAACGCACTCAACAAGCCACGTGATAAGAAGCGTGGGTTGATGGTCTCAGATGTGGAGGCAACTGGGATTCATCCTCCACCAGGCGAGTCACTACGCGACCACGAGGACTTAAAAGCGCATTGGGAATTGGGCATTCCAAATTGGGTGAAAAAAACAAAAAAAACAAATCAATAAATCTTAAAAATAGTATAAAATATTTTTAAGAGTGCAGTTTTTTGGTTTAATATATCGCAGTTCAAATCACAATCACAGTATTTTTTTCAAAATAATCGCAATATGACTTATTGTCCAAACTGTGTAGCCCTACTCTCCTGGCATGACCCCATGATGTGAGAGCAAGTCAGCTCCAAAGTTCAGATGTCCCAGAACATGCACCACTGACATAGAAACCAGGTGATGATGTGACCACAGGAGGATGAGTCTCGTCAGATTAAACATCAGCTGAGAATGCACTCCCCCTTGGCGATTCAGACAAGAGACTGCTGAGGTGCAGTCCACTTTGATCAGAACGTGAAACCCTTGCAATTTCAATCGGAAGCCTTTGAGAGCCAGATTGACCACCAAAGCTCCAAGAAATCTACGTGCTACAACAAAAAAGACCCTGTCCAGGTGCCGAAGGCTGGATGTCTGTCACACAGGGCTTTCCAGGCCAAGAATGATGCATCCATCGCGACTAACTCACGATGGGGAACTTGCTCCAGTGCTATACCCTCCTCATAGAACAAGGTTTATTTCCAAATCGAGAGCATGGCCAGACAGTGGCGCATGACTTGAAGATGCATGCGACTCTGCCACATGAAATGGGGGACTCTGGCATTTACCCAACACTGAAGAGTCCTCATGTGCGGCAACCCTAATGGGGTGACAGCAGCAGCAACAACCATAAGACCCTGTGCACTGAAACGGTTTAGCCCAGGTTTGAACAAAGAAAGGCACTGTCGAATGGTCTGAACACACGCCTCCAGGAGTCTTCTCTCATGGAGCATAAATCAAATTCCAAACCGAGAGGGACTCATGGAAGCGAGTGCTGGTTCCATGCACTTAATTGAAAGTGCAGAGGACTAAAAACAGGCCAAACAGCAGAGCCCTGAACTGATAAGCTACCTCCTTAAAGGCAAACCTGATGAACCGCCTGTGACAAGGGGAAACTTGGACACGGAGTACGTGTCTTTCAGGTCCACGGTCACAAACCAGTCTACCATACAGACATGTGGCAAAATGTCTTTGAATGATGATTAGGTCAAAATGCCTGATTTAGCCTCCTGAGATCAAAATTTGCATGCATGTTTTCATCCATCTTTCCAACCAGAATGTAGAAGCTGTAGAAACCAAATAGTACCTGCTCTGGGGGAACTATTTCTATTGCTCCCTTGCAGAGGAAGCGACTGAACTTCCTGCAATAAAATAGACCATTTCTGCGAAGAGGGCTCAAAGCAAACATAGCACGCAACATTGATTACTTGAATTACCCACTTTGAAAATCTGGGCAGCCAAAGAGAAGCATTCACATGGCACAACAATGGGCTAAGTATGTCCTTTTTCTGGTGTGGATCATGTGTTCCACCCTCCAGGGTGCAACAGGGCATGTCTAACATGGGTAGCGCCTCAGGCGAAATAACACTGGCCCGACTGTGAATGCTCAGACTCAACTCTACCCTACAAATGAGTGAGGGACTTCAAACAGTCAGTTGTTCAGGGAAAATATACGTTCCGTCATAGCAAATCTATGGCATGCCAGTAATGGTAATGTTGTATGACACTTGACTATGGCCTTAAACGGTGTACTAAACTCCACGTACCTGATCGCTATAGGCAGGGCATATCCAGGGGTCTGTCCAGGGGCATGGACTGACCCTACAAACGCGGATAGGTTCGTGGTGGTCTGCTCTGCAGGGTCGAGCCCCCTCGCTAACGGTCAAAGACCTAGACTAACGCAAATTGCCTATTTTGCAAATTTAATGTAGCACCAGCCTAAAAATGCAGTTCAGATTACACTGTTGGATAGACCATAGGCCACTTTACCCCCATGTTGTGAAGCTGAGACTTTATAAGATGCCAACAACCACAACATTTGCAGGAGAATACTCTACTGCAGCACACAAAAGAGGGCACCACACCACCCCCAGCAAGCAAGACAGAGGTATTTTGTGTGGTCTGTTTGGGGATGTGGAACGGGCGTACAAATGTGTTTCAGGTCCATAATGGCAGGGATTAACTCCCTTTTTCCATGGCCAAACGTAATTGAGTTTGCTAAGCCCAGAGGGGAGGAACAGTACCGCTGGACCAGGGTTTATGCAGATCAGTCCAACATGTACAGAGGACTGCTTGGGGGTGCAGAGCAGGTGGTACCGGGTCCACTAGGGGCACCTGAGGTCACAGAGATCCTTAATCCTGCAGGTTTACATGTGCTTTATCGGGGAAGAATAAGAAATGTAGGTTTTGCTGAAGGTGTGCAAAATAGATGATGAGGATAAATTTACATGATTCTTTAAGGGCTTCACTAATCTTTACTCCTGACAGAGTTCCCATAGCGTCAACTGCTGATGCAGCATCTAAATGACCGTAAAGGGAAACAATTAACAGGAAACTATTCGAGTACAAGAAACAACAGTATCAAAAAACTGACATGAACCAAAAACCAGGACATTCCATTGTTTGAACCAAGACAACAAACAATGGAAATATCACACAAAAACCCTTAAAAGCATTACACAGACAGTGTTCACTGATTAGTGGGCATTAACATTAAAGATATTTATTCTTTGCTCAAACATTAAAGGTGCTGCAAGCGATTTTAGCCATCCTTATTTCCACAAGACTGAGCTGTTGAATTAGCCACACCCCACTTTATAAAACCCATGCCATGCCGTGCAGAAGAGCAGCATTAGTGTGTGTTCCCATAGTTGTTAAACACAAAAGGAGTAAAATAGCGCCCTCAACAGACAACTATTATGAATCTGAATATGCCATTAAGTCTCAATGATGTGCTTCAACTACAAAACTGTGAGGATGCGTAAAATGATTGACAGGCAAATGCATCAAAGACCTCAACCAGCAACCAAATTTTTGTTTGCTGTTTACAGATTCTAGAGCTATCACAGAGACTGGTGAGATACTGTATCTCAGGACACTTATTTCAGCTTACAGCACCTTTAATCCAGATTAAATTATTGACTGTGCAAATGCAGTAAATACATTCTGTATATAGCTGAAAGAATCCATGCTACCGGTTTTAAAAAGATAAATAAACCGATAGATAAATCACACACCTAGAAAGCTTCCATAAACAGAACTTAAGTAACGCTTCGAGCCATTGGGCTCTTCCTCAGATGCCTCCCAAGATTTGCTAAGATGTTTTCTTTATTTGGTTTGGACCTGAGAGTTTATTCATTTCATTTCATATTTTTGTAAATACAAGAAATAAATATCTGCAATTCACTTTATCTTTTGATGTCAATAAGATATTACGATTGTAAGAAAGGAAGATGGACCTAAACCTTATTTATACCGTAAACCTACTGATAAAAATGTGTTTTTACATGGGACATCAAACCATCCCATTGCACAGAAAGAAGTCTTCATATTTCGCAATGTCATAGGATTACAGGTATCTGTAGTTCTGACTAGGAATTTTGTTTAGAAACTCTATTTATTAAAGTCCTGTCTGTAGGAGCTTTCTAGGTGTGCGGTTCCTTTATTTATTTTTTTGTATGTGTGAATTTGCACTCACATTTATATATTTTTGGATGCGCATGCCTTTTGTTCCATATTTTAATGAACACATCATAAACACAAGTCCAGTGTTGTCTTACTTTGTCATCTGCTGCTGTCTTGTCTTTCTTATCTCCATCTTGTTTTCCTAACAGTAAAAGATAGTGTTCATTCAACATCTCTTTTTGGAGAGAATAATAATAATTAAAAAAACAAAACAATATATGGTAGATTTGTTGAAATGCAAACTGCTTTTGTTGTCTCTCAAATAAACTGAGTATACTATGCACAGTCACTTCCGCGTTTTGCCTCAGGGGGGTAGGGGTATCCCATCCTTACATCTGGTGCAGTGCTGGAAACTACTGATTCCTATGCTGATAAATGCTGTCAAGATGACTCAAGAGAATTTACTTTTACACATGTTATTTACAGGAGATTCTGCATATGACACTGGACAATATCCATAGCACATTGAGACACAGAGATGTTGCTTCATCCAGTAAAAAGGAGCAGGGGTTTAACAATGTGTACTTATATCAACAACTATAAGGGGGAATATTCATTTGTAGTCTGTTAAATGGGTTGTATAGTTGTTTAAAGTGTTTTTGGATTGTTCCACCTACGAAACATTGAAAAAATATCTTTCCAAGAAATTTAACAACAACAATTTATTTATAAAGCACAATTAAAAACAGCAGACCATTGACCAATGTGCTGTACAATGAAAGATTGTAAAATTAAAATATAAAATACATAAGAGAAAAATAAAAAGTTTACATTGAGCAAACAACAGATCATTTATCAAGACTCTGTATGGCCAAATGCCAGAGAGAAAAGATGTGTTTTTAACTGAGGTTTAAAAATAGATCAAGTAGGAGCCATTCTTATGTGCAGGGGCAAACTGTTCCAAAGCTTCGGGGCCAGGACTGCAAAAGCACGATAACCTCTTAGCTTTAACCGGGACCTGGGAATGGTCATCTGATCTGAGGACCTAAGTGACCTTGAATTCTTATGTACACTGGCAGCCAAATGTTTGGAATAAATACATTTTTCAAATAACAATTTGAACTTCTTAAACTACTTCAAAGAGTTCTCATCAAAACATCCTCCACGTGCAGCAATGACAGCTTTGCAGATCCTTGGCATTCTAGCTGTCAGTTTGTCCAGATACTCATGTGACATTTCACCCCACACTTCCTGAAGCACTTGCCATAGATGTGGCTGTCCTGTCGGGCACTTCTCACGCACCTTACAGTCTAGCTGATCCCACAAAAGCTCAATGGGGTTAAGATCCATAACACTCTTTTCCAATTATCTGTTGTCCAATGTCTGTGTTTCTTTGCCCACTCTAACCTTTTCTTTTTGTTGTCTGTTTCAAAAGTTGCTTTTTCTTTGCAATTCTTCCCATAAGACCTGCACCCCTGAGTCTTCTCTTTACTGTTGTACATGAAACTGGTGTTGAGCGGGTAGAATTCAATGAAGCTGTCAGCTGAGGACATATGAGGTGTCTATTTCTCAAACTAGAGACTCTGATGTACTTATCCTCTTGTTTAGTTGTACATCTGGCCTTCCACATCTCTTTCTGTCCTTGTTAGAGCCAGTTGTCCTTTGTCTTTGAAGACTGTAGTGTACACCTTTGTATGAAATCTTCAGTTATTTGGCAATTTCAAGCATTGTATAGCCTTCATTCCTCAAAACAATGATTGACTGATGAGTTTCTAGAGAAAGCTGTTTCTTTTTTGCCATTTTTGATCTAATATTGACCTTAAGACATGCCAGTCTATTGCATAATGTGGCAAATCAAAAACAAACACAAAGACAATGTTAAGCTTCATTTAACGAACCAAATAGCTTTCAACTGTGTTTGATGTAATGGCAAGTGATTTTCTAGTACCAAATTAGCAATTTAGCATGATTGCTTAAGGATAAGGTGTTGGAGTGAAGGCTGCTGGAAATGGGGCCTGTCTTGATTTGATCAAAAATGACTTTTTTCAAATAGTGATGGTGCTGTTTTTTACATCAGTGATGTCCTGACTATACTTTGTGATCAGCTGAATGCCACGTTGGTGAATTACAGTACCAATTTCCTTCCGAACCAGCAAAATCTGTACATTATACCAAACTTTTGGCCGCCAGTGTATGTGCAGGAGGTCACAGAGATAGATCGGCGCCAGCCCATTCAACGATTTAAAAACAAAGAGTAGCAGCATAAAATCGATTCTGTAATGAACATACAGCCAATGAAGAGATATTAAAATGGGGGAGATATGATCACGCCTACGGTTACCTGTCAGCAGCCTAGTGGCGGCATTTTGACGACTGACTGACTCCGATGTAGAGAGAATTACAGTACTCCAATCTTGAGGAGATAAATGCATAAATCACCTTTTCAAAATTGGCAAAAGAAAGGAAGGGTTTAACTTTTGCTAATAATCTTAAAAAAAAAAAAAAAAAAAAACTCGAATTGTCAAATTTCAAAGAGTTGTCAAATACTACACCTAGATTCTTCAACACCAGTTTACAAAAGGGGGCCAAAGCTCCCAATTTTGAGGTGTCATGGATATCAAAGCCCCCGAACCAAATAATTTCTGTTTTACTTTCATTGAATTTAAAAAATTCACCGACATCCAAGCTTTAATATCATCTAGGCAATTAAGAAGGGATCCTAACACACTCCCGTTATTCTTACTCAGTGGCAGATAAATTTGCATGTCATCTGTGTAACAATGGAATGATATGCCATGCTTTCTAATAATGGACTCTATGTGCTGCATGTAAAGTGAGAACAAAGTGGGGCCTAGAATAGACCCTTGAGGAACCCCACAAGTAAGGGGGGCTGAAGAGGATGTAACATAACCAATATTAACCGAAAAACTTCTGTTGGAAAAGAAAAACTTTTTAAGGGCAGTACCTTGGAAACCCACTGACTCCTCAAGGTGGGAGATAAGGATGCCATGATCTATGGTATCAAATGCTGCACTGAGGTCTAGCAGCTTAAGAACCACAGAGTCTCCCACGTCAACCGATAGCAAAATATCATTAAAAACTTTTAAAAGAGCAGTTTCTATGCTATGGTGTGACCTAAACCCAGACTGAAAGACCTCAAAAACTGAATATTTAGCCAAGTAGCTCTGCAGTTGGCTAAGAACAACCTTCTCCAGGACCTTTGAAAGTGGAGTGGTGGTGGTGTAGTGGACTAAAGCACTGAACTGATAAGCAAACGGTTGTTGGTTCAATCCCCACAGCCACCACCATTGTGTCCTTAAGCAAGGCACTTAACTCCATGTTGCTCCAGGGGGATTATCCCTGTAATAAGGGCACTGTAAGTCACTTTGGATAAAAGTGTCTGCCAAATGCATAAATGAAAGAAAAGGCAGTTTAAACATTGGTCTAAAATTTGAAAATAGAGTGGGGTCCAGGTTAGGCTTTTTAAGAAGAGGCTGCACTACAGCCTGTTTAAAATATGGCAGAACAGACCCAGTTACAAGACTACTGTTAATTATATTCAGGATACTAGCTCCAATAGTATCAAAAACTTATTTTAGACACCTGTATGGAATAACGTCAAATGGACAGTTGGAAGGCTTCAAGTGGTCTACTATTTCTGCCAGAAACGAAATAGTAAGAGGCTCAAACTGATTAAAACAGCAGGACTGGAAGACAAGTTAAGAGATATAATATTAGCAATCCTATTAACAAAAAAGCTAAGATAATATTTGTTAATATTTGATAATATTTTTATAAAAGAATGTATGGTGTTAAACACGACTCTGGGCCTGTGACAGTTTTTATCAATTATGTTTGAAAAATATTTTTTCTTAGCTTCTTTAACTTCTGATAGGTATGCAGAGAATCTTTTAAAAAGACACATGGAGCTTGTCTTTCTTCCACTTGCTCTCGGCTCTCCTGCAAGCTTGTCTGCAAACACGGGTAACATTATTTAACCAGGGCTCGGATTTGGGTTTAACACATTTAACTTTTAACGAAGCAATAGAATTTAAAATAGTGAAACAAGATGAGTTAAACAAAGTGAGCAGATCCTCAGTACTCAAGTGAGAAAGGGGACTTTCGAGGGTGGTAGTGATAGAAGCATTAGTAAACGCTCAAAATGCTCAATAGTGGCATGGTTTATATTGCGAGCCAGGCGTGCAGGGGTATGTGGTTTAATTTTTTCATAAGGGAATGAGGCACTAGGCATTTTTATGAGCCCTTTTATTTTTTGTTTAAATGATAAATATCTTGCAGATTCTTCAAGGTAGATGCAAACTTGTTGTGGTGATGTGGCCGTGGCCGAGCGACGTCTGTGGAAAGTGAGGCCAGGAGAAGGAGAATGGTAAGGATTGACACCTGTGGGAAATTATCTCTAACAGCTGTTCTGGGTTTCAGTGAGAGCTGGAGGGGGGTAAAAAGGTTGTCCAGACTGCTGGAGGGGAGAGAGATAGACGCACGCAGCCGAGTTCGTGTTGTGGGTGCATGTTGTGTTGAAAAGCCAATACTTTGTGTTACAGTGAAAAGTGCTGTCAATGAAAGACTTGGATTATTTACCCGGCTCCTGCTTCCTCCTTAGAGCAAGATATCTGTCACAGTGGTAGAAAAACCCTGGATTTGGAGGAAGAAAATGCAGTTATGGAGTCTTTGCCACTAGCCGAAGTAATCAAGACCCTGCCAAGCCCAACATCAGGCTCTGCTTGAGCTGCATGTGGAACAGGAGCAGTGGTTCCAGGTTCTCTTCCAAGCTCAAGTGGAGGACCGGCAGGAGCTTGGTACACCAGGAGGGGTCTTCAGCCACAACCCCGGACCTACCTATTGCCATGCCGCATATCAAGCTGACAAAGATGAGAATGACCCAGAGGGGTTCCTTGAGCTCTTTGAGCGGACGGCTGGAGCGTGGAAGTAGTCCAGCACTCAGTGGGCAGCCTGCCTACTGCTGCTGTTATCCGGGGAAGCCCAACTTGTGGCTCGACAACTCCCTGTGTCCAACCTCCTGGTGTACGAAGACCTGAAGAAAGCCATCATGCAACGGGTCAGCCAAAGCCCAGAGCAACATCGCCAACACTTCCACTTGCTGACGCTCAGCGAGCTCGGCCACGCATCGCTCGACAGCCCCGTGACACCTGCCGAAGGTGGCTGCTGGCTGAAGATCGCGATGCCGAGGAGGTACTCGATCTGGTGGTACTGGAACAGTTCATTGCCCGGCAACCAAAAGGGACAGCGGAGTGGATCCAATGACACTGACCGGTGTCCAGTTGGCTGAGGACCATATGGTAGCATATTAGGGGGCTGGCGAGCCCCCTTCTCTCGCTCTCGCTCCCTCTCTCTCTCTCTTCAGTCCCCCTCACCTTCCCCAAATCCTGTTCCTGTTCCCTGGAAACAGGGAATTCCTACACCAAACCCGGTTCCCCGGAGGGGGAAGCCATCCTTTAGAGGATTCCCTGCAGGGGATTTCCCACTCGAGCAGATGTGAGACGAGACCCTTAGGCACGCCTTTGACCAAGTGAAAATGATTGATAGTCAACGCCTCCAGCCAGACATTGCACTCTCATACCCATATTTTCTGATTATTAAGGATCGGTACGCAGGACACTCAGACAAGAGAGGATACAACACAATTGTTAATACCGAAGAGCTATTCCGGACGGGTCATCATAATCCGATGGCGGGTCACTTAGGACAAAAAAAAAAAACTAATCCGTCTAATGGCCCGTTTCTATTGGCCGGGCATTCGCAGGGACGTTCGCAGTTGGTTAGCCATTAGAGTGGATGACACGCGGGCATCGCTTTATCTTGGTTCTGGTGGACTATGCAACATGATATCAAGAAGCAGTGCCTCTGCGCAACATCTCAGCACATAGTGTTGCGGAGGCACTCTTCAGAATAATCTCCCAAATGCGATTCCAAAAGAAATCCTCACTGATCAGGGCACAACATTTATGTCATGTACACTACGTGAACTATGCGAATTATTGTGGATTAAATCGATTCGGACCAGCGTTTACCACCCCCAAATGGATGGCTTGGTCAAACTATTTAATCAGACATTAAAGAATATGATTCGTAAGTTTGGGCAAAATTGGGACAAGTGGCTCGAGACTCTATTATCTGCAGTACGAGAGGTCCCGCAAGCCTCCACGGGGTTCTCCCAATTTGAATTATTGTACGGACATCGACCGCATGGCGTGCTCGATGTCCTATAGGAAAATTGTGAGGAGGGACCTTCAAACAGCAAAAATGAATTTCAATACGTTCTTGACCTGAGAGCAAAACTCCACACACTGGGGTAATTAACACAGGAGAATTTGCTCCAGGCTCAGGAACGTAAAGCCAGCTGTATAATAGGTGTACTCAACTACGGGAATTAACACCGGGAGACAAAGTTCTTGTATTACTCCCCACATCGAGCTCTAAATTACTCGCCAAGTGGCAAGGGCCCTTTGAGGTCACAAGGCGTGTCGAGGAAATCTATTGTGAGGATAAACGAATGGATAGAGGCAGAGCACGTCAGATTTACCACCTCAATCTCTTAAAACCATGGAGAGAGGCGGTCCTCGTGATGTTGGCAATGGTGGTTCCAGAGAGGGAGGAGCTCAGACCAGAGGTGAACTTAAAAGCCACCGATCGATTCACCCCGGTCTATTGCGGAGACCACCTCTCACCATCACAAGTCACGGAGGTTACCAGGTTGCAAGGAGAATTCTCCAACGTGTTCTCGCCCCTTCCCGGTTGTACGAATCTCATAGAGCACCTTATAGTAGTGGTACGCAGTCCCCCCTACCGATTACCCGAGCACAAAAAAGAGGTGGTTCAGGAAGAATGAAAGGCCATGCTAGATATGGGAGTAGTAGAAGAATCCCACAGTGACTGGGCCAGCCTGGTGGTGCTGGTCCCGATGAGTAACGGCTCGGTACGGTTCTGTGTGTATTATAGAAAAGTCAATGAGGTGTCTAAATTTTATGCGTACCCAATGCCTCAGATTGATGAACTGCTCAATTGATTAGGCGCGGCTTGCTTTTATTCAACACTAGATTTAACAAAGGGATATTGGCAGATCACCTTAACTCCCATGTCCCTTGAAAAGACGGCATTTTCCACACCGTTCGGATTACATCAATTCGTGATGCTTCCGTTCGGTTTGTTGCCTATCTGGATGATATCGTTATTTACAGTAATGATTGGCAGCTGCACCTTCAGCATCTGAGGGCTGTCCTGAGGTCATTGAGACAAGCGGGACTCACAGCAAACCCAAAGAAGTGCGCAATTGGGCGGGTGGAAGTACGGTATCTGGACTTCCACTTCCATGTCCTTCCATCACAACCACCAAAACAATATATATGCCTCTCTTTAAAACTACACCTGCATTAAACAGCCTTTATATTTTTTCTGGAAAATCTAAACAGTAAAACAATAGAGGTACAAAAAGATTCATGAAGCAACAAAAAAGGAAAAGGTAATGTATAAAAATATCAAAACATTGTTTTGGCCAGCAAATATTGTAATAGATAACAGAACAAGTAAGTGGTCTTCTTTAAGTTTAGTGTATTGTGATTCAAGCGTTGAAATATTGTGATCTTTAACTCACTTGTTTCTCATTCATCTGTATTGGACTTGCAATATGACTCCAGCCTGATCGTGCTGTGTGTGTTTGTGAGCTGGTTATGTGTAATATTGTCAATTAGATCATCTTTCAGTTCTCAAGTCAGTGGAAAAGTGGGTCGTCGGTTCCCCGGTAGCCAGTTTTGACCTTGTGAACACGGCTGGGGGGTAACAAGCACACATCTCCCCCTCCAGGAGGGGAAAGGTGCTATACGCAAGTGGTACACCCAGCCAGTTGTCCCGCCAACTTACCTGTTCATACCTGACAACACGTGGGACGAACCGCCTCAACCCGGAGATTGAGGAACTTCGCAAAGGTATTGGGTGTTGCCCAGCCCACTGCTCCACCAATGTCTGCCAAAGAGGTGCCATTGGTTGGGGCCCAGGAGGCCCCACACTCCTGGTGGAGTGTGCCCAAAGCCCCAAGGTGGGCAGCACATCCTGGGCATGGTATGCAATAGTGATGGTGTCAACAACCCAGTGAGCGCTCCCATTCCGCTGTCCTCCGAAGCAGACAAAGAGCTGCTCAGAACCTCTAAAGCTCTGCATGCGATCCAAGTAGATGCGCAAAGCACGCACCAGACATAGCAATGAAAAGGCTGGGTCTGCCTCCTCCTGGGGCAGCTTCGCTTGCAGGTTCTCCACCTGATCCCTAAACGGGTTCGTGGGAACCTTGGGCATATAGCTCGGTCAGGCCTCAGGATCACATGAGAGTATTCTGGACCGAACTCCAGGCATGTATCGCTGACAGAGAACGCCTGCAGGTCCCCTACCCTGTTGATGGACGTGAGCTCAGTCAGGAGGGCAGTCTTCAAGAGACTGCCTTTAGCTCAACTGACTCCAGGGCTCAAATGGGGCTCCCCGCAGGACCACGGAGAGATCCCATGAGGGAATGAGGTGCGGTCTGGGAAGATTCAACCTCCTCGCGCCTCTATGGAACCTGATGATCAGGTCATGTTTCCCTAAATACTTACCGTCAACTGCACTGTGGTGTGCCGCCATAGCGGCCACGTACACCCTCAAGGTGGGGGGGACAGCCGCCCCACCAGCCTCTCCTGCAGGAAGGAAAGCACCGACCCGACTGCGCAACTCAGGGGGTCTTCGCGTCAGGAAGAACACCACTTATCGAACAGACGCCACTGCAAGGCATACAGGCGCCACGTAGATGGAGCCCTAGCCTGAGTATCCTGTCTACCACCACGGGTGGTAGGCCACTTAGGTCTTCCGCATCCCGTCCAAGGGCCAGACATGAAGAGGTCTGGTCGCGGGTGCCAGATGGTGCCTCATCCCTGAGAGAGGAGAACCTTCCTCAGGGGAATTCGCCAGGGAGGGGCTGTCGCAAGGAGTGTGAGGTCTGTGACCCAAGTCTGGGTTGTCAGTAGGGTGCTACTAGGATAACCTGCTCCTTGTCCTCCCTGACCTTGCACAGGGTCTGTGCAAGTAGGCTCACTGGGGGGAACGCATACTAACATGGCCCCTGGGGCCAGCTGTGTGCTAGTGCATCTGTGCCAAGGGAAGCCTCGGTCATGGCGTACCAGAGTGGGCAGTGGGAGGATTCCCGGGAAGCGAACAGGCTTACCTGCACTTAACCAAATCAACTCCAAACCAGCTGGACCACCTGGGGGTGGAGTCTCCACTCTCCCCTGAGCATGACCTATCGCGACAGTGGCTCGCAATGACTTGAGTCGCTGCTGACTCCAGAGGAGGCGGCGGCGGGTGAGCTGCGACATGCGACGTGAGCGCAAGCCACATTGGCAGCTACTGTATGCTACCATCACTGTGTTGTCCATCCGCACCGTGCTTGCCCTGGATCAACGGTCGAAGCCTCCGCAAGGTGAGCAACATTGCGAGCAACTCGAAGCAGTTGACATGCCAATGCAGTTGCGGCCCTGTCCCGGAGCCCGCGGCTGCATGCCTGTTGCACACGGCACCCCAGCCACGCTCGGAGGCATCTTTCGTAACCACGACACGCCTGGGGTACTTGCATTAAGGGGACTCCTTCCCGCAGGAATGCAAGGCCCGTCCAAGGGCTGAACAGGTAGCGGCAGATCGGTGTGATCACCATGCGATGTGTGCCATGGCGCCATGCCCACCTCGTGACTCAAGTCTGATGCTCGATGGAGTCGAGGACGCCATATGCCCCAGGAGCCTCTGAAAATGCTTCAGTGGGACCGCCGTGCTCTGCCTGAACAACTTCAGGCAGTTTAGCACTGACTGCGTGTGCTTGCTCGTGAGGCGCGCCATCATAGAGACTGAGTCTAACTCTAACCCGAGAAAAGAGATGCTCTGTACCGGGGAGAGCTGCTCTTTCCCCAGTTGACCCGAAGCCCCAATCGGCTGAGGTGCCTGAGCACCAGGTCCCTGTGTGCACACAACAAGTCTCGAGAGTGAGCTAGAGCCAGCCAGTCATCGAGACAGTTGAGGATGCGGACACCCACTTCCCTTAGCGGGGCAAGGGCTGCCTCTGCGACTTCTGTGAAGACGCGAGGCAACATGGACTGACCGAAGGGGAGGACCTTGTACTCGTGTGCCCGGCTCTCAAAGGCAAACTGAAGAAAGGGCCTGTGCCGAGGAGAAACCGAGACGTTGAAGTACATGTCCTTCAGGTCTACCACCGCGAACCAGTCCTGATGCCGGACGCTCGCTAAAATACGTTTCCACGTCAGCATCTTGAACGGGAGTCTGTGCAAGGCCCAGTTCAGAACTTGCAGGTCCGGGATTGGATGCAACCCACCGCCTTTCCTTGGTACGATGTAGTAGGGGCTGTAGAACCCCTTCTTCATCTTGGCTGGAGGGACAGGCTCTACCGCGTCCTTCCGCAGAAGGGACGCAATCTCCGCAGGGAGGGCAGCGGCGTTCTCGCCCTGCACTTGAGGTAAAACGGACGCCGCTGAACCAGGCGGGTGCCTGGCGAATAGTTCCGGTCAGCCATTGCAATGGTTTGGGGAGCGCAAGCCACACCCCCAAGCTCTGAGCGAGGGGGACCAAGGAGACAATCGCATCGGACGTACCGGCAGGTGGGGCATCACGGTGGGGCGGACCCGGATGCGCCACGTTGAGGGGGCTCGGACCCCGAACTCGTGGCCGTGCTGAGTCTGGGGACATCGAAGCACTTACCTGGCTCCGGGTACCCACCTTAGGACCGGTCAGCTTACCATCTCTAGGCCTGCAGCAGGTGTCCGAGCCCAGGAACCAATCGTCAAGCCGTGAGGGTTCGGGGGGACTGGAGGGTTCCACTTCAGCCCGACGCTCGCAGCCGCCTTGGCAAGCATCGCCACCAGACTGGACCAGCCCGCTCTCTGATGCTGCAATCGAGAGCTCATCCACTTTGCGAGTGCCGAATGAGATCGCAGATCTGGGGAATGGGAGGTCAGTGGGGAGTTACTCGGCGGAGTGGCTCCCATTGAGGTCCCCAAATTGCCCCCAGTGCTAACCGACGTGGCCTCAAATCTGTAGGTAGAAGGACCGAGGTGAGGAGCCGCTGGGGTGGCTTTCCCTCTAACGAAGGAAAGCCGCGACCACAACGTTGCCATTGTCATGCTCTCGCAGTGAGAACATGACATGTCAACGAACGTTGTCTCTGCATGGGCAGCGCCCAAGCACGTTGTGGTGGGGTGGAATAATAGGGTTCAAAACAGTGTTACTATGAATGCAAACTTTAATACAGTGAAAAAGACACTCTATTAGCATAACATAAATATATATAAATAAATACAAATGTCCAACATTCTTTTGAATGTCCGTGTACTAAAATAAAATATTTGATGCCATGAGTGTACCTTCAATTACTATTATTATTTGGAATGGCCATGGAAAATGAAGCAATGTGATAACAATTTTACCTGGTCGCAAAAAGTAGTCCGTTAATTTACCTGATGAACTTTCACCTTTTGCTGACCCTTTATGCATTGCAGAGCTAATGTGTGCTTCTAAATCACTTGCACCTTTATTAGCAACTGACACATAAGTGCCAGCTTTACATGTCATACATACTGCTTCCCACGGATCTCGAATGGATGAAAGCATGGGAATTTTTTGTGCAAATCTTCTGTAAATTTGCACTTTCGTTTGGACATTGTTTCCACTCAGCTGACATTTGCTGCTACTGTCAAGCAACTGTTTGATGCCGAACATAACAGCGCATTGCGCGTTCGCGGAGAGATTGACAGACAGGAATTTGGCCAATAATTGCTGCAACCCTCTTATAATTGACCAATTGGTGTGCGAGAAGGCAGGACTTACAAAGAGGCATTAAAGCAATGCAAATATGCATGCACACACAATGAAGTATTAGACCAGATGTACATCACAATGCAACTAAACCTGAATCTCGGACATTTTCGCAAATGTAGAAATCCCGGTGGGATGCTTTTTTAAGGTCCAAAAAAAGAGGATATGTCCGTGAAAAAGAGGACGTATGGTCACCCTACACACACCTTGTTCTCGGTTATTTTTATTAAACACATACATAACAAGTGGTGACGATAATGCAAAGATGGCTCTGCTCTCATTACAACCTCCATCAGTGTTCCTGCAATGCCCAGCTTAACTGAAAATTTCCTTTGATTCATGGGAAAACCTGTTTACTAACTACCTGCTAGCCATTGGAGGTGAAGAGTTCCCTATCTGTCACTCACTCGACGTTGGTGTCGATGTAGTGACACTAGGGGTCACTCTTGGGAGCCAGAGACACCTCTGGTCTTTGATAAAAGGCCAATGAAAATTGGCGAGTGGTATTTGCATGCCACTCCCCCGAACATACGGGTATAAAAGGAGCTGGTATGCAACCACTCATTCAGATTTTCTCTTCGGAGCCAAACGGTCATGCTCGCTGAGCTGAATACTACTGTTCATTCACCTGCTGGATCTGACGGCACATTTCAGCGGCTTCTCCCTCCTCTGCACTGGTGCACTGCAGAGAACGCCCCTGGGCGCTTCGGCAGAAAAACTAGAGAGTATATTTTCTGAAAGAGCATTTTTCCCCTCTAAAAGAGTATATATTTCTCTAAAAGAGCGCACACACAGAACGTCCTTTTAAAGACGCGTCTTTTTAAAGATGCTTTTCCGATTATGTGTTATTCCTGGTTGTGCTCGTTATCTCTCGCCTTCTAACGGTCACGATCACTGTCTTTCGTGTCTGGGCACTGCTCACGCGGAGACAGCGTTCGTGGATGGTCACGTTCTCATTGCGAGAATATGTCCATGGCAACGTTGCGGTCGCGGCTCGCCTTCGTAAGAAAGTGAGCCACCCCAGAGGCTCCCGCCTCGGTCCTTTTACCCACGGGTTTGAGGCCAGCGCGGCTAGCACTGGGGGCAATTTGGGGACCCCAATGGGACCGCCTCCGCCGGGTATCCCCCCACGGACCTCCCATTTCCCAGCATGCTCGTCTGCCCCGAGCGGGCTTCCGGGTGAGTCCGCCGGCTCGTCTCACGGCGAGTTCGACCTCTTATTCGGAGCCCGCGAAAGTGATGAGCTCTCGAGCGCAGCATCGGAGAGCGGGCTCGTCCAGTCGGAAGGCTCAGCTGGGCTCCTCCCTTCGGGGTCGATCGCCCAGTCACAGGCTGACGCGGAGATGACGACATGCTTTCCCGGACAGCCGCGAGCGTCAGTTAGAGTGGATTTCACCGCTCTTCCCTGAACCCTCGCGGCTCGGTGATTGGTTCCTGGGCTCATGGCGCTGCTCAAAGCCACGCCCCGCCCCGTTCCTTTCTTCCCGGAAGTGCATGTTCGCTAAGTGGTGTTCTTCCCGTCAGGAAGACCCCCAGAGGTGTGCAGTCAGATCAGTGCTTTCCTTCCTGCAAGAGAGGTTGGAAGGGAGGCTGTCCCCTTCCACCTTGAAGGTGTACGTTGCTACCATAGCAGCACACCACGACGCAGTCGACGGTAAGTCCTTAGGGAAGCATGATCTGATCATCAGGTTCCTAAGAGGCGCCAGGAGGCTGAATCCCTCCAGGCCGTGCCTCGTTCCCTCATTGGACCTCTGTAGTTTTTCAGGGTCTACAGAGAGCCCCCTTTGAGCTTTGCAGTCAGCCGGGCTTAAGGCACTCTCCTTGAAGACTGCCCTCCTGACTGCGCTCACTTCCATCAAGAGGGTAGGTGACCTGCAAGCGTTCTCTGTCAGCAAAACGTGCCTGGAGTTCGGTCCGGGCTATTCTCACATGATCCTGAGACCCCCGACCGGGCTATGTGCCCAAGGTTCCCACCACTCCTTTTAGGGACCAGGTGGTGAACCAGCAAGCACTGCCCCAGGAGGAGGCAGACCCAGCCCTGTCGTTGCTGTGTCCGGTGCGTGCTTTACGCATCTATTTGGATCGCACGCAGAGCTTTAGAATCTCGGAGCAGCTCTTTGTCTGCTTTGGTGCACAGCGGAAAGAAGCGCTGTCTCCAAGCAGAGGATCGCCCACTGGCTCATTGACGCCATAACTATGGCATATCTCGCCCAAAACATGCCGCCCCCGGTAGGGCTACGAGCCCATTCTACCCGTGGTGTAGCGGCTTCTTGGGCCCTGGCCAGAGGTGCCTCTCTAACAGACATTTGCAGAGCAGCAGGCTGGGCAACACCCAACACCTTTGCAAGGTTCTACAACCTCCGGGTGGAACCGGTTTCGTCCCAGGTAGTGGCACGCAACACAAGCGGATAAGCCCGGGATAGCCGGCCGGGTGTATCGCTTGCACACAGCGCCTTCCACCTCCTTTTGAGCTGAAGACGTGCGCTGTTAATTCCCAGTAGCGTTCACAAAAGTTGTTCCCTGGTTGACTTCCTCCGAGCCCTGTGGCAGTCGAGTTTTCGGAGAGACTCGCTGCCAGCCCAGTACATGCACTAACTAAGAGCCCGGTTCTGGGGTAGGTGCTCCGCATGTGGCGGTTCCCTGTAAGGCTAACCCCATGCGATCTATGTCTTCCGCTAGTTCGTTTCCCTGCTGGCAAACTGCGTCTTCCTTGGGCAGAGCCCCTCTGCCCCAGTCTCCATGTTGTAGTAACTCCTCCCCCATTGGGCAGGATCTACCTTGAAGGCTCTCCACATGGTTGGAAAGACCATGTGATGTATTCTTCCACTTAAATATCCCCCCCTCTCTTGGGGCGAGGTGTGGACCTGGCGGCCCAGTCGGATAATCCCCCTTCTTTTTAGGGAGTGGAAAAAGAGAAGGGGAAAGAGGCCACAACTGGGTTAAGCCTGTCTCTATCTCTGGGTAGTCGACTTGTCCCCAAAAAGGGCCGTTCGACACTCATAACTATGTTGGGGGAGGTTACGTGTCGACCTGGTGCGCTGGCTATGAGGCACACAGCAAGTCTGCCCACCACACACCACCAGTTCACGTAACACAGTTCAGCCTTGTGGCGTTTTGTATAGGGACACCTAGTGTCACTACATCGACACCAACGTCGAGTGAGTGACAGATAGGGAACGTCATGGTTACTGGTGTAACCTCCGTTCCCTGATGGAGGGAATGAGACGTTGGTCCCTCCTGCCACAATGCTGAACTACCCGCTGAAATGGCCGGACCTTATATCGGCTCCTCAGCGTAAAACCTGAATGAGTGGTTGCATACCAGCTCCTTTTATACCCGTATGTTCGGGGGAGTGGCATGCAAATACCACTCGCCAATTTTCATTGGCCTTTTATCAAAGACCAGAGGTGTCTCGGGCTCCCAAGAGTGACCCCTAGTGTCACTACATCGACACCAACGTCTCGTTCCCTCCATCAGGGAACGGAGGTTACACCAGTAACCATGACGTTTTCTGTAGACAGGAAGAAAGCTCTGCTAATACACTGCTTGAGAATGGAATGGCAACGAAACTACAAAACCATGCCTCATGAAGCTGATACATACAATGGATTTTTACAAGCCTGAGACATTTTTTCCCTCCAAAACTGAATGTTGTCATGGAGAGGTATCGCTTCAGACAACTAGGTAGCAGCGCTTTGTGAAGTGGTGAACTTTTAGGAATACTGAGCATGAAATGATAAGCAACCACATTGGGGGAAAAAAGCATGCAATAAAAAAAGTGAAAGATTACAACTGGAGCCAGATCTAACACTTTATAAGATGTTGACCATTGCAAGGCAAATTGAAGCTGCGGGAGCAGGTCCAAAGTCATGGCAGAAGGGGAAATAAAACAAGTAGTGGCAAAAGCATGGAAAGAAGTGGATGTACAAGCATAAACAAAAAAAATAAGCTGAATGAACAACAAAGAGCACAGGAAAAAGTACTGTGTTGCCGTTGTGGCTCTACTAACCATCTTGCAAAGAGCACAGGAAAAAGTGCTTTTACCGTTGTGGCTCTAATAACCATCTTGCAAATGACCAGTTCTGCCCTAAAAATCTTTTTGTAAATGCAAAATGTCTAAAACTTGGACATTTTGCAATAGTGTGCAAATCAGCATCGGAATCAGTTTATGAAGTATGCTTCCCTGAAGTGACAGTCCTCAGCATGAATTATTGCAACTCATATTATGGAGCCCCTATGTGTAATTTTACTGAAGCCATATCTCCCACACAGACTTGCACCATGAAGATGATGGTTGATACTGGCTCTGGTGCATCAATCCTGCCACAGCACATTTACAAAGAACACTTCAGTTAATGTGCCCTGGCCCCATCGAAAGTGAACCTCCTCAATTACTCGAAGGACAGGATACCTCTGTGGCTACCTGAGACAGAATGTGACATACTGGGGAAAGACTGTTGTTGGTAAGTTTTATTTTTTAATGAAATCAGGAAACTTTTTCACTGACCGTGACTTATTTAAAGCACTTAATGTAAATGTGGTTGCGTAGTCGAACATGTCACATACTGTGCCATGCTTTAGCAGTCCAACACACCATCTATGTCTACAATTAGCCCTACTTCCGTACCAGCCACTCCTGGATTTAGATGAGCAAAAAAATAATTTATAATTATAATAATTTTCTTTATTTATCACACATTATACATTTGCACATATACGGTGAAATTCTTCTTTTTCACATATCCCAGCTAGGCTGGGGTCAGAGTGCAGGGTCAGCCATGATATGGCGCCCCTGGAGCAGATAGGGTTAAGGGCCTTGCTCAAGGGCCCAACAGTGGCATCTTGGCAGTGCTGGGGCTTGAACCCCCGACCTTCTGATCAGTAACCCAGAGCCTTAACCGCTGAGCTACCACTGCCCTCTGTAAAAGTAAAAACCATCAAAACCGTAAAGAACTTAAGGAAAGATCTGTCCAGGTTTCAAGCCAATGCTACAAAAGCGTCATCACTTATCTCTAGCAGTACAGGCAGTGATGTCAGATGAAAATAGAATTATTGAAAAGATTGATTTTTTTGAGTTTCTACCATTGTCGTTACAAAATGCAGAAATAAGTGTAGGCTGTAGTGCCAGACAGCTATCACCTTCCTTTGATCGAAGACATACTGTCTGAGCTACATGGGTCATTAATGTTCTCTTCTCTGGATCTTAAAAACGCATAGGCTACTACCAAGTACAGCTATATAAGGAGAGCAGAGGACTCACAAATTTCATCACACATGAGGACCTATACCAGTGTAGAGTACCCTATGGTCTAGTGTTGTCAGAAGTACCGCTACTTCGGTACCAAGTCGGTACTAAAATAAAAAAGATGTAACGATACCAGTAATTCCACAGTACCGGTAGTACCGAGCACCAACTCAATCTGGTAGCCGCACACTGTCTTACTGACACACAACTGCTTTCAAATGCTCACACGCTTATTTGAGCGTGTGCTCTGTTACTCCTTTTATGCTGAAATGCACGACTAATCAAATTATAATCGTGATATGTCCTAGTGTGATTATTAAACCGCAAAATGCTGCAGTCTTAGTCTGTATGAGCTGCATGAGCTTTAAATAAATGTGTGAAGCAGACCGCTCATACACTGGAAACTCCACAAACAATGAGAATAATTTCCGTTGTATGAGAGATGACAGAGCAGAGCACTAATCCACTCTGAAGCGTTATTTTTATATAATTTATATAATTAAATAACAGCATTTGCACTTTAATGATCACACTGGGCCACGTAGCGAACTGTTTATCCGGAGAGGTTAAACTTCCGTCAAAAATACATGTCAAAATAAAAGCACGATTCATAATAAAAGCTAAACGCCTGAAATTGAAGAAATGGCAACAGAAATATATTATAACTGTATAGTAAAAATGTAATCCTCACTGTAGAAATAATAATAATAATAATAATAATAAGTAATTATTAATGAATAATAATTGTAATAATAATAAAAATTAAGCAATATATCACAAGCAAGAGTGCTTTTGTACTGAAAAAAAATGCAGTGGTATTTTGATACGTAATTGTAAGGAAAATTATTTGGTTAGACACCATTTTGATAGTGAAATTAAATTAAACTTTAAAACAAGGAATTCTGGAAAAATAAGGATTTGGGGAAAAAATTAAACAGATTTCAGTACGACCTAGCTTAAAAACAAACAAGTGTTAAGGAAACATGCATATCTTTTAATTTATTATTTACATTGAAGTTTAACTGTAAATAGGCTAAAGGAGTGTGTTCAATTCGAAACTGGTATCGAGAACCGTGAAATTTCACTGGTATCTATACCGACTACTGAAATGTTGGTACTGTGACAACAATACTATGGTCTGACTAAGATGTTGGTGTTGTACTGACTCAGCTTAATGACACTGGGGTAGTAAGAACCATTGCTTTTGCTTCACGTTCTCTGTCTGACGCAGAGCGTAAATATTCGATTGTGAGAAAGGAAGCATTAGCTTTCGTCTGGGCAGCTGGGAAATGGCGTACATGGCTGTGGGAAAGGAAATTCCTACTACGCACTTGCCATGAAGCTCTCACCACACTCCTCACAAGTAAAGGCAACAGCCAAGCAGGCCTAGGCATTGTCAGATTGGAGTTTGACTAAGGTGTTCAGTACAGACCTGGCCCCCTGAACAGTTTTGCAGACTGTTTGTCAGGATTGCCACTTTGACACTAACAGTGATTATGCTAAACCCATTGAGTCTGTTGCTGTAATTTCTCCTGCATTCAGTGCAGTTTCCAAGGAAGAGTTCCGGTCTGCCTGCAACAACTGCCCAGTCTTTGCTAAATTGTGTATGCATCTAAAGACACGCTGGCCAAAAAACAAAGAGGACGTTGATCCCGACTTACAAGCATACTTCTGAGTCCGCCGAGAGCTTCGATGACTTTAACCTGTAAGTAACAAAGTGTCATCAACTAGCTAAACATTTTTAAAATTTGTTTTACCAAATATAGAAATACCTTTTAAATTAGAAGTGTAACATGTCAACTGATAATAATTATACGGCTACAAGAAAAAGAAACAGGGAAATGGAGCAATTATTTCCAAACATAGATACCCTTACTTTAATGTCCCCGTTAAGTGCCTTGACATGCCCATATTTCTTTGGCCTGTCAACTTATTTCCTAGTGAAACATGAAGTTGGGGCAGGACTTGTTGAACGGCTAATGGCTTTTTTAAATATAGCCTTAAGTTATAGGCTTTAGTTTACATCGCAACCCCTGGCAAAGCCATACACATGCACACACACCCTTTCCACCATGCTGCTGCTCATGCCAGAGCTGGTGTTTAGCTGGTGAAACAGATTTAATGCAGATTCTGTCTGCTTTTCCACTGACGTGAGAACCGATCAATTCAAACGATAAATGTTTTTCTTAATCACGATTAAAGCATCTGACATTAGATTCTGATATTTCATTCAGCTCCGTGTGAGTTCTGAACACTGGTTACAGGGCGGAACCATTGCGATGTGTCCAGCGGGGACATTACAATTGTATATACACTACAAACAAACACACAACAGCGAGTCTGTTCCAGAGAAAGGACCTCTTATAAAACAAATGCTGATGGGACTTGTGACAAAAGTTAAGTTCTTTATGTCTTTTGTTAGTCAGAATTTTACCACATGAGCATGTCAGTTCTTACAAGCCCACTGCGCAGATTATTCTCCTTTGGAGGGTCTGTTGACACTCCGCTCCAAAGATATGTGCATTCCATATCCAAAGTGAAAAAACAGCCTGATGACGATAAATATTGTGGAGGATGAGATTTAAGAGATTTAATGTGCATTGCAATGAATAGTAGTTCTATCAATCAGTCAACATCCCACTTAGACTTTGGTAAATGTTTAATGTTACTTGAATTGGTCCTATTTTAGTGAATTTCTGTCTTTGTACTGTGGAGTTTGGAAAATGTTAATAAAGCATTATTGTTACATATTGTTTTGTTCTGTTGTGATGTTCTTTCTAAAGAAATAAATAAACGCATTTTGACAGGAAATAAGTATATAGAGTCAAATTTCAACACTTTTAAAATCTGAGATTAATCGCTATTAACTATGAAAAATCATGAGATTAAACGCGATTAAAAAATGTAATCTACTGACAGCACTAATGACAATATATCAGTGTTTTTAATCACAATACACACACAAAAAATAATAATAATAAAGAACACTTACTGGTGCTGTACATCCCAAGAAATACAGCGAAAAATGGCTGTATTCAAAATATAAATAAACTCCAGTTTCCTCGCTTCCAGCTGCCCAGCATGTGTTCCATTCAGAAGTCAACATCCCTATGCCCTATTCCCCTTCGCAGACAATTACTCTCCACTGTGAGAGGTGATAACGGTCATTTAAAACTCACTTTTTACTTTTTAAACCCACGCCCTCCCATTCTAGGAGCATATGACAGATGTAAACAAACATGGATACAGCTGGTGATGTTGTTGCTGCTGCTCTGTTCAGTGTTGCGAAAGAAACAAGTAAAGCGCATTTTGTTGCTGTCTTGGTTTGGAAGATGCAGCCAGTATGGCCTTTAGAGACTACAACGTGAGTTGAAGGTGAGTGGAGTTAAATCCACTTTGAGTGCTTGTTCGCCTTCTCCATTTCGTGAGCTTCGTCGCCCCACGTGCTCGATTTCCATTGGCTGCTCACCTTATGACTTCAGATTTTAATTGTGGAGCATCATACACTAATATATTTCCTCTGCAATCGTGCAGTCGGCTCAAAAAGTTAAACCTTGATTGATATCCTCTGACTAGGGTAAGAAATCGGAATCAGTACCCATCATACACTATGTGATATTCTCCGACTCCGACTGGCCCAAAATCTGCAGATTGGAGACGACTAGCGCTGACTAGTGCCGACTAGCTTGACTCTTAAATCAGGATTAAAGTCGCGCAGTGTAATCCAGCCTTTAGATAAAGCCCAAGCTGTCATTGCTAGTTTGAATGAGTAACCCAAGCCTCTTTTTCTAATTTAAATTTAGAATTAGAAACAATGGCTACGGCTGCATTTCTTGGAGTAACAACAGTGTGTGTGTGTGTGTGTGTGTGTGTGTGTGGTGTGTGTGTGTATGTGAGATTTTAGAATGTTTAAAATTCCAAATGATGGCATGGGAAAGGAAATAAAGTGCAAGCTTCAGCATAATCAAAGACACAATGACAAATCATAATCTGTTACTTGATACTGCTAATCGATTGCAGGTGGTATAAGTGACATTCTCATTCTAGAGAGTATTTTATCGGATAAAAATATGTATATATTCCAGCATAAAAGATTGATGTCATCAATATTTTGGTCTGTATTCTCAGAAGAGAACAATTGTACATTTTAAAAGTGTATACTTGCTAAAAGTTCATTTTTGACACCAGAATATAGATGACCTCAAGGCTAATAATAAAGTCAAGTACATAGGAAAGAAAAATCTCTAAGATGTTAAAATCTCCCTAACTTAAGTAGTGGAGGTAGAAAAATCTTGGGAAGAACAAGATTCAGCTGGAGAAGCCCATAGTCCTCTTGGGTTTCAATAAATGTAAATTTGCCAAACATTATTTGGTTACATGGTATGTGTAATAATAGTTATATTTTCATATAATAAATAATTCAATTTTGTAACTCACCCTCAACAATCTCTTCATCTTCTTTTGGCTGTTGAGCTTCCTCCTCTTCCATCATCATCATCAACATCTACACAAAACAAACATATTTGTTTATTACATTAAAACTCATAATTCATAACATGTCCTGAACACATGCACACATCTGTTAATTCCTCAGGATCTTTAAAGCTATATTTCGGGTTCAATACAAGCTAAGCTCAATCAACAGCATTTGTAGCATAATGTTGATTACCACAAAAAATAATTTTGACTCGCCCCTTTTTTTCTTTAAAAAAAAAAAAAAAAGAAGAAGCAAAAATCGAGGTTCCAATGAAGCTCTTGCAATGAAAATGAATGGGGCCAATACATAAACATTCAAATACTCACTATATCTAATTTTACAACTTTGTTGCTATGACGACATAACACTGTAAACCCTGTAATCCTGGTAAACGATGATTTAAAAACTTTACAGCTCATATAGTCTAAATTATTTACTATGGGAATCAGCATTATGCTACAAATGCTGTCGATTGAGCTTAACTTGTATTGAACCCAGAACATTCCTTTAAATGTAAAGCGTGTAACTTTGGCAGTAGAGTCAAATAGGCATTTTATACAAGACCTCATGGAAACAAAGTTGTGTTTACAGTAAATACTCCAAGCTCTTTAGAGGAGTATCTAGTATGGGAGCAGGCCACGCCAGCCATGGCCTTTTCTCTCTATGTTTTCTCTCCACAGAGTATTCAGTTATTTGGCTGGGGCCATTTTAACGCTCAATATATGCGCGGGAAAAGACCCAGCGGAGACCACATCCTGCCCGGAGGGGAGGTAACATGTGGCAAGCATGTCATGTGGGCTCAGAGCCCAGGGGAGAAGCTCTACAAACACAGCGACCAGGACAGAGAGGGCTCTGTCGAAGGGAGATGCAGGTTTTCCGTATTGCTGAAAATACATCACAGGGGGTTACTGGAGTAACCGGCACCTGTGGAGCACCTACCTCAGTAAGGGCATATTAGCACACGTACTGGTTCCGACTGTGAATTCCTCCGCTGAATTCGTGAGCCACAGGGCTAGGGAGGAAGGACATTCAGGGTTCACGGGTTTGTGAACTCGCATGGGAAAAGAAGCGCACATCTTCGCCTCTTTGGAGGGGAAAGGCACTATACGCAAGCAATACACCCGGCCAGCTGTCCGTATTCCCGAACTTACCTGTTCGTACCTGATAGAACACGGGACGAAACCGGCTCAACCCGGAGATTGTAAAATCTCGTGAAGGTATTGGGTGTCGCCCAGCCCACTGCCCTGCAGATGTCTGCTAGAGAGGTGCCATGGACCAGTGCCCACGAGGATGCCAGACTCCTTGTGGAGTTTGCTCGTATTCCTGAAGGGGCAGGCATGGCCTGGGCCTGGTATGCCATAGCGATGGCATCCACGATCCAGTGGGCAGGCCTCCGTTTGGAGACAGCATTCCCTTTCCGCTGTCCACCAAAACAGACAAAGAGCTGCTCAGAGCGTCTAAAGCTCTGCGTGTGATCCAAGTACATGCGCAAAGTACGCACCGGACACAGCAACGATGGGCTGGGTCTGCCTCCTCCTGGGGCAGTGCTTGCAGGTTCACCACCTGATCCCTGTAGGGGATTGTAGGAACCTTGGGCACATAGCCCGGCTGGGATCTCAGGATTACGTGAGAGTCACCCGGACTGAAATCCAGGCAGGTATCGCTGACAGAGAATGCTTGCAGGTCCCCGACCCTCTTGATGGAGGTGAGCGCAATCAGGAGGGCCATCTTCAAGGAGAGGGCTTTCAACTCGACTGACTCTAGAGGCTCAAAGGTGGCTCCGCGAAGGCCTAGGAGGACCACGGAGAGATCCCTTGAGGGGAACAGGCGTGGCCTAGGAGGATTCAGCCTTTGGGCGCTTCTCAGGAACCTGATGATCAGGTCGTGCTTCCCTAAGGACTTACCATCCACTGTATCGTGGTGTGCCGCTATGGTGGCCACGTACACCTTCAAAGTGGAGGGGGACAGCCGATCCTCCAGCCTCTCCTGCAGGAAGGAAAGCACTAACCTGACTGCGCATCTCTGAGGGTCTTCAGCTCAGGAAGGACACCAATTCGCAAACCGACGCCACTTTCAGGGTATAAAGCTGCCTCGTGGAGGGAGCTCTGGCCTGAGTGATTGTTTCTACCACTGCTGGTGGAAGGCCACTTAGGTCTTCCACGTCCCATCCAAGGGCCAGACGTGGAGGTTCCAGAGGTCTGGGCACGGGTGCCAGATGGTGCCCCATCCCTGAGAAAGAAGGTCCTTCCTGAGGAGAATTCGCAAGGGAGGGGCTGTCGCGAGGATCGTTAGGTCTGAGAACCAAGTCTGGGTGGGCCAATACGGGGCCACGAGGGTGACCTGCTCCTCGTCCTCCCTGACCTTGCACAGGGTCTACCTTGCTCCATGTACCCGGCATCGGGGGGGTCGGCGATGGGGGAAGAGGGACTTTTTCACCGTCCTCATAGTCCGTCACAACCACCTGGCCGTGGGTGTGAGTATGGTGCGACCGGACGCGCAAAGGCGGGGGGCCGCGTTCGTGGTGTCTAAGTCGCAGGTGCTCAGTTCCCGGTTGTCCAGTTTGCAGCAGACATCTTGCTCCCTGGGTTGTCCGTCTCAGGGGTGCTTAGGAGCCTTCCGGGTACTCATGCTGGCCCGTGACCTTCGTCACCCAGAGGGTGAAGTCAGTCGCTGAGCGCAGCTCCTGCATCACATCGGGTTCAGGACTACCCACGTGCAGTTCCTTTAGTGCAAGGAGGGCCATGGCATGCAGGGCAGAGGCGGCCTGACCAGTGGCGCTGTAGGCTTTGGCTGTCAGAGACGACGTCATCCTACAGGCCTTGGAAGGGAGTGCCGGGCAATCCCCCCAGGTGGCTGCGCTTTGTGGGCACAGGTGCACCGCAACCGCCTTATCCACCTGAGGGACCTCCGTATACACATGGGCCGCCCCGCCATCGAGGGTAGTGAGAGCGCACAAGCTGGGAGGTCGGTTTTGGGCAGAAAAGGTGCCCTTTACGACCTTGTCAGCTCGTCGTGTACTTCGTGGAAGAAAGGGACAAGGGAGGCGGGGGGATAGGTGGCTGTGAGCGGTGCCCTGAACCCAGGAACCAATCATCTATCCGCGAGGACTCAGGGGATGGTGGAAGGTTCCACACCAATCCGACACATGTGGCAGCCCGGGCAAGCATGGCATCTCGCCATCAGCCTCAGACTGGACGGGCCGACCCGAAGGTGGCAGCCCAGTCGAGTCCTCGGCGTCTGACATCGCCAGTACGCTCTCCGATGCAGCGATCGAGCACTCATCCCGCTCCGGAGCTCCGAAAGGGACACTAAGCTGGCCCTGGGGCGAGCTGGTCTCCTCTCGGAACTCGCAGGGGGTAAATGAGCATGCTGGGGAATGGGAGGTCTGCGGGGATTTACCCGGCGGAGCCACGCCCATTGAAGCCCCCAACTCGCCTCCAGCGCCAGCCGGGCCATCCTCGTACCCAGAGGTAGAAGGCACAGTGCAGGGGGTGGTTAGAGTGGCTTTCCACCAGAAGAAGGAGATGACCCAGACACGTGAGGCAGTGCCCATGGCCGTCGGAAGCGGAGATAGCGACCGCATCCAGGAATCACACAAAGACGGAAAGGCATCTTGAAAAATCTTTAAAAAGACATTCATGTCAATGTGTTTGCTCTAATAGAGAAAATATACTCTTTGCAGGAATATAAACTCTCATAGCACTGTCAAAGCGTCCAGGGGCGTAATCTGCACAGATCTGTGCAGAAGGAGAGAAAAGCTGCTGGAATGCGCCATATATCCAACAGCAAACGCTTCTTGGGAGGTGAATGGACTGGTAGTGGAAGACAGCTTGCTGACACACAACCGCTCAGCTCCGAAGAAAAAATCTGAATGAGTGGTTGCGAGCCAGCTCCTTTTATACCCATATGTCCGGGGGAGTGGCATGCAAATTCCACTCGCCAATTCTCATTGGCGTTTTCTCAAAGATCTGAGGTGTTTGGGGCTCCCAAGGGTGACCCCTGGTGTCGCTACATCGACACAACATCGAGTGAGTGACAGAAGGGGAACTATTTCCATAAGCAGAACTGTATATTCTGCTGTGTTTTCTCAGTTATGTATGTAAAAAAGCCATTATTCTGTGGTCATCTTACATAAAGCTATCCCTAAACGCCAGGTATGACTAAGTGAACTGTGATTGATCACTTTACAAGCCATTCAGACAGTCTCTTCCTGTCTAAGTGGGCATTGCTTGCCAAAGGTCAGTGACTGTCACTATCTTTACAAGACTGACTAATAGTTTAACTCTGCATATTAAGCTAGGGGAATGAGAAAGTACATAATATATGAGATATTATGTATGAGAAATAGCACCTTAAAGGGTGTCAGAATGAGGATACTTACATTCTTTTTGTCCTCTGAGCCTTTCTTCCTCTCTTTATTGGCCATGATCACACCCACTCTAAGCGTGTCAAACACCGGATCAGTGCGGTTCTGCTGACCTACACATGTGTCATTCAAATTCAGTTAAGAAACATTGTATTGTGAAAATTAGTCTTTATAAGAAATATACTCATCACACCCACCAGGGTTATTAATCTCTTGATCATACAGAGGAGAACTGTATGCTCGTCTGAAACCAGGAGGCTGACACAAAGAGAGATAAATAGAGTATTAGTAAAAAACAATGATACTGACCATCAGATTGTACCATACACAGTATGTGTATAACACAATATAAAGCGATTGATAAAAAGTGATGTGATATCGTCTCACTATTTTGCCGAAGCATCTCTGGAACTGCACATATGACTGGCACGAGTGGTGAATGTTTGTCTTGCAGTTCTTGCAGCGCAAGGCAAATTTATTGTTGACTAAAAGAAAGAAGAGGAACAGAAATTATTTAGTACAACAAAATACTTTGTAAAAAGATTTATGTTTTGTAAGATGTAAACCAAATTTCCCATGAATCTCTTAAAGCAGGGATTCTCAAACTTTTTTGAACAAAGGGCCCCTGCCATAATTCCAAAACTACTCATGGATACATGACCAAATTGTCAACAAGAGTATGTATATTGTGTAATAAACCTCTAATATATTGTGTTTTAGACTTATAGTCAGTGACTTATAGTCAGTATTTTTATATTGTATCATCATTGCTGATTTGATTGTGATCATTCGCTCAGTAATTCTATTTAAAGCAGCAGCCCCGAAACGGGTGTCAGCCCAGCTTATTTCAGCTTTATACAAGGAAGTCCAGAAAATACTTGAACTGGATGTCATCATCCTGTCACCCAGCGCATGTTGCAGCCCTGAGGCTCTGGTGTCAAAAACAGATGAGGGCCCTGCCTTTGTATAGAGTTCTCTAAGCTATATAGTTGTTGTAGTAGTAGTAGTAGTAAATTGTAGGAGTAATGATAAAAATAGTAATAAATAATTACAAAAATAACAATAAAACAATTTTGACCATACTCTTCTGTGTGCTAATATATTTTAGATTGTGCTAATGATTTTTTTTAACTTCACAAGCACCAGTGCTAACACCTAAAATATTAAGCGTACAGCCATTCTTTTATGGAAGTAGCAGATTCATGATCTGAGAAATTACCAGACATCTGTTATCTTGGGTACATCATTGGAGGTGTGGTCATTATGTCAGGCTCTACCCTGTTTTTATTTTGTCATAGTTTTTTGTTGTGTTTCTGTGTGTTGTGTTTCTGTGTCCCGCCAGCCAGTTTGCCTCCCTGTCACACACTCTTGTTAGTATGTGATATCTTTTTAAGGTAGCTAGGCAAGACTGGTCTTCATAAGAACGTAAGTCCTATCATTGAGAAACACCATTATTTTGCCCTGTGTTTGCTAGTTCGTTTTGTTGCTTTGCCTGTTCTTGTTCTCTAATTCTGGTTGGGATTATTCCTTGTCAGTGCTGATTTCTCAGGGCCAGCAAAGCCTTCTCTGCTGGCCTAACATGCCAAATAAATAAATATTTTTCATCCTTTCATTCTCAATCACCTTTTTGCCTATGTATTTTTAATCGCTTTCCACTTTTAATTAATCTACAAACAAATAGAGAAAAACGAAAAGTTTATCCAGTCAGAATTTATTCCTTGATGCTTACAAGCAAAGTGTGACAACTGTTTCACAAATTACATGCCTGAAACAGCGCGTAAGTCTGAGCTCCACCCCGTCAGGCCTTCAGAATTTCTTCAGAATCCCTCAACAGTGTAAATGAATGAGCAACTAAAGTCAGATTGTCAGATTCATCAGCCATTCAGATTGATTTATTTGTTCTTGATGGGTGTGATCTTTAGGATATGTCCCAGTCAAGGCCTTCTAGCTGGTCTTGAGTGATGCAATCATGCTTTAAGTGATGTATGTAATTCAAGAGCAAAAAGCACGAGATCTTGCTGACGAGTAGGCTGTCACTGCCACATAATCACTGAGAAAGAGATCCTTATGGATTTAAAAACACGTGATGTTCTGCATGACCGTGTGATTGCTTAATTTATTAAACAGGAAAGGAGGACTGATTTTCACTTCAAGTAAATTGGTAAGTGCTTTTTGCATTGTTATAGCAACATCAGGAGTTTTCTCAGTGTAAATTAGGCTGCTTGAGCATTCAGTGTCGGATCAAGTCTTGAAAAGTAGTGCTGCGTTCCATTCAACTCGGAAAGTTGGATTTTACAACTTCCTTCTAGGAAAAGTGCAATGGAATGCATCTTAAAATCAGAATTACAACTTGTACGCTCGTGCAGAAATTCTCAACTCCAATATCGCCGAGATGCAGGTGCATGATGTCATACAAACACGTCGACACTCGAGAAGATATACAAAGTAACTGATAAACATTCACTTTATTAAGTAATATCGATAAATGAGTTTGTTTCCACATTACATGATATTAAAGCTTGTTTAATAAATGCCTGCAGAAACAGGTGTATAAAACATTATAATCTCTTTTGATAATCATACACCTGAAGCACAAATGCTAGCGCTGCAGCATTGTTTATCAGTTGGGTTGCTAGGAGACTCTCTAATGAGAGTCAAACCCCTGCTAAGCTAACAGGAGCATTGCAGTTTTGTTTCCTTAAACGTCATCTTCCGAATATTGGGGAATGGAATGCATTTATGGTCAGAGATATCAAGTAGGAATATCCCTCATCCAACTTGAATGGAACGCAGCATAACCGTGTACCCTGACTGAACATTTAAATAAATAAAATATTATTAGATAGATTTTTCCAGGTATTATAGACCTCCTTGGTAGATTCATATGAAAAATAATGATTTTTGAATGTCTGTTCGGGAGACGTTCATTTCAGAAAACAGTCATGCTGCAGTTAAAATTAGGCTTGCTTGAGCATTAAGTGTCGTTTCAAATTCTGGCTTTTGCGTGTGGATGTGTTTTTAAAATGTCAGTTGGTATTACTAGTTAGCTGCGACATAATGTATGATGCCCAAAGGCATAGAGTGTCTTATTCATTGTGAAACTGTGTTTTCATAATGGCATGAATCACACAGAAGGCCTAGACTTTAAATGCACGGCCCACCACTATTCCTTGTCTTTGTTTAATTACCTTGTTGGTTAGTTTGTCCTTAGTTCTTATTTTTATTTGACACTATAAATAAATCCCTCAGCTCTCAGGCTGTGTTTGAGTCCTCTCTTCCTGCACAACCCTGACATATTAATCCACAAGTAAGCATCATCAGGGGAGTCAAAGCCGTCTGGGGTCTGTTCTTTGCAGGCCTGGTTGGCTGTGATACCTGGGTCATTGACAAAAAAGGTTGTCCGAGGTGATAAAAATTAACAATCTTTTAAAAATCGAGTTTAAGACTCATGTCAAGTTAATAGAAATGTAATCTTTGTGTCTAATTTGGTTTCATAATTGTTTGAAAAACATTTATAGCATTTTCTACAAAAAAAAAAAAAAAAATTAATTAATTAATGTCATATGGTGTAACCATCAAGTTCTTTGCACCTTTAATACATGAGAGTGTACACAATTTAATCATTAATTAAAAAAAGTCATATCTTTACAAAATCATGAATTTTTGAGTCAAGAATATCAAGATGTTTTTGCAGGGTTACACCACATGACCTGAACAAAATGTGCCTTTTCATAATTTTTTTTTTAAACTTCACACATAGGCTTGAGGGTCTAAAGGGGTCTTCTCTGTTTTATGGTTTTTGCCAACATAAACAACAAAATGTCTACCTGCAGGTTGGTTACACCACATGACAAATTTGGTGGACAAAGGTTCAAATATTAAAATCTATTTTAAAACAGTTTTTTCTCTGCCTTTTTATTTTTTATTTTTTATTTTTTATACATTTTAAAGGGATTGTCATTTACTCATGCCTCATGCCTCATGCTATCCCAGATGTGTATGACTTTCTTTCTTCTGCAGAACACACACAAAGATTTTTAGAAAAGTATTTCAGCTCTGAAGGTCCATAAAATGTAAGTGAATGGTGACCAAATTTTGAAGGTCCAAAAAGCAAATAAAGGCAGCATAAAAGTAATCCATATAACTCCAGTGTTTTATTCCATGTTTTCTGAAGCAATGCAATCGGTTTTGGGTGTACAGTACCGCCGCTCCCTATATGCATATTACGCAGTCTGCGCAGGACACCAACTCCCACCTTACCCTAGAGAGGCACCAGAGACTCCACCGGCTGCCCTTCCTCGCACGTTATATGTTATTCAAGGACCCGATAAGTCATGGAAAACAGACGATTGCCTGTCAGCACGTCAGATTATTGCCTCGCCTACAGATGTTTAGATGATATAAAAATAAATCTGAGTACTGAGATACGTCAGGTACCCATCATGTAAATACCATGGTATGTATCAAAAGACCATCATATTGCCATCACTGTACCATGGTACTGTTACATCTGGCTACTTTTTTTGAAAGGACATTGTAAGAAACTTCAACTAGAAGATCATGTGAATACTTCAAATGTAATGCTTTGAATCGCATATTTACATTTATGCTACACAAGGCAATTTTAAAATACTGCTTCTAGACACCAGATTAAAATATATATATATATATACAGGTGCATCTCAATAAATTAGAATGTCGTGGAAAAGTTCATTTATTTCAGTAATTCAACTCAAATTGTGAAACTCGTGTATTAAATAAATTCAATGCACACAGACTGAAGTAGTTTAAGTCTTTGGTTCTTTTAATTGTGATGATTTTGGCTCACATTTAACAAAAACCCACCAATTCACTATCTCAAAAAATTAGAATACATCATAAGACCAATAAAAAAAACATTTTTAGTGAACTGTTGGCCTTCTGGAAAGTATGTTCATTTACTGTATATGTACTCAATACTTGGTAGGGGCTCCTTTTGCTTTAATTACTGCCTCAATTCAGCATGGCATGGAGGTGATCAGTTTGTGGCACTGCTGAGGTGGTATGGAAGCCCAGGTTTCTTTGACAGTGGCCTTCAGCTCATCTGCATTTTTTGGTCTCATGTTTCTCATCTATGGGGTTCAGGTCTGGTGAGTTTGCTGGCCAGTCAAGCACACCAACACCATGGTCATTTAACCAACTTTTGGTGCTTTTGGCAGTGTGGGCAGGTGCCAAATCCTGCTGGAAAATGAAATCAGCATCTTTAAAAAGCTGGTCAGCAGAAAGAAGCATGAAGTGCTCCAAAATTTCTTGGTAAACGGGTGCAGTGACTTTGGTTTTCAAAAAACACAATGGACCAACACCAGCAGATGACATTGCACCCCAAATCATCACAGACTGTGGAAACTTAACACTGGACTTCAAGCAACTTGGGCTATGAGCTTCTCCACCCTTCTTCCAGACTCTAGGACCTTGGTTTCCAAATGAAATACAAAACTTGCTCTCATCTGAAAAGAGGACTTTGGACCACTGGGCAACAGTCCAGTTCTTCTTCTCCTTAGCCCAGGTAAGACGCCTCTGACGTTGTCTGTGGTTCAGGAGTGGCTTAACAAGAGGAATGCGACAACTGTAGCCAAATTCCTTGACATGTCTGTGTGTGGTGGCTCTTGATGCCTTGACCCCAGCCTCAGTCCATTCCTTGTGAAGTTCACCCAAATTCTTGAATCGATTTTGCTTGACAATCATAAGGCTGCGGTTCTCTCGGTTGGTTGTGCATCTTTTTCTTCCACAGTTTTTCCTTCCACTCAACTTTCTGTTAACATGCTTGGATACAGCACTCTGTGAACAGCCAGCTTCTTTGGCAATGAATGTTTGTGGCTTACCCTCCTTGTGAAGGGTGTCAGTGATTGTCTTCTGGACAACTGTCAGATCAGCAGTCTTCCCCATGATTGTGTAGCCTAGTGAACCAAACTGAGAGACCATTTTGAAGGCTCAGGAAACCTTTGCAGGTGTTTTGAGTTGATTAGCTGATTGGCATGTCACCATATTCTAATTTTTTGAGATAGTGAATTGGTGGGTTTTTGTTAAATGTGAGCCAAAATTCACAATTAAAAGAACAAAAGACTTAAACTACTTCAGTCTGTGTGCATTGAATTTATTTAATACACGAGTTTCACAATTTGAGTTGAATTACTGAAATAAATGAACTTTTCCACGACATTCTAATTTATTGAGATGCACCTGTATATTATCCCATAGGAGCATGCCCTAATTTACATATATACATGTATAAAATAGCAAGTAGAATAAATACAAGGCATCATAATTAATAATAATACAATTTTAAAAGTTTTAAGTTTTATAAAAGCACATTGGCACACCAATTATGCCTTTATTGCTTGTCATAATGCTAGAAGGAAAGAGCAACATAGGTCTTATCAGTTTATCAGGCACACCATCAGCTCATATTCCAAGTACTTTCTAATAATTTTTTTTTATAGTTTATTCCTTTAATTGACAATCCAGCCCTCTTGAATTCCACTTATTTATTATTATAAATTATAAATTATGGATAATGTGATCTATTTGATTAAACTTAAATAGTTCACATGCATGCTTAATGTATAATAATGTAGATTATTAAAAAATTACTCCATTCAGATATTCCATACTCCATTCAATTTCAGTCAGCTATTTTTATATCCACATATTTTTTTAGCAGTCATCTCAAGCTTTCACAGCTGCTGCGTGTTTCTTTTTGCTGTGTAAATAGTGTTTAATTTTTTTATAATTTCATAGTGATCTATTGTGCTGTGTAAATTTTGTAATTCTTAATTCATAATTTCCATAATGTTCTCTTGATCTGCAGCGAAGAAATACAGTGCGCTTACTCTCTTAAATTTAACGCGATTGGTTGTTCGCTGCAAATGTAACTCATTCATGTGACATGCTTCAGGTTTAATCATGAATCAGGATCCAACTCTGAGTTGACCAAGAAGGTTTATAGTGAGCGTTGTGAGACTGCTGAACCTGTTTTAAACTGTTTTGGATCTGTCTATTTTTGTCAACCTGAAACCTACTCTGAAAATCTGAGTTTGTTCAGTTGGCTTTGTGAGACAGACCTTTGGTGTGAAATGTGAACTTACGAACAATCATTCGTGCGCAGACGTCACAAAACTTGGGTTTCTTGCAGTAGTGGTCCTTGAATTTGTGTGGTCTCTCGTTGACCTGGAGCACCGGCTCAGGGGTGGGAGGAGGAGGGGCTTCTTCTTCCTCGACCTCTTCATCATACACAAAATACACCTGTGGATGACAGACAGTGAGAAGTGTGTCTGTGTACATGATAGCAGTATTGGGAAAGCTGCTTTGAAACTTTAGCTTCCCAAGTTACACGCTACTTATAGCTAAGTGGATGAATTGGCTAAGTTCAGGCATGAAACTCAAGGTTCTTTGAACTTGTTATCTGTAAGCCAATCAGCTTGCTCATATGTAATATGTCAAGCCAATCGGCTCACATGGTGTAAGCTGATAGGTCATTTGACATGTAATCTGGTAGGCAATTAACTTGCCTAACATTTCAATTTGCTCAGTTTTTGTAAGTAAGCCATGTCACAGTCATGGTTTCTACAATATTACTGTAGCAAAACTTTCTTCTGACAACCAGAGTGAGGTTTCTCACTATGGGTAATACCTTGAGTGTGGTACATTTTTATTTGTATAGCTCTTTTCACACACATCGTTTCAAAGCAGCTTTACAGAAAATCATGCATTAACAAAAAATGAAACTGTAATATCTATAAAGTCTTAGAATGATCATTGTGTAGTTTGATTAAATATGATTGTAAATTGTGTATAAAAATTAAATAATAATTGTATTTAGAACTCCAGTGAGCAAGCTGAAGGTGACTGTGGCAAGGAACACAAAACTCCATAAGATGTTGGTTAATGGAGAAAAATAACAATTCTAGGATGGCAAAAGAGGAATCTGGGACCGGCTCGACAAACACGTAGACATTTAATAAACACTTTTCAGTGTGTAACAAAACAAAAACACGCACTGCTTTTCAGCCAGTTACGTATGAACATAAAGACACACAGACAGGCTTCGCGCGTCTCTCTCTGCCGCTGTCTACTCTCCTTAAATACTCTCGCCGCCCCTCACTGGAATGCGAGACCGGTGTGGCACACAGGTGGAACTCATTCACCACTTATCTTCCCGGCCTCTCTCTGCTCAGACACCGCTCGGCCCCGCCCTGCTCGCCATGATAACCTTGGGAGAAACCAGGCTCACTGTGGGGGCCAGTTCCCCTCTGGCTAACCACCATGAGTATAATGCCAATATTAGTTATTTATGTGCAGTGCAGATCATGGTTTAAGATTAGTAAACTAAGTAAGTGTTAAGGTCCAGTGTTTAAAACATTTTTTATGAACTGTAAGATTAATGAATAATGTCTTCTAAAGTCCATTCTGGAGTTGGTCACTGCTGTGATATGTTTGTCATTGCCATGGATAGATGTGATGTTATTATTTGCTTCCATGATAGGTAACTCCTGAAGCATTTCCCATAGTGAGGTGCAAAATGAATTAGAATTAATATTTTCCTTTGTAGCGCAACTGGTAGTGCGTTGCATCAGTTGCACGAGAGACCACAGTTCAATCCTCATTCAAACGAGGAGGTAATCATGTTTGAATAAACAATCAGTGTGATTTTTATCCCTAACATTGCATTTTGTCTCTACTAATGGTTAGGGGTTTTGGTTGGGGGGTAGATTAAATAAAATAAGCATTTCTCTTCACTGTTTTATACCCCTGTACAGCTGAAAATAATTATCTTTACAACGGGCTTCTGGCGACCTCTCCTGGATATAAATGGATGTCACGCTTGTTTATATGCTCTAAAACACTTACCGCTTTAGCCTCTGGGGGCAGTGTTTTAAAATTCGGTCAACGGATACCGATTTTGTCTAAAGAAAAATTTGCACATGCTTACTGATTTTTATGTGAGATCAGGCTGGTGAATCAGTTAGTCGTTTATGTGAACTAGTTTATTTACATAAACCGTCCAAAAACGGACTCACTAAACTGAGTTCCCAACGCTAAATATAAGGGATTCATTTATTTTAACAGATTCATTTACATGAACTGTCCAAAAGTACCATTTCACTTGATCATTTGATGGAAAATTATCTGTTGGATTTCCCAGTGCTACATGAGAGAAAGGACAGTTTAGGTGAGTGTGTTTGATTACTTCCTCAGCTCCATTCCTGCATTCACAATACAATGTTATGTCACTGACAAATGTAGCATTTTGTGACTCGACACCACTACTTGCTGGAAAATGTAGCTTATGCTACTGGAAAAGCTACCCTATTGTGAAAATAGATGAGCTACTTTAATGCTACTGAAAAAAAGTAGTTTAGTTAGTAGTGTCACTACTTTTTAACTTCTTCCCAACGCTGCATGATAGAGAGAGTTAGAGAGAGAGACAGAGAGAATTATTGACAGACATACTGTGTTGTCTTCCTCCTTTACAACATTGTCTGGTGCTGGAGGGTTATCATGAATATCCAGCGAGTCTTTATCCTCCAGTCTGAAACACAATCAACATTTACCCAGAGTAAATGGACAGTTTACACTCAACACATTCCTCAAAGACTGTATGAGCTGTGGAAACACTCACTGGTCATACTGAGCCATAAACACTGCTTGATTGTCAATAGTCAGTCAGAAATCAGCACCTGCACAATCATCACACATTACAATATGATGCTCTTTGTTCATGAATAATGTCATCATTTCTACCAACACACCAAAATGAACATAAAAAGATGAATATGAAGTCTATTACATAAACTTACAATTTAACCAATTGATAACATCACTGCAAAGTTTTTTTCATCCATTCAGTGTCAGAATAAGGATTGGGATATCAATGGCCCTGTCCCAAATGGCACACTTGGTGTGGACTTGTGGTCTCATGGCCTACATTTGCGCGTCCCCCGAGAAGTCCACAAGACTGTATGGTGTCCCATTTGACATTTTAGCACTCAGAAGGGTGTTCACGAATGCCTCCTTTTCGGCCTCGGTGCATTCTTTGGCTAAGAATGCAATGGTGCGAGCTCCTAGCGGTCTACTACCTAACAGTCCCTGCTGCTGATTCAGAGTGTCTGTGCCAGAGGAAAAAACATGGCGGACGAGGCGATGTCAGTTGCAGATTAAATAGTTATTTCAAAAATAGTTTTTTCCTGATTGTCAATGACGTATCACTTGCTTTTCTTGTGTAAATAGTATCACTTTTTAGTCTATTATGTATCATTTGTTCAAAACTTTGTTTTATTCAGTTTTCCAGAGATTTAATTACTCCTGTTCAGTTTTGATTGAATAGTTTTTCTTTAGGAAGTTTTACATTCATAAAAGTAAGCATCTTAACACTAAACCTTTGTTATCGTTGTTTCAAAGAGGATTTCAGAATTATTGTGAGTCTCTAAAATATCAAGACAGGAGAGAATACTTTTGTGCACACAGCTGTAGCTTGTAAGATTGCTTATATTGGGGGCCTGGGTAGCTCAGCAAGTAAAGACTCTGACTACCACTCCTGGAGTCGCGAGTTCGAATCCAGGGTGTGCTGAGTGAGCACATGGTGAGTTGTGCATGGAATAGTATGAAGCCTCTACACATGCTATGTCTCCGCAGTAATGCGCTCAACAAGCCACATGATAAGATGCACAGATTGATGGTCTTAGACGCAGAGGCAACTGAGATTCGTCATCTGCCACCCAGATTGAGGCAAGTCACTACACCACCACGAGGACTTAGAGCGTATTGGGAATTGGGCATTCCAAATTAAAAAAAAAAAAAAGCTTGCTTATATTTATTGATATTGCAACGTTCGGTCTACCGACGATATATATATACAGTACCTGAAGAAGTGTGGCTGTGTCTATAAATATAACATTTTGCAATCTATGGCAGTGTGTGAGACACATGTTCTCCTTTCTACAAATTTGACTGTTCTAAGCACCTGCCTGCAATCACCCAGGTATCTGAATCATGTTTATATGTTCTATAAATATTTGAATGATGGGGTTTTGTTTTTGTTATATGTGCGCTTTGTTTTTTAGAGGTTATTGATTAAATTGTGTAAAGCTTTATTATCAATGTGTTGCTTGGAATCATTTAATAAAAGCAAATATCCAAGAGTTAGTTTAGTGTGTTCCTTATCTATCATGACTTGACTTTTCAAATAATAATTTATAAAACTGTATGCATTTGAAAAATAACTTATAAAAGTGCTTCATCTGATTGAAGTCTTGAAATCTGTCCCAAATGCATGCTTTTACAACCTTCATGGTCTTGCTGACTAGCACCCCAATGATCTGCACTCACTTACGTCACCAAATTCCAGAGGAAGAGGAGGGCCGTAAGGGCTTAGGGTGTCAGTTGTGACAGGGCCAAGGTACTTTGTTGCAGTACACATATTTTGGTAACAATTTACATTAATGTTCCCTTTGTTAAGGGTTTATAAAAGGGTTCATTAATGACTAATAAATGCACCATAAATCATTGATATGCAGTTATAAGAAATTTGAATAAAAAGGGCGACTTTAATGCAATACTTGACGAATATATTGAGCCATTTTAACTCAGATGTTACACATGCTTAATTAACACACTTATTCAAACTAATATTAATAAAAACATTAAATGTCATCATTCATGAGTTATGTCACAATGTGGCAGAAATCGAATATTATTGTGAGAGTTAAAGGAGGTATTATGTCATTTTGTGTTTATATTAATTACTGTAATGTCTTGACTCACTTGTGTTGTCACTTTCCTTGTCACATTGATGTCAGAAGAATGGTTTTACCTAGTCCTTGTTTCCTAAAGTCAAAAACACTTTTCAGCGCTTCATTCTCATTCACAGCATATATCATATAACAAAGCCTGATGATGACCATTAAACCATACTGAACTTTATGTACATTATGTACACAGGTTTCTAATGTTGGCAACTTCTTAATAAAATCTTCATATATGTCCACTTTACATTAAGGTACACTTTAATAAGTGTTATTAAGCATTTAAAACATTTGAGGTAAAATGGCTCACTATTTGTCAGATATTGTACGAAAGTCACCTTTTTATGCATGTTGTTATAATCGCATATAAATGATTTTTAATGCATTTGTAATTGCATTAAAAATGTGAATGCCCCTCATTGTCAACTTTAAAAAAATAAATCATAATGATTTTACAGGAACAGTAGCAGTCATTTTGAATAGCATATACAGTAGCTGAATGGCAAACAAAGAAGTGAAGCTCATTGCAAATGTTAGTCAAAATATGCTGTATAATAGCATGCCCATATAATGTAGTAGTATATTGTAAATATCTGTCCGATCAATTAAATTAGCTTGTCTAACACACACACTCTCACTATTTCTATTCCTGGGCCAGAAACTCTTGTGACCACCAAAATTAGGATATCTTGCTAGGCAGACTTTCTCTAAGCTACATATTGAAAATATGTTAATATAATCACTTTTAAATGCTCACATTCTCATTAATAAAAGTATTGTTCATAAATAATTGGACCTAAACTAATTTAAACATACATACCTGTTTATGGTTTACGCTTTACTGAAATCCAACGTCTTGAATAAGTTTAGTTCAAAGACTTTGTTCAATAACACGTTACGTTTATGTTTATATTAGGTTTATAAGTTAATGTTAACTCATTCACAACCAGACTGATCTGAACTGGGGAACAAATACTTGTGCGGATATGTGAGTGACACTGTGAGTGGTTTAAACAGATGCTGGATGACCCAGCCCCACGCACCCCCTCCCCTCTCACTGACAGACATGCACATATGCAGTCGGTTCATGAAGTCGCCTTACAGATTCGTTATCAGTTTGTCTGGATGCACCAAGGGCCCGAGGCATAACAGAGTGACTGGGACAAGGGCAATGTCACAGAGTGTTTTATTTTCCAAAGGTGCAAAAGAAAGGTGTTTCCTGGTAAAAGTTCACTGCATTTACAGTGTATAAAGATCAAAAACGAACCTGAGGTATTATAGGCTTACAAAACATACTGTATTTTTAGAGGACAGGGAGTCTGTCATACAGGGAATTTATTTCCTGGAATAGTCTTGCGTTCCATCACAATACCTTTATCCATCCCTTATAAAAATTAACCATAGTTTAAGTACAATAACCATACTTGAACAATGGTATTTGTAGTAAAACCATAGTAACCAAAAAATATATCATTGTTTAACTACAGTAACTACAGTTTAACTATGATATTTGTAGTAAAACTATAAATGCAAAATGTACTATGGTTTTACTACAGTAAACATATATTAACCATGATATTCATTATAAAACCATAGTAATAATACAGGAAAACCATGGCATTATGGTAAAATATATATATATATATATATATATATATATATATATATATATATATATATATATATATATATATATGATATATATATATATATATATATCATTCTGCCAAAAAACATGGTTAGTTTTACTATAAGTACACCATGGTTAATCTTTGGTACATGTACCATGGTTTTAAAAAATAAAGGTTAAATGGTTACCGCAGGTCTACTGTAATGGAACAATGGTTCATTTTCATAAGGGTGTGTTTTTTTTTGGTGGAAACCATGGTTTTAAAAGCCATACTTGTATCACAAATTAACCATGTTGTGACTATAGTAAAGCTGTATTTACCATGTTTTTTGGGCAGAATGATTATGGTTTTGATTTTCCTGTATTAATACTATGGTTTTACTATGAATATCATGGTTACAATATAGTTACTGTAGTAAAACATCATACATTTTATGGTTACTATGGTTGCACTACAAATTGTCTTGTTTATGACTGTAACATTGGTTCCCTGAAAGTAGGGAATGAGACCAGGTATGAAATTAACTTTTTTGCCCACCAGCCACAGTGGTGGGTTAATGCCCAATTTTACCAGCCACTTTAATTTTATATATACAGCTCTGGAAAAAATTAAGAGACCACTGCAAAATTATCAGTTTCTCTGGATTTACTATTTATAGGTATGTGTTTGAGTAAAATTAATATTTTTGTTTTATTCTATAAAGTACTGACAACATTTCTCCCAAATTCCAAATAATAATATTGTCATTTTTTGGAGAAAAAAAAACTGGTCAAAATAAAAAAAAAGATGCAGTGTTTTCAGACCTCGATTAATGCAAAGAAAACAAGTTCATACTTCATTTTTAAACAACACAATACTAATGTTTTAACTTAGGAAGAGTTCAGAAATCAATATTTGGTGGAATAACCCTGATTTTCAATCACAGCTTTCATGCGTCTTGGCCTGCTCTCCACCAGTCTTTCACATTGATGTTGGGTGATTTTATGCCACTCCTGGTGGTTCTCACTCTCGGTGCGGCGCATGGTGAGTTGTGCGTGGATGCCACAGAGAATAGCGTGAAGCCTCCACACGCGCTATGTCTCCACGGTAACACGCTCAACAAGCCACGTGATAAGTTGTGCGGATTGACGGTCTCAGACGCGGAGGCAACTGAGATTCATCCTCTATGCCACCATGAGGACTTAGAGCACGTAAGGAATTGGGCATTAAAAAGAAAAAAGAAAAAAGAAAAAAAAGAAACACACTTGATTATATTTTGAAAAACAAATGAAAGAAAAGCCGTCAATGCACGTGTCTGATTCGCAGTGTCTGATTCGGAGCGTATTCTGAGGGTTATTTGCGATTTGACACTCGCTATTTCTTCTCTGTCAGTCATCTTGAAACAGTTTGCAAGAATAGTGTCATTTATAAACACAGCATATGATCTCAGACCATCTCAGGATACATACACAAATTACATGCAACAACATTGGGACTACAGGTGAATTGTCATCATAATTCAGTACAGCCTCAGAAATTGTTCTTGAACAAGAAGTTTCTTTTCTGTGCTTGTCTACTCTTTAGCCTCCATTTGTATGTTGCAAAATTATCATTATGATAATATATATATATATATATATATATATATGCAAAGAAAAAAGTTCATACTTATTTTTAAACAACACAATACTAATGTTTTAACTTACGAAGAGTTCAGAAATCAATGTTTGGTGGAATATTCCTGATTTTCAATCACAGCTTTCATGTGTCTTGGCATGCTCTCCACCAGTCTTTCACATTGCTGTTGGGTGATTTTATGCCACTCCTGGTGCAAAAATTCAAGCAGCTCATCTTTGTTTGTTGGAGCTACTTGAATTTTTGTGCCAGGAGTGACATAAACCCCCTGCTGGCCTCCCTAATACCTCTTCCAGATTCCTCCTCAAGGGAATTTCCAACGGGGGAGCATCCAACAGCTCTACCAGCTCTGGGAACCAAGGATGTTTGGGCCACTCCAGCGCATGGTTTCCAGCAGCATGGTTTCCCTGTCTTCCCGAACCTTGCACAGCTCCTGGTGTAGTAAGAGGGCAGGGGGTAATGCATATTTGAGTTTTGCTGTGGACATGACATGAAACAGAAAGGGAGAACAAAATAACCCACTCGCTGTTCAGGGGTGCACTTACAAACTATGAAGTGATTAGTTAAGTTTCTAGAGCAAGAGAGATGTTATTGTGACCCTGAAGAGAAAAATTCTAATGAAAAATTCTGATGAAATAGCACTGTGCTCCATTTTATATGCCCGTGATGACGCTCGCATAAGGAGCGGAGTGCCAAGCGCCATCTGCCAATCCAGAGGGTTTCAGAGTTTGTCACTCCTGGGAGGAGTTCCCATTGCATCAACTCTCAAAAACAACAACATAGCTAACTTTCTTTGAAGCTTCATATTATTAGATACTAGTCAAATTTTCACTCAGTATCCATACTTTCACTTAAGCATAATTTCAGAGTACTTTTTACACCCCTGCTGACGCGCTGTCAAACTGCGCAATGGGCTGCCGGTTTCTTCCACAGTTAACGAGACTGTCCTCGCTGCCGACTGTAGCGCGATGACGTAGTGGACGTAGTCGATTTCCATGATGTGCTGGATGTTTTTAATGTGCACGCCCACAGCTACATAATGATTCTCTTTACAATATTTTGTTATTGAGTGTTGTCGTCAGTATGGCATATAGCCTATATCCAGTTTTGTTTGACAGGTTAGCTATATTCGCCTAGTGAATAACTAAAAGTGAGTAGTTTAACTACTGCCAGTAGATCTGTGTCTATATAAGATTTAATGTTTAATAAATTCATCCATATAATAAATGTTTGTTTTTCTCTGGCAGCTTCAAAGTTTGATGTTTATTTTAAATACTGGATATATGAAATGTTTTGTATTTTATCTCCACAAAACTGCTCTACTTGTGCCATAATTTATATAACTTCTTTTTGGCAATAAATATCTACTAGCCTACCCATTTTTATTTGTCCTTTTTGTTTTGAAAGGTTTAGAGACTGAAAAGATCCATCTGTAACTCTTGTCTTATAGAGACGTTGTTTCATAGATGTGTAGAAGCAGTCATCGGCATGTTATAATCATTAATGTATGAATGACATAAAGGCTATATACTGTATGTCTTTGTCCTTCTGTAATATACGTGACAGAGTATAAAATACGATTTTAATCCCAAATCAAATTAAAGAATAAATAGGACTGTATATGTTTTCAAAACTGAATAAAAAATAAAAATAAAAACAAAGAAGTGTTAAAGAAGTAAAAGGGGGAAAAGATCCACTTGAGCCTTTTAAAAGTTCTATAGCACTGCAAGAAATAGCATCCATGACAATAGCGAAATCCCTAGGAGTGACCGGAATACAGTACTTTGCCAAAAACCATACATATTTATAAGCTGAGAAACCAAAAGAATATTATTGTTGAACCAATCAGGAAAAAATAAAGTCTTATTTTTATATTGTATATCCTGGTTATTCCAAATAAAATAATGGTGGGGACTAAAATTATGTTTGTAAATTAAATGCCAGGCCAAGAGTACCTGCTTATGGAAATGTGACAATTCAATAGGTAATTTAGAAATACTATAATTGCATAATAAGAAAAAGGAGAGACCACCCACTTTAGAGAAAATATATTTGGGAATGGCATTCCACATAGATTCAGGGTCATTTAAGAATTGCCTTAACCAATTTATTTGAAATGTATAGTTTAAAGAAGAAAAGTCAAGAAAATGTAGGCCCCCATGTTCATAGCTGTTTATAACAACAGATTTTTTAATGTAGTGCCTTTTGTGTCTCCATAAGAAATTAAAAAGCATTTGGTCAATCTCTGCACAGACAGATTTATCCACATGCATTGAAAGAGCAGGGTATGTCAATCTAGAGATACCCTCAGCTTTAGAGAGAAGAGCCCTTCCTCTTAGTGACAAATCTCTTTGTAGACAGGAATTCAATTTCTTCTTAGCTTTTGCAACCACTGGATCATATTTTAAGCTACTTCTCATACTATCACCTTTGCAAATGGTTACACCTAAATAACTCACTTGAGACTTATACAGGAATATTATACAGGGATGAGGCAGAACAAGATTTTATAGCGAGCAATTCGCATTTATCGAAATTCAAAGTTAGACCAGAAGCTTTGGAAAAGACCTTAATATAACTAATAGCAACAGGTATCTGTAAATCATCTTTCAAAAAAAGTGTGGTGTCGTTAGCTAGTTAGCTTACAAGAATATGTTTATCAGCTATATTAATTCCTTGTAATTGGCTATTCAGCAGAAAAGACGTGAGAAGTTGAGCAGCTATTAAGAACATGTAAGGCGAGACAGGGCAGCCCTGACGAACTCCTCTAAACTCTCCGAACCTAGGAGAAGTACCAGAATTAATTTTAATTGAGCAATTGCCGTTTTTATATAGCATTCGAATAATTTTACAGAAGGGATCACCAAAGCCAAATTTGTAAAGGGACTGAAAAAGGAGTTCGTGCTCATGGGAATCAAAAGCGTTGTAAAAATCTAAAAAGAGAATCAAGCTTTTTTCTGTAATCAGCTCATTATAGTCTAGCTAATCTAGAACAAGGCGTATATTGTTAGCGATATGTCTTTTTGCGATAAGGCCAGACTGAGCTTCATCTATAATTGTGCCCAACACATTTGAGTCTTTTGGCCATTATTAGAGCTAATACCTTATAATCATTGTTTAAAAGACAGATTGGGTGCCAATTATCTATCAAGAGAGTATCTTTCTTAGGTTTAGGTATTAAAGTGAGGAACCCCTGTGATAAGGTAGGTGGGAGTATTTCCGAATCAGTACTCTCTAAATAAGTCTCAAGCAAGAAAGGCGCTAATTCTTGAGCAAAGCTTTTATTAAATTCGGCTGTCAGCCCATCCATACCTGGAGACTTATTGTTCTTAAGAGCATCGATAGACTCAAATATTTCGACAAGATATATCATTATCACAAGCACTCTTTACATCATTAGATAATGTCTTAATGTCCTTTAAAGACTGGAAAAATAGAGAAGCTGAGTTCTTACAAAATTTTGATTTATAGAGATTAGAACAGAAGTTTGCACAAAAAGAACCAATTTCTTTAGAATCAGATGTGACAATACCATTGATTTTCAGAGAGTTAACCGTAAAGTTCTTAGCATTATGATTTTCCATCCAAAAGAAATATGCTGAACTTTGCTCTCCTTGCTCTAGCCATCTTCTTCTCCAGCGAATAAAGGAACCATCTGCTCTATACTTATACAATGAGCCTAAATGAGTTTGCAATTCAGCCAGGTCTATCATTTCTGCATCCAACAAGCCATCCAGTTCTTTTTTGGGGAGAGTCATTATTTTAGAAAGACAGTCTCCTCTTCATATCTTTTAAGTTTAGCTAACTGTAAAACATGGATTTAATCCACTAGTAATGGATGTCCGTGACATAGTAGATAAAATCCACCACGTCATCGTGCTACGGTCCGCAGCGAGGACCTCTTGGAGTCAACGAGCCGATCTCCACAGTATGAGACACAAATGTTGTTTTCCTCCAGGGGGCGCTCGGCGGCTCAATGGATCAGTCCTCCGTGTGACCGCATTTAAATTACAGGCAAATGTGTGTCTTACTGCAGACATTTCTACATTAGAATGTATAATCTTTTGAATCCATTCCAGTTCAAAGATTGGTACCTAAAATCCAAACAGAAATTATCCTCAGAAACCTCTTTAAAATTATTAAATAATATGCCGTATTTAGTAATCACAAACGACTGTGATTGGTCCATCCCGACCCGCGCTATGAAAAGGAACAAGTATCACGTGACAACACCGCCTATTCGCTCTTTCGCTGAAAATGCGCAGTGTAAAGTTACAATTATAAGATTATAATGTAAAGACATCGTCTGAGCCGCTAAGCCCCGCCTGTTTTGACCAAGTGCTTCACGAGAATCGTCCTTCAGTGTGAGTGGTCCAGACTGACACGCCCTGCCTCCGCCGCATCCCTCATGACAACAGCAGCATCCTTCGCTATCACATCACTGCGACCGCCGCTTCACAACAATAACGACCGGATCAGCAGCTGATCGCTTTAAAGGGAAATCCTCATAAAGTTCAAGGACAATATATTTCATAGCTGCAAAAGATTAGTAATCCAAGGATTTCAGCAGCATATACATTCTTGTATCGACGGTCAGCCGCCATTTGCTTGAGTTTAGGCAGTTGCGCTATCATCTTCTGCTTTAATCTATATATCATCTTCTGTTTTAATATTCAGATAATATATCGAACGAGATCATGACGGACGCAATATCTGAGTGTAATATTAAAGTGCTCTGCCGCTTCAGGCCCTTGAATCAGTCCGAGGTCCTGCGCGGGGACAAATTTCTGCCCACATTTCAAGACGACGACACCGTCATCATCGGAGTAAGAATGAGGCTTTATCTCACATCATACACACATATGCTGATTCATAGACTGAATGTATAATTACAGTGATGAAAAGCAGATTGGATCAGTATGACGTCAGCACATATAGGCTACTATAGAGGCTGTGGGCCCGTTTCGTATCATAATTTGTTTATATATATATATATATATATATATATATATATATATATATATATATATATATATATATATATATATATATTTGTAAATTGGCTGTATGTTTGTGTTTGATATATATTAGTGCGTATACGTAGTAGGGTATACAATAATGTAATTTTAATGTATAGTTGTGGATGTCAGTGATGTTATTCTACAGTCTGTGTTTAGGCCCTTACAGGCCATTTCTGTATGACCTACGTTTAATATTTACGTGACTGATTTTGTGCCCTGACCTGAATTTGAATAAGTAGTTAAATAGAGTAACACATAATAAAAGCATAACATTATGGGTGAATCTCACACACCTGTCAAGAACATGTCCAGCTGATAGAAAAATAAAGAAAAAATAAGAAATTCTATTTTTAAGTATATTTTAAGAACATTAACACAATATTTTGGCAATTATACATAGGCCTACATTTTCCCCCAATCCCCCAACATACGCACACACACACAAACACACACTCAAGCAAATTCTCATTAATGTAATACAACAAATCTAATTGTCTTAAATGAAGACAGGGAGTGGCTGATCATGGGTATTCTTTGACTAAGGTGAAAGAAGTAAATAAATAGATAACACAGATATGATACTAGAGTTGTGTAAATGTTTATAGTGACAGGACAAATGAAGCTGAATTTACAGTATGTGTCAACATTAATATTATGTGATATGTGGGATAGATGATCAGGGTGTGGTAGAGGGTGACGATGACATTTAGAATGATTTGCTCATGATAACCTATTGAATATTGAATGATTTATTTTAGTATAAGGTGCCAATATCTGTTTGGACTAATAGATGGAAATTAACATAGACGTTTTTATACTTGTTTTGAGAATTTTATGCAGTGTGTAGCATATAAGAGTGCCACAAACTGTAGAAATATTGAAAGTGGATAAATAAATAATAGCTATATTCCCTGATAGCACACGTACATCACCCAGACATCTATTTGATGTGTGTATTTACATCTGGAAGACATATTTTTTACGTCGTTTGCTCATCTGCAATACATCTAAAAGACGTATATCAATAAGTATGTCTCGGATGTCTATAAGACATTCATCAGATGTCTTTGAGACGTTTATGATTTAGAATGTTTGTAAATCTGATCTTTTGTAGATGTTTGGCAGATGTTAATTAGATTGTATTTCTTTCCAAATGAAAGATTTGAAACAGACGTTAACATGATTTTAGTGTGATAAAATTGCTTACTAACCTTTTCTAAAGTTATATGTTTACGCTGTAAACATTAAAACCCTAAACGACTGTAAAAACAATTTGGACAACTTTACGGCTTAAATAATACACAAGTTTTAATGGAAGAATTAATGTGTGCTTTTCTAAAATTATAAGTTTCTCATTTCTGCATTTAAACCTTCCAAAAGTTTGCCTCATTCACTTCCATTGTAAGTGACTCACTGTAACATGGATTTTTGCTTTTTTTAAAAAAAAAAAAAAGGAGGAGTGTATCGAAATAATTTTTTGTGGTATATACATTATGCAACAAATGCTTTCGACTGAGCTAAACTTGTATTGAGCCCTGAATTTTCCTCTAAGAAGTTTACCTGATAAAATAGAAGGTTTAGCCCTTGATGTGTATGTACTTCTCTCTGTCCCTTTGAGTGTGTGTGTGTGTGTATGTGTATGTAAATGTGTGTGTGTGTGTGTATGTGTATGTGTGGGCAGGTTTAAGTGGTTTACGAGGACTTTCTTTTAGGTTACAGACTGGTAATTACAAGGGTATAATGCTATAAATGTGGTTTATGAGGACATTTCTAGTGTCCCCATAATTAAATCACTTAAAAAACATACTAAACAATGTTTTATTGAAATGTAAAAATGCAGAAAGTTTTTTGTGAGGGTTAGGTTTAGGGGTAGGGTTAGGGTTAGGGGATAGAATCTATAGACTGTACAGTATAAAAATCATTATGTTTATGGAGAGTCCTCATAATGATAGCTGCAACAACATTGTGTGTGTATGTGTGTGTGTCTGTGTAAATGTGTGTGTGTCTGTGTAAATGTGTGTGTGTGTGTATGTATGTGTGTGTGTGTGTCTGTGTAAATGTGTGTGCGTGTGTCTGTGTAAATGTGTGTGTGTGTGTGTGTGTGTCTGTGTAAATGTGTGTGTGTGTGTGTGTGTGTGTGTGTGTGTGTGTGTGTGTGTGTGTGTGTGTGTGTGTGTGTGTCTGTGTAAATGTGTGTGTGTGTATGTGCTTGTGTGTGTGTGTGTGTGTATGTATGTGTTTGTCTGTGTAAATGTGTGTGTGTGTCTGTGTAAATGTGTGTGTGTGTGTCTGTGTAAATGTGTGCGTGTGTCTGTGTAAATGTGTGTGTGTGTGGGCAGGTTTAAGTGGTTTACTAGGACTTTTTTTAGGTTACAAACTGGTAATTACAAGGGTATTATGCTATAAATGTGGTTTATGAGGACATTTCTAGTGTCCCCATAATTCAAATAATTTTAAAAACATACTAAATGATGTTTTATTGAAAATGTAAAAATGCAGAATGTTTTTTGTGAGGTTTAGGGGTAGGGTTAGGGTTAGGGGATAGAATCTATAGTTTGTACAGTATAAAAATCATTATGTCTATGGAGAGTCCTCATAATGATAGCTGCACCAACATGTGTGTGTGTGTTGGTGTGTGTGAAATATCTCTTTTTTTTTGCCGCAGGGTAAATCTTATGTGTTTGATCGTGTGTTTCCCACCAACACCACCCAAGAGCAAGTGTACAACACCTGTGCTAAGCAGATCGTCAAAGGTCAGTGTGTGTCAGGCCATATCATATACAGTATATCTGAGCCATAATATACTGTATATAAAACTGACTGAAATTTTTGCCTGTGTTCGAACTTTTGTTTACATCAATGAATATGCTTGTCAATATTTGTTATGTAGAAGAGTATTTTGCAGAGAAATTAACTCTCTGATGTTTCCCATGTGTGTGTGTGTGGACATGTAGATGTGCTGGGAGGTTACAATGGCACAATCTTTGCTTATGGACAGACCTCCTCTGGGAAGACCCATACCATGGAGGTAAAACATGTCCACTCATCTCCAAATTATATTTGAGATTATATTTTATATTAAGATATTTTTCTTTATGACATATTATTACATTATTTAGCACTTCAGTGAAATGTGAATGACATTCAAAGGTCATTTTTAATTGACAAAATGACTGATATGGCACATATTGTAGCTAGAGATCTACTGATACTGATTTTTTACAGCCAATTGTGATACAGATCATTTTTAAGTTTACATGTCCAATAATCAATTTGCAGAACTGATATTTAATAACAACTATTAAATCATTAGACTACAAAAATGAAAACATAGTAGATATTAAATATATATATATTAGCACATACATTATATTATCCTATGAGTATTTAAATAAGAATCATAAAATTAATAATTGTATATATAGATAGATAGATAGATAGATAGGTAGATAACAGAACTATTATCATATGTATTTAAAAAAAATGACTACCAATCAAGCAGAAAAGTGTAAATATCTACCATCAGTCTATCTCTACACATAGCCTACTATATTCGTAAAAGGCTTTACGTTTCCATGGAACTGGGATGAATTTTGATAAGAAACTCAGAGTTTGTCTGTGACACCACCCGCAGGGCAAATTGCATGACCCACAGCAGATGGGCATCATTCCCCGCATCGCTGAGGACATCTTCAACCACATCTTCTCCATGGATGAAAATCTGGAGTTCCACATCAAGGTAAAAGAAAATACACATATAAAGGAACAATTTTTCTGGAATACAAATTGTACAATGGAATACAATGAAAACAAATGAATCTGTAAAAAAAAGAAAATAACAATAATATTGACAATCCATTTAAAATTTTGATCACACGCTCTCAAATGTGTGTTTGCTCAAAATCAGGGTTTGTCTTTCTCAGGTCTCCTACTTTGAGATATACATGGAGAAAATCCGAGATCTTCTGGATGGTTTGTGGAATCAAAAGTTGTGCATACAGAATTCAGTACAGTAATATTTGTATCCCTCATTGTGTTTCCTTGCTCTGTCATTTGTTTTTAGTCACTAAGACCAACCTGTCTGTGCATGAGGATAAGAACCGCGTCCCGTATGTGAAGGTGACCGATCACATCCACCAGCAACACATATTTTAATGATGATGATAAAACATTTATTATTTAATTTATAAAAAATTATATCAACAGAAACCAAGTAAAACTGTCCAGTGTAAAGGCATTATGAGTGTGTCATGAGATTGTGTGTGTAAATTGTTGTGTAAACAGGGCTGCACCGAGCGCTTTGTGTCAAGTCCTGAGGAGGTCATGGACGTCATCGATGAAGGAAAGTCCAATCGACACGTTGCTGTCACCAGTGAGTGATTTGGACATTTAGACTTCATTTACTGTCAGAGCTGTAGCCTAGCGGGCTGTACTCATGACATGTAATGCAGATGCATCAAGGGTGATCTGAGTTTGATTCCCAGCTTGTGAGGTCCTTTCCTGATCCCACTCCCTCTCTTCTCCCCTATCATTTCCTGTCACCTCTCCACTGTAATCTGTCTAATAAAGAAGAAAAAGACAACAACAAAAAAAAATAATTTACTCACCATAATTTTGTATTTTTCCCACCACCGAAAATGACGCTAGCAAGGTCCTTGGTTCAAAATGACATAATATGCACTCAGCATCATGGTAGACATAATGCAACAGTATATGTCCTTCAGTTTGACAATATAGCACAACAGTCTTGTTCCAGAAGTAAAAATCCCTTTCATTTTCTCCATAGACGAATTGATTTTTAATGATAACTTAAAAACCATTAAAGACAGACCTACCATGAGCTAAGAGGTTATCAATCAACGGTAAATGCTTCTGTTAAAGCCATCAGCCCACTTTATTCATCTTTATTTTTAAAAATCATGTTTAATAGTGGAATTTCTGGTGAAGAACTACACTACTCATGACACTGAATGATCCCACAATCCACCAATCAGAAAATTGCAGCAAACAAGGCACAGCAAAAGAGCTCTGCAGCGATCACCCTCTCCAATGACACACTGTGAATTATGCAGTCGAGTCGCTCTCCCTACACTCTCAAACTACATATACATTTGTATTTATCTGAATATTTTGCAATAAATCTAAAATATATTGATTCTATACTTTAAATCAATATTTTTTATTTGTATTACTTCATTCGCAATGCTTCGATGGATTGTTGTTTATTTCCCTAATGAAAGACGTAAAATACACAGTCTTGCACCTTTGTCTTTTGGTCTGATTTTCTCATACTTTTTTGAAGTTTGTAACGTTGGGATTCACCTCAGAGCTGGTTGGATTTGTTCATGGCTTACAACTCTTTCATGAAGGATTTTATGAAATCCCCATGGAAAAAATGAACGGGAAAAATAGTTCCGGAACCAAGCACAGCACAAATCTAAATCCAAAATCCTCTCTCTGTCAGATATGAATGAGCACAGCTCTCGCAGTCACAGCATCTTCCTGATCAACATCAAACAGGAGCATGTGGAGACGGAGCAGAAACTCTGTGGAAAACTGTACCTGGTGGATCTGGCTGGCAGTGAAAAGGTCTTGAGTCTTTCTTTGTTATTATATGAAAAAAAAAAAACTTTAAATCTACATCTTTAAACAGAGCACGTCTAGGTAATATAACAGAATGAGTAATGTTATAATTAAGCAGTAATCTACCATGGGCAGTGCAGACTGCTTTTCACTAAGCATTTGGAACCTTTTAAATTCTATTTTGTTTTTGTTTATTTACTTCAAGGGAATTCAACTAAAATAACTTAATTTAATTAACACCTTTTTCTACAGATTTCTAAAGGGCTAGATATTCTGAATAACCCATGAGTTGGCCACTTTACAGAAAACACTCATGTGAAACAAGGCTTCAATCAGCCCTAGGGAATGCACGTTTCAGTTAAAAGCATATTTAGCACATTTAATGTCCCGAACACGAAATGAATATCATTAAATGTGCTTTAAATTTAGGTTGGGAGGCTACCGAAAAATTCAGATTCGATATGGGACACATAATTTAATCTTTAAATACGGGATGGGATCCCATATATTATGGTACGGGTGGCAACCCTTTCTGCTGCGCTGAGGTTCCAGATGACAAATTTTAACAAAAATGAGCAGTTAATCTTAGCTATTTTATTTGAATGTCCCATGTCCTTTTTCCTTTCTTTCTTGCCTAAATTAACCTCCTCTAATGTGTGCTATCATTGTCTCACATCATGTTTAACACATCTGTTAACATTTAAAAAATGTCCTTTAGTGATTTTAGCGATTCTTGTTTAGTTAAATAGTAAATGATAGATGTTTCGAAAGATCTGTCAAAACCTCAAAACTCTCAGTCTGCTTAAAAAGCAATGAAATGAAATGAAATATATGATCCAAGTTAAGCTTGTGTGTGCTAAATGTTGATGTGTAGGTCAGTAAGACTGGTGCAGCTGGAGCTGTTCTGGATGAAGCTAAAAACATCAATAAGTCTTTGTCTTCGCTTGGCAATGTCATCTCTGCACTTGCTGAAGGAACTGTAAGTACTGTGTACACACACACACACACACACACACATACTAATGCATGGCAAAAACAAATTCGAAAAACATTTGTAATTTTACAACAATCTCACCTAACTCTCGTGGGGTGACTCTTTTTCTCAATGTTTACATGTAGTTTTATTCAGGTGGAACAGTTTTTAAAGACATACATTATTGCCTCTCTCTTCAGTAACCTGTTTCCCAGCAAGACATGATGCAGCCATGTGCTAAATTACATTGTTGTTCTTGGAAGATACTTATAAAAATCAACTTTTAAGAGTAACTTAAACAAGCAGTTTATAGTACTAAATCAATAATACTCACCAAGACACATTATGCATAATTACAAAAAAGGGCAGTGTGAAGTTGACAAAATGTATTGAAAATGGTAGGGCTGAATGATTTGGACAAAAAAATTACATTGTGATTATTTTGAAAAATATTTTGATTGCGATTAGAACTGCAATATGATAAATATATAAAACCCCATGTTGCTACAGCTTGTAAATAATTTCTAAAACAACAAAAAGGCATTAAATTACATTAAATCACCAGCTATCATGTTGAACAAGGTATTAAACTTAGTTGATTTCTTTTGACCAAAATTAAGTCATGTTTCACCCATGCTTTACTGCAAGTTTATTATATTATATTATATTTCTTTACTTGCACATGGCATTGCTATGTAGTCTCGAGCCTTTTATTTAAAAAAAAAAAAAAAAAAAAAAACACATTTGAGTTTCTGTGTGTAGTTTGAGTTTGTGTTACTTGTGTGTAGTTGAGCTCTAAATATGGTGAAATGCTCTCATCTCCTCTTCTGGCCACAACACCTGTCATAGATTTGTTAAGTAACTTGTAGTGGCCAAACATATTTAGAATGACCCAAACGTGCAATTAAAGTAAATCTGGAGCTCTTTCAATATAACATGCTCAGCAAACATTAGCGATCCGCCCAAACCAAACTGAGAGCATATTTGTTCTGTCTATAGTGTATAACACAATCAGAGCATGAGCTGGAATTGGTGTGTATCGAGCACAGAAACGTTCTGAGAGTGCTGAGAACACTGAGTCATGAGTCTCGTGTGTGGTAGGTTGTGTTGTTGTCAGTGATTAATTTGGGATTTTTGAGGAGGGGGAACCCTAACTCCCTTCTTTTTTTAATCGGAGGTGCCGGAACACCGTTCCGAACTGTTCCGTCCCAATTTAAACCCTGGTTGTTGCTAATGATGGCCACTTTTAAAACTGCTTCACGAAGCTCCAAAACCTTTATGAATCTTTTGTTTTCGAACCAGTGCTTCGGAGCGTGAATTAAACGGGCCAAAGTTTAAAAGTTTTGCTGGTTTGACACTATTATGGCCACGTATAGCATATTAGCATTAGCATTAGCGACACGATTGCCCTTACAAAAAACTAAACTTGCCGCAAACTTGCAGCAAATTTGCCGCTCGTTATTTTCACACGCAAATGAGCTTGTGATTCGCAGTTTGCAGCTCTTTGCCGGTAGTGGTGAACCTCCAGGAGGCAAACCTTTGGCAACAATGGACAATTTCCCGCAAGTTTGGCGCAAAGCTCATTTCCTTAATGAGCAATTATCAGTGCCGAATTTGTGGCACTCGAATTTCTTAAGGGTGCAGAATGTAAACATGACAAATAACACATTATCTACTGCAAATATCTTGCTTTCAGTTATCATCGAGTGGTTCAAACAGCTTCTTTTACTGATCCGTGTGTGTGTGTGTGTGTGTGTGTGTGTGTGTGTGTGTGTGTGTGTGTGTGTGTGTGTGAGCAGAAGACTCACGTACCGTACCGTGACAGTAAGATGACCAGGATTCTGCAGGATTCTCTGGGGGGAAACTGCAGGACCACTATGTTCATCTGCTGTTCCCCATCCAGCTACAACGATGCAGAGACCAAATCCACACTCATGTTTGGACAGCGGTACACACACACACACACACACACACACACACACACACACACACACACACTTATACATACACTCATATGTCCATAATTGTTGAATTTTGAAATTTTTGAAGATATATGTTGAGAAATGGAACAAAACTGTATTCTGCCGTGCTAAATACTCATACTGTAAACTTTTTTTTTTTAGACCCATTACTTGCTGAAATAAAATTTCAGCCCTGAAGCATCACATTTGTATTCCCATCATGAAACATAATCATCTAACCTGCAAAATGCGCGGTTAACATGAACTTCAGATCAATTGAAGTTAAATCAAAAAATAAAGCAGAACTGTAAATGCAACATTGCAATCATTTTATTCATTTAGTTACATAGTAGTCGTGTAATAAGCTGTGCTTAGTAAGTCAAAAAAGTAATTCACTACAAATGACTAATTACTTCTCTAAAATTGTAGTCAGGTTACTGTCTTTACTTATTACTTTATTGAAAAGTAATCACATTAGGAATTACTTTTAAGTTAATTTCTAAAACTTTACCAGAAAATTTTTTGTTTTTCCACTTAAGGAATGTAAAACAATCTCTATATTTCCTCCTTTTCATTGCTGCACAAAAATCATAGATTTGGCACCATGTTTTTCTCCTTTACAATTACTAATTTAGGGAGCGCACGCACTCTCACACACACAAACAGACATACAGTATGTGATTAAGCATAACTTGTATTGAATCCAGAATATTCTTTAAACTTATTTAGAGTCAGCAACTATAATCTGGTTGCTAGAATTTAAACACTAATTGTTGTACTAAAAGGTAATTGGATTACAGTAACTAATCACGTTGTAATCAGATACACGAACACTGGTAATAAGTGGGATAATGTACAGTCAGCTCAAGTTCGTATCAGGGTCCTGATCACCCTGTCAGGATTTATTTTGCGGTAATATCCGACGGACTGTACATTATCCTTTACTTACATTTATTTACAGTTCCATGTTCCAAAAACTGGCAGAAAATTACATTTAAAATCAATTCAACCAATTTAACAAGCTGTTGTAAAATACATTTCCATTGTGCTGTGTTTTACTGTGTTTCTTACAAGTGCTGTGTCAGTCTTGTTTACAACCCTTTATAGGCAATACTGAAATCTCTCTGTCTATGTGTGTGTGTGTGTGTGTGTGTGTGTGTGTGTTTGTGTGTTTTAGTGCTAAGACAATCAAGAACACTGCATCTATTAACCTGGAGCTGACAGCAGAGCAGTGGAAGAGGAAGTATGAGAAGGAGAAGGAGAAGAACAAGAGCTTTAGGGACACTATCCAGAGGCTGGAGCTGGAGCTGAAGCGCTGGCGCAGTGGTGAGACATAAGAGCTCCTCTCACCGGTCCACACACACACACACTGATGGCTAGCAGTCCACTAAAGAAAACAGCATATTGCAGGTTGTGAACCACTTTTGAATCATAAAATGACAAAAGGGTCACCCTACGAAGTCCACATCAAATGCGCCATTTGAGGTGGGGTAATATATTAATTATTAGTATAAAAAGAGCTTTAAATTGTCTAAATTGTCTTCTTGAGATGGGACTACTTTTCTAGGTGGATGACCTTCTGGTCTGAGTTTGCTCCATGTAAGAAGTGCTTTACATATCACATCCCTTCCTGGTATTCTTGTGTGAATATCAAGCGAAAGTAACCTGGTTTACTTTACTAGCTGGACATGACATGAGTTGAAAGATCTAACTTTGCACAAACAGGGATGGTAAGCAGTGTTGAGTGTAATTTGATTACAATTTAATTAGTTACTGCTGTTATCTAATGGCTTTTTAATTTAAAAAAATGTAGTGTAATCAATTACATTTTAAAATCTTGTAACTAGTGGTGTAACTTGGAGTGGTGGTGGCATAGTGGGCTCAAGCACAGAACTTGTAAGCAGAAGGTTGCATTGTGTCCTTGAGCAAGGCACTTAACTCCAGGTTGCTCCGGGGGGACTGTCCCGCAATAAGTGCACTGTTAGTCACTTTGGATAAAAGTGTCTGCCAAATGCGTAAATGTAAATGAAACTATATTGCAATTACAGATTTTCAAAATGTGTGCAAGGTGTGCAAAATTATACACGAAGGAAATAGAGACATTGGTTGGAATTGGATGTGCAGAAAACAAAACTTTTCTGTGAAACGTTTGTTAGAAAGTAACTTAAAAATAAAGTAATTATTAATGTGATTACTTTTTGATGAAACATCTGTAAAGCAATCTGATTAAAATTTTTAGAGAAGTAATTAGTCATTTTTAGTGGATTACTTTTTGAGTAACTTAACATTGGTGGTAAGTGATTTTATCACACTAGTCTCATGCTAACATGTTGAAGAGTTATGGTTATAATTTTAAAACAGTGTGATAGTTGCGTATTTTGAACATTTATTCACAGTGCAATCTGAAAAAAGAACAATCGCACTTGTATTGAAGTACAATGACACGTGTTGTTTTGTTGTCTTTGATTATTGTGAGACAAACTGAGGATTAAATAGATTGTGATGTTTTATTTTGAAGGAGAGAAGGTTCCAGAGATGGAGCAGACTGATCCAGCTGATGCAGATGTGGTGAAGCTGGACAGCAGTGATGACGTGTCTCTAGATAACGAGAGATCATCTGAGCGTCAGCGTGAAAGAGAGAGAGACTCGGACACGTCCTCTATTGTGGTGCGAATCTCTGAAGAAGAGAGGCAGAAATATGAAGAAGAGATCCGCAAACTCTACAGACAGCTGGATGATAAGGTTACAGTTGGATTATTATTGATGTACACACACAGTCAAAATAACAAATATCAAATTCACTGTGCACCATGTGAATTGGTACATATTCCATCATATACATTTTATACAGTCAGTGTATGGGTATTTCTTCAACTTTGGGCCCTCTTAGAACTGTGGATCAAAAATTAATTCTTGTTTAAAAAAAATTCAAACACAATTTGTACAATTTGTGGAATGAATTTAAATTGCTAGTACGAGATGAACAACTACAGGGTGTCCGATAAGAACAGGGATGTCTCACACCAGGATTGTATTCCAAGTAAGAAGTCTTTATTGAGTATCTATGTGTGAGTGTGGTTCTGCAATTATAAATAAATATAGAAAATATAAATAACATATAGACAAATATAAATAACTACAATGTTCTCTGACAGTCAAACTTTTAAATAGGCACAGTTATAATAAAGATTTTTTAGACAGGAATGTTTAGTAATTCATTAAATACAGTGAGAATAATAAATAGTTATTCACTTATGCTCACTGAAGCATGACTATACTATAGTATATAACCTATGTATTTGAGTAGGGTGCACTATCGTCAGGGTATGAAATTAGAACCCGTCACCTGCTAAATGGGGGTATTTCATGCGCGTTGACGGGTAATTTTGCTCATCTACCCACCACTATGGTGGGTGACGTGTAAGACGTCTTGGACTGACATACGACAAGAAATGCCATTAGACACAAAGACGCATGCTTGTAGAAACACACTTGATATTTTGAAGAACAGACAAAAGAAAAGCCATCAATGTGCGTGTCTGATTCTCTGTGTATTCAGAGGGTCATTGGCGCTTTGGCTCTCACACGCATATGATGAGTTTTTACTATTTCTTCTCTGTCAGTCATCTTGAAACAAGAATAGTGTCATCTATGAACACTGTATATGATCTCAGACCATCTCAGGATACATACGCAAATGACATGCAGCAACACTGGGGCTACAGGTAAATTGTCATATATGTCATCATTATTCAGTACAGACTGTTCTTGAACAAGAAGTTTATATATATATATATATATATATATATATATATATATAGCTGCTGTACACATGACACAGCAAGTAAATAACTTGAAGGCCTGAAGTTGAAGAAACACCCATATATGCAAAACAAGACGAACATGAACTTATTGCAGCCTATGATTTTTACTTCCACTTCTAAACTGCCAGTAACTCTGTGTGTGTGTGTGTGTGTGTGTGTGTGTGTGTGTGTGTGTGTGTGTGTGTGCTGTAGGATGATGAAATTAATCTTCAGTGTCAGCTGGTGGAGAAGTTGAAGGAGCAGATCTTGGACCAGGATGAGGTCAGTTCTTTAATATTTTTTGTTAATTACCGTATGTGAATATTTCATTTGACAGATTTTCACCTTTTAGTGTGGAATTAATTCAACTTTAAACATATTACCATTCATCACAATATAGTCTAATTCTTGCGGAGGACATGACTTTATGCCTGTGGCAAGGAGGAGGGCGGGGCCGGGCCATGATGATGCACGCCTGGCCCCTAATCAGGCTAATCAAGCCGACGAGAGGGATAAAGGCCGCCAGAGGCGGCAGTTCGGGAGAGAGAGAGCTACAGGCATCTGCCCTGTATGTGTTTATGTATGTGTGTTTTTGTTTAATTAAATTACTTTGATGCTTCGTCCGGTTCTCGCCTCCTCCTTTCCATTTTACCCCGTTACATTGGTGTCAAAGCCCAGGAAGGAGGAGGGATGCGCCATAGTAGAGTCCTCGCCACTACCATCCACCCCAAAGGAGCAGCCGCAGCCATCCGCCGGGGGACGGAGGAGCCCGGCTGCCTGAAAGCGGCGGAATGACCGCCGACCACGAGGGGAGGATGGGCTCCTTACCGACCACCTGCAGCGGTCAGGCCACTGGGGAGGAGCAGCTGTCATCCACTAGAGGGTGGAGGAGTGACCGAGGACCAGGCTGCGACGTATCAGAGCGACGCATTTTTTTTCTCTCTCTCCTCTCGCTCCGTGTTGGCCTTTCCCTCTCTTTTTTTTTGTTGTTTTTCCCTCCCCTTATCTCAGAAGGTTAGGAAGACCTGCCGGCAGGTGGGGCTGAAAGGGCACGCCCCCCCGCGGGGGGGGGGGGGTTGTGGTGGGGGGTGGCATGTACGTCATGAAGGAAAGGAGGGAGGAGTGTGGCAAGGAGGAGAGCGGGTCCGGGCCGTGATGACACACGCCCGGCCCCTAATCAGGCTAATCAAGCCGACGAGAGGGATAAAGGTTCGGGAGAGAGAGAGCTACAGGCAGCTGCCCCATATGCATTTGTGTTGTATGTCTTTTGCTTTTAAGTTAATCTTTAAATTATTATTTATATTGTCAAGCCGGTTCTCGCCTCCTCCTTCCCCTTTTACCCTGTTATATTGGTGCTTGAAACCCGGGAAGGAGGAGGGAGTCCTCGCCACTACCATCCACCCTAAAGGAGCAGCCGCAGCCATCTGCCAGGGGAATGTGGAGCCTGGCCGCCTGAAAGCAAAGGAATGACCACTGACCGCGAGGGGTGGAGAGGGGGGATGTACGTCATGCAGGCGGCTCCCCAGCCTGAAGGAAAGGAGGGAGGATTGTGGCAAGGAGGCTAACCCTCTCAGTGCATTTCCCAAAAGCATCGTTAGCAAACTATTGTCGCAAGTTCCATTATTACAAACGTAGTTCAACAATTTGGTGTTTCCCGAAAGTGATTCCAACCACACATCACTTTGCGATGCAGTTTGTGAATGTTTGTTGGAACTACAGAAAACACCAAATCGTTGAACTATGCAGCTCTTTACCTGTGGTTAGAAGCATAGTTCCTTGTTAGTTTGCTGTGTGGACACCATTTCACTTCAATGACGCTTCTATATATTTTATTCCATGTATATCTTTCATTCTGTCAAGACTTTGACAATGTTTACATGCACTTAAAAATCATCTTACTCCAGATTTTTGCAGAAAGCGGTGTTCTGAAACATCACGTTAACGCCAATGCAGCCATTAAAGACCGTTAAGAGAAAGCGCTTTATCATACACTGTTTCTGTTGGAGAACACAGCTTATATGTTTACTTTAATGCATAAGTGAAGTTCTTATATGTTTTTGAAGAGTGTGCATGTGCGTATATGCTAAAGTGCGACGGGGGAACCCCAGAGTCTAATGTGGAGGGAAGCCCCATTACTGCACCATAATGTATCTGTCGCATTTACATAGTGCATGACGCTTTCATGTCTTATTCAGCTTTCGTGCATTAATGAGCTTTCTGTAGAACATGTAAATGAACAATTATAATTTTATATCCTCATAAGTTATTACTTCACCCCCTGCGTAACGTCATTAATGACAGCACTATATTGTTGGTCCAACGTGGTTCGAACGATGGCTGGCGACATAGTTACTACGGTTTTGGGAAACAGTCATGACTAGCTAGTTCATTTCTCCAATGATGCATCGTACTACAGGATGTTGGTTAAGCAGTGAGTTAGTGCTGGTTTAGTGCTGGTCTAGCTGGTGGACCAGTAGAGCTATGTTGCTTACTAGCAAAATGTAAAAGATTTTCAAGAAGAGTGACACTCATATGGCACTGATAATTCATGTTAATACATTAGGCATTTAAAACATTTAATATCATTAAAATCCATTGGATTTTTATTTTTATTTCAAATATCTAGTATGGTAACAATTCCCGAGTGTCTTATTGTTCTATAAATCTAGGTGAATGAAAATAGTTGTGCATTTGTGTTACAGCTGTTGGCGTCCACGCGTGGGGATAGTGATAAGGTGCAGACGGAGCTCGGCCGCTTGCAGACGGAGAGTGAGAGCGCTAAAGCGGAGGTGCGTGAGGTGCTGCAAGCGCTGGAGGAGCTGGCGGTGAACTACGATCAGAAGAGTCAGGAGGTGGAAGAGAAAAGTCTCCACAACAAACAGCTTGCAGAGCAGCTCAGCCATAAGATGGTGATCTTTGTCACATCATACAGCCATTGATATGTGCACAGAGCTTATTCATGGTGTGCTCAAACGGCTTCGGCTCTTTCCAGGCCAGTCTGATGGAATTGGAGGCGGAACTTGCGCAGATGCAGGAAGTGAGCTCACAGCAGAGGAAGCGCATCGCTGATGTGTTGAACGGACTGATGAAGGACCTCAGTGAATTCAGCAACATCGTCGGCAACGGAGAAATCAAATTAGTAAGACAAGAGATGCAAATCAGTTGTTTGTTGTCTAGAGCAGAGGTTCGCAAACTGCTAATTTTCAAAACTAAAATATAAAAATTTACTTTTTTTCTCATTTCTGTGTCTAAAACTTTGATGCGTAAGCAGTCTTGGGTAGATTGCTTTTGAAATGTAATCTGGTACTGATTACAAATTAAACAACAATAATCAGTTAATCTTATAGAAAAGTTTTTAACAGTAAGAAATAAAAGCTAATATAGATACTATTCTATGTAAAGCTGCTTTGTAATTATATTTTTTGTGGAAAGCACTATGCAAATAAATTGAAATTGAAAATGTATATCTTTATACATCTAACATTACTCTAATTGTGTGTTTAAAAAAGACACACTGTTAACTTAAATATTATAAATATTACTACAAAGTAATGTTTTACAGATAATATTTTATTCATTTGCTTTGGCTTTAGTACAATAACTATATATAAGCCAATTATTTAATACTGAAAACAAAATGTTGTCTTTATAAATTCACATTTAATATTTTTCTCAAACAGTATAAATATGTCTTTATACACTAAGGGCATTATCATATTTGGAGGTCCTTCGCAGCAAAAAGTTTGAAAACCTCTGATCTGATCTAATTACTTTTGGATTACTTCAGGTCTAACTCTTCTTTATTTGGTGCCACACCAAAAATAGGAAAGAGGAACATATTCAATTAACAACCTTAATTAAAAAAAACATGTGCTTCTAATTGCATGTTTTAATGAAGATCTAATCGTTAAAGCTAGGGTGTGCAATCTTTTCCAGAAGATTTTTTGCTATATTGGTTGAAAGTCTCTTCACATCCTGATAGCAATCAATAATTTAAGTGGTCTACATGTAAAAATATATATAAATCTTCTGTGGAAGGGACAGGACTAAAAAATGATCGACCAATCATTGCATTCGGTCCGAATGTAATGATAGGATGTCCTTCCTGTCTGTCAATCTATATTTGCATACCGACGTGCAACTTGTTCGCGCAGATAATCACTCGTCATCAGCGCGGGTCCTTGACGCTGTGCAGAGCTAGCGCGAGAATGGAAGGTGAACCGCAGCTACCTTATGTTCCTCCTGAACCACCAGTTAAAGGAAACACATAAAGTGGACACATATGAAGCATTTATTAAGGAGTTTCCAATTTTAAAAACCTATGTGTACATAAAGTTCAGTATGGTTCAATTGTCATCAGGCTTTATTATATGAGATATGCTGTGAATGAGCATGAAGAGCTGAATAGTGTTTTAGCAGAGGACTTTAGGTAACTAGGACTAGTTAAACAATTATTTTGACATCAACATGACAAGGAAAGTGAGTCGCAGTGTTACACAAGTGAGTCAAGACATTACAGCGATGAGTATAAACACAAAGCGGACTGTAGCAATATGACATAATCCCTCCTTTTAATCTCACTATAAAGGTCTATTTTTGCTGCATTGTGAAATCATGAATTAGGGCATTTCATGTTTTGATTAATATAAGTATGATGAAGTGTAGTGTCTTTGTACATAATCTCTCCAGTATTCTCAGGCTCTGTCTCTGTGTGTGTAGCCGGTGGAGATCAGTGGTGCGATTGAGGAGGAATTCACCGTTGCACGCCTCTACATTAGTAAGATCAAGTCGGAGGTGAAGTCGATGGTGAAACGTTGCAGGCAGCTGGAGAGCATGCAGCTCGAGTGCCATCGCAAGATGGAGGAGACCAGCCGAGAGCTGTCCTCCTGCCAGCTGCTCATCTCACAGGTTTGTGTGTGTGTGTCTGTGTGAGAAAGATTATTTCACATAGTGCCCATGCTCTTTTTTAATCAGTACATCAAGTTCATTGTTTATTCAGGTATCAGTGAGACAAATCCAAGAAAAATTCACAATGTTATGATGGAAAAGGCTGACCTCCTGACCTCCAGCTTGATCTCTGAGTCATCATGGACAGATTTGCATTTGACTCTTTGGTCTCTCATGTTACTGTGGGCCCAAATCTACTGTTTGAGTTCTGCTCATGTATGGAACTAACTACATGTCTTTGTGTTTGTGTGTGTGTGTGTGTGTGTGTGTGTGTGTGTGTGTGTAACCAGCACGAGGCAAAGATCCGCTCTCTCACAGAGTACATGCAGAACGTGGAGCATAAGAAGAGACAGTTAGAGGACAATTATGATGCTCTCAGTGAAGAACTTTACATAATGCAGAACTCAGGTAACACACATAACGCATACCATAGCCTTCTATTGTTTTTATTTAATAGTAATTATATGACATTATATTACTTTATATTATATGGACCCTTTTCACAGACCTGCTATGGGGCATTTCCGCCTTCTTTAACAACATAAATGTAGCAAAGTTTTTATATTTCCAATTTAAAAATATTTATTGTAAATGTTGTACTTTGTATTATTATATTACCCTGGAATATGTTTAAAAAAAACCTGGCCTGTTTCTCTCTTACTGCTGTTATCCAGCGCTATATTTTTATCTTCTTTTGAAAAGCTGTGAAAGCATAATCGTTGATTTTGTCTTTTGCTGTTGGAGCAAACGGGTAAGCAAAAATTAAATTTGATGTGGTGCCCCATTCACCGCCATTCAAGTTTAACCAACTATGACGACTTCCGCTTCACGAACGCAGACTTGTGAAAAGGGTCCATTAAATTAAATTATATACAGGGGTCTCTCTCGGGAAGTGTTTTTTTTTTTTTCTCTCCCAATTTGGAATGCCCAATTCCCACTACTTAGTAGGTTCTCATGGTGGCGTGGTTACTCACCTCAATCCGGGTGGCGGAGGACAAGTCTCAGTTGCCTCCACTTCTGAGACAGTCAATCCACACATCTTATCACATGGCTCATTGTGCATGACACCGTGGAGACTCCGCATGTGGAGGCTCATGCTACTCTCCGCGATCCACGCACAACTTTCCAAGCGCCCCATTGAGAGCGAGAACCACTAATCGCGACCACGAGGAGGTTACTCCATGTGACTCTACCCTCCCTAGCAACCGGGCCAATTTGATTGCTTAGGAGACCTAGCTGGAGTCACTCAGCACACCCTGGATTCAAACTCGCGACTCTAGGGGTGGTAGTCAGTGTCAATACTCGCTGAGCTACCCAGGCCCCCGGGAAGTATTTTTGGAAGTTTCCAACTATAATTAAATTGACACAGCATTCTAAAAACACAATCTTAATGGCTAGAGGTACTCCAAAAGTGTCCCACTGGCACATGTGCAGGAGACAGAACACAAGAATCTCCTAAGTCTACCTCAGACAGATTGACAAACTCAATTGCAAAATATATTGCTGTGGACTGTAGGCCAGTAATAGACTTATGTTCAATGATATGGAAATAAACCAAACAATATATTGACTACTGAAGCCACTTTTTGTATTGTCTTATCCCATGGTAATTATGGCCCTCGAACCATCTTTTTTTGTCCCGTGTGATGTTTATCATTAAATAAAATACAATTACGGATGTAAAGAATTAATTAAACAAAAAATATGTAAATGTAAATCTTTTTATTGGCTACTTAGTATAACATGACTGCGATGTTAGTCTGCATGCAAGTTGATAGAAACAGTTTGTGCGCACTCTCAGTTTCTCTTAGCGATGCACACACTCGTCTCAGCCACAGCAGCGTGAGTCAACAGGTTTTGGGTGACAAACCGGTTTAAAGATATATTCATTTGAAGTCAGAAGTTTACATACACCTTAGCCAATTACATTTAAACTCAGTTTTTCACAATTCTTGACATTTAATTGTAGAAAATATTCCCTGTCTTAGGTCAGTTAGGATCACTACTTTATTTTAAGAATGTGAAATGTCAGAATAATAGTAGAGAGAATTATTTATTTCAGCTTTTATTTCTTTCATCACATTCCCAGTGGGTCAGACGTTTTCATACACTTTGGTAGCATTGCCTTTAAATTGTTTAACTTGGGTCAAATGTTTTGGGGAGCCTTCCACAAGCTTCTCACAATAAGTTGCTGGAATTTTGGCCCATTCCTCCAGACAGAACTGGTGTAACTGAGTCAGGTTTTTAGGCCTCCTTGCTCGCACATGCTTTTTCAGTTCTGCCCACAAATTTTCTATCAGATTGAGGGCTTTGTGATGGCCACTCCAATACCTTGACTTTGTTGTCCTTAAGCCATTTTGCCACAACTTTGGAGGTATGCTTGGGGTCATTGTCCATTTGGAAGACCTATTTGCGACCGAGCTTTAACTTCCTGGCTGATGTCTTGAAATGTTGCTTCAGTATATCCACATAATTTTCCTTCCTCATGATGCCATCTATTTTGTGAAGTGCACCAGTCCCTCCTGCAGCAAAGCACCCTCACAAGATGATGCTGCACACCCCCATGCTTCACGGTTGGGATGGTGTTCTTCAGCCTCACCCTTTTTCTCCAAACATAACAATGGTCATTATGGCCAAACAGTTCAATTTTTGTTTCATCAGACCAGAGGACATTTCTCCAAAAAGTAAGATCTTTGTCCCCATGTGCACTTGCAAATTGTAGTCTGGCTTTTTTCTGGCGGTTTTGGAGCATTGGCTTCCTCCTTGCTGAGCAGGCTTTCAGGTTATGTCGATATAGGACACGTTTTACTGTGGCTATAGATACTTATCTACCTGTTTCCTCCAGCATTTTCACAAGGTCCTTTGCTGTTGTTCAGGGATTGATTTGCACTTTTCTCACCAAACTACATTCATCTCTAGGAGACAGAATGTGTCTCCTTCCTGAGCGGTATGATGGCTGCGTGGACCCATGGTGTTTATACTTGCGTACTGATGTTTGTACAGATGAACGCGGTACCTTCAGGCATTTGGAAATTGCTCCCAAGGATGAACCAGACTTGTGGAGGTTCAAAAAAAATGTTCTTGGTTGATTTCTTTTGATTTTCCCATGATGTCAAGCAAAGAGGCACTGAGTTTGAAGGTAGGCCTTAAAATACATCCAAAGGTACACCTCCAATTGACTCCAATTAGCCTATCAGAAGCTAATTGGCTAATTGCCTAAAGGCTTGACATAATTTTCTGGAATTTTCCAAGCTGTTTAAAGGCACAGTTAACTTAGTGTATGTAAACTTACCCACTGGAATTGTGATATAGTCAATTAAAAGTGAAACAATCTGTCTGTAAACAATTGTTGGAAAAATTACTTGTGTCATGCACAAAGTAGATGTGTTAAACAACTTGCCAAAACTATAGTTTGCTAATATGAAATCTGTAGAGTGGTTAAAAAATTAGTTTTAATAACTTCAACCTAAGTGTATGTAAACTTTTGACTTCAGCTGTGTGTGTGTATGTATATATATATATATATATATATATATATATATATATATATATTCACAGTTAATTTTTTAATTTTGAAATGACCACAAAACAAGAATTAAGCCATATATTTATATATATTTTAAGGCTTGGGATGGATGCCGTTTTCACGTATCAATAATCAGAAAATATTCGCGATGATTATCGATATATATTGTGATTTTTTTTTCAGATATAAATAAGGCTGCTTGTTGCATAATAAATATTATGTTGCCTCCTTGTGGTCTCCCAAAGCTATTACGTCAGACTAGATTGAATGAAATGCAACTGGCATTGAATTGAAAGCACACAAATTAGGCTTCTAATTTAAATGTCGGCCGATATTAATATATCGATGCCTCAAAAATGTATCAATAAATTAACGTCCTGATCAATAATTGATATATTGATGTAATAAAAAAAAGAACATGTTTAGCAAACATATGGTTTACTCACCTCATTAATATAAAAAAGTATGTAAAATCTTTTATTATAAAATGAAAAAAGTGAATAAAAGTGTGCGGCCCTTGTGGTTAAACGGATCTTGCTTTGTGGCCCCTGAACTTTCCAAAGTTGAGTATGCTTGGTCTAATCAATGCTTTACTCGTCTGCCACAATAATATAATTGACAGTCAATACAGTATGTCAAAACTTTGAGGATGTCAACAAATGTCCCCAAAGGAAAGTTTTGTCAGATATTTGTAAGATTTGTCCCTAAAGGATTTAAGTTAATATATACACAAACACACACACACACACACACACACACACACACACACACTGCTGTATTAATGGTGCTGTATGTGTGTCTATCAGAGAGTCATGGGACAGATGTGGATGGAGGAGAGAAGGCAGACAGAGAAGCTGATGGGAAGGTAAGAGTCAACTTGCATTCTTTTGTTTAATACATTAAGTTGCTAAGTCTGGAAATATAAGGACATTTTCAAAATTGTGATTTCCAAAAGTCACTGACATTAGTAAAAATGGATAAAAAGGGAAATCTTAAAAAGTAAGCTACTGTGAAACATCAGTCTGTCTGTTAAGCAGAAAGTCTTGGAGACAAATATTTGTACACAAACAAGTAGAATTATTGAAATATTTTTTTATTTGAAAGATTATTGCCTGACATTCAAATGAAGATCCACCCAGCAATAACTGTAAAAGGATCTCTAAAAATAATGGAGATGTTGTTCATGATGGTCACTCATTGGTTATTCACCTCGAAGGACTGAATTCACCTTCTCCACACATCTCTCCCAGTCTGCACACTAAATATGATTTTATATGATCAGTGAAAGTCAAATATAGTTTTAGATTATACAGTATCTGAACTGAATATTACATCTTACTGCCCTGTACAGATGTGGGAAATCTAATTGTGTTATTGTCATGTTTTTCGGTGTGTGTGTTTGTGTAGAAGGCCTCTGGTCGTCCTGCAGTGCATGCTGAGTCTAGACAGATGCAGCTCAGTCACCTGCGTGACGAAATCAACGAGAAACAGCGACTCATTGATGAGCTTACCGAGTCAGTCATATTAAACAATTTTTTTCTGTACAGATGAATATAGATATACTGTGTGCAGTGGGGTCCAAATGTCTGAGAATTCCATTAAATCCATGAAATAAACAATGTTTTAGTATTTTGACAAATGTAAAACAATGAAAAATGCAGATCAGTCATTATGATGTAGCAGAAGATTCTCAGATATTTCCAAGTCATTAATCAAATGTAAGCAGATTTGTGACACTGAGCTTGTTAACATTCTTTTAAATGCTGGTAACCAGTTAATAATGTTATTATTTCATTCTGATCATATATATATATATATATATATATATATATATATATATATATATATATATATATATATATATATAAAAGCAAGGACCAAAGGGTTTATAACAGTTCATTTTTTTATTTACACCAGTGTTTGCGCACAAGAGAGAGATTATTAGTTGATTGTAGTTGGCCAGTTGTGTATTTGAAATGCTTTTATTTTAATTATATTTGGGGACATATTTAATAGACATTATTTTATATAGGCTACTGTATACTATGCTAATAAATCTAGCAAATGGATTTAGCTTATTTTGTTGAGACAAGTCCCTTGTTTTGAGCTTATTTTTCCAGACCAGGTCGCTTGTTTCTCTTGCAAGATCTGGCAACACAGCAACTGTTAAATCACCCACCCTTAGCACAGAGTACTGTCATTTTAAAAAGAACATTATTAACCATTTTTATTTAATTGTAACCAGTTACCATTTGGAAAGGAGGCCGCGGAACACCGGAACGGAACAAAAAAATACAAACGAACCTAAATTAAAAACATTTAGTTTTGAATTCCTTACATGACCATCAGGTTTTGTTCATGCCAGCTCAAGTGCATGCTGTCATTAAAGAAAAAGGGGGACATACCAAACACTTCTCAAATTCATGCTAATTTTTTGGTTCAATTTTTTACTTAAATATGCTGATAATATAATTTGTAATGAAAAAATATGAATTAAATAAGAAAAATGCTAAATATTTACTAGTGGTCTCAGACTGTTGGAGCACACTGTAAATGTAATCTAGTAACAGTGAACATTTCAGTCGAATCCTGGAATATGATAAATCACATGCAGTGCTGATGATGTCATAACTGATCTTACAGTAAGAATCAGGCTCTGGAGTTGGAGTTAGTGCACGTGAGGTCCAGCTTCAGTAATCTGAAGATGCAGGACGACACCAAGAGCGCATGTCTGGAGCAACTGTCGTACGTTAAACTACACACAAATACACAAATACAAACTATTAAACACAGTGTGCATGAGCAGAGTGTGAGTTTATAGAGCGAAACAGTCTAGATCCAGAAGTAAAAATGCCATTTATTTTTTCTATAGGTGAATTCATTTACTTGTAACTTTTTTCTTGAGGTTAACTTTTAATGTTAGGAAAGGTTCTTGCACAAAAAACTAGTCTTAATATAGTATTGCATGACCTTTTCCACCTTGTCTCTGGCCCTCTGTCTGTTTTGTTTTTTTGCGCTGTGTCCCTTTTAAGACTTCAGTATGCACGCCCACTGTTATTACTGTCTAAAATCTTTGCAAATCAAAGGTAAATATGGGATGTTTGCCAGGTGGGGAGTCCCCCTCAATCCTTTCATACTTAAATACGGGACAATGGGCATCCTGACGCGTTTATTTCTGCCAAAATATGGGACGTCCTGGCTAATACGAGACAGTTGGGACAGCTTGCAACCTTACTAGCGTATACTACACAATTGTCCTTTGTTGCATTCTTCCTACATAATAAAATTATTTAATCTGAAATCAATATTTTATGAGCAATTATCCAGTCCTGATAATGGTTTATTTTGCAATAAAAATGGCTGACTATACAATTCAACATATCAAACAAACTCAGATAAATGAAACAGTAGTATTAACTTTGTTCAAATTGTCCAATATACAGTAGTTGGCAATATTCTTTCAATATTCGTTTCTTCGCAGAGCCTAAATCTTGGTTCTCAAAAGAATCCTTAGAGAAATGTGTCAGACAAAGGTATAGTCCCACATTGGCATGTTCAGGAACTTTGTTTTAAATCAATTTAAGCCACGCGAGTCGTTTTTGCAGAGTGGAAACCATAAATTCTCTTTTTGGACTAGAGAGGATGTTTTGAGTTCTGAAACTTACAGTATGTTTTTATAGTTCAATGACCTCTTATATGACAAATATCAAGGAAAATTTGAATCCTCATGACATGACCTCTTTAAAGACAGGCCTAACGTCAGCTCTGAGGTTGTTAATCGATGATATGTGCTTCTGTTGAAGCCATCAGTCCACTTTATTTCAACTTCATTTTATAGACATTGAGTTTAATAGCAGAATTCCTGATGAAGTACTAGACTACCCATGATCCTGAAGGTAAAGGATCCACCAATCAGACAGTCACGATCCAATGTGAATGACGTAAACTACTTATATATTTGCAAATATCTGAATATTTAGCAATATAACTAAAACAATATTGTTTCTATACGTATAATCAACAACATCAAATGAAAAATTTTATATTTTCCCATAGTTTTTAATTTGATTATGTCATTCGCAGTGCTTCATGGGATTGTAGTTCATTCCCTTATTGAATATAGTGAAGATACCTTTGTCTTTTTGTCAGATTTTTAAATACTTTTATGCTTCAAATCAGAGTTTGTAATGTTGTCATTTCCCTCGGTTTGGTTGGCTTAGAACTCTTTTATGAAATCCCTATGGAAGAAATAAATGGGAAAAATACTTCCGGATCCAAGACGGCTGAAAAAGTGGGCGGGCACTGTTGTGCTTTATTGTCATTTGTTAGTACTACTTACATATGTGTGTTTAAATGATGTTATGTGAGTGTGGGTCAGGTTTTGACTTGGTCCCCTTAAGGTGTGTGTGAATGATGTTTGTATGTGTTTTCTCTCTCATCAGCTTCCAGCAGGAGAAGCATGAGCAATCGAAACAAGATCTCAAAGGTCTGGAGGAGACCGTTGTAAGTCTTACATATACACTCTTTATTTATTTTAAAGTTTGAAATCATATCCTTTTACTGTACGTAGTGCACATCTGAATTTCTGTACTACAATGAAAAGACTTTTATTTTTAATTTTTATAGCAAAATTGTTTCTTTTCATTTTGAGAAAACGCCAGATTGACTGTTAAACTCTTTTGAGGTGCTTTATATTGTAAAGAGATATAAGTTATAAAGAAATAAATTAAGCAATAAAGTGTTTGAAAACATACCTTTTTTTTTCTTCTTTTTTTTACAATGTACAAACGATAGATTTATGATTAAAAACAGCCTGCATCCATCTGCGTGAATTCAGTAAACACAATTTCGGTGGTGTCATGGGAGGATTTGGTCTCACATTCTTAATAAGTCTTCTGAATTTATTTTAAAAAACTGTAAATTATGAAATGCATCAAGATGTTGAGGTGAAACAAAGTGCATATTGCAACGAAACAAATGCAATAAACATGATTATTAGATTTTAGATGATTAGATGTACAGTATGCCAAAAATGTATGAACACGATAGTTACAGTGAATATTAACAGACTGACTTTCATATACTTGTTTGTGGTCTCATGTGTGTCTCACTCTGTCTCAGGCCCGTGAACTCCAGACCCTCCACAACCTGCGCAAACTGTTCGTTCAAGACCTCACGACGCGGGTTAAAAAAGTCAGTTCTGCACATGAACATTATCTGTCTGACTGATGGATTGTTTTTATTTTCTACTCTATCGGATGAATATACATTTTAACAAATGTTCTTTTTGACATGCTGTGTTTGTGTAGAGTACAGAAATTGGACCTGATGATAGTGGGGGGTCTAACACTCAGAAACAGAAGATTTCCTTTCTTGAGAACAACCTGGATCAGCTTACAAAGGTTCATAAACAGGTCGGGACACACTTATACACACACACACACACACACACACACACACACAGATTGACATATTTATTGTGAAATGGTGATATTTGTTTAACACATGAAACAGAGTGTGTTACTTTGGTAACTGATTAATAGAATAGAATAGAATAGAATAGAATAGAATTCAGACAAATAAGGACAAAAAGAACAATTTATTCAGGTAAACACTTTTTTGGCAACACTTTACATTTATATTTCCTGTATTAAGGGTTTATAAAAGGGTTTATTAATGACTAATAAGAAATTTACAAATGAATTATAAATCAGTGCTATTCGGTTTTAACAATGTGAAAAAAGGTTGACTTTCATGCAATACTTGCCAAATGGTGTGCATTTTAACTTACATGTTATCAATACTTAATATCTAAACTAATTCATATTTATATTAATAAAAACAAAAAATGGCCTAATTCATGATTTATGTCACATTGCCGCAAAAATAGACTATTAAAGTGAGATTAAAAGGAGGGATTAAGTCATTTTGTGTTTATATTCATTACTGTAATGTCTCTCATGTCTTGTCACTTTCCTTGTCACGTTAATGTCAAAACAATGGTGCTAGTCTGAGTGCTGTCCCAACTAGGGTTGCCACTTTTGAAGTTGTAAAATATGGGACACTCAAATGCATTGAGTTATTAACTCAAATGCATTATTAACACTCAAATGTGTTGAGTTATTAATAATACAAATTTTATATCCTTTTTTATATGCTAAAATTAGTACTTTCCTGACCCATGACTCATAAAAAAACATCTTTTATATATAAAAACATATATATATAAATTTTTATTTTTTCGATTATTTATCTTCTTTATCTTATTTACTATGTCTTATTTACTTATTTATCTTATTTACTTATTTACATTTTGGTTGGTTTAGAAGTATTTATTTGTAATCATTTTTATTTATTTTATTATTATGTTTTTTTTTCCTAAACCTGTACTTTTTGTCTTTATGCCTCAGTGATTGTATTCATACATTGTTCAATCTATGTAATTTTGTACATCTTATCGAACATTTATATAGAAAAAAATCCACAGACTTTTTAGACGGTCCCTTACCACACCCTCCACATTATTAGCACGTTTTAGCACAATGTGTGGACTTTTCAGATGGTCCCTTACCCACCATATGCAAAATTTCCAACTTGTATCAGTGTTAAATTAGCGATCTGGAACGATTTCATGGGTGGCAACCCTAGTCACAACCTAACTAGTCCTAGTAAGTCCTCTGCAGAAGCACTTCAGGTCTTCATGCTCATTCACAGCATATATCATATAATAAAGCCTGATGACCATTAAACCATACTGAACTTTACAGGTTTCTAATGTTGGCAACTCCTTAATAAATGCTTAACACGTGCCCATTTTACTTCAAGGTACATTTCCATAGATTAATAGGTCTGAAGAAGTGTTATTAAGCATATATAATGTGAGGTAAAATAGCTCACTATATGGCAAGTATTGCATGACAGTCGCCTTTTTAATTAATGTTGTTAAAACAGCATGTCAGTAATTTATAATACATCTGGAAATATGTTACTGTTCATTAATTAACCCGTTTATAAGCAACTAACAGAGGGAACTTTAATTTAAAGTGTTACCCATTTTTTTTAAAGAATGATGAAAATTTGCCACTGGATTTGGTGTGAATACTTTTGGTGTGAAAATTTGTTTGCATATATTTACATATTGCAATATCGTTTAGTTGCATCAGGTTGGTTTGGACAGGCTTTTATGTTGTTGACACTGAATTATACAACTCGACAAAAATACTGATAAACAATTTAACCCTTCACATTACAAAAGCTATTTGAGCTGTTGTGTGGTACCAGTGTTGGGCAACTTACTCACAAAGTAATCTATGACAAATGACAGATTACTTCTGAAAACTGTAATAAGATTACTTTACTGATTACTTTATCTAAAAGTATTCACATTACTAATTACTTTACTTATGAATTACTTTCTGAAATACTATTCACAGAAAAGTTTGTTTTTCCACTCGCAAATTAAAAATGTCTACGTACTGTATATTTCCTCCTTGTTCATTCTTCCTTGTTGTCCCTTCAGCTTACACAGAAACGCAAACAGATATGTACATGTGATATGTACATATATATCCATATTTTAGATGTGTTCTAGATAAACAATATTATTTTGGAATATGTGTAACCCAAGTAATGTACTTAAAAGTGATTAACCTTAATTGAAAGTCAGTAACTGTAATCAGATTACAATAATGTAAAATGTAATGTGTTGCACTACATTTTGACAAAAAGTAATAAGATTACAGCAACTAATTACCGTGTTATCAGATTGCACCCTATATTTAAACTGCATTCTCGTCACTTTCTGTTTGCGCAGCTGGTACGTGATAATGCAGATTTGCGCTGTGAACTTCCGAAATTGGAGAAGCGTCTTCGTTCTACGGCTGAGCGCGTTCGGGCGCTGGAGACAGCACTGAAGGATGCTAAACAGGGTGCGATGAACGACCGCCGTCGCTACCAGCAGGAGGTTGAGCGCATCCGTGACGCCATGCGTCTGCGTTATCCTCTGCGTCGTCCCAATGCTGCGCAGATTGGTACTGCAACATGCAACATTTGTTTTCTTCACATTCAGTATTTTCATAATCAATTTTAGTTTTTTTTTCACTTCATATTATCTATATGTTCAACAGCATTCACCTCTGAGACAGTGAATACAGATAAAGATACACTTCCCTGGAAATGAAAATTCCAATAACTACACATTTTGCCAAAATTGAGTTTTGACCTTAAAGGGATATTCCAGGTTCAAAACAAGTTAATTTTAACTTTACACATAGACAAGGTTAGTAAGCGATTACATCACTCTAAAATCATGTTAACGTGTAATGTTTATGTCTTGTGGCTATACTTTTGTTAACTATGTGTATCATAGCATTTATGAAATTGCCCTATTCACTTCCATTGTGAATGCCTCACTGTAACCACAATTTCTGCTTTTTTTTTTAATAAAAGAGGGACGAGTCAAAATAGTTTTTTGTGGTAATCAACATTATGCTGCAAATGCTGTTCATTAAGCTTAACCTGTATTGAACCCAGAATATTCCTTTAATCAACCTAGAATGAGTTATGATCTTAACTGAACTTTGAACCCTAAAATGTCAAATGGGACACCCTAAGGTTTTGTGGACTTTGTGGGCATGTGAAAAGGAAGGCCATTAGACCGCAAGTCCACAACAAGTGCGCCATTTGGGAAAGGGCCACTGTCTAAGACTCTAGACATCTGCTAGCATTTAGCTGAAGCAAGTATGCAAATGGAACATTCTGTATAAACACACAATATGGTTTGTATTTTGTCACAGCTAAGCCGGTGAGACCTGGACACCATGTTGCTGCAACGTCACCTATCAGTTTCTCGTCCACACGCGCGAGCAAACCCGTCACCTCCTACAGCAACGCATTGTTCCAGCAGGAGGATAAAACCGCTCTCCAGAAAACCAGCACGTGAGTCTGTGTGGCTTTGCCTTGTGTCTGTCTCTTTCTCTCCTGTTCTCCTGTCTTCCTCTCACACACTGCTGTGTGTTTCAGAGTCGGATACAGCACTGTGAGATCCACAGACATACTGAGCTCCTGTCCGCTCGACGTGGAGAACGGTGAGTGTGAGAGTGTGTAACTGTCTTTGCATGCTTTCACACAGTCAGGGACAAATTCACAAAACAGGTATTCAACACAAAACCCTGTGTCTTATTCACTAAATTTAAGACATTTACGTAGGATCAAGAATGTAGTTGTCACCATACAGTAATGTCATGCAGTGTGCAATGGCTTTTATGCAAAATATCACTGGAATAATATCGTACAGTCTGACAAGCAAATATCATAAAGGATCATAAAAATCGTAGTGTGCACCCTATTTATGACCTATCCATCCCATTACGTTTATGATCACTATTCCCACCACTTTTATTAAAAACGTCAAGCATCAGGTAGTGTGCTCTGATGAACAACCTGATTCATTAGAGCATTTTATCAATATTAGAATATCATCTAGAATATTTCCAATGTTTATGGCAAATCTAATCTCGCGAAAATTAGCTGCAAAAGACTGTTGCAGACCACATCTGTCAGTTCACTTTCATGTGTTTTCGGACGGTACTTGAGCTTTCCAATATGGTGGATGCACCGACATATCGCAGCCCAAAGGAATGCCCTGGTTACTTTCTTAACCTCCATTCCCTGATGGAGGGAACGAGACGTTGTGTCGATGTAGTGACACTAGGGGTCACTCTTGGGAGCCCCAAACACCTCTGCTCTTTTTAAAAAAGGCCAATGAGAATTGGCGAGTGGAATTTGCATGCCACTCCCCCGGACATACGGGTATAAAAGGAGCTGGTATGCAACCACTCATTCAGGTTTTGTGCTGTGGAGCCGAGACCAGGTCCCAGCCATTTCAGCGGATAGTTCAGCGTTGTGGCAAGAGGGACACAATGTCTCATTCCCTCCATCAGGGAATGGAGGTTACGAAAGTAACCAGGACTTTCCCTATCTGTCACTCACTCGACGTTGTGTCGATTTAGTGACACTAGGGGTCCCTATACAAAACGCCACAACTAGCTGAACTGTGTTGTGTGAACTGGTGGTGTGTGACGGGCAGACTGCTGTGTGCCTCGTAGACAGCGCAACAGGCTGTCACGTAACCTCCCCCAATGCTCTTATGAGCATCGAACGGTCCATCAGGAACAAGTCGACTGCCCAACTATATGGACAGGCTAGCCCAGCCGAGGCCTCTTTTCCCTCTTTTTTCTCCCCAAAAAGAGTGGAATTTTGTTGACGGACTGGGATCTGCAAGTTTCCACATTGGGGGGGGGGGGGGGTGTCACTCTCCAGAGAAGGGGGGGGGGGGTACTTCAAGTGGAAATACATCACATGGTCCTACCGAGTCTTGTTGGAAGTATGTCTGTGGAGAGTCGCATGGTAGGTCCTACCCAAGGGGGGAGGAGTTTCTACATGCATGGCGACTGGAGCAGAGGGCCCTCTGCTCAAGGAAGACGTAGTTTACCAAGAGGGAAACGATTTTATGGAAGATATAACACATGGGGTTACCTATGGGGAACCACCACATGCGGAGCACCTACCTCATTACAGGGCCTTACCAGCACACTTACTGAGCTGGCAGCGAGTTTCTACGCAAACTCGACTGCCACAGGGCTAAGGAGGAAGTCATCCAGGGATCACAGTCTGTGAACACTACTGGGAGTCAAGAGTGTACAATTGAGTGTAGGGGAAAGGTGCTTTGCGGAAGCGGTGCACCCGGCCAGCTGTCCCGGAACTTACCTGCTCATGCCTGCCACTACTCGGGACAAGACCGGCTCAATCCGGAGATTGTAGAACCTCGCAAAGGTGTTGGGTGTTGCCCAGCCTGCTGCTCTGCAGATGTCTGCCAAAGAGGCACCACTGGCCAGGGCTCAGGAGGCCGCCACACTCCTGGTAGAGTGGGCTCGTAATCCCGCAGGGGGTGGCACGTTCTGAGCCTGATATGCCATCGTGATGGCTTCAATGACCCAGTGGGCGATCCTCTGTTTGGAGACAGCGCTTCCTTTCCGCTGTCCACCAAAGCAGACAAAGAGCTGCTCGGAGCTTCTAAAGCTCTGCGTGTGATCCGAATAGGTGCATAAAGCTTGCACCGGACACAGCAACGCAAAGGCTGGGTCTGCCTCCTCCTGGGGCAGCGCTTGCAGGTTCACCACCTGATCCCTAAAAGGGGTCATGGGAATCTTCAGGATCACGTGAGAGTAACCCGGATCGAACTCCAGGTACGATTCGCTGACAGAGAATGCTTGCAGGTCCCCTACCCTCTTGATGGAATTGAGCGCAGTCAGAAGGGCAGTCTTCAAAGAGAGTGCCTTAAGCTCAGCTGACTCCAAGGGCTCAAAGGGAGCTCCCCATAGACCCTGAAGGACTACAGAGAGGTCCCATGGGGGAACGAGGCACGGTCTAGAAGGGTTCAACCTACTATCGCCTCTCAGGAACCTGATTGTCAAGTCGTGCGATCAAGGAGCGTGAGATCCGAGAACCATGCTACTAGGATGACTTGCTCCCCGTCCTCCCTGACATTGCACAGGGTCTGTGCAAGTAGGCTCAATGAGGGAAACGCATACTTCCATAGTCTAGGGGGCCAGCTATGTGCCAACGCGTCTATACTGAGAGGTGCCTCGGTCAGGGCGTACCAAAGCAGGCAGTGGGAGGATTCCCGGAAAGCAAACAGGTCTACCTGTGCTCAACCGAATCGACTCCAAATCAGCTGGACCACCTGATGGTGGAGTCTCCACTCTCCACTGTGGGTAACCTGACGTGACAGCGCGTCCGCTGTGGTGTTGAGGTCGCCCGAGATGTGAGTGGCTCGTAGCGACTTGAGGTCCTGCTGACTCCAGAGGAGGAGACGGCAGGCGAGTTGTGACATGCAATGGGAGCGTAGACCACCTTGACAGTTGATGTAAGCTACCGTCGCTGTGTTGTCCGTCCGGACCAACACCTGCTTACTCTGGATCAACGGCCGAAACCTCCGCAAGGCGAGCAGTACTGCCAACAACTCTAGGCACTGTCATGGAGACTGAGTCCAACTCCAGACCGAGAAAAGAGTTGGAAAGCGCAAGCCATGCGCCCAAATTCTGGGCGAGGGGGACCAAGCGAATGATCACGTCGGATGTGGCCGGATCACGGCGGGTGGGGCCTCGTGGCGGGGCGGAGCTTGAGGTGCCATGTCGAGGGGACTCGGGCCCCGTGGCTGCGCTGAGTCCAGGGACATCGAAGCACTTACCTGGCTCCTGCCACCCACCATAAGATTGGTTGAGGAGGAGGAATCTCATCCCCGTAGTCCACTGGAACCAATCCCGTGTGGGTGTGTTTGTGCCACAGCTGGGCGCACAGGGGCTGGGGGTCTGCTGCTGGAGCGCCATACCTGCCAAAATGGGACGATGGATGTGACGACGGCCGTGCGCACCGGAAATGTGACCCAGGAGACAAGGGAATCATTCTTTTGTCAGGCTTTTGGGTGCCGCAGCCTCCTGGGCATGTGGCGACAAAAGATTCTCTTCCCGGCCATCCACTGGGGGATGGAGTGGTCTGTCGACCAGCCCCAGAGAAGTGGATCTCCTCGCCCCTGGGTCACCCGTCTCGGGGGCGCTTCGAAGCCTTCCTTGGGTTCTTAGTGGCCGGCCGCGAGACGGGTGGCGTCTGCTTCCTGCGGAGGGCTCCACGCCGGAGCCGGGCCACGGGGGCGGGCTGTGGCAGAGCCGGTGTTGTTGCTGCAGGAAGACTCCCTTGGCGATGAGCAGACAGGGTGTGGGATCTTAAGCTGCACCGGGGCAGGATATGTTGTAAAACCTCCATCTGCTTCTTCACCACCAAGAACTGCTGGGCAAAGTCCAGAACTCGATGGTGTCGCTAAACAGACCAACCTGGGAAATGGGGGAGTCAAGGAACCATGCCTTGTCCGCTTCTCCCATCTCAACCAAGTTGAGCCAAAGGTGGCACTCCTGGACTACCAGGGTGGACATCGCCTGCCCGAGAGACCGCTTCATGACCTTCGTCGCCCGGAGAGCGAGGTCGGTCGCCGAGCGCAGTTCCTGCATCAATCCCAGGTCAGAACTACCCTTGTGCAGTTCTTTTAGTGCCTTGGCTTGGTGTACTTGCAGGAGAGCCATGGTTTGCAGAGCGGAGGCGGCTTATCCAGCGGCACCGTAGGTTCTAGCCGTCAGGGACAACGTAAACCTACAGGCCCTGGACGGGAGTCTCAGACACCCATGCCAGGTGGTCCGCAAGCGCCTTGTCCACCTTGGGGATCACCGAATACCCCCTGGCTGGTCCGCCATCAAGGGTAGCAAAAGACCGGGACCGGGCAGTAAAAGGTGCCTCCCTTGATCTTGTCAGCTCCTCATGCACTGCCGGGAAGAAAGGAATGGGGCGGGGCGTGGCCGTGGGCGGCGCCCCATGCCCAGGAACCGATCGTCAAGCCGCGAGGGTTCAGGGGAGAGTGGAAGGTTCCACTCTAGCCCGACGCTCGCGGCCGCCCGGGAAATCACGTCCGTCATTTCCGCATTGCCGTGAGGCTGGGTGACCGTTCCCGAAGGAGGAAGCTGAGCCGAAGCCTCTGCGTCAGACTGGACGAGCCCGCTCTCCGATGCTGTGCTCGATAACTCATTGTCTTCCGGTGCTCCAAACGAGAAGTCTAACTGGGGAATGGGAGGTCCGTGGGGGGATACCTGACAGAGGTGGCCCCATTAATATCCCCAAATTGCCCCCAGTGCTAACCGACGCGGCCTCAAACCCGTAGGTAGAAGGACCAGTGTGGGGAGCCGCTAGGGTGGCTTGCTTTCGTGGTCATTTTCTCGCAATGAGGACATGACTCATCCATGAACGATGTCTCCGCATGGGCTGTGCCCAGACACGTAAGACAGTGATCGTGGCCATCAGAAGCTGAGAGATAACAACCGCAAACAGGAATAACACACAAACAGAAAGGCATCTTTAAAAAGACGCGTCTTTAAAAAGACGTTCCATGTGTGCTGCTCTTTCAGAAAGAAAATATACTCTTTTAGAATATACTCTTTTAAATGTTCTGCCAAAGCGCCCAGGGGCATTCTCTTCAAACCACAGATGCAGAGGGGGAGAAGCCGCTGAAATGCGGCGTAAGATCCAGCAGAGAGATGTGAATGAACTCGGTGGATGAATTCAGCTCAATGAATAGAACTGCTCGGCTCTGAAGAGAAAATCTGAATGATTGATTGCATACCAGTTCCTTTTATACCCGTATGTCCGGGGGAGTGGCATGCAAATTCCAATTTTTCAAAAAAGCAGAGGTGTTTGGGGCTCCCAAGAGTGACCCCTAGTGTCACTACATTGACACAACGTCGAGTGAGTGACAGATAGGGAACAGCTGCTAATGAGGCATCTACATATGTACAGTATATCTATGGTTGTCACTATAACCAAACTGTGTATGAACAGAAGCGTATGTAGAACTCCAAATAGGACCCACAACTGTATTCTGCCACTGTGTGAATGTAGCCTTTATTTGTTTGACTGCACTACATAACAATGTGAATGCTATTTGTTTAAACTTGTAACAATAGTAACCTTTCATTCTGTTCCTTTCTCTTCTGTAGGAAACAGCACAGATATTAATGATAACAGGTAAGTGCATGCTGAGTGACTCCAGTCAGGCTTCCTAAGCAACCAAATTGGCCCGGTTGCTAGGGAGGGTAAAGTCACATGGAGTAACCTTCTCGTGGTCGCCATAATGTGGTTCTCGCTCTCAGTGGGGCGCATGGTGAGTTGCGCGTGGATGCCACGGAGAATAGCGTGAAGCCTCCACACGCGCTAGGTCTCCGCGGTAAAACGCTCAACAAGCCACGTGATAAGATGCGCGGATTGACGTCTCAGATGCGGAGGCAACTGGGATTTATCCTCCGCCACCCGGATTGAGGCGTATCACTATGCCACCACAAGGACTTAGAGCTCATTGGGAATTGGGCATTCCAAATTGGGGAGAAAAGGGGAGAAAAAAAATAAAAAATGATAACAGGTAAGTGATCTCCTGTACCATGATACACTATCACAAGCCCTTTCCACATTTAAACACGTGCAGGATACAGTAGAAATTATAGATATCTTCGATTCAATTATTAGTTAAAATGCTAATTCTTGATAATAGCAATTAAATTACTACTAGTGAAAATGCTAATTCTTGATATAAATTAATACTGTTCATTTGCACTAGTGAAAATGTCTTAATATAAAAATGACATCATTACTCATGGAAATACCCATTCTTGATATCAAAAATGACATTTCAACTAGTAAAAAGGATCATTACTGATATCTGTAACTGCATTCACAGAATTTCACAATAATATGTGATTCACTCCTGTTCAAAACACAATAACAGATATCTATAATTAATTTTTTAGTAGTTTAATATACACATACAGTAGCAAAATACACTACTTACTAGTAAAATGATATTTTTTGATATCAAGAATTACATTGCTACTAGTGCAAATGTCCTTTTCTGATATAAATAATTTAATTACAGCTAGTACAAATGCTAATGTTTGGTATCTGTAAATTCATTTTAACATATTATTCAGTATTTTAGGTATATGTAAATGTATTTCAGCTATCAATAAATTGAAGAGTAACTGAAACACATTACAATAAGTTTATTTTTGTTAACTTAAGTAAACAACATTAGTTAACATGAACTAACAATGAACAATACTTCTCCAGCATTTATTAATCTTGGTTAATGTTAAATTCAACATATAATAATACATTTTTAAAATCAAAAGTTGCACTGTATATGTAAACATTAGTTAATGCACTATGAATTAACATGAACTAACAATGATCAATTGTATTTATATTAACTAACATAAAAAAGATTAATAAATGCTTTAAACATATGTTGTTGATTGTTAGTTCATGATACCTAATGCATTAATTAATGTTAACAAATGAAATCTTATTGTAAAGTGTTACCAAATATATCTTAAAAGGCTTTTTTACTAGTTGCAATCACGTTCCAGATATCAAACATTTTCCAGTTGTAATAACTGTTGATATCAGGAATGGACATTTTCACTAGTAACAATGTAATTATTGATATCAAAAATATTTTTACTAGTAAGATAGCTGATATGTATATTTGGAATTTTAACTAGTAAGAAATTAATTATAGATATCTGTAATTGTGTATTCAACAGGAGTGAATTACAGACAATTGTGAAATTCTACTATTGAAAATGCTGTTAAATGCAGTTATTATTGACACATTATGTTTTTTATAGTTGAAATTCGATTTTTTATATCAAGAATAGATATTTCCAAAAGTAATAATATAATTTTAGATTTTAAGAAGTGCAAAAGTAAAAACTGATATCAAACATTTGCATTTTCACTAGTAGTAATTCCACTGTTTATATTAAGAATTAAAACTAGTAAAAATGTAATAATAGATATCTTTAATTCATATTCTGCACATGATTAAATGTCGAAAGGGCTTGGGATAGACTTTCAGTCTGTCTAAATTTCAGTGTCATCTTAAAGGTGCATTCAGTAATTTTTTCCTCATTAAACAAGTTGAACTCCTAAAGACATTAATTGTAATTTTGCAATATATGTAGGAAATCATGAGCAATCACATTAAAATTAAGATTCCAGTCATATCAGTAACTTTATAAAAGCTGTTTTATTCTACAAGGAGATGGTCCACACTAGGGGTGAAACGGTTCTCAGCAAAAAAACTAACTGTAGAGTTCGCCACCCATGGTTCGGTAAGCATTGGCACCGCGGTCGGTTCACCTCAAGTTTATTGACGCATCTGGAGTATACGTTTTGGTCAAGAAAACAAAGTGCCAAACAGACAGGCACAGTTATAACCTCCGCTAATGCACCTGAATGGATCTGTAAATGCATACGCGCCGCCTGTGTTTCAGGTCGGTCAACTTGATGACATCACAGTTTTTGACGCATTGTGTGTTGTTGAAAATGGCAAGTGGAGAAAACGAGCCACTGATAGAGAAGCCCCCTGCGTTTCCCCATCTGGGAACATTTTCTTTTTGCCATCAATTACAACAGCGATGGTCAAAATACATTTACAAAACAGGCACTGTATGCAGACATCGCTCAGCGCGAGTGCTGTATACTGGTAATATATATCAATAATGCGCATGAGGGTTTATTTAAAAGGCGCACGCAAGTTCTTCCTGTTTCCTTGCGCGGCTGTAATCTGTCAATAATCAATAATGCGCTTTGATTAATGGCATTAAAATGCCGTTATAGTAATACATTGATACATGATAATAATTTACGCCGACATCACCCAGGGAAAGAGCCGCAGGTGAGCTGAAACTGCACACACTCCCTTCCATTTTTAAGCAGGCACTTTGTGCTAATTCGGACAGGCATGAAACAATAACTGAAGCGCTTGGGGTGTTCATATGGGATTTCCATGTATTATTAAAATACTCTAGCAGCATTATCACAACATCCCTTCTTGTATGCATTTTAATAGAAAGGTTATTCCTTCTATAGTGATGTACAGCTTCCGAATATTGAATATATTGAGATGAGTTTGAAGTGCACTTTATGTTGATGCATGTAGCGTAATAGTGCAGGTATTAATTTAAAATGTTGATTTTGTAATTAGAGAAAATGTTTTTTTAGTTAAGGACCCTGATGAAAATTAACCATGGTTTTACTATAGTAATATTGTAGTTTTCAGTCAATACCATGACTGCTGTCACCATGGTTTTCTGAGCAGAAATCATGGTTTTGATACAATTAACCATGGTTTTATAACAGTACAAATTTAGTTTCTATATAGTAACCATGATTTTACTAGATATTGTAACCATGACAGTAACCATGTTTATATTGTGGTTACTACGATTTTACTACAAATGCCATGGTTAAACTATGGTTACTGTTGTAAAACAATGATTGTTATTTAAGGGCAAACCTGCTGAAGTGTTTACCAAACAGATTATTCTTTGGATTTGGCAGTAATATTTTTTTTCTGAACAAAGCAAATACCAAACTGTACTGAAACCATGACCTTAAACCATGATACAAACCAAATCATGATAAATTAGAACCATATCACCCCTAGTCCACACATGGGGGCTGCCATGTTAGAATCACATGACCAGCCAAATATTACTCACTTAATTTCAGTAACCATCCTGTTATTTGACACTTTCACTCATTGATTAAAGTTATCATGGCTGACTGTGAATACTAAATTTCTACAATGGCATCTGAAACTGAAAACTATTGATTTAAAATGATGCTCCATCCAGGCTGCTAGGTGTCAGTGTAACGCCGGGTTCACACATCCTCTGCAAGCATGGCGTGAGCGAAGCGTGAGCGGCGCGTGAGCAGGGTGGTCGCATTGGACTTCATGTTGGCCGCAACTCTTCCGCGAGAAACAGCAGCGCCTGTGCGCAGGAAATAAAGTTATCAGTGGGGTCCTACGCCAATTTCTTTCTTTAATAAGGTCATAATAAGGTTATTACTGCTTTCAAGGACAACAGCAGGCAGTAACATGCACTTCATCTTTATTAGCACACTTGGTTGTGATTGATTAATGTTGTGTCTATTCTGTACACCAATATACACAGAATGGCAAAATGTCTGGCAGTTTATTAATTCTTTCCTTTATTAAGTTATTTTATTGAGTTTACTTGCATGCAGACATATATATTGTAGTGTACTATAGGTTCAGTTTGAATCATTTTGATTTGCTTTTGTCTTTTCAATAACCTCCTGATTATTTTAGTGTTGTACTGCACCCAGAGCCACTGAGCTCAGCATGAGCCGCGCGGCAAAATAGGCTCAACCGCGAAACTATCCGCTCACTGCCACGTCTGGGACGCTTCTGGGATGCGTCACCTCGCGACTCACGCTTGCAGTGTAAACGGTGTCACCTGTTAATACACGCCACTCACGCCCCGCTCACTGAGGATGTGTGAACCCGACATAAGTCCAAGATGAAACACAAAGACAGAAGTTACTGAGTGCACCTTTAAGTGCAGCGTAAATTCTGTTAATGAAGTCTAAACAGAAAATTTTAATTTTGATGAAGCTTGTCATCATCAGCTCCTGATGTCATTTGAACTGAATGTGTAAGGTTCATTCAGAACAGTTCATGCACATATGACATTTCCACTTATTGATGTTTCAGGAGTGATGTTCACTGTGGCAGTGTGCTGGATGATACTTCACAAATTTACATCATGCAACAGCAGACTGCAGCCAGTTAATCATTCAACACAGGTGAGCACTCTCACACAAACTTTAATGAGCTTAGCAACTATGATTACGGTCAATGTACTCTCTATAATTTCTTATTTATTTCTCTGCTCCCTTCAGATGTTCCAGTTCTCTGCATGCAGCCATTCAGTCCTCATTGCCTTCATTCTCACAATCCTTTGCTCTGTACTGTCTTAAATTGTAAAGAATACTCGCTCTGTCATGATTCATATTATGTATTTTGTCTTGTGTAGCTCACCATTGCATGTTGGTCCTGTTTAGTAAGAAAATGGCACTTAGCTTGTCACATAGATATTTTAATACATCTATACTGCTTGCATTAGAATACAGGAGAGTCCTATAAATAACATCCCTTTAGTCTGAGAAAGGCTGAGCCTTAAAATCAAACTGTTCATCATTGTGTATACAAGTACACACTACTAGATTCACATATAACACAGTGTATGCCATTGTGTAGCTTTTGATACATATTATAAGTACTGACTACCTCCAGTGTGCATAAACCATTTGACATAGTATTTAATTTGCATTGTGTCTACAGTATGTTTTCACAACGACAATGAATAAGGATGATATTGGCTGTGATATATCAACAAAACGTATCAAAAAGAGTTTAGTTATGAACTACAGCTGCTGGAGTTACAAAATATCCCAAATGCTTCAATTATTCTACTGAAAGCTCTGACCAATCACAGCTCTGAATTCTCTCACAACATCCTGATCAGCCAGTCAGGATGAGAGAATCACGAGCATTGAGGGTCTGGAGTGCTGTTTCTCTTGAGGGTCTCTGACATGAATGTGTGTATACATTTCCTCCTTTTTCTCAGTTCTCATTCAGATTGACACAGATTCATTTGTATATTTAGCAAGACAATGCCTGAGGCCGTAGAAACTGTATTACGATGAAGTTTTAATCATAGATTTAGTTGACACTGAAATGTACGCTACTCACTCCTTCCTTAATGTAATCCTGTACTGTCACGATAAGAAGAGAAAGTACTTGCGAATCAGATAAAAAGAGTGTGTGCAATTGCTGATTTACCCAAGATACTGGATCTTTATTGAAGGCTGTTTTATGTTATATGTATAGTTTGCTGCAAGCCTGTTCAAAGAAATAAATGTAAATCCAAGAAAACTGTGATATAGAATGTGTTTTTCATCTTGAAGATGTGAGAAAGTTTATTTGTATGTTTTGTGAACATGACAAACCATTTGCTGATTTGTAAAATATTTAAGAAATGAATATGGGTAACACTTTACAATAAGGTTCCATCTGTTAACATTAGTCAAGTGCATTTGTTAAAGGTGCACTCAGTTATTTTTTACTAGGCTTACACTGACACCTAGCGGCTTGGATGCAGCATCATTCAAAATCAATAGTTTTCAGTTACAGATGCCATTGTAGAAAATTACTTTTTCACAGTCAGCCATGATTACTTTAATCGATGAGTGTAAGTGTCCAATAACAGTACGGTTACTGAGATTAAGCGAGTAGTATTCAGCTGGTCATGTGATTCTAACTTGGCAGCCCCCATGAGGCTCCCCTGCTTCATGTAGAATAAAAAAGGTTGTAACAAATCTCTACTTGTTCGGGACAGGAGGATGCAAAACTGAATAACAATCAACAGACTTTAAATAAAACACTGACAAAGACTTATTATAAACAAAAGCGCACACACACGAACACTGCTGCGTCTCTCTGGCGTCCACGGCTCCTCCTTTTATCTCTCTCCCGCTGATTGGGCAACTCAGTACCCGGCGTGCATCCTCTCGGCCTGGCCACGCCCTCCTCCTCGTCACATACCCCCACCGCCCAATTCAGGTTGGGGAAACCTCCAGTCTCACTTACTCCCCCCTCTAATTATAGAGATGGCGGAGGGAGACCTAAAAAGGCACGTCAGAGCATCAGTGTGGGAGAGAGAGCGACCAGAAAGCACTACAGCCCCGAACTGAGAGAGTGTTTTGTTATTTTGTGCTTTCATTTGAATGCCCCTTTGGCCATTCCATCGCCAGCTGGTCTTCTCCGCCTCCTGGGTACCTGGGTAGGATGAGGGGAGGGGAGAGAGAAAGAGAGCGAGAGAGACAGAGAGAGAAAGGGGGAGAGAGAAAAGAAAAAAAAAACTCTGGTTACCGACCACGCCACCATTCGTTCCTCAGCCAACTGTCCAGGCCCTCCTCCTCGTCACAGAGGTTTTATAAGGTTACTGATTTGACTGGTGTTTTCATTTTAATGTGAGTGCTCATGATTTCCTACATATATTGCAAAATTACAATTCATGTCTTTAGGAGTTAAACTTTTTAATGAAGAAAAAATTACTGAATGCACCTTTAACATGAATAACAATGAACAATACTTTTACAGTATTTGCCAAGAACAGAAAGCTGAGGCTGCAGTGGGCCTACCATCTGTTTACCTCAGCAGAAATCAAGTTTTTCCTTATGTTTTTCCAGTCTTTAACTGTCTAGTTTTGTTGAGCCTGTGCCCACTGCAGCCTAAAATCATGCAATGATTTCTGCATGATTTTATGCATTGCACTGCTGCCACACAATTGGCTGATTAGATAACTGCATGAATAAGTATGTGTACAGGTGTACCTAATAAAGTGGTCAGTATAATATATATATATATATATATATATATATATATATATATAAAATCGTTCAGAAGATGTACTTTAGGCTGATAAGTGAGTCTGGATGACAGGTAAAAAATTAATTGGCTTATATATTCTAAATGATTTGGCAAACCAAACTTCTTTTGATAGCGTTTTTTTCATGAGGGTCTCTAAATAATACATGCAAAATTTCATGCAAATCAGACCAACAGTCTGAGGAGTTAAAAAATTGTTTTTCAGAAAACTCAAAATGGTGAAAAAAGGTCAAATGTAATCGACGGAAATTAGATCAGATTTTGTTTTGCTTGATTTAACTTAGATTCTAGCCCATAAAGTTATGAAGACATTAGTGAAAACGTAAAAGTGCTTATCACAGCGCCACTCTTCTTTGCTTGGACCCCTAAAAACATGTTACTTTATTTCTTCCATCATACACAAAGGGAGACATTTTAAAGAATGTTCAAGCTCCTTTTCCATACAATGATTACCAGGGGCTGTCGAGCTCATAGATACAGTTGGCAACGCGTCATACACTCGGGCCCTGTTACTATAGTTACTCATTGATTCCTATGAAGAAAACGGGGAAAAAATCCGATATGTGAAATAGATTTGGCTATTTTAAAAACAGAAAACATGACAAAAAACTGTAGCGTCGTTATTTGCACTTCAAACAAAGACAAAAAAAAAGCCAGAACTGAATGTTTATCATCTGTCAAATGACAAAAATAGAAGCCAAAAGAAGACTGCTATGGCAGCAGCCGGCAACAGGTCATAGAGATGCATGATTTAGAATAGTTTGGAAACATCAGTTCCAGTGGAAACATAACAAATTACCTTACCAAAGCTTTCTTGCATTGTCCTCTAAGGCTGTTTAATTGTAATATAAAAATAATTAAGGCTCTTGCATTTAACTCCTCCGGCCCGAGCTCCACCCTCTCTGGAACTACCATTGCCAAGGCTACAGGCACCGCCTCCCTCCATGGTTTGAGGAGGTTGAGGTGGAAGATGTGACGTGCCCCTCCCCTATCCGTTCGCCTAACCTCATAATCAAGATCTCCAACTCGTCGTGTGACCTCAAAGAGTCCTTGCCACTTGGCAAGTAATTTGGAGCTCGAAGTGGGCAGCAATACAAGCACTTTATCTCCCTGTGTTAGTTAATTCATGTATTCGAGTGCCCCTGTTGTACAGTCGGCATTGACGTTCTTCCACTTGGAGCAAATTCTCCTGTGTTACCTGTCCCAAAGTGTCGTGTTTTGCTCTAAGGTCAAAAATGTATTGAATTTGGTTTTTGCTATTCTAAGGTCCTTCCTTCAAAGCTTCCCATATGACAGAGCATGATGCGCAGCCAACGCCCATACAGTAGCTCAAATGGGGAAAACCCTGTGGAGGCTTGCGGGACCTCTCATACTGCAAACAACAGGGGTTCGAGCCACTTATCCCAATTTTTAGCGTCTTCGTGTACGAACTTACAAATCATGTTTTTCAAGGTCTTATTAAATCGTTCGTCCTTGGGGCTACGACCAACCCGTTGCTGGATGACTTTCCTCAGGTGTTGGTAATCAAGGAGGCTGTTGTGCTGCTAGCTGCGCCTCCCCAGAGAGTAAGAGCACTAAGTGGGCTGTCCACTGGTCAGGAGGCCACCTCCATACCTCAGCGGTTTTCTCAAATAGATGGAGGAAGGCCTCCGGATCATCGTTTGGACCCATCTTCATCAGGGACACAGGTGGGGTGGGCTCCGAGGGGGTCGCAGCACCAGCCCCCTCTCTGACGATCAGGCTCCAGAACACCTGCCGGTCCTCCGCTTGTGCCTGGAGTAGGGCTTGGAACCATTGTTCCAGCTCCAGGCGTAACTCCATGAGGGCTTGGTGTTGGTCTTGCTGGATGCTGGCGAGGGACTTGATAATTTTGTCCAGCAGTGTAGACTCCATAACGGCGTTATCCTCCAAACCCAGGTTTTCGGCACCACTGTGATAAGTTCTGAGTTCGTGGGCCAAGGAGGAGTCAGGAGACAATGAAACATGTTCAAGGTCAGTCTTTAATTAGTGGCTCCAGTACACATTCGACGGTAACCATTGATAACATAAAAAAAACTTGCAGACAAATGAAAGCACTAAATAACAAAACACTCTCTCAGTTCGGGGCTGTCGTGCTTTCTGGTCGCTCTCTCTCTCTACCACACTGACACTCTGGCATGCCTTTTCAGGTCTCTCTCCACCATCACTATAATTAGAGACAGGTGTTAGAGTACTCACAACCCAGGTGACGAACCTTACCGCTCTCCCTCTCCCGCAGACCAACACATGACCACCCCCCCCCCCATGCCACAACCACATGTTGCAAACAAACATTTCAGAGGTGTCGTGACATCCAGCTTGATTTTGTACTATTCAAATGCATTTCAGCCCATGCTTCAAGATAGCAGGAAAAACACCTGTCACAGGTTAAGGCCACACCTTCTCTTGAATAATTATGAGGAGGTACAAATCACACATCTCAGCATAATATTTACAGACATTCTCCCATGTTTCATTAAAAAATGGATGATAAAATGTCAAATTCCTATTCCAAATTTCCTTAATAAAAACAATTATCTTAAAATTGAAAATACAAGCATGATCTCATTGTCTTCTATCTTGGGCAACATTGTTTTGTTTTTTTTACACTTGCTCCTGACCACATGTTAAATGTATGTAAAATAAATCTAAATGTTTCTGTTCATTCAGGCAAACTGGTTTTACTGCATTTTGATACAAGTATTAACTAACTACTGAACATTGCTGTTTAGATTACTTCTAAAATGTATTCCGGTACTGATTACAAATTACACAGCTTAAATTGTTATCAGTAATGTAATATTTTAGATTACACATTATAGGTAATGTAATCTGATAACTTTTGGATTACTAATTGCATATTTTGATGACAATTTTTTTATTAATTTTAAATGTATTAGGTACCAAATAACACTTCGTTCATGAAACATTAGTAAACATGCAATCAAACAGAAATTTGCTATTTTTCAGATCCATCTTTTGGTCCTTTAACAACAAGAAATCAGTAGTGCGGCAAGTGTACGTGTAAGTAGACATGGTGTCAGTAGCTGATGCTATGGGAACCATAATGCTGTGATATTGATTAACATCTTCGCACGTGAGTTTCTCCTGTACTGACGGACCCCCCCAGCATGAGTTCTTAAATGTGTGCTGTAATTAAAATAAAATCTTACCTTACACTTCACAACAGATGCACTAGAGAACAGATTATATATTATCAAACATATAATGTGATTTTTAGATGTTTATAATGATTTATTATGATAGATAAGATGAGATCGCGAATGCGCTTGCTGGCTATGCATGCTGCCATATTGTTTACAAACAATGCAGCATGGGTTTGTGAGTTCGACAGAGAAGGTTCTAAAAACCTACCCCTTCCACTTTCCCAGCACTGGAAGTGGTTAGAATGAGTGACGGACATAATGGGAGAAGGCTTGTATGGGCTGACTAGTTTGTATATTCTTTGTCTGATGTCAGAAAACATGGCAGCATCGCTGCATCTAAACAGTGTGCTCTTAACAGCTTTAAACCTTTATTTAGTGATTGTTTGAATGTTTGTAACATATTAAAATAAAGATATTGTGATGTTGAAAAGACTATTAGAGCAGCTGGTCCATTATGACAGCTGCTTCAGTCCCTCTTTTGCTGGTAAACAGCAGTACAAATGCAGATCAGACCGGTTTATTGTACACCTCTGAGCCCAGCCTAGTGTAATCACACTGGTTTGATCATACATGCAAAAGGTTTAACAGGGTTGTGAAAAAAGCATTGAAATAGCCACCCCTTCGTATTGATAAACTGGAAGGGAGAGGAAGAAACAAAACTATGTTTTTGTGAAACACAGTACAACAATGCTACTAGCCAGTCTGGGTAATGAAACATTGATAAGAAGCTCTCTTTCACATCACAATGGGAAGGGAGAGAAAACACCAAGGTCAAAGACCTGCCGCATATTACAATGACACTAGCCAATAGTGTAGTGAAACATTGACACCTCAGACCTCCTTTGCTGTTAAAATATAGGAAGAGAGGGGGAAAAAGGTCCAGGTTATACAACCTGGCAAAGGTATTGGGTCAAACCTAGCCTGCTTCCAGACAGATGTCCTCTAAGGTCACACCTTTAGTCCAAGCCCAGGAGGATGCCATGCTCCTGGTGGAATGAGCTTTAACACCCATGGGGCACTGTATGCTATGCTTTGTGATTTTGAAAATACATGTGCAATGCCCTTACAGGAAAAAGCATGTGCAGTCTATTAGCCTCTACCGACTCGAATTGAGGAAGAGAAAGCGCTTGCTAGATGACAACCTAAGCCCTGAAGGGAGGGGACAATACTTTGGGCACATAACCTTCCCTAGGTTTGAGAACAACTTAACACAAGCCCAGTCCAAGCAAGACTGAAGGTTCCCAACATGTCTGATGGATGCTAAAGCGAGTAGCAGCACAGTCTTCAAGTCAAGTCGAGTCAAGTCAGTTTTATTTGAATAGAGATTTTCATAACACACATCATTTCAAAGCAGCTTTACAAAAAATAATGCTGTAACAGAAAATGATACTGTAATGTCTGCAATGTCTTAAAGTCCTCATTGAGCAGTTTAAATGAAAAACATGATTGAAAATCATGCTTTAAAAATGTACAAATGTATTTTATCTTTAGGTCCCCAGTGAGCAGGCAAGAGGCGACTTGTGGCAGTTAATTTCCAGTGAAGTCCATCCTGAGCGGTTAGATAACTGCCTGCTTGAAAGTTATGGGGACATGTCATAAATATAGTCATTAGTTGGAAAATCTGGCATCCAATTAATGAAATGAGATTTAATGAAATGTATAAGCTACTTTGACTTATAAAAAGCACTCAAACATTTTGAGTTTGCTAATCACAAGAAGCAACTGCTGACGTGGACCATGTCTTGCAAAAAAGAGATTTCAGAAGACCTACAATCAAGAATTGCTGCTTAGCATAAAGCTGGAAAGGTTTACAAAGTTATCTCGAAGAGCTTAGATATTCATCTGTCCACAGTTAGACAAATTGTCTATAAATGGACATGATTTAGTACTGTGGATACTCTCCCTAGAAGTGTCCTTCCAGTCCAGTTGACTCAAAGGGCACACAGCAGAATGCTCAATGAGGTAAAAAAGAACCATAGAGTGACAGCTAAAGACTTGAAGGAATCATTGGAACTGGTTAACATCTCTGCTCATAGGCATGGTGTCCATGGCAGGACACCACAAAGGAAGCTGATGCTTTCCAACAAAAACATTGTTGTGCACCTGAAGTTTGCCAAAGATCACACTGACACTCCACTGCACTACTGGGAAAATGTTTTATGGACTGATGAAATTAAGGTTGAATTTTTGGGAAGAACATGCAATATTATGCATGGTGTAAAAAGTGCACCGCATACCAACATGAAAACATAATCCCAAGAGTGAAGTACGGTGGAGGGAGCATCATGATTTGGGGCTGCTTTGCTGCTTCGGGGCCTAGACTGCTTGCCATCATCGAGGGGAAAATGAATTTCCAAGTTTATCAAGATATCCTACAGGATAATGTCAGGGTGGCTGTACGCCACCTGAAGCTCAGTAGAAGTTAAGTGATGCAGCAGTACAATGACCCTAAACATCAAAGTACAGTAAACCGACTACAGATTTGCTTAAAAAAAAAGAAAGTCCACCTTTTGGAGTGGCCCAGAAAGAGCCCAGACCTTAACCCAATAGATATGCTATGGAATGACCTCAAGAGAGACGTTCACACCTGACATCCTAAGAATATTGCTGAGCTGAAGCAGTTCTGCAAGGAAGAATGGTCCAAAAGTCCTTATGAACATTGTGCAGGTCTAATCTGCAGCTACCGGAAACGCTTGGTTGAGGTTATTGCTGCCAAAGTTTTCATGATCCTTTTCTGTCTGCCATTCTGTCTGTTTTCTGTTTGTGTGTGTTTGTCGTGCGTATGTGTAATTGGCTGTGTCTGTGTTTCAGTTAGCCATGTGATTCCCTGTCCCCGCCTCCTCATTACCCTTGTCACTCTCCCTCGTTTTGTCCTCTATATATTGTGCCCTCTTCCCTCTTGTATTTGTCAGATCATTTTGTGAGTTTTGTTACTAGTTAGTCTTTTCCTGTTCCTGTCTTGTTCCTGTTCCCTGTCGGTCTTAGTTATTATACTTTTTCTAGCTTATGTTTTGTTTTGTTTTCTCTCCCCATGAGAGTTTTGTGTTACCTGTTCTGTTTTCAGTTGTTTTAATAAAATTATTTTTATTTTCACTCATTCCTGTATTTGGGTGTTCATTCCTGACTCATTCCATGGCATAACGATCTGACCAACATGGACACAGCAGGAATTCGTTTTTCTTTTTGTTCACTACTTCCCACACAATGCAGAGCCAAGCAGGCCAAGAAACTCTTCTGACTCTGGCAGGAGGACAAGTCGGTGAAGGTGCATGCGTTGGAGTTTTTGGTGCTGTCCTCAGGTCTGGGTCACAATCAGGCCAGCCTTATGCAATTGTTTAGGGCTGGTCTAAATGAGCCCATCAGGTCTTGTGTCCCAGAGGCAGGTGAAGGGGAAGTATTGCCGCTACGATCAAGTTTGCCTTGAAATGGGATGTTTATCTCAGCCTGTGCCTCGAAGGACTTCCTTCCTTTATCCCTGCCCAAGGTCAATGATACTTCCTCACAGGCAGCAGATGTGGCTGACTGCAAGGAGGAGGCCACTGCTGATTTCCAGGAGGCATAGGAGGCTGCTGCTGACTGCCAGGAGGCCGAGGTCATTTCCGCAGCCAACCGCCAGTAAGCGGCGGCCATTCCTACTGCATTGTTTCTGACTGTCCAGAGGAGGAGGAGAAGGAAGCCGAGTAAGGTGCCCAATTCCCAGTCACTGCCAGCACTCACAGCCACAGAAGCCGTTCCCCAGTCACTGCCAGCGCTCATGGCCAATGAGGCCGTTCCCCAGTCACTACCAGCGCTCCCAACCATGGCGGTCATTGAGTTCCCTGAGGCCGTTGACGAGCCTGTCCTGTTCCCTGTGGCCGTCGATGAGCTTGTCCAGTTCCCTGAAGTCACTGAGTCCGTCCAGTTCCCTGAGGCTGTCGACAAGCCTGTCCTGTTCCCTGTGGACATCGATGAGTCTGTCCTGTTCCCTGTGGCCGCTAACGAGTCCGTCCGGTTCCCTGAGGCTGTCGATGAGCCCGTTCAGTTCCCTGTGGCAATCAACGAGCCCGTCCTGTTCCCTGTGGTCATCGAGTCTGTACAGTTCCCTGAGGCTGTCGATGAGCCCGTCCTGTTCCCTGTGGCCGTAGACGAGTCTGTCCAGTTCTCTAAGGCTGTCAACAGTTTCATGAAGTCATTGAGTCTGTCCAGTTTTCTGAGGCTGTCGACGAGCCCGTCCTGTTCCCTGTGGCCGTCGATGAGTCCGTCCAGTTCCCTAAGGAAGTCACTGAGTCCGTCCAGTTCAACCCAATAACCAGCACCTATCAGACACCAGTGACCAGCCTTTTACTCAGTCCAGTGGCCAGCATCTGTCTGACACAATCAACTAGTCTGTTGCTCAGTCCAGTAGCCAACACTCATCAGACACCAGCTACCATTTTGTTGCTCAACCCAGTAAACAGCACCCGTCAGACACCAGCTACCAGTCTGTTGCTCTGTCTGTTTAGTCCCCAGCAGGTGCCACTCATTCAGTCCTGTCTCCCCCGTGAGAGTTTTGGGTTACCTGTTTTATTTTTAAGTTGTTTTAATACAATTATTTTTATTTCACTCATTCCAGCAGTTGGGTCCTTATTCCTGAATCATTCCATGACAAAAGGAGGATCGACCAGTTATTAAATCCAAGGGTTCACTTTTTTACACAGCACTGTGAATTTTTAATGGGATGTGTTCAATAAAGACATGAAATATTATAATTTTTTTGTGCTGTAAGCTTATGCACATTGTCCTTTGTCTATACTTGTGACTTTGATGAAGATGAGATCACATTTTATTACCAATTAATGCAGAAAACCAGCTAAATCCAAAGGGTTCACATACATTTTCTTGCCATTTAGATGGAAAGCGTAGGATTAAACTTAATGAATTACAGTTAGAATCGCTTAAGCTTTCAATATGAAAAAGAGATCCTAAGACCTTTATAATAGGAGATATTACAGTCCTTAGAGCAAGTAAAGTTATTACAGTAAAATGGAAAATGCTACTATGTCATGTTAAAGAGATATCTTATTCAAATGTATCATCTAAAGAGACTACCATTTTGCTCAGCCCTACAAATTTGAGAAAATTAGAAAGAAAACTGGAATTATGCAACCGTCTGCCACAGCATCTCAGAAGACAGTGTTTCATATTATTCCCTACGAGCAACTTCAGTCCTTCACTCTTTTAGGTCAGGAAGAGCTAACAAATTTTTTTCAAAAGCAACAACGTGTATTCTAGAACCTATTCCCACTAAGCTAAGGAAAAAGGTGTTTCTTTTAATCTCAGAACCTCTTCTCAATGCTGCAAGGGAATATCTGGTTCAGTCGAAGCTTTGTTCCTTGTGAATTTAGCCACCATACAGAATTGATTGTTGTATTTATTTTCTATGAGTTTGCTAAAATATGCAGACCTGGCAGTTTTTAGAGACTGTTGTAGCTAGAGACACTATACTTCCATGGACCACAAAATACCTCTAATTTTGTATTCTTCCACTTGCATTCCATTTTTCAAGCTGCTGTCTACAGAGCATGAGTAATGTCATTGTACCAGAGTGTGGGGCCTTTCTCTTTAACTATCTTTAATCAAAGGGGGGCGTCACTATCTAGAGTGGTAGAGAAGTAAGTATCCATATTTTCTGTGACTACATCAAGTTCTTATGAACATTTTGGCATACTGATATTTAGGACAGATCTGTAAGAATATTACTGGTCAAAGGAATAGCTCTACCCGATCAATAGCGTGTTGTAGATTGAGTGACCTTAGCTAAGCGCAACATGCAAGAGACCAGGTAATGATCTGAGAAGTCATCACTCTATGTCAGAATTGCTATATTATCAACATCAACTCCATGAGACAGAATTAAATCTAGCGTATGATAATGGCAATGAGTTGGTTCTGACAAATTTTGTCTGACCCTAACAGATTTGAGAATATTGATAAATGATAATCTCAATGTGTCATTTTTGTTATCTACGTGAATGATGAAATCACCAAAAATTAAAGCTCTATCCATTATAACTTCTAGACCTGACAGAAAATCTGCAAATTCTCGAAGGAAGTCTCAAAAAGCGGTCTGCACTGGCCAATGTGCTGGGTCCTCGCTTTGGGAGGAACACCAGTCAGCGAAAAGGAGACACTTTAGGGCATAGAGCCACCTAGTAAAGGAAACCAAGGGTGGTTGGGCCGCTCCAGCGTAAACAACTGCACTCTTTCCTTGTCTTCCCGAACCTTGTACAACACTTGGTGTAGCAAGTGCACAGGTGGGAACGCATACATGGTCGCCACCTTGGTTGCACCATCTCGTCTAGGCAAGGTGTGCATGTATGCAACTTATTGCTTCTTTGCCGACTGGACTCTCCCAGTGAAAGAACTCATGGAATCACCAAAGAGTCACTGTTGCGACATTGGAGCATTGAGCAGAAAGGTCTTGTCCTTGTCACGTATCTCTGATAAGTTCAACCAGAGGTGACGCTCAACGGACACCAGGATCTCGGTAGCTACAGTGCCAGGTCTGTGGGGTGACACATTTCTTTGAATGACTCTCGGTTTGGGCAGATTTCGTCCATGTCCTTCAGCAGGTCTGCCTGGTAAGCCTTCAAAACCACCATGGTATGCAGGGTCAAAGCAGCTTGGCCTGGGGGAAGCTCTGAATATCCTCTCTGCACAGATCGATCAAGTGACATGAAGGCTGCTGCACCAGAGAAATACACTCTCGCTGACTAGGGAGAGCGCCATGTCTTAACCAGCTGTTCGTGCAGCTCGGTAAAGAACGGCACAGGGCGAAGGGACTCAGAGTCCTGTCGGCTAGTTAAAAAACATTCATAGAGTCGAGAATGTTCAGGTGCATTGGGCATGGGCCATTCGAGCTTGAGTTTCTCTACCAATGGAATGAGATGCTCGATCAACTCAGTATCGGAAGCCTTCCTAGTTCGGTTTTGCTACCCTGCAGGTGGAAATACCAGTGTACTGGTCAGCCGAGTGTGACCAGGTCTCACCATCAGAGGCCTTCAGTGATATAACATCCCCCTCATCATCATCTCCAGCGAATGTGATCGTACCATGTACATCGATAGTGGTGTGCACATCGTCATAGCTGCTTGAAATTGTGGAGAGGAGAGACACGAGGCCTGAGCCAGCAACAAATCATCCTCAAAATCTTTGCATTCTGTCCTCGCTTAGCTTCCTCATGCTGTCCCTCAGCAGCCGCAGACATTGGATATCGGGAGGAGTGGTGACCAGCATCTTTAGTTTATGCACTCACAGTGAACACAGTCAGTCTCAATGAGCGCTACTTTCGGGTGGGCCTGACCCAGGCAGATAAAGCAGAGCTCATACCCACTGGAAAGAGCATCATCCACACAGAGGGAAACATTTGCAAAATGCCATCTTTTAAAAGAACAAAACAATTGCAATACACAGAAGTGTAAAGGATACGCTGATCGTTGGAAGCACAAAAAGAAGAAGAAAATAATCCACTCGCTGTTCAGGTGTGCCAGTTCAAACAACAAAGCAATCAGTCAGGCTTGAACAGTACCAAAGATAAAATCAAGACCCTGAAGAGAAAAATTCTGATGAAATGGTGCTGTGCTCCAGTTTATATCTCATCGGCGCTGTGCTCCGATGCGGCATACATAAGGGACGGAGCGCAAAGTGCCATTTGCCAATGAGATTACTGTGACTCAATAAGGGCTTCAAAGATTGTCACTCCTTGGAGGAGTTCCCATAGCTTCAGCTAATGATGCACCATCGAAATGACTGACTTGAAAGGGAAACCTGTAATCCCAGTATTGGATATAACTTCACACAGATAAGGTTAGTTAGCACTAGGTTATTAGTTTATCACACTAAAACATGATAACATGTAGAAAGTCTGTATCTTGTGGCTAACCTCAGTGCTGGAAAGATTACTTCCAAATTGTAATCTGGTTCTGATTTCAAATTACATGACTAAAATTGCAATAAGTATTGTAATCTCTTGGATTATATTTTAGGTAATCTAATCTGATTATTTTTGGTTCACTTCTTTTTTTATTTGATGTCACATACATTTGAGTAGTATAATCTATACCATTTTGACAATGTTGCTTAAATGCATTAAGAAAATGTATTTACTTAATGAGAATATGAGAATTAGATTTTTGTTTTACTTGCTTTTTGTCAGTTACTAAGGTAATGAAACACAAAATCACATTTGAACTAATATGTATGTTTTGTCCAAGATGACATAAAAAGATTATTTTTTGCATTCCAGGTATGAATTTTTTAACTATGGCTGCCGTCGCATCATCCAGGTGGATGCTGCACACTGGTGGCGACTGAGGAGATTCCCCCTATTCTATGTAAAGCGCTTTGAGTGCCTAGAAAAGCATTAAATAAATGTAAGGAATTATTATTATTATTATTATTAACTTCCAGAATGAATAATTAGTGAAGGTCAATGGATATGATGAAGACACTGAGTTGCCTGTTTCCACCCGTATTGCTGATAGAGTTCTTGGCCCTCCATCAATGAAATATTAAAATATGTTTGAGTTTAAAAGTCATTTCTTATTGGAAAGTTTGTGGAATTATTGAAAGGTGCCCCAGGTGCGCATTAACCAAACATGGTTTTACTCTGGCAATTTCTGCATTTCAAACACCATCCATGTGTGCTTACAGATAAGACTAGTTATATTTGTCAACCAATGTCACAAAAATGGTCTCAAAAGTTATCACAAAAGCAAAAGTGCATAATTAACATTTTTGAAGCAGAATACAAAAGCAATTTGGGAAACTGAACGCACTAATGCAGTCGTTTCAGCATTTATATGTGGATTACATTGTGAATATAAAATGATGCATATTTGTGCATTTTGATGTGTTGGATAGACAAAACCCTTCCAAAGACATAGGGACACACTGTTACATGACACACAGAGTGATCATTTAAATAATAATTAAAATGTGTTCATCAGGATTTGGTTCGACATGCTATGTAAAGTTGAGAAACCATGCATGCAAGGACATCTCCAAATGTTTCTTTAGATTTGATGTGGAATTATTTGCAGTGGACAGCATTTTAAGTTTCAGAAGGCAGAGTTTACATTGTACAGTAATGTTTTTACCTTGTGTCTCTTAAAAGTTAAATCCAGTGGTCAAATGCTGAGTGAGACCGCTCCATCTTCAGTGTAATTATATTCACATGGCTATAGAGGCTAGTATCAGGTATGTGTGTGAAATTCCACAACCCTCCTCCTCTCTTCTAAAAACACTCAAAGACACAATATTTGCCGACTACAGTATATCAGCGGTTGGCTGATTTAGAGTTAAATTTGTAAAGATTAAAAAAGAAGACTTAGATGGATAACTAAATTATGAACGATTTACTGCTGATGCCTGATTAATATGTAATAATGTCAGTTGTCAAAAAGTATTTATAATCTGATTATGAGCATTTTTATATGAAATGCAATCTAATTACAAGTACTTGGTTTTTAGAATCTGAATATGTCATCCAGATTACATGTAATCCATAATACCCAGCACTGGCTTTACTTTTAAAACTCACTTGTACAGCATTTTTTTTTTTTAAACTAGAGGCAAGTCAAAAGTATTTTTTGTTGTAATCAACATTGTGCCACAAATGCTGTTGATTGAGCTTAACTTGTATTGATTTAAAGGTGCACTCAGTAACTCAGTCTTTGTGTCATCTTGGACTTACACTGACACCTAGCGGCTTGGATGCAGCATTGTATAAAATAAATTATTTTCAGTTTCAGATGCCATTGTAGAAATTTAGTATTCGCAGTCAGCCATGATTACTTTAATCAATGAGTGAAAGTGTCAAATAACAGGACGGTTATTGAGATTAAGAGAGTATAATATTCGGCTGGTCACGTGATTCTAATATGGCAGCCCCCATGTGTTAAAGCTAAAACAGCTTTTATAAGGTTACTGACATGACTGGAGTCTTCATTTTAATTTGAGTAGTCATGATTTCCTACATATGTTGCAAAATTACAATTCATGTCTTTAGAAGTTAAACTTTTTTAATGAGGAAAAAATTACTTTTAACTTTTTTGCACTTTTAACTCTCTTGGCAAAAAAGAGGTTGTACTTGGTTGTACATCAAAACTACTTTTAAACTTATTTAACTACCTTTAACTACAGTAACCTTTAAACTTTAAACTACTTTTTGGGATCCTTTTGCAGTATTCGAAAATGAGTTATAAAGCAACAAACTTTTTCCACATTATTTGACATATCAAGATAAATGTTTAAATCATTTATTCACATGATTTCGACATGCTAAACTGTCAATGGAAAGACATTCTCAAGGCTATGGAGATTAACAATAATCTCTTCCCTACAGCTTTCAAACAGAAAAGACCCTACTGGTACCAAGCATTGTGTTTCTTAACAATTAAGAACCATATGACAGCTGAATATCCATAGTATGTCCACAGCACTCGATAACTGTATGCTTGTTAGCTTCTCTTATGTTGAGGGATAGAAACCACTAAAACCTACTGCTTTAAGTGATTTTGACAGAAATGTCAATGTAGATGGGCTCCATTGAAGGCTGATTTGCCTCCATCACCACCTCCTCTGCCATCTCAGTTCCTTCCTTGAAGGTTCCTCAGTTCCTTCCTTGAAAGCTCAATCAATGGTTAAAGTGTGAAAAGTTGGAATCTGTGACATGCTGTTTAGTGGGAACATTCCCCACTTTAAAGCCTGCAAGGGCATTTCACAGTTTGCCGTTTCTCCTAGGTCTTACAAAGGTTGAGAAGAACAGGGTGTTTGGTAGCTTCTAGACAGTCATTTCCATGTCCATGGACGCTGATTGTCTGATGGCACCACAAGAACACCCACAGTCCCAAGTGATCTTGCGACTATCCTAAGATGAAACATCAAAGGCAGCAGACAGTAAACAATATGTTATAAATAGTCCAATAGTCTGAAATCTATTTGGGTGTTTCTTCAACCTCAGGTACTTTTAGAACTGTGGATTTCTAGAAGGTCTCGTTAAAAAAATTTTTTACATCACTAGTTTATTTAAATTGTCTACTAAATAGTTAGAACTGTGTACTGTATGTACATGCATCACAGGAGATTTATGTTGTTTTGGCCATTTTTTCTGAAAATTCTCAAGATTATTGGGATTATTTCGAACGTAGAAATACTTATATCATTTGGTGTAAGCCCCGTCCTATGGTTCAGTGCACGGATACTTGCTTGAACCGTCAGATCCTGCCGGAAGTGATGGCAGCAGGGGAGCGAAACTTACCCCCACCCAGGACGGGACCTAAAGTGGTGGTGATGGCGTGGAGTGGGGTGAAAACAACGTATGCCAACAATGAGAGACAGCTGAGAGGGCTTATAAAGTGGAGGCTGTATTGTGATTGGATGAGATGACTGATAGAATGAATCCCGAGATCATCCTGCTAGAACTACGCTTACGCTTACATTTCCCACCACAGTGTAATTTCCAGCACATCTCAAATTCTGTATTGTGTTTAATAGAAATCTGTTGCGTTCGAGAACCATCAAACATTAAACAGCCAAAAAGCGGTAAAACTAAACAGCGCTATTCCCTAACCGGACCAAGTATCAGAACGGCTCAATAAACAGAGCAGCGCAGAGCAGGGTCGCGGAACCCGTTTATATTCGGTACAGAATTCTCTGTCGCGAAACCCCTATGAAAACCCCAAATGTCCTGGTGATTAAAGTAGTTTAAAACCATATATAAAAGGCCTGATATTCTAAACAGCATTGAAAAGGAGAAAACACTGTGCCATACACAGATATACTGTACATTAGAAGGCTTTACAATCCTCACATCACCACCTACACTTTAGTAGGCTATGGCAATTTAAAAAATATATATAAATATATTTTGTATTTAAAGTTTCAGAAAGAGGTAATCACTGGACTCTCACAGCTGACCCAGGTGCTAAGACCAAATGATTAAGTCCATACAAGAGGGGGAAAAAAGGAAGATCTGCACTGTGGAAATGTCTTACAAAAAATATTGGTTCTTTATTGTCTAAAAGCTTTTTTCTCTTGTATTTAAAGTTTCTAAATGTAATTATTTTCATAACAAAATTGCCATAGTTTGTTTTAAGGGAGTTACTAACTATGCAAGTGAGGAGCATGCATGCATGGTTTAACCTGTGGTTACCATGGCCTTATACAGTAAATACCGCTGTTAAAACTATGGATACTTTGGAAGAACTATGGCAAATTTTCATAATTGTTATGGATCAAGCTATCAGATTTCCTTTTGTCTAAAATCTTAATTGTAGGAGAAAGTAACTGGCTTTGTTTGCCTTCAGAAATTCTAAGAGATTACTGTACTTTATCAGTTTGAGTCCCAACTCGGTCACGCAGTCAGAATATTTCAATTTAACCCTATATAAATTAAGTGTATATAAATAATTTTTATAATAATAATGTTACTGTTCTTAATATTAGTAAGTTTACATCTTACAATGTGCATTTCATAGCGCCAAAATAAAGTATGTCATATTGGTAATAGCCCATATTTGTGCATTACAATAATATCACTTTTATTACTAGCTTCTTTCCTTTATTTTACTGCATTTTTTAAAATTTATTTCATTTTGTTTTGTAAATTAAGAAACTAATATTTGTTCCCCAGTGCTACACTGTAAAAAAAAAAATCTGAAGTTGACAAAAATCAAAATATAATGACAACATGATGCAAGAGATTTTTTACTTTTCTCAACTTTTGACAGAAGCACCTCACACAACTTCGGTTGTGTCCCCCTCAAGGCCCTGGCATACCCATGCTGAAGTGCTTCTTCACTCTGTGGCAAAAAGAAGTTCTAAACAGCTGAGCAACAACATACTTATTGCAAACATTCAGACACCTGCCACACCGCTGTGGGAGCCATTTAGAAGTACATTTAAATATGAGGATGCTCGGTAAAACAATAACTAATGTGACATTAAAATGTGTTATCAATGACTTTATGCCTCATTCTATGAGTAGAATTCACATGAGGTCAGTAAAAGAAGCTGTTGATGATTTAAAGTAATATACTGTATATGCAGTAGATAATGTGTAATTTGTTATGTTTACATTCTGAATTCATGAATAATGCGGTTACATGCTGTACATTGCCCTAATAGCACCCATTCAACTGATACTACTGCAAAGATGGGTGTATAAAAATGTGTTAATGGGCAAAATACAGACAAAAAAATGATGATAAGATGATAACTATGGGCAGATGTGTAAATGGCTTTCAACTGCAGATGGCACATGAGTGAAGCATCTTAATAGAGTGAATGGGCACTTAAGAGTATTTGAGTAGATTTGATTCCTTTTGTAGACTAATTAAACAAAAAATTCACATGACATGCTCTTGAAAAATGTTTCTAAGCGAGCGATCGTACAGATGTACATAAATTAGCATCAGCTCTCTAACAACTCTGCATGCCGGTGTGTTCATGTTGACTGATCTGAACTGACTTAACAACGTAACTGTAATTAGCTGTCGGCTGCAAAGTAGGTGGAGCTCAAGGTCACACCTACCAGTGATGTGGACCAATGGCAGTAAGAAGGTGTTTAGGAGCCAGTACAAGTTTTCCTGAAAGTTTACCCAGGCGAGCTGTTACAAACCACTGAAACGAAATCAAAACACCTTAGGTTTTGCCAGATTTTGTTCTAAATTATGTCACACCTGTTCGTTCTTCGATTTCGATGAAGTGTGTGCTGGGGCCTTTATAGTTATTATTGTGAAAATTAACAACAACAATAATTCAGCAATTAGGAAGTAGAAATTCATAGATGTGATTTTAAAAATGAAGGTTTTTCATTTGCATTGTGCAGAAAAAAAAAAACACATTTAATTACACAATATCCAGAAGTAGTAGGCATTTATAATAAGGTTTATCAAAATCCATTGATATTTCTCATTTCGCAGTCATAGATTTGAATGAAGACATCTCATCTGGTGGGGCAGTCACATACGGTCAAGTCACACAAGTTGAAATATTGAAAAGGTTGCTTAACAGCCAATGTACATCTGTTTGCATTTTATGACAGCTGCAGGGTGTGCGGCCCTTAATGAGTCAGTGAAAAAATGATCATTCAGTACATTCAAGTAGTCAGCTGACTTCATTTTATTGCTGGATAACGTTGCTGAGCCTAGACCTGACCAAATGAAGCAACCCCAGATCATAACACTGCCTCCAGAGGCTTGTATAGTGGGCACTATGCATGACGGGTGCATCGCTTCATGCGGTTCCCTTCTTACCCTGATACGCCCATCGCTTTGGGATAGGGTAAATCTGGACTCATCAGACCACATGACCTTTTTCCATTGCTCCACAGTCCAATCTTTATCCTCCCTAGCAAACTGAAGTTGTTTTTTTCCAATTAGCCTCACTAACAAGTGGCTTTCTTGTGGCTACACAGCTGTTTAGTCCCAATCCTGTAAATTCTTGTCACACTGTGTGTGTGGAGTTCTACTGTAAATTTTTTACGATGTGACTTCACCAAGCGTTGAAGTGGTCTCCGATCACGATCATTCAAGATTTTTTTCCAACCACATTTCTTCAGCAAAGCTGATGGTTCACAGTGCATTGGACAGTTCTTAACTCAATTCCAGTGATTTCAGCAATCTCCTTAGTTGTATTCTTTGCATGATGCAGGCCAATAATTTGCCCCTTCTGAAACACACACCACGGGAGTCGTCTTCTGACATGGTTGTTTAAAAAATGAGAAGCTACACACCAGTGTTGTAGTACTCAAGACTGGATTTTCATGGTCTTGGTCTTGTCAAGGACTCGTGAACAATTTGACTCGGTCTTGACTTGGACTCGAACATGTCCCGAGAGATCTTGATGTTTGTCCCACATTTCAGTCTGCTGCATAGAATCAGATCTAGTGATGCCCAGTTCACAAATAAATCATTCTATTGAGTCTGTACTTTTCAGTGAGTTGGCCAAACAGGTTAGCAAAGAGGTCTGAATCGATTGGCTATTCAGTCTGACAACAAGCTGATGAGTTGAATCAGGTGTGTTTGATTAGGGAGATATTCAAAATGTGTAGTGTTGTGGGGCCTCCAGGAACAGGGTTTGGAACCACTGGTTTAGACACAACCTTTCTTTCTGTGGCAGTGAGGTTGTGTTTCTATAGTGTTTCTATAGTAAGGTTGTGTTTCTATTGTGCTTCTATAGTTTTTCTATAGTGTTTTTATTGTGAAGTTGTGTCTACTGAGTCTGTATCTTGTCAAGGTGGCTCGTGGTTTTTCATCTGTCACTGTGTACAGATAGATAAATTCTATTTTCAGGGCCAGATAGCATTGCATTTTCCTCTATAATTGTGTTTCAGTTTTCCTATAAGTGATATAATTATGTTTCATTTGTACTGTATTTGGTTTATTCTATTTAGTTTGGCAATATTGTTCTGGTCCTGGTCTTTAGTGTAACAGGGGTTAGTAGATGTTAGTAAATAAATAAAAAAAGCTCTGGACCAGCTGAGAGAGGGGGCTGGTTTATTTTCTATATTCTTGGTGTTGCAGGGCTTTATAATGGTATGAGTGTGGGTCACTGAGTTTTAGGAGTTTCCAGAATTTCATTGCCCATTTTGTGTTTTTATAATTAGTGGATATTTGCCTAATTCTGCCCTGCATGCATTATTTATTATGTGCAGGTAAACTTGTAGAATGTTCTTTTTACAGAATTCAGTGTACAGGGTCTCAATTGGATGTTTTCCCCATTTGATGAATTCTTGATTGGATTTGCCAGTCGACCACACCTCACTGCCATACAAGGCTATTCAATTCCTTATTGTAATAATTTGGCAAAAGGAAAACACCTTTTATACAAGTACATTTTACTCAGATTGTTATTCTGATTATATAATTTGTAATTAAAACATCTGCATTACATTATAAAACAGTTTAATATAGAAGCATTTTTACTAGTGAATCACTATGAATATTTGCTATAAAAAACACAATATAAAATAAATGCTGAATCAAAAAATGGAGTACACACATAAATTTACAAATAACAGTGAAACATTTCACAATGTGTTGGTTGAGTTGTCTTTTGACTTCGAGTGGTATGATCTTGTGATCCATAGCTGCCGTTGCCAGTATTGCCATGGCAATACTGGTTTTATTTTAAGTATTTCCTGGCAATACTACTTTTCTCTGTTCATATAGCTTCATTAACCTGCATTTTTAACTCTGGTAAAGTGGCCCTTATTAAAAATCTAAACTAGCCGTAAATTTGCCGCTTGTTATTTTCACATGCAAATGAGCTTTTGCTTTGCTACAAATGTTTGCCAGAAGTTTGCAGCTCTTCACCGGTAATGGTGAACCTCCTGCAAACCTTTGGCAATAATGGACAATTTGCAGCAAGTTTGCCACAAAGCTCATTTGCGTGTGAAAATAGCGAGCGGAAAATTTGCTGCAAATTTGCCAAGTACTCTCAATTTTCGTCAGGGCGCACATACCGCGTCTCTCTTTCTCTCTCATGCAGCATTCCGTATGCTTGTCAAGTTTAGTGTGAGCGCACAGTGAGCAAATGAACTTCTCGATGGCGAAATGACACATAAATACTAACTTTAACGACCAAAAATAGTCTCAACATGCAAACCAAGCAATAAACATACTGAAAACTGAGGTATAAAACACGAGTATGATTGACACGCACTTATATAAACAGTGACGGTTCTGGCTTACTTGGTGCCCTAGTCGAGATCCGACATGGCGGATTCTGAAGCTTCAGAAATTACATAAAGGCAGCATAAAAGTAATCCATAAGACTCCAGTAGTTAAATCCATATCTTCAGAAGAGTCATAATAGGTGTTGGTGACAAACAGATCAATATTTAAGTGTTTTTTTACTCTGTATCTCCACTTTCACAACTTAAAGTCACATGTGATGCCTGTTTAGTTTCACTTTCAGATCTGAAAGTGTAAGTGGAGATTTAGAGTAAAAAAGGATTATCGATATATTTCTCACCCACACCTATCATATCACTTCTAAAGACCACTGGAGTCTTATAGATTACTTTTATGCTGCCTTTATGTGCTTTTTGGAGCTTCACGGTTCTGGCCAACATTCACTTGCATTGTATGGACCTACAGAGCTGAAATATTCTTCTAAAAATCCTCATTTGCATTCTGCAAAAGAAAGAAAGCCATATTTCTGGAATGGCATGAGAGTGAGTAAATGATGAGAGAATTTTCATTTTCACTAAACTTCTGTCTCTCTGCGGCCGGAGGATCGCTCAGCATTGCTCTCTTGATGCTGACTGGTTCAAGGAGGAGGCTGTGTGTGTGTGTGTGTGTGTGTGTGTGTGTGTGTGTGTGTGTGTGTGTGTGTGGGTGTGTGTATGTATGTGTGGGCAGGTTTAAGTGGTTTACGAGGACTTTTTTTAGGTTACAAACTGGTAATTACAAGGGTATTATGCTATAAATGTGGTTTATGAGGACATTTCTAGTGCCCCCATAATTCAAATCGCTTAAAAAAAACATAATAAACAATGTTTTATTGAAAATGTAAAAATGCAGAATGTTTTTTGTGAGAGTTAGGTTTAGTGGTAGGGTTAGGATTAGGGGATAGAATCTATAGTTCATACAGTATAAAAATCATTATGTCTATGGAGAGTCCTCATAATGATAGCTGCACCAACATGCATGTGTGTGTCTTCACAGAGAAAGAGAGAGAGAGAGAGAGAGAGAGAGAGAGAGAGAGAGAGAGAGAGAGAGAGATTTAAAGGAACATGTTAAAATAGAGAAACACAGTGGCCTATTTTACAGGGATAGTTCACCCAAAATGAAAATTTTGTCATCACTTCACATTTTAAAATTTTTGCAAACTTTTATGACTTTCTTTATTCTGTGGAATTCAAAAGGAGATGTTAGGCAGATGGTTAGTCTGAATATTCACTTTCATTGTATGGAAAAAAGATGCAGTGAAAGTGAATGGTAACTTAAACTTGCATTCTGCCTAACATCTCTATTGTGCTACACAAAACAGAGAACGGTTGAGGAACGATGACAGAAATACAATTTTGGGGTGAACTATATTTTTAACTACCTGTTTACGTTTTTGTTTAATGTATCTGCCAAGAACAACAATATAAATGTAAGTTAGCACATGACTTCATTAAGTCTGGCTGGAAACTAGTGAATTAAGAAGAGCCATAATGTAGGCTGTACTGTATACTTAAAAAATAATTCCATCTGGAAAAAAAATAAATAAATAAATAAATAAACACTAGAAGTGAGAATTGAGAAAAGTAGCCACCAGTGAGATTTAGTTCAGATTGTTTCTCACGGAGTAAAACAGTTTCTGGATCATGTAAAACACAGAGATCAAACAGAGCAATGGATGAACTGGATATGTCTACAATAAGTTGAGTAGTAACTTTGAGAAACTTCAACTAGTGCTGTGTTACGTGAAGTCTTTTAGAAATGCTTTTTTAGCAAATAGTTACATAAATGTCAGTACACACACTGAAGAATATATAAAAATGATTCTCTCAAAGTAACCAGAATTGAACACTTTGGTGTTGTTTTTGCAAAAAAATTATCCCGATGGTGCATCACCCGGACCCCCGTAGACAGTAAGGGTACACTTCTTTACTTGGCCAGGTTCCTGTGCATAACCACAGATTAAATCCTGCAGGCGCCACGATAACATGTATATGCAAAGTAAGAGATTTAAGAAACAGACAGTAAAATAATAAAAATATACTTATATGTATATAAGTATGCAGTGATAATCTGCTTATTTACAGTAAATGAACACAAAATGACAAAAAAAAAACCAAAAAAAAAAAAAAAAAACAACAAAAAACATGCTTTAATAGCAGCTAGTCCATATTTTGCGATTTCTATGAAACAGAGATCGGACCATGGAGCAAAACAGAATGCTCGTCTATATGCTGGGGTGGTTTGTCCTGTGATGCTCTCGTATATGCTGTCACCACCAGCTTCGGCAACTGACTACAGCAAAGCATAATGGACATGGAATGTGCGAAAGGGATCAAATAGAAACTGCATTGGAACATACAAGAAATTTAATGGATTGACAAACAAGCAGTTGATTTTTCATTTTTGAATTGAAGGCTTAATAAAACCCTTGGCACCAACCTTTAATAAACCCAAGCTCATATCACCAACATCCACGCCCATCTGAAGCTATATTTCAAGTCTGTAGACTTATATTTAATTTTTTCAACTACAACCACCAAACTTTACTCAGAAGTACTGTGAGTTCCATTGCTATGCCTGAAGTAGAAAACACACCATCTTATTATCATACATAGAAAGAAATGTGAAAATATATAAATGTGTAAAAAAAAAAAAAAAAAAAAAAAAAAAACTAGGCAATATATACATGTATAAATAAATGCATTTGGAAATAAATAAATTAGCAAATAAATAAATGTGGAAATAAATGAATAAATACACAAATAAGGAACTAAAAGTATAATGTCACATTTGAAAAATTATTTATTTATTTCTGTGTACTTTTTGTTTTTCTAATTTTGGCAGACTTGGTCCTCCATATTAAGGCAGCACGTACACTGCGCAGTAAGCAGTGAGGGGCGGGTCAGTGCGCAGTGACGTCAGAAAGGTCGTGGGTGAGAGGTGACTGGAACTCATCTTGTTGTCTTTGTAAGAGTGGAGCTCGATCACGCAGCCGTGTCTTCCCTCTTCCCCGAATCCTTTCAAAACTCCCTCCCGAACCTTTCCCTTTCACCCTCCGGACCCCGGACCCTCATCCCTTCCCCGCCTCGCCTCGCGCGTCAGGTGAGTCTTCCGGGCGTTGAACGCATCCATGAGCGCGACGGGCCTGTAGGCCGCGCGAGGAGAGCGCTAGCGCTCGTGCTAATCACGCGCATCTATTCTCTGGCGATTTTGCACGATGTTTAAACATTCACACTGTGAATGTGGCCTTTAAATCATTAAATAAACACTGTTTATGCGGCAGAAACGGGTTTGTGTCGTTTAAAGAGCAATCCGCTGTTATTTGAGCGTGTTACGCAGCTGGTAAACACGATGAACAACCTGCTGAAGTGAATGTATTTTTGAATAACCAGGTAATTTAAATGGATTTTTATCGCAAATACCTGATATATTTATATGCATAACTGGCATCAGGAGCAATGAAAAACATATTTTTAGATGAGACTTGTGTTATGTATGTTTTATTTTTTTATTTCTTATTTTTCTAATGTACACTCGTAAGTCCATGGAGTTCCTTGTAAATATAATGCTCTATGAATATGCTTATTTCCAGTACTTTTTGCTATGGTACTACCACAGTACTTGTTTTGTAAGAGTTTTACGCCCTAAGCTTTTTATTTTGCATAATGTATTCTGACATTGCTTGTTTGTGTGCATGTTGAATGCATGTCTGTTGTGTGGCAGGTTGATCACCCGTGACCAAAGATCCAGAGCTTGACTCATCGCTCATCATGGACTCTGGTGTGATTGAAGGAGGACTCAATGTCACACTCACTATCAGACTGCTCATGCACGGCAAAGAAGTGGGCAGCATCATTGGGAAGGTGGGTTTGAACAACAGAAATTTAGTGAGAAAGCATTTTGGGAATTATAGAGCAACCTCAAAACTTACCTATGATGCCTTTAAATGCTGTTGACTCTGAAGGTGCAGATAACAGCCAAAAAGGCTGTCTAGGGAGGGGTTTAACTTGGTTTTGTGACACAGCCAACATCTCGGTGATAGCTGTACATGCCTGCTTCCACGCAACAATAATAAGCATTAAAAGGGTGAATCTCAAGAACATGTCCAGCTCAGTTTTCACTCCAAAATCAAATAAAGCCTTTTTTAGGTTAAGATTTTTTGCAAGTGACATTTTTGTCACGACAAATTTAACCCTTTAAGCTTGGATTGCTCGCTGACAGGCCCGCGAGGAAAAAAATATAAAAATATTAATAACACTTGACCAACACAAATTAGGTATCGTTTTAAAGCTAAGGAGCTCTACTTTACATGCATGTAGGCTTTTTGACCAAAACTGAACAAGTGCTTTGAAATTTGCAGACAAATCAGAAGTGTTCAGTTTTTATAGTTTATAAATAATTTTGCACTTCACGTATTATTGTAATCGGTTAAAACATCAAACTGATTAAATAGCTATGTGTCATATGTTGTTGGAAAGCTCTTGAAGAGTAGAATACAGCCATACTATGTATTTTACTCATAGACAAAAATATAGCGAGTAATAGCTAAGTATATGGCATTGACATACATGTTACATGTAAACAGGTGTTGCTTTTATGGCACATTCTCGCTTATAAATTCACGAAAAATAAACAGAACATGAATATCACATACCATTACTTAGAGGTGATTATCTTTAAAATGAGTCCCCACACAATGTAATCTGGTACATTGATCATTAGATAATCCACACAAAGCACAATATGCACACAGAATATAATCTGGCTAAAAACACATTAGCTTTTCTCGATCAGATGACTTCATCTGAAATAATGTAGTACTTTGTCCAGCATCATGGAATGCTAAACCAATCGTATTAGGATTCAGGGTCACTGCAATCAGAGGTGGAAGTCATCCAAATATGGGCAGAGAGGATCGTTCACTCTAATTACATATGGCCACCAGGAGATGGCACCAAGTACATGACACAGACTCAATGATGGCTCAAATGACACAGAATGGAACTGAGTGAGATCTTGTTTCTCATGCCTGCATGCTTTGGAGTGAGAATAAACCTTTTAGTAATTGTTGTATTTGCATGTATAACTAGTTATGTACAATTATTATGTTTTAGTTGTTTGGAGATGTTTTTGGACACCAGGATAAATTATTTTTGATTGCTTTGTCCAATTAACACAATTTTACTCAGTTACATGTGACATGATTGGGAACAAAATGAAGGCAGTTTTTCAGAGCAACCTTATTTACACCTAGAGATATATAATGTAAAATCAGAAAAATAAGAACAAAAAGTACATTTTTGGCTCAAGTTATTTTCTTTAGGCTAAGAGTCTCAGAATTTATCAATCTATATAATTAAGAAATGTGAAAAATTTTCTTTAAAATTATACCAAACACTTGACCATCCTTGTTTTTTTCTTCAAGTTATAAGCCTTTAATTTTGGGTATGTCACAAACAGGAAATCTTTAAAAACACCTTCATGGTCATTCCATGTCAACTCAACCAGAGGTCTCCGGCCTAAACATTTTGTAATTTTTATTTTAACTTTTGATAGACAAACATGAATGTTGATGAAAGCCAAAATATAAAATGTCATGTATCAAAATTTAGTGGGTAATCCATTATATTGTAGAGTATTGTATTGTAAACCTATGATTTTGGAGCAAATCCACAGGTCAAAAAATAACTTCAGAAGAGGGTAGCATCATTATTTTATTTCTAAAATCAGTTGACTTAAGCACCCCTTGTAGCATTATATGCTATTAAAATCCAAAGACTGGAAAACAAAACACTTTTGTGGTATTTTTGCAAAATTGGAGAGCCTGTAAGTCTATGTATTCAAGTTATCTAAATATCCTATTAGACCTTAATGTGGGTCACATGGTATAAAGCTAGTTTTTCTTGTCCAAAAAAAGGGTCTGATGTACAAATCATGTTGAAACTAGAGATGTACCTTTTATTTATTAACATAAAACAATAATGTCAAAAATACAGTTGGCTCTTCTGTTAGTGCAATAAGTGTTTGGATTTTAGAAAATGTACATATGCAAAAGAATGCTTTAATAGGGATCCAAACACCACAGGTGCTGAAACTCTCCTGTATTTGTACAAATTTTCTTATTTTGCTTTTTCTAAAGATGATTGAGAATGAGAGTGACAAATTATCAAATTAAGAGGGAAGGGTACAAGCTAGCTGATTGTTCTGTAGTTTTGTGTTCCCATTCCCAACATGGATTTTTGCGTTTTTCAGAAAGGTGAATCGGTGAAGAAGATGCGAGAGGAGGTGAGATATGTGGTGAAGTCTGTGTGCTTTGGTGTTTAAAATATTACTATCAAGATTTAATGTAATTGTCTTTAGACCCAGTTGTAAAAGGTTTTTGTTTGTGTTTCTGCAGAGCGGTGCTCGGATCAACATTTCTGAAGGCAATTGCCCAGAACGCATCATCACCCTCGCAGGACCCACGACTGCCATCTTCAAAGCCTTCTCCATGATCATCGAGAAACTCGAGGAGGTACTAATTACTTTCATGAACTCTAAAGAAATATTCCAGGTTCAATACAAGCTAAGCGACAGCATTTGTAGTATAATTTTGATTACCACAAAAATAAATTTCAGCTAGTCGCTCTCCTCTTAAAAAAAAAAAAAAAAAAAAACCAAATCGAGGTTAAAGTGAGGCATTTACAATGGAAGTGAATATGGCCAATCCGTTAACATTAAAATACTTAAAAATGATAGCCACAAGATGTGAACAAAATGTGTTTTAATATGATTTTACTGTGATAAAATTGCTCGCTTACCCTTTCTGTGTAAAGTTATAGCCAATTTTACAACTTTGTTGCCATGATGATGCAAAACCGTAAACCCTAAAACAAACGTAAAAACAACGATTTAAACAACTTTGCCATTCATATAATACACAAGTTTTAACAGAAGAGTCACATTTCAGCCTTTTAAACCTTCCAAAAGTGGGCCCCATTCACTTCCATTGTAAGTGCCACTGTAACCTTTTTGCTTTTTAAAGAAAAGGACAGATGAGTCAAAATATATATATTTTTTTGTAATCAACATTATGCCACAAAAACTATGAGCTTAACTTGTATTAAACCTGGGAAATGTCTTTAATGAGATGATCACTGGTGAAAATTATTCCTAAGGCAGCATTTTCAGTGTGAGTATGGAAATGTGAAAAATGTGTGTGTGTTTCACTAGGACATCAGCAGCTCTATGTCTAACAGCACAGCCACTTCGAAGCCTCCGGTCACGCTGCGAATCGTGGTGCCGGCCAGCCAGTGTGGATCGCTCATTGGCAAGGGTGGCTGCAAGATCAAAGAGATCAGGGAGGTTAGTGTTAATTTGTGTTTGAAATAAAGTTTTATTCAGATTCATTTACATGTTGTTGACCCTGTTGTTCTCTAGTTCTTGCTGAGGGGAACTCAAGGGCATAATATTAAAGCTCTTTCCTGTGTTTTGTAGTCGACAGGAGCTCAGGTACAGGTGGCTGGAGACATGCTGCCTAACTCTACTGAGAGAGCCATCACTATCGCTGGAACACCACTCTCCATCATCGAGTGTGTGAAACAGATCTGTGTGGTCATGCTGGAGGTAACGCTCTCACACACACACTGGCCTCAATTCACATTAGCTCACTGGCTTTTGATTTGTAGAAATGGTGTACACAGATTGAAGGGATTGTTTGCAGAATGAAAACTGTCATCATTAATTGGTTTCCACGGGTTCTTGAAAAGTCTTAATGTCTTAAATTTAGTGTTGTTAAATATCTTTAGAAGGGCTGGGCGATATTTCGAATATTCACAATATTATCGCAATAATTTGAGTGACTATAAAGGTAAGCAATATAGTGATAATTTTAATGTGCTTTTTATTTGGCTATTAAAGAGCCATAAATATTATGCTAATTTACAGGTTCATAATTTAATTTTGGGGGTCTGCTAGAATAAGTTTACATGTTTTAATGTTCAAAAAACACATTATTTTTCTCATACTGTGCATTTCTTTTCCCCGCTCTTCATGATCTGGCTGATACGCTCTGATTTACCTCCTGTCTCTTTAAAGCTCCCCTTTCTGCAAAGCCCAGTCTGCTCTGATTGGTCAGCTGGCCTATTCTGTTGTGATTGGTCAATCGCATAGAGCATGTCAGAAATATAACGGCCCTTACCATAACCGAATTTCAGCTCTTGAGTCTTCCTGAGCAGCTGTAAACACTACTGTAACTATGGTAACAATGGTGTCGGTTTTTGCCGTACCAGCTCTAGCCCGAGTCAGATAATGAATGAAATAATGAAAGTTTGGAAGAACAAGCTGATCAGCCCGAACCACCTTCGCAAGCACGGCTTGAGCATGACGTTTCACAATGGTAAGTTTTAATTTAGTAGCTTACTTACAAGTACACTGATTATTGTAAACCTAACAAAGCTTCAAGTAAAAGACATGTAGTGCATCTAAGTTAGTCATCTTTTGCTGGAATGGGTTTAGCCAAACTTTTTACGCCTGAGGTATGAACGGAGAACAGAGGCTTACTCCCGGTTGGACATTACTGGCAGTACTAGAGAGTTAGTGAACAAGTTAGCCGTGGACTACCGTGGATAGCGGCCGTAACATTACAGCTTGTGATTATATAAGACTCTTGAGATCGACCATTTTGTTACACAGTTTTAGGTAAATGCCGGCCCACAGCTGAATATTAAACCCTTACCAAAACAATAATTTTACATAGCAAGTTAGCCTAGCACTACCGTGGATTGCATAAATAAAATGACCGTTGGTAAAAAGAAATCCATCTCCACACTTGATCACTATTCATGATATTAAGAATGACAAACAATCTGCATAATTCTACACAATTGTAGGTAAAAGTGGACCCGCAGCTGATTAGCAAAACTATTTCAACACAATATCATTAGCTAGCAGGTTAGCAGAGACTTACAGCTGTGCACTGGGTGTACACCGTAGCTACAACACAAAACTCCGCATTTGAACTCTTGGTAGCAGATAAATCCACAAATAATCAAGCATACTTACAAGTTGTGATCCTGAAGCGCCAGATTGGCCCAACAAAGTGGGAACTGCACCATCTATCAGGGGTAACCGACTTGAAAATCCGGCATTGGTTGTGGTTGTACTGCTGAGGAATAATGGTAAAAATACATTTTAACCACTGATACTTCAATTCGTCTGCCTCTGGAAGTCCTTAGAGGTTTTGCTTTCGCAGTGAAGAAAACAGCGTCTTCTCGACATGGCGACAACACAAACCCAACTCATCCTGGCCTCTGCTATAACTACATTGTTTGAGGGCGGGCCAAAGTAGCCCTTAGGCGGGCATTATGCAAATGTGTTACATAGTGATATAAATACTTAACGGAAGAAATAGCTGGACTACAATCCAGCTGTTTCTTGTAGTTCTTGAGCAGTGTTGTCTGTGGGAGAGAATAACTCCTTTGCGTGGACTTTGTCCTTTGTAACTTTGCAGACCTTTTACATGCACAAAGAGCTATGTTACACACAAAAGGAAAGGTAAAATCCCCAAAAGCATAATAGGGCCTCTAAGTTTAATAAAAAGCACATCAGTAGACTAATTTCGCTATCCTTCTGGGTAGCGTAAATAATCAAAATAACACCAAAATGGCAATATGGTCACATGTGATTATAAAATTGCAATGGGCTGTGATAAAAGACAGATAAACATGGTCCGTGTGCACTTCAGAATGGGTGACGGGCTGTTCTGTGCACGTGGGACTCATGCGTGTTTTTACTGCTTTTAGAGCAGATCACATGCATTGTGAAATATATAATGTACTGAATGCAATTTCAAACTTTAGTAACTGCTGCAAGTTATTATACAAATCTACAAAGGTGGCAGAGTATAACAGAAAAGGAGTGGACAACAGTGCTTCATCAGATGTGGTGCATTGTAAACTACACACTGCACTTTCGATGTCAAAATAAAAGCTCCAGCTGAAGGTAAAGTAAATAGGAAAGAAATATATTACTTTGAAATAAAACAAATCTAATCTGCAAAATAATTATAATAATTCAGTATTATAATAATAAACTTGACTGGGTCCCACAGTAATGATTAGTATCTTGCAATATTCAACCGGAATCTTCAAAAAATAAGTGTAGTTTTTGCACACATTGTTCATTTACCAAATAAATTTTGGTAAATATATTAAGGTAAAAATGCTTTTTTTAAGCTACTATGTATCATTGGATTTAAAATATAAAAGTGCATATCAATGACAATGATTAGATCTCATTTTCCCTTGTGTTCATTTAGTGCAAAACTGTAGGGAAACATGCCTTTTTTATTTTTAAATAGATTTTAATTTAATGCCTTTACAATATTGAATCTAATTGGCAGCAATGGCTGTTTGCATGAAATTATGGTTCCTCTGATTAAAAATTGTTTTACTTTTGAGCCATTTCAGAGCAAATCCATAATTATTGATATATAATATAGATATATAGAATATTGTCAATAGGCAGAAAAATACTGAGATATAATTTTTGAAGCCGTATCGCCCAGCCCTAATCTTTAGTATAAATATCTTTAGTATAAAATCTTAATTTGCAATTTTCAGAGCTCCTAAATGTAGGTCATTCTTACGAAACCTGTCAAAATTATGTTCTGGTCATATTTATTCCCAAATAAATACAGAAAAAGATATGAAGTTATATTTTGCATAAAGAAAACAAAGCCTACATTTAGGACCATTAAGATAATTTGCATTGGGTCATTATTTTCGGGACACTTTGAAACATTTTACCTCAATTCTCATTAACATAACGCATCTGAACATTTTACATTGACTATTCCCATTGATTTCAATGATGATTCTCATAACCATAATTGTTTACTGTATTACACTGAAAAGGATTTACAGTACAAGATTTACATGTTCATTGATTATTTTTTCTAATTGAAATGAGCAAAATTAAAGGCTGTATCAAAGGAGAACTATTTTGATGTACTGTATAAATACTTCATAATTAAATTAAAAAAAATTGCATTGTGGTATTGAGAATTGGGGGGTCTGTATTAGCATACAGAAAATGAAGAAATAATTTTTTATTTTGGAGTAATATAGTACCACTACAGTTTTCGTGAGAATCACCCATTTGCCGAAAGACAGAGACATTTAAGGTGTATTGAATTAAAATCAAATTGTGACATGGCCTAGTGTGATGATTAAACTACAAAAGAAAAAGCAGTTCTCACACATACTTGTATATTTTGTGCAGGGTTCAATATCTATCTAAAATGTAATTAACGAACCTTGCAAAACTCGTGCAAATCCAGCGATTTCTTCCTGTGAAGTGCATATTCCTTTGGAGCGTTCATAGATCTTCCTCTGAAACATGGATTATATCAGCCTGGATCAAAACTGTCACTGATTCACTAATTCTGCATGACGGTCTAGCCGTGAAAAAAGCAGGTGTTGATCCGGGCTGTGTAAACTGAAAGCAGTCAGTTGCTTTTGCTGGATCTGCACCAGAGAGAATGTGATTATCAAACACCAAGAGCTGCAATTTAATTAAATGAATAAATATCCTGCAAGTGCTGCTCGCTGTGCTTACAGTATGTGTGCAGCTCTGTTCTCTGTAGTGTATTACACGTACTCTGAGCATCCATGAAGCTAGTATTAGTGTTTTGAGAGCAGTTCTTTGTTTAAAAACGCACACATTCCTTCTCGTGCTCGGAGCTAAAGGAGCACTCAGTAATTTTTTTTCTCTTAAAAAATAAAGTTGAACTCCTAAAGACATGAATTGTAATTTTGCAATATACTGTATGTAGGAAATCATGAGCACTCACATTAAAATGAAGACTCCAGTCATATCAGTAACCTTATAAAAGCTGTTTTATTCTACATGGAGAGGGTCCACAAATGGGGGCTGCCATGTTAGAATCACATGACCAGCTGAATACTACTTTCTTAATCTCAGTAACCGTACTGTTATTGGACACTTTCACTCACTGATTAAAGTAATCATGAATGAATGAATACTTTCTACTATAGCATCTGAAACTGAAAACTATTGATTTTAAATGATACTGCATCCAAGCCACTAGGCGTCAGTGTAAGTCTAAGATGACACAAAGACAAAAGTTGCTGAGTGCACCTTTAACAGATGTGCTCAAGTCAGAGACTATTTAGCAGAGATGGACCACTTCTATTCAAATGAATGGGCGAAACTGGAAGACCCACCCAAGGAGCTCTAGTGCCCAATGGTCCATGGATGTAGAAAGGAAGTCCCGCCTTATAGGTAAAAGAGCCAATCACCTTTTAGATACAGACATTGCCTGTCAATCAACTCGAGAATGCGCATGTGCATTAGCTATTCAAGCCAGGGAAATTTAGTTTTTTAGTGTAATATAAGGTAAAGAATTACAATTTATGAAGACAAGTGAGAGACGAATATGTATTTTTTTTAAATTTTGTTTTATTTGTGCAATTTAGAAATTTTGAAGTCCCTCACACCTGTATGTGAATCTAACTCTTGCAGTAATAATTTATCATAGTCATGTAGCCTGTTTCATTCAGTTGTGTGCTGAATGGAAAGCCAACCCATTGACGAGACCCGCATCATGACCCTTTTAGCGTGTAAACGGGTAATGTCTTGAGAATGTAATAAGTAAACTGGCCTGCTTTGTGACAGTTTTTTTTATTATTAAAACAGTCCCCTGATTTAGAGAGTGTTACATTGAATAATAAATTACCAGGGATGTAAAGATGGTAAAATAAACGATTTATTACTATGCTTGGCCTTTATTCATTTTTTTTTTTTTTTTTTTTTTAAATGCCTGTTAGAAAAGTATCTACCTTTGTGGAGCAATAAAATACTTCAGGCAATTGCAGAATAGTTCCATCAGCCAAGAAATCTCATTAATGAATGCTTTAATGGTTTATTAAGCCTTGCAATGGCACATGAAAGGGATGAATTCAGGATTTGTGGCATAATGTTGATTTACCACAAAAAATTATTTCAACCCTCTTCTTTATATAAAAAAAAAAAAAAGGCAAATATAAGGTTACAGTGAGGCACTTAAAATGGAAGTGAATGGGGCCATTTTTTGAAGGGTTTGAATGCAGAAATGTGAAGCTTATAATTTTATAAAAGCACCTTTTCTGTTAAGAATTCTGTTAAAACTTAATGTATGTAAAGTTGTTTAAATCATTGCTTTTTTTTTTTTACAGTAGTTTTAGGGTTTACGTATCACGTTGTCATGGCAACTAAGTTTTTAAAACTAAATATAACTACACAGAAAAGGTTAGTAAGTGATTTTATCACACTACAATCATGTTAACAAGCATATCCTTTGTCTTGTGGCTATACTTTAAGCATTTTAGCATTTACAGATTGGCCCCATTGACTTCCATTGTAAGTGCCTCACTGTAACCCTGTTTTAATTTATTTTAAAAAAAGGAGGGACAAGTCAAAATCCATTTTTGTGGTAATCAGCATTATGCAACAAATGCTGTCGATTGAGCTGAACTTGTATTAAACCCTGAATAATCCTTTAACTGCATACTGTCTACAGCCGAATCACAGCTGTGCTTTTATACGTGACCAACAGCAGTCTTGCTCATGTGAAGTTGCTTTAATATAGCTGAATACCGGAAAGAGTAATTCAGACAGGTACATTTTGCTTTTATCTTTTTCAGTTTTCAGTTGCTTTAAGCTTACATGTCATGTCAAAAGACTGGCGAGTAAAAAATAAAAAGTGACAATTCTCTCCAATGTGTCTAGAGGGTTGCTTGTGTGGATGCGGTTTTCTCAGATCTGTTGAAATTTACGTTGCTTGTTTAAGCTAAATCTGATGCATAATTATTATACCCATCATCCCTCTGTTTTTTCTCATTTCAGTCCCCTCCCAAAGGTGTGACCATCCCTTACCGACCCAAACCCTCAGGATCGCCTGTTATTTTTGCAGGAGGACAGGTGTGTGTGCACCTGTTTATCTGCAGCTGTTTTGTGTTTGTGTGATATATCAGTGTTTCATCTGGTGTGTGCTTGTCTGTGTGTGTGTGTGTGTGTTACAGGCATATGCGGTGCAGGGACAACATGCCATTCCTCAGCCTGATGTAAGAGACAGTTTTGTTTTAAATAAGTGAGCTCTGCTGATTCAGGGCTGCATTTGTGACTTCGATGCGGGGCAGTTTTACAGTGTTAAAACCCTGAAAAAGCTCTTGCGAATAACATAATGCTCAGCTATTATCTTTAATTCTGTAGTGTAGTATTCAGGTTGTTTATGTGCTCTTTTCTGTCTTCACAGCTCACTAAACTTCACCAGTTGGCAATGCAGCAGAGTCCGTTTCCTCTGGCTCCCAGTAGCCAAGGGTTCACTGGTGAGAGGACACATTTTCTCTGGCCACATCATCCACACTAATCTGTTTACATTTGAAACCTCAGTTTCCAGTTTTCTAACATCATTTTCTAAATTATGCGGTTATGGGGAGCATTTTCGAAAGTCTTGTCGTTCTGGTGTGGATGAGGTGTTAGTGTAGCAAAATCAAACAAAAACGTATTAGTGTGGACTTGGCATCTCGTAAAGCTGAAGTGGTCATTCCTGAAAACAAAGTTTTCAAACAGCCATCTTGCCATTGTTTGAACAAACTGATAGTCCTACCCCAAACTTGCGCCATTGGTTGAGTCAGAGTTGTTGTGTCAGGAGGTTGGGATGCTCAAAACAAACAACGTTTTATAGTGCTTTAGATAGTGTTTTTGAGGAAATCAACCAACAAATGGCTTATTGTTGTCTCTGTTAAGCTTAGTAGGAGAAAGTGTTATAACATGGAAAGTGACACACTTCAGCTTTAAATCCCATTTATTCAACTGTAATGCATTATTGGCTTGAAGGTTTTCTTTCATTGACTGTTTTCCTCTGCAGCTGGTATGGATGCCACTGCACAGACAGGCTCTCATGAACTGACCATTCCAAATGATGTGAGTTTCTGCTTAATTGACCTTTGAAACAAACATGATGCCATCTTAAGATTCAGATGCTTGGAAGCTTGAATGTTTTATTTGAAGTTAGGATGTTGCTATTTGTTGCGTATCAGACATAGCCAAATGGCAATAGCCATATCATGCTGTTCATGTGTTGTACTTGTTATAATTTTCTTTCACAATAGTTCTAGGGATGGGGATTATCAAGTAATTTTGTACTCATACACTTTTAACCCACAGAAAATTAGTAACAGATTACTCATAAATTGAAATGTATGTACAACAACATGTACATGTACATTGTAAGTATAAAATGTATGTGAAATCTATATTTTGTTTTATTCAAATACATTACCAAGAACAGTTTAAAAAAAAAAAAGCCACCTTTAACAAACTATGCTTTATTTTGAACAATATGCATTAGTAAAAAACAATTTATAACAGTAAATAAACATTTTCACTCACCCAGAGATTACATAGAAACCAATACTGATGGCATTAGGGTTGTAACAAGTTGGGCTTTCCCTTATCAATAAACTCAATAGTTTCATACCTCAAAATTTTGGAGAATCTGGGGTAGTGCAAACAGTTCCAAATTGTTCAAACTTGGTAAACACAACACATGAGGCGGCACATAAGAATGAACAAACATGTATGATGATGCTGAAACAAAACTACAAACACGCAGCACCATAAACCAAAACAAGTGTATATATTTATAAATATCCCAGAGTCCAATTGAGTAATAAATGATTAAATCCCAGAGTCCAACAAAAATCTCAGTTCTCAAATTGCAAAAAAGTTTCAACAACGTCCAAATGCAAAAGTGTTGGCCAACAACAGAAATAGAAAAATGGAAGAAGAAAAAAGTCTCACCAAAAATGGTCTTCTCTTGGAAATAAGGTCTGCTTCAAGTAATCCACAAAGCTTAATCCACAAGTCAATTCCAAGAAAGAGAAAAGTTGTTTATACTGGCAGCAGGCCCCCACACAGGTAATCCTCCAGTTTCTTTTGACTCTCTCCTCAAAACGGCTACCCCATGTCCTGATAAGCCATGAGGCTGTTTCAAAATAAGAGTCCTTCCTGTTCTTAACAGGAAGCAAAAACAGTTTGAATAAGGGTGCTTTCACACTTGGTCCGATTGCTTGAACCGAACCAGAGTTCATTTCCTCCCCCTCCCGCTGCCCATGCCGATCTGTATTCACATATTATTTGTCTGAATCGCAGTCCGATTACATCATCAATGTGAGTACAAGCGGCAGCTGTTTACCACTTTAACTAGGTAACAACTCGAAGACGTCAATGTGTTAAGTGCAGTATTAAAGTTTGTCTCTTTGGATTTATCACGAAAAATTGCCATGCACAGAACAACACTTGTGTTTATCTCCCACTGATGCATTGAATGTGCAATGATGTGATGAATATTAGCGTTTGTGTTGCAAGAGATGTGAAGAATGTGAGCTGCTCTCTGAAGGTGGTGTATCTGGACACAAGCAGGAAGGAGAAATTGCAATCGCGAGCCTGCAAAGATGCGAATTATACGTCATCACAAGCGGTTTACTTCCGCAATTTGGTACGATTGCATTCATATTAGCAGCGAACCATACCAGAGTTCACATGAACCGTACCCCAGACCACCTTTTCAAGCGGACCCGGGTGCGGTTCCCGGGTGGGCGCCAGAGTTTGGAAAACAGCGTTCACGTTATCCAAATGAACCGAACGTCATTCGACCCCCAGGTGCGCACCAAAAATGCTAGTGTGAAAGCACCCCAAAAGTTCCACAAATAAACTCAAACTTGTAAGTAAATTATTTAAATTAAGTCCAGCAAAATATTTTTGCTTGTGAACACTGATTAGGACATAAATTAACAGTTTTAACTTGCATACAGCAACAACTTTAATGTATATTACACTCTTCTCTCCTTAATTGCAGCAAACACTTGTGTGCATGCAAGTAAATAGCCCTAATGTGGCAGTCACAGAGTCGGTGACTGGCTTGTCTCAGTTGAGCATTCCTCACAGATTTCTGTACTTCGTTGAGTTGTTGTCTTTCCATTACAGTGTAAGATGGTTTATTGAGGTTTGCAGAGTGGAGTATCAGTCTTTCTAAGGGTCCCTTCAGTTGTCTTCCCAGAGCAAGTTCAGAAGGAGTTCTGTTGGTGGATTCATGTTTGGTGGTGGTAATGTCAAATCTAAACTCAGAAACCCACTTGTCCCATTCTCGATGATTTTCTCCCACATAAGATGCCATCATGGTCTTTAAAGTCCTATTGACTAGTTCTGTGAGATCTGTTTGGGAATAATAGCTGGTTGTGAGTTTCTGAGTGATTCCCCATTTCTTGCAGAAATCCACTATGAGCTGACTAAGAGATTGGGGTCCACAATCAGGGGACCCCCCACCTTGTAAAGATATCGTCCTTTAGGATCTGGCAAATTCAAAGGGGTCTTGCTGTCCTTCATTGGGAAGAGTTCAACACACTTGGTGAAATAGTCAACAACAACTGAAAGGAAGATGTTGCCTTTCTTGCTCCTGGGAAAAAGTCCCATGGTATCCATACCCAACATGTAATTAGGTTCTTTTATTTCAGTAGATTGTAGGAAACCAAGGGGCTTGGAGTTAGAGGGTTTGTATTGCTGACACACTGAACATTCCTTTACATGCTTCCACACATCCATGCGCACATCTGGCCACCATGCAACCTCAAAGATTTTTAGGAGCATTTTCATCTTCCCCAGATGGGCTTCCAAAGGATTGTGTGAAAGTATAAAATGAAAGTCAGTGTGAGAGAATTTGGCACGACTATTTGGTACTTGGTGCCTACAGCATATGGCATAACTTGGCACACACCTTGTTGGATTTTCCACTTTATTCGGTCTTCCTCATCATCCCTAGTTCCAACTTTTCCCATCATCTCCATCTCGTTAACTTGCTCTGGGCTAAAGCTATCTCAGCCAGCGTTGAAGGCAGATCAGAGTTCCATGTGGTGGATTTTTCTGCTATGCACATGGCTATGATGGCTTTGTCCTGGATAGCTCTTGATAGGGCATCTGGCACCACATTCATTCATCCATCCCTTCCAGTACTGAACTTGGAAATGAAACCGCTGCAACCTCAAAGTCTGGTGAGCCATGATGTGGCTTTCGGAGAGTTGAAGGCCCATGACAGTAGAGCATGGTCAGTGAACACCACAAAGGGAATTCCTTCCAGATAATGGTGCCACTTCTCAACAGCCCATACGACTGCAAGACACTCCTCCTCTGATGTAGAGTAGTTTAGCTCAGCTTCTCTTAAGCTCCTTGAAGCGTAAGCAATTACGCGCTCATCACCATTGATGTTCTGGGCAAGTACAGCTCCAAGTCCAACCGCGCTAGCATCAGTTTGCACTTGAAATTGCTGGGTAAGGTTGGGTTGTGCTAACACAGGTGCTTGTTGCAGTGTTTTTGAGTCTGTCCAGGTTTTGTTGGCATTCACTGGTCCATTTCCACTCATCTCCTTTCCACTTCAGATGGTTCAGTGGAGCAGCAAGTTCAGAAAAGGGATGAATTTATGGTACCACCCCGCCAGGTCTAGGAATCTCTGTAGTGATAGGAGACCTTGGGGAGTGGGATAATCAGTGATGGCGGCAACCTTCTCAGGATCCACCTCCACCCCTTTCCTTGAAATGACATGTCCCAAGAATTTGAGCTCTGTCTTGAGAAAATTACTTTTCTTCAAATTCAAGGTCAGGTTGGAGTTCTTGAGTTTGCAGAAAACTGCCTCGATCTTCCAGGTGTTGTTGTTTGGTAGGTGAATGCACAATATCATCGATGTACACAAAGCAAATGCGTCCTCTCAGTTCTCCCAGTACTCTCTCCATTAGTCTTTGGAAGGTGGCGCCAGCATTTTTGAGACCAAAGGGCATGGTCAAAAAAATTAGAGAGACCAAAGGGGGTAATGAAGGCAGTCTTTTCCCTACTGCTCCTCTCCATTTTCATCTGCCAATAACCTGACTTCAGGTCAAGAGTACTGAAGTATTTTGATCCATGTAATGATTCTAGTATATCGTGTATTATGGGCATTGGACTTTGAGACTAGGACCACTGGAGATACCAAGAAGACTGTGATGGTTCAATAATGCCCTCCTGGAGCATCCTTTCGATCTCCACTCTAATAACATCTTTTTTTAGGGGTGAGACTCCATATGCTTTACTCCAGATTGGGGCATCATCGGTGGTTATGGTGTGGTGTGTTGTCTGGTTTGTTCGTCCCAGTTTGTCGGAACAGACAGTTGACCAAGCATGCAAGATATGTTGTACCTCTGGAGGATGGCTCATTATCATGTCACTATGTATTTTGGCTGATGTTAGGGCCTCAGGTTTCTCTAGAGGTAAAGCCATATACAGGGAGGTTGCATGTTCCTTTTGCTGGATCCAGGGCTGTCCCCACAGTGGCTGTTGGAGGAAAGGGAAGACATTAGTTTTTCCTCTAATCATAAGTCCATAGCTCCATTTTGCCATGTTCAGCTACACGCCTGTTCGACTTCGGAAGTCTAGACAAAGGATGAGGGGAAAAGCTAGCTGTTTTGTCAGACATGACGTATGTGTCCACTGTCCACACAAGTCTGTGATATTCGTATGACATGGAGACTTAGCCTTCTGATGTGTGTGCCTTTCCATCTGCTAATACAAAAGTCCTGCTTGAACTATTCTGGAGGTTCTCACTGGGCTTCGCCAGGGTTTCCCACAGTTGTTTTGCATTAAAGTGTAGGTGGAACCGGTGTCAACAATGGCTTCCACTTGGAATCCACAAACTCCAATGGCAGATTTGAGCAGTGGAGGAGTAGTAGACTGTACTAGGGACACATGGTGAGTTTGAGTACCAGGGGTTTTAGTGGTAATGTTATGGCTAGCTGGGGCACTCCTCCCTCTTTCATGGGCTTTGAGTTGATTGACTTTGGCCCAATAGTCTTTCTTTGAGTTCAGGTATCTTTCGACCATGGATCCAACCTTTACCAGCTGTTCTACAGTATGCACTGCGCCCCTCAGACTGCCTACCAGGGAAGAGTTACTGTTCAAGATTCCCCTCACGACTTCCACTTTTGGGAGGTCAGCCTTCCACTTCAAGCACATTGCTCTGTTGTCATAGGCAAAGTCCTGAATGCATTGGTTTGACCCTAAACCATGGCTTCAGTTGGTCTTCTACCTCAGTGAGGTTGTCAGTAAGGAGGAAAGCTGCCATAAATGACCTTTTAAACTCAGCCCAATTATGAATCTTCTTCTTTTCGGCCGTCCACCAACTTATAGCAGATCTCATGAGAACAGCATTTAGTGTGGCTATGAGTTCTGTATCTAATAGGTATCTCAATGTCTGGAAATTTTCAAATTTCTCAAACTCCAGCACATCACATGGTTCTCTCTTTTCTCCAAAAGTGGGGAATTCCAAGTTAATTGGAGGGTTGGGGTAAGATGCAGATGGAATGGATACATTTTGGTTGGCAGTGTCAGAAAGGGTGTGACAAAGTGAATTGTGATACTGGGGTGCTGGTTTTTCTGATGCAGGGAATTTTCTTTTTCCAATGTCTCATCCCTTCTCTGGAGACAGCTTATGACTTCCTGTTCTAGATGAGCTAAAGATCTTTGCATTGATTGTTTCAAGATCTGTAAATCATTGTTCAATGGAGTCTAGCTTCTCTATTTACAGAACTTTCATTGGATGATATGAAGTCATTTTTAGGGAATTTACCTCAGTCTGCGATGTTTGGACGGTTTGAGTGAGACTTGATACTTCTGATCCAAGTTTTTCAATCATACTTCCAGCAGGGTTCAGAACTGGAGGCTCATCTTCACTCTCCTCAGCTTGGCTATCACTATACATATCACTCAACAGTGAACTGATTTAAATCACTGGAACTGGATTTAGTATCTCCAGGAGCAGGAATGAAGGGAAGGGACTCTGCACCACCCACTGTATCAGGAAGAGTATCAGGGGTTGATTCAGCCTGATCCCTAACATTATCAGAGGAAACATTATCCATAGAGGAATCCGTTTTAGCCATTTGTAATGTAAAAATGAAACAATACACACAGTATTTTTACAGAAATCTCCCCGTATGGGCCACCATCTGTAACAAATTGGGCTTACCTTTATCAATAAACTCAATAGTTACCTCAAAGGTTCGGAGAATCTGGGGTAGTGCAAACAGTTCCAAATTGTTCAAACTTGGTAAACACAACACATGAGGTGGCACATAAGAATGAACAAACATTTGATGATGCTGCAACATAACTACAAACATACAGCACCATAAACCAAAACAAGTGTATATATTTATAAATATCCCATAGAGTAAGTGAGTCCAAATGAGTAATAAATGATTAAATCCCAGAGTCCAACAAAAATCTCAGTTCTTCTCAAATTGCATAATTTTTTCAACAAGTTCCAAATGCAAACATGTTGGCCAACAACAGTAATAGAAAAATGGAAAAAACAGTCTCACCAAAAATGGTCTTCTCTTGGAAATAAGGTCTGCTTCAAGTAATCCACAAAGCTTAATCCACAAGTCAATTCCAAGAAAGAGAAAAGTTGTTTATACTGGCAGCAGGCCCCCACACAGGTAATCCTCCAGTTTCTTTTGACTCTCTCCTCAAAACGGCTACCCCATGTCCTGATAAGCCATGAGGCTGTTTCAAAATAAGAGTCCTTCCTGTTCTTAACAGGAAGCAAAAACAGTTTAAATAAAAGTCCCAGAAATAAACTTAAACTTGTAAGTAAATTATTTATATGAAGTCCAACTCAATTTTTTTCTAGTAAAACATTTTTGTTTGTGAACACAGATCAGGACATAATTAACATGCATTAATGCATGCATACAGCATAACTTGCTTACAGCAACAACTTTAACATGTATTTACACTTTTCTCTCCTTGATTGTAGCAAACACTTGTGTGTGCATGTAAGTAAATAGCCTTAATGTGGCAGTGTCACAGAGTAATGCACATATACAGTCCATTCAGAAAGTATTCAGACCCCTTCATTTTTGTTGCAGCCATATGCTAAAATGATTTAAATTATTTTCTTTTCACATAAATCTACACTCCATACCCCATAATAACAAAGAAAAAAACAGATTTTTGGTAACTGCAAATTTATTAAAAGAAAAACTGAAATATCACATTGGAATAAGTATTCAGACCCCAAACTCAGTACTTCGTATGATGCGACAAGCACACCTCGATTTGGGGATTTTCTGCATAAATTTGGAAAGTTATAAAAAAAAAATCTGGTTTTTGCTTTGTTATTATGGGGTATGGTGTGTGGATTGATGTGATTTTTTTTTTTTTTTTTAAAAAACATTTTAGAATAAGGCTGCAACATAACAAAATGTGGGGGAAAAAATGGTCTGAATACTGTAATTTCTGAATGCATTGTGTATATAAACTCTGAGTGTACATAAAGACTATTGCATTTTTGTTGTTTCACATGTTTTTATTCAGAGATTCTTGTTCAGAGATTTCATGTACATACACCCATACTGGTCTGATAAGCTTCAGAGTTTCTTGTACCGCTTCGCAATTTCTTTCCACCATAAAAGCAGATCCTCATTAGTTGGTATGCATGACTCTAACAACAGTCAAACACCAATAGATTAGAATTCAATAAGAATCAAAATACTGCAAGTTTTGCTGCAGTTGGCTTGGCCTTAAAGCACACGCAATCTCAACCAACACCTTGACGACACGTATCCACAGCACTGCCCAGTGAACTCAGTTGTAACTGATATTTGGTGAGCGATGCAGAGGGAAAGCACAGTATAATTCAGCATTGCGTATGACAGAAAAATGTGCAAAGGAAAATCATTTTGCAAAATTCGAGTGGTGTTCTTAATAGTTGAATAGTTGGTGGAGAACAAGTACTCGATTAGTAAATTACTCGTGCTTACCCAACACTGGTCCCATGTCACTAAAGAGTTGAGGTATGCATTTAAGGGTTAAAGGTTTGTTTGACCTGATGTCTTTGCTAATCATTTTAAATTAATCAAATCTGACAGTTGATTGGCTGCATCATCGGCCGTCAAGGTGCCAAGATCAATGAGATTCGTCAGATGTCAGGTGCACAGATTAAGATCGCCAACCCCGTGGAGGGCTCGACTGACCGGCAGGTCACCATCACCGGTTCGCCAGCCAGCATAAGTCTGGCCGAGTACCTCATCAACGCACGGTAACCTTTACATACACAACCAGCTCTGCTTTAACATTTGCCTTAAGATGCATTGCTGTGTGGAAGTCAGTTGTTACACATTTACATTTTGTGTCTTGCACATGTAAACAGCTTTCATTGATTGATATCTTGTGGTTTTAGACTCTCATCTGAGGCAACAGGACTGGCTGCAAACTAATGCTCTCCGCTCCCGCACCGCCCCTTTACTCCTCCTCCATCACACATTTACACTAAGTGCAAAAAGAAACCAAGTATTCTCAACCTATCCTTTCCTTTCACCCACCCGAGCTATGCTTCATGGATATACACAAGTATTTTATTTATTTATTTCATGGAAATGTTTTTAAAATCCCTTTGCGTACAGTTTTTAATGTCTTGTTTTTCCTTTGATGCATATTCTGTCAGTTAACATTACCACAAGAAAGTGACAGTGGAGAAAGTGTGAAAAATCTGAAAAGACATATGTTTTTGTTATGCCAGATTTTTCTTATAAAAACAGAAAAAAAAACAGTAATAAAAAAGAGAGCAACTAATTATGATAGATTGAATGCTTTCCCTGTATTGAACATTATTTATTTTAATTTAACTCTAGGAAGTTACAGATGTTTTAAAATCTGAGATGAGCTTAAGAAGATGAGCTCTTGTTTTTCTGCATCAGATCCATTTGAATCGGTTTCAGGTGACTATTAACTTTTGAATATGTCATTCCTTTTTTTTTTTTTTTTTTTTTTTTTATCCTGAAGGAGATTTTGTTAGAGGGAGGGATGAGAGATGAGTATCGCTGTAGTTTCTGCATAAATGACATTACTGAAATAATAATGAGTTGAAAATATTTCTTAGAGAATAGAGAATATTTTTTTTAACCTTGTGGTGTGGAGCCCAGACCGGAGGATTCCAAATTGTCAAGTTTATATGATGCGACTGAGTTACTGAACAATGACATGACTAGAAGAAACTTTCTAGAATTAACACTAGTTTCCTCTACTCTGCTTGAGTAATAGTTTTGTTTTGTATTATTTTTGTTTTTTGTTTTTGTTTATTTCTTGCAGGAGGAAGGAAAACCTAAAAACCTTTTTTGTGCACGTTTTCAGAATATTGTAGATTTGGAGTGCAGCAGGAATGAAGAATTAAACATGCAAAATTAAAACATGAAATGCTGAAACTATGGAATTGTGTCCTGTGTTTTCATTTCTTGGTTTATCACAATTGTTTTGTTGTTGTTTTAACATCTAATAAAATACACTAATTACCTTTAGAAAGTGTTCAGACCTCTTCACCTTTTTTTAGTTTAATTTTTTTCAGCAAAGACAGCCAGTTCTTAAGGGTATCTGTGGTTCTACACCATTTTTCATTTGACAATACCTCTGAACATTATTCATTTGGGACCTGTTTCTTATCCAGTTTTTATATTGACAGTCTATTCGATGTGGACAGATCCTTAAACCTAGGATTTTTCATTTCCGTTATGAAATGCATTAAATATTATAGAATGATAATGAGCTATAGTGGAGTGTCACTGTACAGTTTTTACAATCACTTTCACTAATTTCTCAATAGAGAACACATTTTTAAAACTCTTCATACAGTCAGCCCAACAACAGTGTCTGTGGGCTAAAGTTTGGTACAAAATGCGTTCAAAGACCACATCTATCAAAATTCATGAAATGTTTTCTCACTAAAACAACCATTAGCAAAACAGTGCAGCTCATTTTGTACATGTTTGCCAACTGTTTTCAAAAACTGTTAAATGTTTGTTTAAAAACAACAGTAAAATAATCTGAATTATACAGCCATGAGCATCTTTTGTGCATTAATTCGATACTGAAGAATATTTATAATCTAGAAAATGGGAAAATAAAATGAAAACAATTAGACCTCCCACAGCTGATAGCTTTAGAGTTTCATGACCATCTTTTCAAAAGAGGCAATGTTTATACTGTAATATCATGTAAATACAGTATGTCTAACAGAGATGAATCAGGAATGCAAAGAGATTCTTCTGCAGGTTTATCACCAAGGCATAGTCTGATGTGGATGAGAATGTAATTGAAAAATATATATATATTAGTGCTGTCAATCAATTAAAAATTTTAATTACATGATTTGCCGATTAATCGAATTTATCGCATATATCAATATTTACTGAGAAAGGCCCCCAAATAAAGATCATTTGGCTAATCAAATATAGCAATTACAAATATTATAAATAATAAATATAATTCAGATTATTCAAAAACATCATATACTGTATACAAAACATGCTGTGCAAAAGTTTTAGGCACGTGTTAAAAATATTGCAATCATTGTGCGCATTCACAGGGCAGCCCATATATAAGTGCTATCGGAATTATTCTATGAGTATTTCAGTCAGTATTTTGTTGTTTTCTTGTGGATCTCTTATTTTGACACCAACACAGAAACCAGACTCTAGTCTGCCATGTTGAAAGTTTACAACTTCTCCCAACTCGGCGGGTATCAGGTAGGTGCCCTGAGCGTGTTTTATTACTCCGTCTGTCACTACTTTCAGCTGTGATCGACAGTAATGCTAAAGCTGTTAGTTTAACTCTATTTCTCAGCTATAGTGTAGTAGTAATCTGGGCAATCATGGAGTGAGAGACAATTCCGGATGACTAAAAAAACCTCCTGCACTTGCTGGCACAGTTTGAAAACGTCAGTTCAACTCGCTCACAACACACACAAGACAGTCTTTTGTCGCCACCTGCTGGTTTAAATCTTTAATGTCACAGGGATGAATGAAAATTCACACATCTGCACTGCTCTTAAATGTTAGTTTGGAACGCAATGAACACAAGTGGAGTGATACAAACATGAAAGCGTCCCAGTGCTGATGGTGTGAGCTATCAGCACACTTTGAACCCTCTCGTCCAATCAGATATGAGGACCAGAACTAACTATTGTAGAAATAAGCTTCAACTGATTCAAAACGTAGCAGCTAGTGTGCTGAATTGAACCAAGAAATATGATCATATCAGCCAAATGTAATTATCCTTACATTACCTGTTAGGTTCCGTATAAGTTTAAAAATTCTGCGAATTACTTACAAAGCTTTGAATGGTCTAGCTTCTCAGTACTTAAGCAACCATCTATCACAATATAATCCATCATGTTCACTACGATCGCAAAATTCCGGTCTGTTGATAGTACCTAGAATATCAAAATCCACAAAAGGAGGTAGATTATTTTCCTATTTGACTCCTAAACTATGAAATAGCCTTCCTAGCATTTTTTCGGGACTCAGACACACTCTCTCTGTTTAAGTCTAGACTAAAGACTCATCTTTTTAGCCAGACATACAAATAATTTATCCCTCAACTCATATTTATGTTGCATTAGTCAGGTTTGTCAGAATTGGAAACACTTCTCATATTCTGATACAGTTCTACTCAGCAGTCATTGAGTCTGTCCTCTGCACTTCAGTAACTCTCTGGTTTGGTTCATCTATGAAATCGGATATCAGAAGACTACAGAGGACAGTTCGGACTGCTGAGAGGATTATTGGATGCCCCCTGTCCCCCCTTCAAGAACTGTACACTTCCAGAGTGAGGAAAAAGGCTGGAAAAATCACTCTGGACCCCACTCACCATGCCCACTACCTTTTTGAACTGTTGCCTTCTGGCCGACGCTACAGAGTTCTGAGCACTAGAACCGTCAGGCACAGGAACAGGAACAGTTTTTTCTCTCAGGCTATCCATCTCATGAACTGTTAAAACTGCCCCACTGAGCAATAATTATGTGCAATTCACAGTTTAGTCTTTTTATATCTATCCAACACATCCTACCTTTTCTGCCATTACATTCCTTTGCACTGTATATAACAGATTTGTATATATGCACTACTTATATATGTATATATATGTGTGTGTATATATACAGTACTGTGCAAAATTCTTAGGCATATAAGATGTTTCACAAAAGCATTTGTCTTAAGATGGTTATTTATATCTTCAGCTTTAGTGTGTCAATAGGAAATATAAATGTTAGACTCCCAAACATTACTTTTGCAAATAGAAAAGATTAGAACAGAAGAACAGGAAGCCCTGCAACAGATGTCATGGCCCCCACAAAGCCCCCCACTTAACATCGAGTCAGTCTGAGACTACATGAAGAGACTGAATCAATTGAGACAGCCTAAACAGATAGAAGAACTGTGGCGAATTCTCCAAGAAGCTTGGAACATCCTATCTGCCAACAACCAAGAAAAACTGTGTCCAGGTGTACCTAGGAGAATTGGTGCTGTTTTAAAGGCAAAGGTGGTCACACCGGATATTGATTTAGCTTTTTTATGTTACTGGACTTTGTATGACATTAAGTGATAAATGAAAACTATTTATGTCATTATTTTTGAAGACATCCTCACTATGCAACATTTTTCACAAGTGCCTAAAACTTTTGCACAGTACTGTATATATATATTTTGTCTTATTGTGTATATACTTTATTTTCTATCCAATTTTTATTATTATTCTATTTCTATTTATTTGTATTTATTTTTTATTATTATTATTATCTCTGTCTTGTTGCTGTATTGCATTGTTGTGCACTGGAAGCTCCTGTCACCAAGACAAATTCCTTGTATGTGTAAGCATACCTGGCAATAAAGCTGATTCTGATTCTGATTATATAAGGCTGCTTTAAAATTAAAGTAAATAGCATATACGCTAATATTTTTCCATTTGTTTACTGGTCTCATCCTCGGGATACCTATCCTGAGGTTTCCAGAGCCTGCCAGATCCAGCTTCGGTCCAGCCCGATGTCACACACACACAACCGATATGTCGCTGAGCGATGACTACTAACTGCAGCCTGTGACAACCAGACAGGGGCACTGCGATGATCACTGTCTGTATCACTTTAGTCTACTACAATGGACTTCACAGAGGATGAACAAATGCAAACTCCAGCAGTATGAATAGGAACACTTCAGTGGCCACTGCCTGCACCTCGAACTTAAGATGGACTACACAGTGAATACAATGCTATCACTGCAATCCAATCGAACAGCAAGGAACACTTCTGTGTCCACTGCTTGCATTACAGCATAATTTCTGTAAAGCTACTTTGAAATGAGTGTTGCGAAAAGTGCTATACAAATAAAAACGACTTGGCTTTTCTATTTTTCTATCGTTTTTAGTTCAATTATGGCATTCACATCATTCATGGGATTGTAGTTCATTCCCTCATGAAAGATGGTAGGTACTGTACACAGTAATACACAAAACGAATCCTCAAATACAAAGAAAAACAAAAATGAAATAAAGTGAGCCTGTTTAAACAAATGCTTCAAAAACTTTGCATCAAAAACATCACTGTAAAAGTCATCATTGACTGACTGTTATTTCAATTAATTGACTGTTGGAGGGTTTGTGAAAGCTCAACTAACAGTGAAACAGTAGAGGTAGCTCAACCAGATCTTTACCTACAGCAAGCAGAGATTATTATATGGACAGAGGCCTGAGGAATCTGATCAACACATTCACTTAATCACGTTACTTTTATATATGGAGTATATACGTACACATTAGTAATTGAGTTAGTATCTGTCATTGTGTACATTATTGCTACACTAGACCAATTTTAAAAAAAAATTCCCTCTGCGTACTACGGAGCTCCTGACTTACTGTAGAAAGGCAGGGATTTTTTTTTTTTTTTTTTAAATAGTTTTACATTCCCTCACAAAAAGTATTGCATTAACTGCAATAAATTTAACCATGGTTTTACTACAGTAACCATAGTTGAACTGGTATTTGTAGTAAAACCAGAGCAACCACAAAACTGATGCTGGTTTTAGTGGTAGTAGTAATGACTGAAGTTCAGGCATGTAACTCGTGTGAAAAGACAGCATTAACGAAGCAGTTTTCTGCATATCAGGCATTTTTCAAAGAGTAAATGTGTGCATAATGTGAATTATTGTGGTAAGGAAGTAGCCTTTTAGAAAATTCATTTGACATGGTCTTTGAAAATGAATCATAAACTATAAACAAAATAGGAGAACTTTTACCTTATGATTAGGACAAGAACAGGGTAAGATTTGTGTCTTTGAATTCATTGAGTTAGGTTGCGGCAAGGAGAGTGTCAGTATTTACAGTGTAAAGAAAAAGTATGTGAACCCTTTGGAATTAGCTGGTTTTCTGCATTAACAGGTCATAAATTTGATCTTCATCAAAGTCACGAGTATAGACAAACACAATGTGCTTAAGCTAACCACACACGAAAATTATAATATTTCATGTCTTTATTGAACACATCCCATTAAACATTCACAGCACTGGGAAAAAGTAAGTGAACCCTTGGATTTAATAACTGGTCGATCCTCTTTTGGCAGTGATAACCTCAACCAAGCGTTTCCGGTAGCTGCGGATTAGACCTGCTCAACTTTCAGAAGAAATTTTGGACCATTCTTCCTTACAGAACTGTTTTGGCTCAGACATATTCTTAGGATGTCTGATGTGAACGGCTCTCTTGAGGTCATTCCACAGCATCTCGATTGGGTTAAGGTCTGGGCTCTGACTGGGCCACTTCAAAAGTTGGATTTTATTTTTTAAGCCATTCTGTAGTGGATTTACTTTGATGTTTAGGGTCATTGTCCAGCTGCATCACCCAACTTCTACTGAGCTTCAGCTGGCTCACAGCCACTCTGACATTATCCTGTAGGATATCTTGATAAACTTGGGAATTCATTTTTCTCCTCGATGATGGCAAGCGGTCCAGGCCCTGAAGCAGCCCCAATTCGCGAAGCTCCCTCCACCGTATTTCACGGTTGGGATGATGTTTTCATGTTGGTATGCAGTACCCTTTTTAAGCCATACGTAGTGCTGCATGTTCTTCCCAAACAATTCAACCTTCAAAACAAATTTCAAAGTTTCAGAGTGCCAAAGTTTGGAAAAATTCAGGCATTCAGCAAAGTTTTTGTTGGAAAGCAGTAGTGTCCTGTCATGGACACCATGCCTGCTTAATGTTTTCTGTATAGTAGACTCATGAACTTGAGATGTTAACCAGTTTCAATGATTTCTTTAAGTCTTTAGCTGTCACTCTAGGGCTCTTTTTCTTTCTTTTTTTTTTTTTTTTTTTACTTCATTGAGCATTCTGCGATGTGCCCTTTGAGTCATCTTGGCTGGATGGTTACTTCTCCATTTATAGACAATTTGACTGTGGACAGATGAATATCTAAGCTCTTTGAGATAACTTTGTAACCCTTTTCCAGCTTTATGCAAAGCAACAATTCTTGATCGTAGGAGATCTTCTGAGATCTCTTTTTTGCAAGGCATGGTCCACGTCAGCAGACTCTTCTTGTGAACAGCAAACTCAAAATGTCTGAGTGCTTTTTATAAGTCAAAGTACAGCAGGTCTAACCCACACCTCCAATCTCGTTTCATTAATTGAATGGCAGGTTTGACAACTCTTGACTCTAATTAGCTTTTGTTGACATCATTAGCCTAAGGGTTCACATACTTTTTAAACCTACACAGTGAATGTTTGAATGATGTATTCAGTATGTACAAGAACAATACAATAATTTGTGTTATTAGTTAAAACAGATAGTGTTTGTTCATTATTGTAACAGATTTTAAGACAAATGTGTACAAAAATTCAGGTAATTCCAAAGGGTTCACATAATTTTCCTTGCCACTGTATATATGAAAATATTATTTGCAAATATTTTACAATACATTTTAGCTTTCCTAACAATTTTCTTTGAAGAATTCTGACTTTTGCACAAAAATCTCCTAAGTGACTTCTTTTAAAAGAGACCAGGGTTCATGAAATGCAACCATATTATTTTGGGCACAGTATGTCCTTGTCAGGTCTGTGTTAAAAAAAAAAAAAAAAAAAAGGAGCAGTTAAAGGAGTAGTTCACTTAAAAATTAAAATTATGTCATTTACTCAGTCTTATGTTATTCCAAACCCGTATGCCATGTTATTTTTTCTAGTTTGTGGCAATGAATATGTAAAGTGTGCACATTGCCTGTTATATAAACTAAAAGTATATGGGCCAATAAAAGTCCAACTTGTGAAGGTAGGAGCTTCCTGTATTCATTTTTCCTGTTGAAACTTCAGGTTCCAAGCTTATAAAAGTGATATGGAATACTAGCCTATGATTAAACTGAAGGAGTCATTTCAAGTTGAGAATTGCACTTATGTAGTAAATCAACTGTCACCTGCAGTTCTTCAAGGGACTTCATGTCTGACATTAGCTACATTTATATGGGCTGCAATAGTCTGACTATTGGTCTGTTTCAAAATTTTTTAAATTGAATGAAATTCCAATTGAGATGTTATTACAGTTTATAAAATTTGCTGACTCCTGTGTAGAGTATATGGGTCCAAATTAGTTCCTGAAGTCCCTCCAGTATCCAGTAACACATTCGTGCTACAGTTTAATTTTAGTGTACTCACAGTTATTTTACAGTTTAACTGTAATTTTATAATTGTATATTTTATTTTTAAGTTTAAAAACATTGAAAGGTAAAATTTGTCATCAAGCGGTTTGACTGCTCCATGATGCAAAATCCAGAGGGTCATAGTTGAATTGAGATTTACATGTAATCTCAATTCAATCATGCTTATTCCAAATATTTTAAATATGTAATATTTTAGGTAATCAGATGATGTTTCTTACATGTCAATTTCACATTCAGATTACTGTCATAGCCAGATTATTGCTGTTTATGAAAATGTAAACCAATTTTTGAAGACTTTATAAATTACTTTAGAAAAGGGCTGTCAATAATTTTCTTTTTTTTTTTTTTTTACATTTATACAACCTTCTGACACCACTTCATACTTGCCTGGATATACAACTCAAATGATCCAGGACAATGTTATGGTTACAACTATAACCCTGGTTCCTTGAAAGGAGGGAAAGAGGCCCTGGGTCATTTGCTGAAGCTATGGGAAGCTCTGCCCAGGAGCAACAATTTCTGAAGCCCTTTACAATAACTGTATTGGCAGATAACGTTTGACGCTCCACCCCCAATGCGCATCATCACGAGCATATAGGTGTAGCATGGCGCTATTTCATTAGGATTTCCAACTGAAGGGAAGAGATCTCTCAAACCCTTAACAGCGAGAATCAGTAGTGCGACCACCATACGCAGCGTCTCATTCCCTCCTTTCAGGGAACCAGGGTTATAGCCATAATCGTAACATTCCTTTCAAGTCGGTCACTTCGAATAACATCGAATAACATCCCGCCTAGCATGCACTAGCAATGCCTACTAGCCAGTTGTGTAGTTAAAGGCATTGATAGAAACTCCCCTTAATATTGTCAAATAGGAAAGGGAAGGATAAAAACCTCCAAGGTAGAGAAGCAACAGTGACACTAGCCAAGCTGGACGGTGGAGCACTGCAAACTACATCCATTCACACTGTGGTGAGGAAGACACCGAACAGTCCATGACTGTCGAGCTGATGTAATGCCAGTAGCCTACAGGGAGCGCAATGGCATCGACAACCCAGTGGGACAGTCTTTGCTCGGAGATGACCAAACCTTTTGAGCGGCCTCCAAAGCAAACAAAGAACTGATCCATCAGCCTTATTTGACTTGTATGGTCAAGGAACATGCGATGTACCCTCACAAGGCAGAGCATGTGCAGCTTCTGTGCCATGTTCATTGTGAACCATCTCGCACCTCGCAAAAACATAGCAACCAAGGGGTGTTTGCCCACTGACAAACCGCCTAGGGGGTCATGTCCAGTCACTGTAGCAGCGACACACTTTAAGCAGGGATGTAGTCAGTCCTGCATCCAAATACTCCAGTAGGAAGTGAAGTATTGGCTGCAGAGAGCAATGTGCTGGGTACTTACTGGTAGAGGAACAACATTCAGTGAAAACTCGCCACTTCAAGGCATATAGCTGCCACATAGTATGCTGGGGCCAGACATGAAGCTTCCACAGTTCTGGATGTGGATGCCAGATTGTGCCTCTCACTTGCGAGAGCAGGTCCCTCCTCAGTGGAATCCTCCACGAGGGCATCCAACAGCTCCACCAGCTCCAGAAACCAAGGGCGGCTGGGCCACTCGGCACAACCAACAGCATGGTTTCCCCGTCTTCCTGGACTTTTCACAACACTTGGTAAAGCAAATGAATGGGAGGGAATGCATGTTTGCATTTTGCTAGCCACTTGTGAGCTACAGCATCAAAGCCAAGTGGAGCCTGAGCCATGGAGTACCAGAGGTGACAATGCATTGTCTCCAGGGAGGCAAACAGGTTCACCATCTGTGTATGGATTTTCCATCCTAGTATTACACACTGACGCTAGAGCAATCTGCATTGCTGATCAGGTGACCAGGGACATGCATTGCACGTATTGACAGGAGATGCCTCTTGCACCAGAGGAGAAGCTGGTGCAGCAAGTTTGTCATCGAGGTCCTCAGTGAATTCCTGACAAATTTAGCCAGGAGTGTTTTTTGTTTAATCATTATAAGCTACTCGTGCAGCTATGGAAAGAATGACACCGGCAGCGAAACTCGGAGGTCATAATCCACTCGTTAAAGCTGTGCAATATCAACGGCAAAGCGAGGCTCATCTGTCTGTCGAAGCACAGCAATGAAACGGAAATTAATCCACACGCTTACAATGTGCAGTATCAATGGTGAAGCGAAATCTCGACTTCAGAGCACAACAGGTAGAAGAAAATAATCCACTCGCTGTGAAAGTGTGCAGTTTCAACGAAGAAACAAATATTCGGGTCTTCAGAATACAAGAGACAATACCACAACCCTGAAGGAGAAAATTCTGATGAAATGGTGCTGTGCTCCACCTATATGCTCACGATGATTCACGCATTGGGGGCGGAGTGTCAAGCGCTATCTGCCAATAAATTGGCATGATTATAAAGGTCTTCAGAGATTGTCACTCCTGGGCAGAGCTTCCCATCGTGTCAGCAACTGATGCAGCGTTGAAGTGACCAACTTGAAAGGGAACATTCATTTACAGTATATAAAATATTTTTTTTTATAAAAAAAAAAAAAGGTGATGTGGTTCAAAGTATTTCCTTATTAAAAGTCTTAATATACATACATACATATTCTGATGAAGCCATCATCATTATGATAAATACAACATTTCCAGTGTAACATGAGAAGGTGATAATGTCCGTATATAAACATTCTACTGTAAAGTGTCTATAAGCACACAACATTATTACACATAAAAAGGTAAAAAAAAAAAAAAAAAAAAGTGCAAACATTTCTTTACATGTATAAAAACAATTGATTTAAAAATTAAAATACATACAAATGTATATATCATGCATTTGTTCTTTAAGAGTTTACACTTCTCAGGCCTACATCTTGCAAGCTAAAATTCATATACATTATTTTTTATTTTTGTTTGTGTTTTTTCTTTGTTTTTACAGATAGTTCAGAAAATAAAAGTGCTTTTTTTAACAGATTAGTTCAAATGTACATATTGCATGTCCCTATGAAAGCATACGTATCAAAAGATAATTCGAGAGGTCAGTGGAGAGCAGACAGTTTAACGGATATCAGAAATCATGTACATTTATATGTGTCTTCAGTCTGTGTTTTTGTATATTTGTTTGTTGCATTCAAGGGTTACATGTTCCTGCACTAGCAAAGGCAAACAACTATATGATATAGAACTGTATATATACACACCTGCCCATATACCCAAATCTATTGGAGCTGCCATAGTAGGGTGGCACAAGCACAAGAGAACAATATAAATGTGAGAGTTTTTATTTTGGTGTTTTTGTTGAATTACGTTAACATATATATATATATATATATATATATATATATATATATATATATATTTCTTAGATTTAGCTTACTAAATATATATTTACATAAACTCAGGCCTTTATATTCATAATAGAATCACATTTGTATATGCACCTTGTAGGTGCTCTGGAAAGGAAGCATCTGTACATGTGAAGTCAGTTAAATCCGAGTGCCACACACTCCATTCATGTCTGAACAGATTATTGGGGAACATTTTTGGTGAATACAAAAAATCACTATTTTCTTTGATTTGAGTTTCATCCAGCACTCTATATTGCAGTGACAGTTTAAATGTGTCTTCAGAGAGTAGATTTACACACTTTACTCTGAATCTAACTTCTAACCACAAGCCTTGTGCACATTAATGGAGATGATCCAACCCTTTTATGGAACCATGGAGTATATTTGCTCTACAGGTGAACATACTTCATCATTGCTGCTTATCGGGAATGCCCTGAAGTTTTTTATTGGATAGATCTTTTCACATAGTTCCTGATATCCACATTTTTTTCTTCATTTTAATCTTTCTGTATGACTTGTTTTATTATATTTTTTCCGTGGCTTTATGTCCTGGTCATGAGGCAGTTTACAATCTTTACTACATTATTTTGACCAGTGTTAAAGTATTTGTTCTTAAAGTGGCTAATCATTTTTCTTTTTGAATCACTGATTTTGCACCAATATTGTGTTTCTCAGCCCCTTGGGGCCAATAATGATGTGTGTGGGTGTGTGTTTGTATCACTTTAGCTTCTGTGCAACTCAAAGTAAAAGGGTGTGTGTGCTGGTATAATGTCTGTGTTTGTGCTCCACTGCACAAGTTTATTTGAATGCGTTGCATATGTGTGTGTGTGTGTTTCAGTTTTGAGGGCCCTGGCCCCAGCCTCCTGCACTTGGGGGACGGCTCAGCTCTCCGCTTCCTGATTGGTCGAGTTCAACACTATCACAGTCTGAATCCTCACACAGCGCACGAGTCTGTGAACAGAGAAAGTAGGATCAAACTTGTGGACATTATATGTTTGCATTGTAACATACAGTGGTAGACTAAACTAACATAGGCAGGTGAAACTCATGCGAGGAACATGGGGTCAAATTGTATGTTGTATGTCCCTGCTGAGAAGATCAGCATTGCTGGTCACCAGCTTATATTGTGTTTTGGGTGCTGGTCCCCCAGCACAGGATGCTGGTGTCCCCACCAGGCTTTTAAACTAGCCTAACCAGCTTCATCAGATAGACCATTAAGGTCAACCAGCTTCACCAGCATAAACCAGCCAAGACCAGCATGGGAATTGCATGCTGGTTAAGCTGGTCTTTTTTGGCAGGGGTGTAAGCATGTTGCGTACCTCCAGGATATTTTGTTCAAGGTCAAAGTTAGCTCTCTCAGCTTCGAGGGCCGCAGTCTCTCTTTCAGACAGAGTGGGGTCTGTGATATCAGCAGGAATCTCAGAGCCTTGAGAGATGAGGTCATCGCTGCGGTCATCCAACCGCTCATCTGTGTTAGTACTGACCACGTCTGGTGTGCCACTGTGGGAGTGATCTGTTGTATGCCCCTCCTCTCCCTCTGAAACGGACAGGTTCTCAGAACTGAACGTGGATACTGATTGGCACTTAGTTATACTGGTCGGCCGTCTGTAAATTGCACATTAAAGAACACATAAGTAATTCAATGAGGACATGATTAAAATTAAAATGACTAAAATGCTAAAAACATACTCCAATTAGAATACTCTCATTGCCAGTCTTTAGTGGCAGTTGATGAACATACAGAAAACCTTTGGAAAAGTTTGCAACTACTGCCCAAAATATCTATGGCACTAAAGGTTTGCATATTTATCTTTGGTAACTATAAATGTTTGCCACTACTGGCCAAAGGCTCTATGGAAAATCTTTGGTGACTGAAAATGTTTGACACTTCTGTCCAAAAGTAGTACAGAAAATCATTGTTAACTATAAATGTTTGCTACTACTATCTAATAAATCTATGGCAAATCATTGGTAACTAAATTTTTGCCACTACTTGCCAAAAGATCAATGAAAATGTTTGGTGACAATAAATGTTTGCCACTACTGTCCAAAAGAACTACAGCAAATCTATTTTAACTGTAAATGTTTGCCACTACTCGCCAAAAGATCAATGAAAAAATTTTGTGACAGTAAATGTTTACCACTACTGTCCAAATGAACTATGGCAAATCTTTGATAACTGTACATGTTTGTCAGTACTCGCCAAAACATCAATGGACAATTTTTGATGACAGTAAATGTATGCCACTACTAGCCAAAAGATCAATGGCAAATCTTTGGTAACTGTAAATGTTTGCCACTACTCGCCAAAACATCAATGGACAATTTTTGATAACAGTAAATGTATGCCACTACTAGCCAAAAGATCAATGGCAAATCTTTGGTAACTGTAAATGTATGCCACTACTCGCCAAAATATCAATGGAAACTCTTTAACTGTAAATGTTTGCCACTACTCTCCAAAAGATCAATGGCAAATCTTTGTTAACTGTAAATGTTTGCCAGTACTGTCCAAAAAAACTATGGCAAAACTCTATTAACTGTAAAAATACTCGCCAAAAGATCAGTGGCAAATCTTTGGTAACTGTATATGTTTGCCACCACTAGCAAAAAGATCAATGTAAAACCTTTGTTAAGTGTAAATGTTTGCCACTACTCACAACAAAAGATCAAAGGCAAATCTTTGGGAACTGTAAATGTTTGCCAATATTTGCCAAAAGATCAATGGAAAATCTTTGTTAACTGTAAATGTTTGCCAATACTCACCAAATGATTAATGGAAAACCTTTGTTAACTGTAAATGTTTGCCACTACTCACAACAAAAGATCAAAAGCAATTCTTTGGTAAGTGTAAATGTTTGCCACTACTCACCAAAAGATCAATGGAAAATCTTTGTTAACTGTACATGTTTGCCACTACTCACAAAGAAAGATCAATGGAAAATCTTTGTTAACTGTACATGTTTGCCACTACTCACCAAAAGATCAATGGAAAATCTTTGTTAACTGTACATGTTTGCCACTACTCACAAAGAAAGATCATTGGCAAATCTTTAGTAAGTGTAAATGTTTGCCACTACTATCCAAAAGATCAATGGAAAAATGTTGTTAACTAAACTTTTTTCACTACTCACCAAAAGATCAATGGAAAATGTTTGGTAACTGCAAATGCTTGCCACTACTCGCCAAAAGGTCAAAGGCAAATCTTTGGTAACTATAACTGTTTGCCACTACTGGACAAAATATCTATGGCAAATCTTTGGTAACTATAAATGTTTGTCACTACTAGTTAATAGATTAATGGCAAATATTTGGTGACTGTAAATGTTTGCTACTACTAGCCAATAGATCTGTTGCAAGTCTTGGTTGACTGTAAATGTTTGCCAAGAGAGTCCAAAACATCTATGGCAAATCTTTGGTAACAAAATAATTTGTGACCAAAGACAAACCCTTCGCAAACAAATGTGCATACAGTGTCCCATTATGTGAATACTTTTACCTAATGTAACATGCAATTTATCTGTAAAGCCCAAAGTATACTTTTTTACATGGTTTTTACACATATACTAGCTTATGCAAACAGTCAAATACTCTAGCCTTTCAAAGTATTCTCCATTTGACACATATAGTCGATGTGTGCCTGCTACGACTGCTATGCAATACTGTACTTTTTCTCTTCAGGAGTTTAGACCCATAACGATGTCTTTATAGTCTTTCAGACTCAAATTATACAAATACAGGAATCTACTGTCCTCCTTAAACACGTGGTCTTGACTTGCACATCCAATCTTGTTGTTTTACCTATGTCTCCTGGACGCTCAGGTGAACAAACTCAGAGTTTCATAATAAGTTTCAGGTTGACAAAACCAGATAGTGCCAAACCGGGTTATACTGGGTTCAGCGATCTCAAGACGCTCGCTATAAATCTTCTCTGTCAACTCAGAGTTTGAACGAGATATTTGCAAAGAACAGCCATTGCGTTAAGCTTTAAGAGAGTCAGGGCGAATTACTTCTAGAGAGAAATTCAGCATGATTTACTTCTCAGCTGAAGATCAAGAGACCATTATCAATATATGAAGACTTTAAACAATTACACAATAAGAAGAAACACTGCTGCTGCTCGTGGAAGTTTGAGGTGACTTCTGGAAAAAATAACTGAATCTAATCTGTAATTAATTTTATATAAGTTCACAATAAGAACACACAGTCTTATTAAATTGAAAAGTTTACAAAATCAGTATTTTAATTTAAAAAGTAAAAGATTTATATTAATTTTAATTAAAAGCCTAATATGTAAGGAATAACATATTGAATTGTTGAATTGTTGAAAAATAATGCACACCCGAGGTGGTAATGTGGTCATGACGCGCAGCGGAGTGACCGTTGCACCTCGGGTGTGCATTATTTTTAAACAATTCAAAGGGCCGGAGTCAATTATTCTGCTTATACCGTGATTACCACACCTTAAGACATCGTTCAGGGTTTTATCGCAAGACATTTTCTGGTTTTCGGCCCTAAAACGCTCTTGTGAGTGGAACTACTTTCTTCCGCCACATATTCAGCGTCTTGCTGTAATACAGTCGGAGCATTCGTTGCTAATTCGAAAACGTCACGTTAGAACTAGCAATGGAGGCTTGTGCTGCTTTACTCGAGGACTTACTGGAGTAACAAGTTAGTGCGTTTCTGCATGTGTGAGTGAGAGTTTGCATTTGAGGGATCGAAAGAGAGAAACTCAGAAAATGAGAGCGATCGCTTCTGGGATTACCTTTTTTGTTGCAGCTCTCGTCAGAAGTAACATTGCTTCAAAATCGGCATATTCCCATTATAAACCTTAACAACTTTTTTCATCCCCATGCGCTGACATGACGACTCTGTTTTACTCTCACGAGTATGTTTGGGCCTAAGTCTGTGCGTTACGTGTATAATGAGTGTCCATGAGTGTGGGAGTGTGTGTGTGTGAGAGAGAGGGGGAGTGTGAGGGTTTTTACCACAAATATCTCAGATCATATAGAAACTGTTGTATTGATCAAGTGTATCTTGCTCTGATACAGCTCAAGCCTTAGTTGAGAATCACCTTACGAACACTTCTGCAAACAGTATTTTTTCCAGAGGCTCTCAGCATCAGGCACTGCATACAGGTACAGTTATTAATGTAGTAATAATAATTTCTTAAAGGGGCTGAAAGTGATTTTTTTCATGGAAAAGTATGCAAAAATGTTCCTACTCCCTTAAAGATATTAATGAAATAAGTGTCCTGAGATATCTCACCGGTCTCTGTGACAGCTGTAGACTTTGTGACCACGGACATTGATGCTTTTCACCTGTCAATCATTTTGCTCATTCTAATTTGAAGCAGATCACTGAGAGTATGATTCATAATATTTGTCAGTTGAGGGCGCTATTGTGCCACTGTTCAACTTGACAGCTACAGGAACAATGCTGCTTTTTTGCTCAGTTTTTGTCTCAAAATTATCTTTGGAGAGTGGGGTTTTGGAATGAGGGGGCGTGAAACGCTAAAATCGCTTACAGAAACTTTAATACATAGGCCTAATATATTAAATCTTAATATATAAATCTTAATTCATTAAATATACAGTTTATATTTCTCTGTGGAGCGAAAGATACAGGGGGAGTGACATTATTGCATCAGAGATAACACTTTCCTCACAGCTGATTGGTTCAGTATCTGCTGCAATCTGTTTACATAAAAAAAAAAAAAAAAAAATCTACTCCAGAGCAGGTTAGCCATGTAGCTTAAATTACTATTGTGATGAACACAGATTAAAACCTTCTTGTATGAGACAGCCACGTTGTTCACTGGCATGTACATCATCTTCTTGCACTACTTCGTGAAAGCAACGGCCCCAACGGTGAGTGTTGCCACCTCGTGGACCCAGTTAGTGAAAACAATTCAAGGCGCAGGAGCAGACTATGTGTACGGAGTAAGCACGGTTAGAAAAACACGCGTACATCACGTACCTTGCTGATGACGAAATTTACGTCACTCGCCCTGTACGCATGCAGTAGGTTTCCTGCCCAAAAATGTATTTTCCTGCTGTCAGTTTGCAGTAAACACTGCTGAAAAGCATGAGTAGATAGCCACTTCAAGCAATTTTCAAGAAAAAAGCCAGAATATTTATTTATTTATTTATTTTATGAATTTGGACGTACACCTTTACACACATACACAAATTCTCAACTAGCTTAGTTTATAAAGAAAAAGTATTTATATTCTTACCGTCGTCTTGGTAACTCCACCTCGCTGTCCACCTCACCCTCCTCTTCCTCTGAAGAAACGCCTCGCCGCTACAAGAATACAACACATCTTCTGTCATTGTGTCATAGCTACCGAATTCAATTAAAAAGAAAATAAAAGAACCTTTAAAATGTTGTTTGTCATTTTGACATATGAAAACAAAAGAGGAAACCATTTAAACCTAGAGCATCCTTTTTTCGTTTTATCCATCTAAGAGATGTATATGCACTGGGGCCTGTTAATAAGACGACGTACTGTAACTTTACGCTAACGCATATATCTATATCCACTGTCTTGTTGTACCATACAACTCACTTTGTGCCATAAATCTACTTGGATATATATTTGTTGCACTGTAGTTTCCTGAAGGAACCTCATATTGCTTTGTTCCTTGCTCTGCAAAGTGCAAAAATTACAATAAAACTGACTTTGATTTGTTTGCCCAGTAGTCCATGATGAACATTTTATGATAAATATTATTTTCAGCTTTATAACAGTTGCCTCTGTCCCGCATTTATGTGCATAGGGAGGCGCAGACGTGTTTGTTTAAAACAGTACACCAGATGGTCTGTAATTTCCTTCTACTAAATCCTGATTAATTACTGGACCAAAAACCTCTAAACTTAAGATGATTGAATGCAATCTGTCTCTCAATGGATGTACTGGTTATTCATATTCTAGGGTGGCACTTAGGTGGCTCAGTGGGTAGCACTGTCGTCTCACAGCAAGAAAGTTCACCCAGGGCATTTCTGTGTGGAGTTTGCATGTTCTCCCTGTGTTTGAATGGGTTTCCTCTGGGTGCTCCGGTTTCCCCCACAGTCCAAAAACATGCAGGTTATGTGAATTGGAGACTGTAAATTACCCATAGGTGTGAGAGTTAATGCAAATTTGTATATGTTTGTGTGTTTTAGCCCTGTGATGGACTGGCCATCTGTCCAGGGTGTTTCCCTGCCTTCGGCCCGAGACAGCTGGGATAGGCTCCAGCACTACCCACGACCCTACATAGGACAAGCGGCTATAGAATATGGATGGATCTTGGACTTGCATCATCATTTAAACTCAGTAGTTTTCAGTTTCAGATGTCATTGTAGAAATTCTCCATTCACAGTCAGCCAGGATTAAGTTAACTCGTGAGTGAAAGTGTCCAAATACAGTGCAGTCCAAACATCTGAAACCACATTTTTCTAATTTAATGCCATTTTTTTATTATTTTTTTATTATTACAAATGATATTATATCAACGTTTATTTTACAAAACAAAACAAAAAAATATTGAGTGAAAAATTTACATGAATGAATGTCTAAGTATTTGGTATTTTAATGACAGTGCGCACTCGAGCTGGCGCAAAACCTGATGACAATGTTATCCAGCATGATTTGAGAATATTCCAAAAAGTATTACAAAATCAAAGAAATCAGTTAACATAGTCAGTCACAAATTTTCTTACATTTGTTTAGACAAAGAAAGATTGGTGCAGAATCTTAAATATTTCCTATTCATTTTCAACATAATTGTTTCCATAAAATGTTTCCTTGTTCAAAATCCTAAATCTTTTATGCTTATTTCCAGGTTTAAATTATAGTTTGAATCCCACATTTTCAAAGTTTTCTCAGCCTTCTGAACCCCACTCATAACATAAAATCTATGCATAAAATACACCAAAAAGACATTATACCTCAATTATAAAGTAGATGAAATAAAGCACCTGTTTGCGAGTGATAGCAGCGCGATACAGTATGGCTGATGGAGTCAGGTGACTTCCACTGGATCCCCTGGGTAGTCGGACCGCCCCGGTGCCCTCTTCCCTCTCCTCCACATGAGTTCGGCCCACAGGCCCACCTCTAGCACAGCAGGGCGAGTCTGGGCTGCTGGAGAACGGCAGTGACGCCGCATCTTCGCTTGCTGTGTCACTTTTGGGCGGAGTCTCATCTAGCCCCGCCCCCGCTCCAGTCACGCCGCTGGTTTCTCCTCCCAGAGCTTCAGTTGTGCTGGCGCTGACTCCATCTTCTACCCGACGGGCGGAGCACAGCAAATCTGGGCTGGAGGATGAGAGTTTGAGTGGGGGCGGCTCCAGCTGGCCCTCCCTCATCGCGCCCTCAGACCCCGTTTCTGCGAGAGGCGGAGCGGGAGTCGTTGTGTTGGACAGGGTGGACTCTCTCTCTTGGCTGGCAGGGGCTGATGGGTGTTTAGGTCCAGACAGATCCCCGCTGCTTCCTCGTCCGCTCCTCCGGTGGCGAGTTTTAACCCTGCGGGCACGACTAGGCGAAGTGGGGCCTCGGTTCGCACACGGTGGGACGGTCACCTGCAGCACACCAGTGTCCATCTTAGGCAGAATGATCTCTGACCTCAGGAGGTCAGGCCTGGATACAGAAGATTATAATGACATCATTAGTTACATTAGTTTTTTTCCTGATTAGTCGCACTTTACATTATAGTGTCAGTGTGCATGATGTCAATCCATATTTAAGCGGTTTTATGTTTTTATTTTGTGGAACACATTTGCTGGGTTTCCATCCAACTATTTTTTTGCAAATGTTAAATTTGCGCTTAAGAAATCTAAAACTCTGAACGGAAATGCTCGATATGCGCATAAACTCTTAAAATTCACTTCAGTTTATGCACTAGGCAGAGGTGGATTTTCTAGAGTTTCGTCAAAATCAAATGCGCAAAATTAGTCAAAAGTCAAAATGCACATTATGGTGATGGAAACTGTTTATTCGCAAAACTATAACGTGTTTAAACCATTTGTGTACATGTTATGGGTATGCGATAGCTTGATGTGACTGGCCCAATGAATGGTCCGACCTTGGCACACAATTCTTTAAACATAGCCTTGAAATTTTATTTTTATAAGGAATGCACTGATTGGCCAAATTAAAACCATTGGCATATCAGACATAAGCATGAAAATGATGATATGAAACACCAATGGTTTAAAGGTGCACTAAGTAATTTTTTATGCATGTCATCTTGGACAGTGACACCTAGCGGTGTGGATGCAGCATCATTCAAACACAATCATTTTCAGTTACTGATGCCTTTTTAGAAATAACTATTCACAGTCAGCCCTGATTAGTTTAATCCTTGATTAAAAGTTTCCAGTAACAGAGTGGTTACTAAGATTAAGTGAGTAGTATTTGCCTAGTCATCCCCATGAGGGGACCCACTCCATGTAGTATAAAACAGCTTTTATAAGGTTACTGATATGACTAAAGTCCTCATCTCGTGTGAGCGGAAATTATTTTATATTCATGTTTCAAAATTGCAATTCATCTCTTAAGGATTACAACTTTTTTAATGAGGAAAAAAATAGCTGAGTGCACCTTTAATTTAATATAATGTGTAATATAAAGAAACACCCACCAAAATAAGTGAAATCCAAAAAAGGAAAGCCGAATGTGCATAATATGAATTCTGTTGTTTAGAACTGCAAAAACAGAAGTGCAAAAATGTTTTAAAATTGCAAAATAACCTTTTCCCCCATAACTATTTTTACAAATCTTTTTATCTTGTATTCATCTTTCACTGTGGCTTTCTTTAAATTTTGGCCTGTCATGTGTTCAACAAATTATATCCATGTTCGCAGAAAATTATTTATTGTCAAAACAATAAAATAGCTGTTGTACCTCTTTGTACAAGAGGTCGACCGGTATTGAAGTTTGCGGATAACGATATCTAAGGTGGTGGAGAAAGCCAATAACCAATTAATCGGCCGATTAGTTTTTAATATTCATTTATTGAATGTGTTTTCTTTCTAAGAAAATGTTCTTAGTCTTTCCTTAGTGTAACGGGTACAGGCATAGAGGCAATAAGAGTCCAAACTGAATAAAATCTAAGATGCAGTATATTGTGCAACCAAGGTCCCAATAAAAAAAAAAAAAAAAACTTAATTTGTTTTAGATTTGGTGCATGATGCTGAACTTTAAACCATAAACAAGACTGAAATACGCCAAGAACTCTTATTTTGAAATGAATTCTCCAACCCATCCCACAGAGAAAAATAAACTATTAGCAAACTATCGGCAAAACCGATACATGGGTCAACCCCGTACACACCACCAGTGACTTTGTAGCTTGGTGTCGCTAGGCTCTGCGATTTGTGTAGCTAGTGGCCGTTCCTAATGTTTGTCGCTGTAACATTATTGGAGGACTGCACGTCTGGCCATAGCTTTTGAAAATATGATCACAGATAAGACCTAATACCAATAAAATTAAGATATCATTACAATTTGACAAGGAATCAGTTCTCTTATCTCTAAAATTGTACATTCTGCAGTGTAGAGTGTTTTATAAAACATGCAGCAGTGTTCAGTCACAAGACAAATCTATCAAAATAAATCAAGACGATCAATCTATCATGAATGAATGAATCAAACTCACTCAGAATGCAGACAGTTTTTGACGGGCTTTTCCACGCATCGTTTTATTATATCCTTTCATGTGGTCACAGACAAGTAAAAATCCCTCACGACGCTGAAACTTCTCCTCTGTCTTGCCTGTACATGTCTCCAGTCTGCCAGGAGACGGATGACATGAGCTCTGCTGTCTTCACTCTCATTGGTAGTCGCTTCCAAATGTCGCTCATCATTTGCATAAAGTTTACATTTTCTCAACTTGTGGGATGTCGCTGACGGTGTGAACAGGGCTTACTTTGTACATTTTTAAAGTATAATTCCTAAGCAAGACTGATGACAAAATAAGGTAAGTGGCAAAATATTGGTACCGGATATAGTTTTTGGTTAAAATTGGTATCGTATTTCCCAAAAATGTATCGGCGCATCCATACATTTTATTGCTATTCATGTTATTATGTTATATGTGCAAAATGTAACTGTAATGTAAAATTATGCCACTTTAAAATTATATAATTTATTTCATTTTATTAATTTATATTTATTTATTTATTTTGCTAATCGATGCATTGTATACATTTAGAATCCATGTTTTGAGAATTTTCTAAGCACTAAACACTAAACAGAGCCTTAATCTAAATATATGGATATTTTATAACTTGTTCTTGGATTTCTGGACATGGATGCGATTGATAGTCCATCATCTCAGATCATTTGAAAAGGAAATTCTCAAGCAACACTGAGTCTATACCTCTTGCCATGAGAGGGCAGTTTCTGAGGGATGCTTCTTTTTTTGATAAGTTTGTCCACTGTAGTTGAGGGGTGATGTTTGAAGAGACCCGGATATTTCTTATCCAGACACTGCTCCCTCCTAAATACAGAATACACAGGGTAGTAACGTCCCATTAGTATAATGTTTTCTTGTTATTAAAATGATTAAATTTGGCACACTGATAAGGGTGGGTATGAACAGCCCCTTGACAAAGTTTGGCGTGTCTAGGACCAACTCTATAATGCCACCAAGAGTTCAAAAAATAACTTTTCTTTTGCATATAACTTTTGAACTATTTGGCCTAGAAACTTCATTTTTCATCTGATTAGTCTCCTCATGGTGATTGTCCCTTACATTAAAACTTTGCCCATGGGGGCCTGGGTAGCTCAGCGAGTAAAGACACTGACTACCACCCCTAGAGTCACGAGTTCAAATCCAGGGCGTGCTGAGTGAATCCAGCCAGGTCTCCTAAGCAACCAAATTGGCTAGGGAGGGTAGAGTCACATGGAGTAACCTCCTCATGGTCGCTATAATGTGTGGTTCTCGCTCTCGGTGGGGTGCGTGGTGAGTTGTGTGTGGATGCCGCGGAGAATAGCGTGGGCCTCCACATGCACTACGTCTCCGCGGTAACGTGCTCAACAAGCCACGTGATAAGTTGAACGGATTGAAGGTCTCAGACGCAGAGGCAACTGATATTCGTCCTCCGCCACTACGAGGACTTAGAGCACATTGGAAATTGGGCATTCCAAATTGGGGAGAAAAGGTGAGAAAAAAAAAAAAGAAAAAAGAAATTCGCCCATTACAGTGGCCGCCATTGGTCCAGTTTTCCTTAAAATTGGCACAGATGATCAGATGATCAGTCCGAGCCACACAGAACTGACCAAACAGAATTTCAATTCTCGATATCATTAAGAAGTTATGCCAATGCAAAGCTAACAATGTTGATGCAAAACAGGAAGTGAGGCTGTATCTATGGAATGCTTTGGTTTATGAAACAAAACGTGGTATGCTTCATAAGGACCATGACCTGATTGTACATGCCAAGTTTGGCAACAGTGCCACCTATTGGTCAAGAATTTTTGCCCCATAACATTTGAACAGTTTGTAATAAAATCATGAAGTTTGTGTCTATGGATTCCTTAGTTAATGAGGATTTCGACTATACCAATTTTACAGTGGCATTTCATCAACATCGGCCATATTTTAACATAAAGTGATGTATCTTTTCAAATCGCATTTTGGATTAAAAGAAAATTGGTACGCGTTTTTGACATCATGTCCTGAAGGTATCTGAGCAGTTTGGAGACAGTGCCACATAGTGGTTGAAAGCTTCCTTATCCTAAGTCTTCAGAAAATGGCAGAGAGAAAATGGTTAAAGGTCTGAACCACAGTTCTAAAAGTTGGGAGTTCGAATCCAGGGAAGAATGGTTTTAAAAATTCTACTTCCACTGGCCTTTGAGTCTTCACATTGTGTGTGGGTGTGTGTTACCTGAGCAGCTCTTTCTCTTTGAGCTCCAGCTGTAGCATGACTGCATTGAGCTCCATGTACAGATTATTAGCTCTCTCCAGCTTCCTCTCATAGTGTTCTCTGATGTCCAGAGCATGCCTGTTCAAATTAGTCATATGATGTCATCATCACACAGGATGATATCAGCCAACAGAATATTCACTCCTCTAATTGTTTTTTCATTCTTTCACATAATGAAATGACAACTCAGTAAATATTTTCATGGTTGTTGTTATTACGTCATATATTCGGTCACAGAACAATGGGCCTTATTCATGAAACACGAGCATGAAAAAGAATTCACAAAAAAATGTACATGAATCCATTCATATGTTAATTGTCCCTTTAATTACAATGGGGCCAATTTGCGTAAGAAAGGTTTTCCTAACAATATACCAACACATTTCTTGAATAAGGCCCAATGCCCACCTTCCCAGATGAAGTTTGTCTGGGACTGTAATCATTTTGCTCAACTGCATACCTAAAGAACGTACTTTTTTAATGGATGAGAAATGCCTTCTTCATCAAAAGACATACAAATATACCGTACATACATACTCTAACAGTATGCATTTTCAGATGAAGCCACTGTTTGTGAACATTAATTTATAACTTCATTGATTTTGGTATTAAGCGATTTTGTAATTACAGCTCAAGATTGCAAATTAAACTGGAAGTCAAATCTCAATAACTCTGCTATACTAATGATCCTACTGAAAGATTTTTCCAGAGGGGAATGTTTATGTCGATGTTATTGTTGCTGACCTTAGTTCCTCTCGCCGGCGGTTAATCAGCTCTTCATCCAGACGGTGAAGACAAGTGCCCTCAGACTTAATCTTTTCAAAGTGCTGTTTCACCTCCTCACGCCACTCCGCCTGCGTGCACAGAGACAGGTTTTTACTGATGGATTACTGTTAAATCAATGTTAGCCTCAGTCACCAATCATGTTCATTGCATTTTTTTTTTCCATACAATGAAAGAGAATGGTGACTGAGGCTAACATTTATTTATTTTTTTGAGTGTGTGTTCAACAAAAGACAGAAAGTCATATGGGTTTGGAACAATTTGAAGGTAAGTAAATGATGACATAATTTTCATTTTTGGGTGAACTATCCCTTTAATACATGAATTGTAATTTCATATCCAATATTTGGATTGTGATCACTTTGTCAGTTTTTGAACTTTAGCTGTAAAGCAGTCTGGAAAGTATCATTAAGATTCCCTTTTTATGTATCAAATATGTATCACATTTTTGCAAAATGAAATCACGCGGTTCATTACACCTATTGTGGCAGTTCCAAAGTGAAATGTCCACTGTGTGGTGCTAAAAGCAAGTTAATTTTTTTCCCAAACAGATGAGGTTTGAGAAAAAGCACATTTGAGATGAAAAAAACCTGATGTTTTAATGTTAATTTCCTTATGAGTTTTAAATAAACAAAACCTACCTTCCAACCCTAAACTCTACACCAAAACCTAACCGATAGTGTCAGAAAAAAGCAAATGTGAGATGAAAAACTAAACTGCTGAAGCAACCACGTTATTTTATGGTGCTTCTGTGATACTTTCGGCTCACGTGTCGATTCATCTGCTGTTCAGAACATGTACCCTGGTCCTTTGCATCGCAAGTGCAATGCTCCTCTATCAGTTAGGCTACCATGCAAATTATTTATATGTCGTTGGTTATGTAATGCAAACATTAAAATGTATCACCTTAGTCATGCACTATAGTAAAGCTGTTATAAGATAGTATTGTGTGAATAACTGGCAGAAAAGTAAGTATTTACAAACAGCCATTTTACTCATGATTTGTGTGAAAGTGAAAAAAGTAATTGTTGTTGTAGTACCTTTAGTGTTCATTTTATCAGGAAACTGCCATGATACGTACAACAAGCCATGTAATAATAATTTTGCAGACATGTAGTTATAATAACGTGATTGTATGAGAACAGGTTGGACAGTTCTACTTCACACTACTCAACAGCAGTAGTGCTAGTGTTGCTAGCTCTAGTGTTGTACAGTGTGCAGGTGTGAATGTCACCTGTGATTTAAAGTACGTCTCCTGAGGTGTGGACAGCACATCTGCAGATGCAATGTCCAGATGCAAAAGAATCTGTCTGAATGATGGTCTGTTCCTGGGTTTACAGTTCCTGCACACACACACACACCCATTAGAGTAGCAAATATTGCAGATATTATAACTTATTCTCTAGTTTAATTTCAACATTTCATTTTGTTATGGAAGATCTCAGTAGATCCATTCACTTATAGAATGCTGTGATCATAGCAGATCATTATAACCTATTACGTTAGTCAACCTACTGTATAACTTTTCTTCTCCAAAAAGAAAAACTGGAGTTTATTACACACACCAGCACTGTCTGAGCAGGATCTTAAAGCCGTCCGGGCAGCTTTCAGGAAGAGGAAGTTGCAGGCTGTTGTTTCCAACACCCCATATGATGGCGGACGAGTCCACGTCTTTATACGGGATCTCACCGGTCAGCATCTCCCATAGGACCACACCAAATGACCTGCAGGACAACAACATACCTTATTCACTTAACTTATTTATAAACATATTAAATAACTTACCTTTATTTATAAACAAATGACTTGACAACCAAGGGAAATACATTTATTTTATGGATTTTTCTCTTTTCACTTTATGATACACTTTTAATATTTTTTGTCTACTGCTGCCTCTGCAGTAATGTTACAATATAATACACTCTACTGATTGTTTTATTTAGTGTTTATTTTTGCTCTACAAATCATACTCTTAACAAATGTATTTTTTTCCAGTGAAAATATCAAAACGCAAAAGTTTGCGTTCCCTCGCAAAAAGTTTTCACTCCCTTGCAATAGTTTGAGTTCCCTTGCAATAAGTTTTGCGTTCCCTTGCAATAATTTGTGTTCCCTCCCTCAGTCTTTCCCCCGCTCTGGAGTCACCAGACTCCAGTTATGCCCCTGCCCCAGAGCAGCCAGACCCCATTCCTGCTCCAAAGCCCCCTGATTCTGCCCCCACTCCAGAGCCGCAAGACTCCAGTTATGCCCCTCCCCCGGAACCCATTTTCCACTCCAGAGCTCCCTTATCCTGTTCGTGCTCCAGAGCCACCAGATTCCAGTCATGCCCCTGCCCTGAAGCCGCTTAATGCCATTCTAGCTCTGGAGCCCCCTGGTGCTGCCACTGGTATGAAGTCACCAGACTCCAGTTATGCACCTGCCCCGAAGCCATCTGACCCCATTCCTGCTTTGAAGCTGCCAGACCTTATCCCCTCTGCCAGGGTTATCCCCATACAACCTACCTTGGTTGGTCCCAGCCTGAACCCCCCTGGTCTGTCCTGCCAGCTCCCCCTGGGTCCCATCTGGCCTTCCAGCTCTGCTGGCTCCACCTTGGTCCACGCCCTGCCCTCCTGCTCCTCCAGTTACCCCTAGATTTCCCTAACAGAATCCCCCTGATCTGTTCCACCAGTTGCCCCTTGGTCCACATCCTGACTCCCTGTCCCACCGGTGCCCCCCAGTCTGCCCTGCCAGCATCACTCTGACTTTTTCCACCTGCCTCCCCTTGGACTCTTATTGGTTTCTGTTGTTGGACATTAGTTTTCTTCTTTGTTTTTTTTGGTCACGCTTCTCCTGAGGAGGGGGTAGTGTCAGGATCATGACACTCTTGTCTGGTTGTCATTACTTTTGTGTCGGGATCCTGTCATCTCTTCTCTTATTTCTGGTTCTGTTTTGGTTTTGTTCTTGATTTTGTTCCTCCTCTTGTGCTCTGTCTGTCTCTCCCTCATTTTCTTGCTCCACCCCACGTTTCCCTGATCATTAGTTAATTTACCCATCTGTCATCCTTGTTTTACCCCACCCTTGGCGGGCCCTAATTTCTTGCCCTTTATATTTTCCTCTGTCTGCACTGTCCTTTGTTGGTTTGGTGGTCCTTTGTCCTGTTTGTCAGTTGGTTTACGCTTCTTCTGATTCCAGATCAGGTTCTGGATTTTGTTCTGTTGATTCTTTTACTCCGTTTTTGGTTTTGGTTTCAGTTTTCTCCTGTTTTTCCAGCGCTGTTATCTGTGTTCTGGGTTTTGTTTGTTTTTTTGTTTGTTTGTTTGATGCCCAGTTTGGGTTTTTGTATTTTTTCCTTCTTTAAATAGAGTTTTTCACTTTGCATGTCTGTCTGTGACTGGGTTCTGTCCCCAAACATGGCAAATAGTTTGCGTTCCCTAAGAATACGTTTTGCATTCCCCCGCAATAGTTTGCGCTCCCTCGTAATAAGTTTTTCGTTCCCTCACATTTGCATTCCCTTGCAATAAGTTTCATGTTCCCTCTCAATAGTTTGCATTCCCTTGAAATTTTACCTGGTTTTACTATAGTACTATTGTAACAACTATGCCTGTAGAAACCATAGTTAAACTATGGTATTTGTAGTAAAACCACAGTAGCCACAAAATTTTGTAATTCCTATGGTTTTATTACAAATACCATAGTTGAATTATAGTAAAAACATGGTAAATTAAGTGGTTACTATGGTTTACTACAAGTACCATAGTTCAATTATGGTTACTGTATTGCAATGGTACTACAAGTACCATAGTTAAACCATGGTTAATGTATTGCGATGGAACGCAAAACTAATGCGAGGGAATGCAAACTGTTGTGAGTGATTGCAGATGATTGAGAATGAATGCAAAACTTATTGCGAAAAAATGTATTCCAGAAAAAAAAATCCCTCTCTGTCCTCAAAGGGTCTCAATACATTTTATATTCCATGGAGAAAAAAAGTAATACGGTTTTAGAAGAACATAAGGAAAGTAAACTATGACAGAAGTTTCAGTTTTGGGTGAACTAACCCATTAATATCTTATGCAGATTTGCTAATCAAGTGACTTTAATTTGTTTTACAGATGTTAAGCATTTTACTGGAAAACAAGACAAAAATGCTCATTAAGAATATGATGTTTTGTAGTGTGTGCTTCAACGATAAATGATCCAATAAAAGTTTGAATAACAAAACCAGAATATTTCAATATCTTTGGTTGGCCTTTACTCTTTGTTTAATGTAATATAAATGTAATAAGTGACTTCATTTGGGGCTTTAGCTGTTATACTCACAGACAGACCCAATCATTATGTATTCATTAAAGGGGTCATGACATAAGAAATAAAATTGTCCTTGATCTTTTGACATATAAGAGGTCATTGTATTATAAAATCTGACTGTAAGTTTAAGAACTGAAAACTTCCTCCTTAATAGAAAAAGAGCAGTTATTTCAACCAAGCTGTAAAAATGGCTAATTTGAAATTTGTGGAACTTGTAAGGTCACAAGGACCAAATGCATCTGCATATGCAATGCCTGTTTGTCCGTCATTGCACCCTTGGCCCCGCCTACTGGTGCTCAGTCAGTCAGACACACAGTTGAAGAGGAGAGAGAGATGGGGCGAGTCATAAACATAAACATAAACATGCATAGACAGACGTCTTTGGCCACTTGATACATATCTCGGGCCGCTTTTAAAAGATGCGGTGTCAAGTTACAACTCTGAAGAGGAGAAGCTCTCAGTTATTTAAGGATGGGGCAGTTAAAACACTTGGACGCGATCGCAAAAACTGTGAATAAACAGTTTCATTCATGAATATTTCATGTCATGACTGTGTGTAGCTTATGGTGCTAACACACACGTGTCATTTGACGCGACGCGATGCAACGGCTTGAGGCTGTCTACACCGGGCGTGTCGACACAAACTTTCTAAACTGTTTATTTGTGTTGTCGACAGTAGTAGTGCCACCGCGTGCAGCGCAAAATGGAATGGGACATCTGTTTACTGTCGGTACCACGCAACGTACCACAACGGACCCTTCCATGGTAGACAGCATCATTGATTATAATGGGTTCTATTGCTTTTGATGTGACTCTCGTGTCTGGTGTAGACAGGGTGTGAGTGTTAACAGCTGTGCTTGAGATGAACAGTTTAACAATTCAGATGCAATGTGTTGGATGTGCTTTATGTGTAAACCCTGACATTTAGTTTTAGAATGTTGTTGAGCTGGTTCAATCTCTTCCGACTGAGTTTCAGAAATTGCTCTGTTCGAGGTGCTGCACGATGTTAGCCAATCAGAACAGTGAACTGAAATTTTAAGGAAGTTCTTAGGCCAAAACCAAGCGTTTCAGATAGAGGGCCAAAAACAGGGTGGAAAATGATCATATATTACTAAATTATGACTGTTTTAATGCAAAAAACTTTACTAACATTATCAGTGGACCTCAGGGAACATAATAAAACTATAAAAAAAGAGCATTTCATGACCCCTTTAAATCATTCATCATTTCATTTTCCACTAGAAATTTCTCACTAGATTCCCTGTCCGTACCAGATATCTACTTTCTCAGACACAGGTTCGTTTCGAATAACCTCAGGAGCCATCCAGGCCACAGTGCCAGCGAACGACATCTTAGTGCTCTTATCTCTGAGCTCCTTAGATGTGCCGAAGTCTGAGATCTTCACCAGGTCATCATGTGTGATCAGCATACTGACACAAGAAGAGACAAACGTACAGTATATGTGACTACATCTTCTTTCAGAAGACCAAACCATATATAAAAACATGTCGACTGGTAATCCAGTTTGGTCCAAATTTGATACTTAAATGAAATATAACTGAGAAGCCCATCTCCTGAGCTATAAAAGCAACCTCAAAGCAATGCAAATGCAACCAAATTACATACACTCACTGGCCAATTAATTAGGTACACCTGTACATCTACTACAGGTGCATCTCAATAAATTAGAATGTCGTGGAAAAGTTCATTTATTTCAGTAATTCAACTCAAATTGTGAAACTCGTGTATTAAATAAATTCAATGCACACAGACTGAAGTAGTTTAAGTCTTTGGTTCTTTTAATTGTGATGATTTTGGCTCACATTTAACAAAAACCCACCAATTCACTATCTCAAAAAATTAGAATATGGTGACATGCCAATCAGCTAATCAACTCAAAACACCTGCAAAGGTTTCCTGAGCCTTCAAAATGGTCTCTCAGTTTGGTTCACTAGGCTACACAATCATGGGGAAGACTGCTGATCTGACAGCTGTCCAGAAGACAATCATTAACACCCTTCACAAGGAGGGTAAGCCACAAACATTCATTGCCAAAGAAGCTGGCTGTTCACAGAGTGCTGTATCCAAGCATGTTAACAGAAAGTTGAGTGGAAGGAAAAAGTGTGGAAGAAAAAGATGCACAATCAACCGAGAGAACCACAGCCTTATGAGAATTATCAAGCAAAATCGATTCAAGAATTTGGGTGAACTTCACAAGGAATGGACTGAGGCTGGGGTCAAGGCATCAAGAGCCACCACACACAGACGTGTCAAGGAATTTGGCTACAGTTGTCATATTCCTCTTGTTAAGCCACTCCTGAACCACAGACAACGTCAGAGGCGTCTTACCTGGGCTAAGGAGAAGAAGAACTGGACTGTTGCCCAGTGGTCCAAAGTCCTCTTTTCAGATGAGAACAAGTTTTGTATTTCATTTGGAAACCAAGGTCCTAGAGTCTGGAGGAAGGGTGGAGAAGCTCATAGCCCAAGTTGCTTGAAGTCCAGTGTTAAGTTTCCACAGTCTGTGATGATTTGGGGTGCAATGTCATCTGCTGGTGTTGGTCCATTGTGTTTTTTGAAAACCAAAGTCACTGCACCCGTTTACCAAGAAATGTGAGCACTTCATGCTTCCTTCTGCTGACCAGCTTTTTAAAGATGCTGATTTCATTTTCCAGCAGGATTTGGCACCTGCCCACACTGCCAAAAGCACCAAAAGTTGGTTAAATGACCATGGTGTTGGTGTGCTTGACTGGCCAGCAAACTCACCAGACCTGAACCCCATAGAGAATCTATGGGGTATTATCAAGAGGAAAATGAGAAACAAGAGACCAAAAAATGCAGATGAGCTGAAGGCCACTGTACCACCTCAGCAGTGCCACAAACTGATCACCTCCATGCCACGCTGAATTGAGGCAGTAATTAAAGCAAAATGAGCCCCTACCAAGTATTGAGTACATATACAGTAAATGAACATACTTTCCAGAAGGCCAACAATTCACTAAAAATGTTTTTTTTATTGGTCTTATGATATATTCTAATTTTTTGAGATAGTGAATTGGTGGGTTTTTGTTAAATGTGAGCCAAAATCATCACAATTAAAAGAACCAAAGACTTAAACTACTTCAGTCTGTGTGCATTGAATTTATTTAATACACGAGTTTCACAATTTGAGTTGAATTACTGAAATAAATGAACTTTTCCACGACATTCTAATTTATTGAGATGCACCTGTATAAGTGTATCTTTGTTAGGTGTACCTAATAAAGTGGCTGGTGAGTGTATATCCACTGGAATATATTTGCAATTTTACTTGCTTTGTTAAAAAAAAGAGTAATAAATAAAAATAAGACTGTAGGGGGAGACTGGGGGAATTGTAGCATTTAAAAAGTACTTTTCTACATAACTCACAAACTACTACAAATCTACCTGCCATCTTTTAGTATAAGAAACATATGTTTGCCAACCAGTGCTGGGTGTAATCTGATTACAAAGTAATTAGTTACTAAAATTACTTTTAGATAAAAAAAAAGTAGTGTAACACATTACAATTTAAATCATTGTAATAAGATTGCAGTTATTGACTTTCAATTAAGTTTTCAATTACTTTTCGGTACATTAAGTAGGTTATACATATTTGTAAAATAATAACACATTTAAACATGAATTATGTTCACATGTACATGTGTTTGAGCTTCTGTAACAGCTGAAGGCACAACAAAAGTGAACAAGGAGGAAATATAGAAATTATTTTGAACTTGAACAAAAAAAAAAAAGTAATTTGTAATTTGAAGTGGATTACTTTTTTTTTTTTTTTACTTAACCAACACTGGTACCAACAGTAATAGTACCATTAAAATACTGTATATAAATTGATAAAGAGTGACTGTATGATGTACTTGGGAGATTTGAGATCTCTGTGTATGATCTTGTGCAGGTGGAGGTAGTTCATGCCCCCTGCGATGCCCATGGCCCAGTCCACCAGCAGAGATGGTGTGATCTTCCTGCCCGCTCTCAGGACCTCATACAGCTGCCCCTGTGCACAGTACTCCATGATGATGCAGTAACATGGAGCCTGCGTGCACACACCCCTGAAACACACACATTAATGTACAGCATCAGTATTACTGTCTGAAAATTTAAATATCCAACCATTCATTCATCTGGAAATTTTGGAACAAGAACACGTGAATACATTTTTACAAAAGAGTTTATACAGACCTCGTGTTTTCTATACTAGGTTCCAGTGTTGGGTGTTATCTGATTACAAAGTAATTCATTACTGTAATCTAAATACTTTTTTAGAAAAAAAGAAAAAAGAGTAGTGTTAGACATTACATTATAAATTCTTGTTATCAGACTACAGTTACTGACTTTCATTTAAGTTAATTACTTTTAAGTACTTTACTTGGGTTACACATACTGTATGTCGCCTTAATCTGGGTCCGCAATTGACTAGAGGGAAGGATAAAATCTACTTGTGGCATGGGGGGCGTGGTCATGTGTCGGTCTGCGGGAGAGGGAGAGTGGTAAGGCTCATCACCTGGGTTGTGAGTATTCTAACACCTGTCTCTAATTATAGTGATGGCAGAGGGAGACCTGAAAAGGCACGCCAGAGCGTCAGAGTGGGAGAGAGGGACCAGAGCCTGTTCCTGTGAAGCTATATGACAAATACTATTGACCTGTTTGTGTGTTTTGGCAACCAAGAACCCTTTTTGTTTAAGTTTTGTTTGATGCTGAGAGAGTAATAAAATACTCACCTTTGACTGTTCGCTGTCTCCTGACTCCTCCATTGCCCACAAATTAGAAATGTGTTACACTACTGTATACGTTTTCAGAAAAAAATACCCTCTGATATCTTAATACAGCCACTATTTCCGGCAAACGTGAAAATGCAATTACAAATTGTTGAGGATCCTGACAGCTGAGTTCACTGCTGATTTTTAGGGGGGCTGAGGTGAAAGACAAGGAAGCTGAAACCCCTAAATAGGGTCTAACTATGCTAATGAGCCTATACTGTATCAGACAGACAGCAAAGATCTAGTGCCCGATTTACTAAAGGAATTATGCAGATAAAGTAACGGCACAATCGCTGCGGCAATTCCAATCTTGAAGGCCGATTGTGAGCTCTATTTAGCGGAAGATGCAGCAGACAATCACTCTGACACACTCTGCCGGGACTGTAGAGCATGACCTAACTACTGTGATCCAGACAGTAAATTTAAAACAGAAAGTTTAAAGAGCCAAAACTTTTTGACATACAATTTGTCATCATACAAAAGATACCATGTCTTGTCACTTACTCTTATCATTTGATTGCCAAACAATTTTTTTATGTCTGGCTTGTCAGTACCATGTTGTTTGATAGCCAGTTTGTCTTGAATTTGCAATAGAAACTACACACTGTTACATACATGACATGACTTTTACACATTAGCTGTACATATTACATATTCATTTTACATATTAAACAATGACATATTTAAAGTAACTTTAAGAAGAGTTCATAAACTGTCAACTTAGTCCTGTGACAATTTCTTCCTATATTTACATGGTTTTAAACTGTTCAATATTCTGACCATCTCACACACATTTCTCTAAACATATTTCTTGCATGTGTTTGCTGTCCAACCAATAATATCAAATGAACACTTAATGATGTATACTGCAGGGACGTGTCTTCCATATAAGCTAGGTAAGCAGTGCTTACCTAACAGAAGGGAAAAGAAAAATGACACTATGAAATATTTAAATATAATTGTTAATATAAACTACTGTTTTTGTTCAAATTCGTCATCTCTCATCTCAGTTGAGCAGCAGCTGGTGATCTGGCAATCATGTCCTTCTTGTATTATGCTCTGTCTGTTTTATAGCGCTAACGTTAGGGCACAGTGTCTGTTTAAACGGGTCATGACATGAGGAATCAAATTATCCTTGATCTTTTGACATATAAGAGGTCATTGTGTTATGAAAACATACTGTAAGTTTCAGAACTGAAAACTTCCTCCTTAATAGAAAAGAGCATTTATTTAAACCAAGCTGCAAAAACGGCTCGCTTGGAATTCGTGGAACTTGTCACGTCACAAGGACCAAACACATCTGCATATGCAACGCCTATTTTTCCGTCACTGCATCCTTGGCCTCGCCCACTGGTGCTCAGTCAGTCACACAGTTGAAGTGGAGAGAGATTGGGCCTGACATGGAGATTCATCCTAAGTGGACTTACACAGGACACCTTCACGTGCCTGAATTTAAATGTTTTTCTACTTAAACATGCACAGACAGACGTCTTTGACCACTTGGTACATATCTCGGGCCGCTTTTAGAAGATGCGGTTTTAAATTACAACTCTGAAGAGGAGAAGCTCTCTGTAATCAGCTGAGCACAAAGGTGTCTTGGACACGTTCTTTCGCCCATCTGTGCTATTTTTAGTTGTTGATGTATGAAAACATGAAGGAATGATACTGGAAACTGGATGTGTCTTCAGCGTATTTTAGAGTGGATTGTATGTTCGGCTCATACCAATATGATTCAAGCTATGCAAACGAACTGTTATTGAAGGATGGGGCAGTTAAAACACTTCGACGCAATCGCAAAAACAGAGAGTAAACAGTTTAATTCATGAATGTTTCATACATCATGACTGTGTGATAGTTTATGGTTCTAACATCCTGTTTACCCCAGGAGCGTCCACTGACGTGACGTGGCTTGAGTCTGTCTACACCGGGCGCATCGACACAATCTTTCTAAACTGTTTATTTGTGTTGTTGGCAGTAGTAGTACCACCGTGTGCAGCGCAAAATGGAACGGGACATCTGTTTCACTTGCACTGGATGAAGCTAAAAACCTGGGATACTTTCCTAAAAATCTTAAATCCTGTTCTGATGAAGAAAGAAGGTCATATACATCTTGGATGGCCTGAGGGTGAGTAAATTTAAATTTGAACTATTCCTTTAAGATTGTTGTCTTTGGTGGTCAGATTAGTTAATTGCTGCTGTCCATTCCAGTGTTTATGAACTGTGGGAAGAGTGACGTGTGAGGCCTATGATGTTGAAACATAAAGCCTGTTAGTAACTTCTTTTTGTTGTATGTCAAAACAAGCTGTTCTGGCACTATGGTTCATTGTATGATTTAATGGACATAAACATGCTTGGCTCTATATATGACAATCTTTAATTTGTGTGATATGAACAATATTACTGTCCTGAATTTGAAACAATTTGGACATGTTTGCCACTGTGACAACTGTTTCTATTGACTGGTGGGTTTGAAGGCAACAATTTATGTCTATAACATTTCCGCGACATTACACTCACCCGTATAATGTGTTTTGGGAACAGCGTTATATGTGTATTAAAAATCTTTGATGCTTTCCCAGTCTCAAAGTCCACAGCATGTGCCTGGTATACTGTATGTATTTTAAAATGCCACGCACAGACCTCTTGGTACATAAAACACGACAAGGTTAACAATCAACAAATTTATAATTTTATCAGAGAAACAAACTTATCCTGACATCGCAAAACAACAAGTTACCTACCATGACAACTAAGTCAACAACAACAATGTAAATAAAACCATGCAAATGGCCAAACAATGCAACCATATAATTCATTTCCCAGTCCATGCTGGGAAGAGGATAAATGGGATTGAACCACATGAACATATTGTGTAGGTCAATTTGAACTCTCATTACTTGAATTACTTGTGTTCCTGAAAGTTGCCAAGTCGAAAAAACTATAATAATCAAGTTTTTTTTTTTTTTTTGATTAACACTTTTTATTGATTCACAAAATTGACAAAGAAAACATATAATCACAGAATCAACATTTAACCCCCACTATTACCCCTCCCAATCCCCACCCTGACCCTCAACAAACATCCCTGTTGTCACACATGAGTATACACACACAAAAACACACACACACAAATACACTACTAGTCAAAAGTTTTGAAACACTTACTCATTCTTTATTATAATGTTTTTTTTTTTTTTTTTCAAAACTATGGAATAACATAAATGGAACTATGGGAATTATGTTGTGACTAAACAAAATCCAAAATAAATCTTCAAAGTAGTCACCCTTTGCCTAGAATTTGCAGACATGTACTCCTGACATTTTCACAACCAACTTCTTGAGGTATCATCCTTGGAGGCTTTTTAAACAGTATTGAAGGAGTTCCCATCTATCTCCGATCATGAGAAACATTTCAGTCAACTGTTTCAAAAGTTTTGACCGGTAGTGTATATATAATAATAATAATAATAATAATAATAATAATCACACACATTTAAAACTATACTTCTCTCTCCACTGCCCCTCCCCGAGATCCTTCCAAGAAGGCCAAATAGCTGCCCCATTTCCTTTCAAATAAATCTAAGTTTCCCAGCCTTCTACATGATATTTCCTCGAATGCCGCCATTCTCCCCATCTCTGTGCACCACTCTTGAAATGAGGGCGTTCCAGCCGATGTCCATCCCCTTAGAACAATTTGTCTGCCAATCATAACACTGGCTAGGACCCAATTTTTTATGTGTTTATCCCCTATATTAATGACCGCCCCATCATCTAAAATACAGAGTCTGGGGCAAAATGAAATTTGAGTGCCCAAAACATCAAACATAAAACTCTGAACCCTCAACCAAAATTCTTGGATCTTAACACACCACCAAAAAACATGGGTTGTGTCCCCATCTTCTGATTGGCATTGCCAGCAGGTGGGTGTGTATTTCAAACCAAGCCTATACAATCTAGAGGGGTCCAAAAGAATTGATGTAAAATCTTAAATTGAATAAGACGCACCCTTGCATCTCTAGATGCAGACTTGACATTTTTTAGAATTCTAGCCCACACTTCCTCCTCCAATACCAAGTTTAAATCTTTCTCCCATAATCTCTTGAAAGAAGTTGAAGCTCTGTCCCCCAGACTCTGAATTAGCAGGGAGTAATACACTGATGCCTCATGACCTTTTCCAAAAGCAGTAATCACCACTCTTATCTGCCACTTTAGGGGGGTGTATACTACTCCCAAAAATAGCACAGAGCAGGTGGCGCAGCTGTAAATACCTAAAGAACTGAGATCTGGGAATCCCAAAATGTTGAACCATATTTTCAAAGGATCTCAGCACTCCACTATCATATAGGTCACCGAGCGTATTAACCTCCCTCTCAATCCACTCTGTCCAGCAGACAGGGGACTTATTAATACATAGTTTTGGGTTCAGCCATATGCTCGATGCTACATTTAAATAAATGTCCAAATTAAACACTCTGGACACTTTTGTCCATACCAAGTGCAAATACGAGATAACGGGGTGTAATTTAACTTCTCAGATTATTTTGATAGAAAGGCTTTCCAATGGTGAAATAGGGACAAGAACTTCCTGTTCAATACAAAAAAAGGGAGGGGCTCTCTCAGGTGGAAGCGACCAATGAGCCAAATGTCTGAGACCAACTGCATAATAATAAAACAAAATCTTGGGTAGGCCTAGCCCATCTTTGTCAATCGGCTTATGCAATTTACTGAAATGTAATCTGGGACTTTCACCATTCCAAATGAAGGTCTTCACTATGCCATCAAATTGCTTGAAATAAGAGAGGGGGACATCTATAGGGAGAGACTGTAGCAGGTAGTTGAATTTTGGAATACAATTCATTTTAATAACATTAACCTTCCCAATCATAGATAAATGAAATGAAGCCCACCTGCCCATATCGCTCGAAAACCTTTTTATTAAAGGGTCAAAATTAACTCTAACTAAATCACACAAATTTGGTGGGAATAAAATACCCAAATACGTAATGCCCTGTTTAGACCACTGGTTTAGGCCCGGCTGAAAAGCCGTTACTGGGCAGTACACTGTCAGAGCCAAAGCTTCAGATTTAGACCAATTAACTCTGTATCCTGAGAATTTAGAAAAGGAATTAATAATCCTGTGGAGGCAAGGCATAGATCTAGTGGGGTCGGAGATGAATAATAACATACTATCTGCGTAAAGCAAAAGCTTATGTACCACACCTCCCGCCATCACCCCTGGAAAATCATCCTCCTTTCTGCTAATGGTTCCAGGGCAAGACAGAACAATAATGGGGAAAAGCCTATCCAGAGTAAAATAATCTGAAATTAATCCATTTGTTTGTACCACCTCTACCAGGTGTCTATAAAGTAACTTAATCCATCCAATAGAAGTATTCCCGAACCCATACATTTCTAAAATCTTAAAAAGATAATCCCATTCTATCATATCAAACGCCTTTTCGGTGTCAAGTGAGATGGCAGCGACCAGAGTCTGATCATTCGCTACTGACCACATGATACTGATGAAACGCCTAATGTTATCAGAAGAGCTACGGGCCCGAATAAACTCCACCTGATCTATATGTATAAGAGACTTTCCTTAATCGGTTAGCCAAAATATTTGACAATATTTTAACATCTAGCTGGATCAGGGAAATTGGGCGGTAACTCTTACACTCGCTTGGATCTTTGTCCTTTTTAAGAATCAGACTGATCCGGGCTTGTGTCATGGTTGGCGGAAGCTTTCTATTCTTTAATAATTCTGTATAAATGTCTGGCCCCAGAGACTTGCCTGTAGGCAAGGCCTTAATTACCTCGCCAAGCTCCACCAAGGTTATCTCAGAATCAAGAGAAGTTTTTTGCTTAGACGTCAGTTTAGGAAGTTCTAATGGTTCCACAAAGTTTCTAATATTCTCATCAGTAGATGAAGACATGGAACTATAGAGATCATGATAGAATTCTTTAAAGGCATTATTAATATCCATGGCCAAGGTAAATATTTCACCACCAGCAGATTTCACTGAGGGAATGATAGAAAAAGACTCTCTCTGTTTTATATATCTAGCCAGAAGTTTTCCTACTTTGTCCCCTGCTCTTACTCGAGCCAGCACTATTTTTACAAATTTTTCTGCTTCCTGAGGAGAAAGGTGCATTTCTTGAAGAAACACTATATCATATTTCTTACTCTTAAGAAGAGAAATAACCTTCCTTCTTTTTATGAGGTGCCCCAACCCATTCACATTCCACGTGGAGAGAGACAATCCACTCATATTAACATTTGACATTTTGACATATATGAAAAAATAGATCATGTGTCAAAAAAAAATATTATAAAGACCACATTCCAACATTGGTGCGACCATTAAAACCTGAACATCCCCCTGAACAAAACAAATAGAAAAAAAAAAATGTGTGCATTAACCCCGCGCATGACAGCTCCAACTGGCATTCATCCCTCCAAACTCAAACAGTCCAAGTACGCCTACGAAGACCCCCACAACAACTTTGCCATTGGATTGCTCAAGTCTCAACAAATTTTGTGAGACCAAATTACACAGTAAAAGATAATCTATAAATCAAACTCCAGCCAATAGGTGGAACAAACTCAAAGAGCATGTAAATTCATCCACAAAACTGTCCCGAAGGTGTGCCACTCTGCAAAATAAACTCCAGCCGCTAGGCAGAACCAGCACCAAAAAAACAATCAAGTGGATGATTAGTGAGCCGGTCCATTCGGCTGCAACGTGAGTATCACAAAATGACTTACTCTCTCCATTGACTTTATGAAGGACATCACTTGCTGTGGGCATGTGAATGTTTTACGGCCCTCCTTAGCATCTATTCTCAATTTGGCCAGGAATATCAGTGCAAAATAGACCTTCCATTAATGTAAAAGTTTCTTGCATTCCTTGAATCGATCACGTTTCTCTCTTGTCGAATTCGCAAAGTCTGGGAACAACAAAATGCTGTGGTTTTTCCAAGAAAGCCTTCCTTTACTCCATCTCACATATCACAAGATCTTTATCGGATGATCTCAGAAATTTGGCCAGAATTGATCGGCCTGTCTCCACGTATCTCCACGCCGGAACCGTGAGCTTGCTCGATTTCCAACTTATGGCCTGTTATGTCGAGCAGATTCGGAAGGAGCCCATCCAGGAATTTCACCATATCCCGACCCTCTTTGGCAACAATTCCAACAATATGGACGTTATTCTGCCGGCTATGGTTCTCCATGTCCTCCAACTTCTCCTAGACATGCTCTAAATCCACCTTGGTTGCTAGCGGATTAGCAGATAATTCCCTTTCAGATGACTCCAGATAATCAATCTGTTTCCCGACAACCCCCACTCTTGTAACCATCTCAGAGAACTTCGCTTCCATGGCAGTGATTGATCGACGTATCACAGCCAGATCCTCCAAGTCAGCAACGATCTTTGCCAGTATTGCCAACATGCCCAGCAACTTTCGCCGCATTTCCTGCATTTCTCCAACCAAATCGACTCCCTGGCACGCGGCCCTTTTGGGGGGTATCAGCTTGAGCACGTAAGTGTCTTTTAATGTCTTCAGAGCCCGATGATTTTGAATTCTTTGACATGTTGTCCTCCTAGAACAGTTATGAAACAGAGTGTATCGAATCTCACTGGTTTATATCATTAAAAGTGTTAAATCTAGCAAAGTGCGCAGAGCGGGCCGTTCACATGTCCGACCCTCGCATGGCATCATGTGACTCCTCATCAAGTAAAGGTTATAAAAATTTTTAGCATTGTTTACTTGATCTAAGATTTTTTTTTTTTTACAGTGAAATGATTCTGGAAATACCCCATTTGTTATGCATATGATAAAATGATAACATGTTTCATGTTATACAAAAGTATTATTAAAAAATAAACTTAAAAACAGTCATATGAATTTCTTTGAATTTCATTCCATTTTAATTATACTTCCTTAAATTCAAATTCGAATTGCAATTCTACATCCTTTTTGCTACATCAATTCAAATTCAGTCCAGATTCAGGAATTGAATTGGAATTGAAGTGGCATTCTTCATTCAATTCTGAATTATGCACAACCCAGTATGTAGGGTTGCCAGACGTCCCGTATTTAAGCACTTTTTTTAGTGTCACGACTAATTCTGAAAAAATCATGTTTTGTCCCGTATTCCCATATTGCCTATGCGGCTTTCTCTGTCCCTTGAGTATGCTAATCAAAGGTAGCCAAGGATACGGCTTGTAAAACCAATAAAATCACACTGTGTTATTTGAAGTACATGATTGGATTAAACTATCCAATCACAATCCCCTATGAATAGACGTCCAGTTAGTGAACTGATTGAAGAGTCAGTTTGAAAGAGCACAAAGATGAAATTGCGGTTGAAAAAATGTCAAGGAAGCGTGCGTGTATCTTTAATGAGGATCTTCAAAAAGAGTTTAAATTTCTAATAAAAGAGTCACAGACAGAGCCTAGTAAAGTGAGGCATGAGCTTTGTGGTGCTCGGTTTTCCATCGCCAATAGAGAGGCTGCACCGACATCGCGCAGCATGTTCATACAAAAAAGCATGTGGATGCTGCTAAAACTAAGTGTGCCACACAAAGTGTTAGCGGTTTTTTTGTGAACCAAAGTTCAGAATCTGACAAGGTGCATGCAAGTGAAGGACTTTTTGCACCATCATGGCCCAGCCACGCCCTCCTCCTCATCACACTCCTCCCCCACTCGATTCAGGCCGGGGCACCACCCTGCCAAAATTTGCTGCCAGTGAAAAGTAGAAGGTGACAACAGTTACAGATGTGAATGCACCCTCTACTTCGCATTGATCTCCACCTAGGTAAGGATATGTCAATTTCAGGGGGCTGTCCCATTTTCCACAAGCTGGAATCTGGTAACCCTACCTGTGCGTCACTAGGAGGCCCATTAATTCATGACCGCCTCTACAGCAAAAAAATATCAAAGCCCAATTTACGTCATCGCACCCTTGGCCCTGGTGCTCAGTTCAGAAACAGAGAGAGAGAGCAGGACAAACAAGCCTAGTGTGGCCTAACTATTCCTGCACACCAAAGGACACCCATCTGGACTATTTTGAATTATTTTTGTTTATAAATATGCACTAGACAGACATCTTTGACCATTGTCATGTGTTTGGGGCCGCTTTAATAAGGCACGGTGTCAGTTACAACTCTGAAAATGAGACCCTGTTTCATTCAGCTGCATCTTGCTGTTTTGAGCACAAACACGTCCTGGACCCATTCTTGAGCCCATCTGCACTATTTTTAATTGTTGGTGTTTGTAAATATGCACTAAATATGCACTAGTATGGCCCAAATGAAAATAACCCAATGTATTTTGAAAATTTGTTTTTATTATTAGCCATTCTCCTGGAAAAACTGATTATGGTGACTATTTTAATTGTACAATTTCTCCACGTCTGGATCACTCAACTGGTATAGATATTCCACATCAACAAAGTCGCAAGAAAATACAGTATTTTATGGAAGATTTAAATTTGTGTGATCCTTGGAGAAGAAAATATACAGACAAAAATATTTCTCTTGTGGAGCCAGTGCAACAAAACCATTTTCTCGAATAGACTACTTTTTAGTCCCAAATGATCTCTTCCATCATATTATGGACTGTACATACGATCCCATAATAATATCTGACCATGGTGCTGTTTCTTTAATCTATCAAGATATACTACATGTCAAAAACTCTGTGAGGTAGAGATTACATCCAAAAAGGTTACATGATCCAGATTTTTTTTTGTTTTTTTTTTTGTTTCATTTGTAGGATCACACATTGATTTTTTCTTTTAGTTTAATTTAAATGAGACTTCTGCATCCACAAGAGTGGCCTTTAAAGCATTTTTACATGTTCAAATAATTAGCTACACAAGAATTAAATTAGAAATGCAAAATTTAGAGGGGAAAAAATGAAAGAAATAGAGAATATAGTTCATTCAAATCCAGATGTACATCCAAATACTTCTTTGCCTTAAAGCTCAATATAATGAGCTGTCAATATCTAAGGCAAAAAACATAATTTTGCATCTAAAACAGTCATTCTATGATCAAGGGGAAAAGACAGGAAAATGACTTGCTTGCAAAATTAAGAAAATGGAGGCAGAAAGAACTATTGATATTCAGACCTCCACTGGAGAGCTTACTGCTGATCCTCAGGAAATAAGTAATACATTTGTGTCATTTTTTTAGACTCTGTATACATTAGAGTCTCTGCAATATCATTATTAACAGTCACAGTTTTTAAATAATTTACAAATACCATTCTTGTCTGGAAATGCTAGGGACTGTCTAGACAAAGAAATAGCGATGAGCAAGATTGATGTGGCAATTACTATTATGAAAAGTGGAAAATCAGCTGGCCCAGATGGTTTGTCAATTGACATTTACAAAAACCCTTTTAGAAATGTATATTGAATCTTTCCAGAATGGTATTCTTCCCTAACTTTAAGAAGTGCATTGATTGCTTTGATTCCTAAACCAGATAAGCCATTATCTAAATGTGAATAATTTAGACCAATTTCATTTCTTAATTCCGACGTAAAGATCCTCACTAAACTTTTAGCTCTATGATTGGAGAAGTATCTTCCATCTTTAATAGAATTGGACCAATGTGGGTTTGTTAAAAGCCGCCAGGCTTTCCACAATATTAGGTGTGTATTAAATTTACTGTGTGTAAGAGAAGGATCTAGGGACACATGTATTTTGTCTCTAGATGCTGAAAAGGCCTTTAATAGGGTTGAATGGCCATATCATTTTGAAATACTCCCTAGATTTGGGTTTGGGAAGCGTTTTTGTAAATTGATTAAATTGTTATATTCAGAGCCAGTGGCAGTGGTTAAAGCTCCAAACACCTCTGCTTTTTGAAAAAAGGCCAATGGGAATTGGCAAGTGGAATTTGTATGTCACTCCCCCGGACATACGGGTATAAAAGGAGCTGGTATGCAACCACTCATTCAGATTTTTTCTTCGGAGCCGAGCAGTCGCATTCAGTGCACTGAATTCAATTTCTCCCTACCGATCACCTCAAACTGCTGGATTTTACGGTGCATTTCAGAGGCTTCTCCCCCTCTACACCCGTGGAGTGCAGAGAACGCCCCTGGGTGCTTCGGCAGAATAACAAAAAGTGTATATTCTAAAAAAGAGGGTTTTTTTATTCTAAAAGAGCGGCACACGGAACATGTTTTTAAAGATGACTTTCCGTTTGTGTGTTATTCCTGGTTGCGGTCATTATCTCTCAACTTCTGACGGCCACGATTGCTGTCTTACATGTCTGGGCGCTGCCCACGCGGAGACTTCGTTCATGGATGGGTCTTGTCCTCATTGCGAGAACATGACCATGGCAACGTTGCGGTCGCGGCTTACCTTCGTAAGAAAGCAAGCCACCCCAGCGGCTCCCTGCCTCGGTCCTTCTACCTACGAGTATGAGGCCGCGTCGGTTAGCACTGGGGGCGATCTGGGGACTCCAATGGGACCACCTCCGCCGGGTAACCCCCCACGGACCTGCCATTACTCAGCACGCTCGCTTGCCCCGGTCGGGCTCTCGGATGAGACCACCGGCTTGTCTCAGGGCGAGTTCGATCTCTTATTCGGGGCCCGGGAAGACGATCAGCTATCGAGTGCAGCATCGGAGAGCGGGCTCGTCCACTCTGAAGCGGAGGCTTCGGCTGGGCTTCCCCTTTCAGGTGTGGTCACCCAGTCTCAGACCGACGCGGAGATGATGGACACGCTTTCCCGGGCAGCCACAAGTGTCGGGCTAGAGTGGAACCCTCCACTCTCCCCTGAATCCTCGCGGCTCGATGATTGGTTCCTGAGCCCAAAGCGCCGCTCACGGCCATGCCCCGCTTCCTTTCTTCCTTTCTTCCCGGAAGTGCATGAGGAGCTGACAAAATCGTGGGGGGGCACCTTTTACTACCCGGTCCCGATCTTTCAGCTCCCCCGCTCTCACTACCCTCGATGGTGGGGTGGCCAAGGGGTATTCGGTGATCCCCAGGTGGATAAGGCGCTCACGGTGCACTGCCCGAAGCTCCCGTCCAGGGCCTGTAGGTTTACGTCATCTCTGACAGCTAAGGCCTACGGTGCCGCTGGACAAGCCGCCTCAACCCTGCACGCCATGGCTCTCCTGCAGGTACACCAAGTCTTATGGTGGGCGTCAGGAGCCAGGTAAGTGCTTCGATGTCTCTGGACTCAGGCTCTGCCCCGCCGCGAGGCCCCACCCGCCGGTACGTCCGATGTGATTATCTCCTTGGTCCCCCTCGCCCGGAGTTTGGACGCGTGGCTCGCGCTTTCCAACCCGTCGCGATGGCTGACCCGGACCGTCCGACTCGGCTACCCGATTCAGTTCGCCAGGCACCCGCCCAGGTTCAGCGGCATCCGCTTCACCTCGGTGAAGGGCAAGAATGCCGCTACCTTGCGTGCGGAGATCGCTACCCTTCTACGGAAGGGTGCAATAGAGCTTGTCCCTCCGGCTGAGATGAAGAAGGGGTTTTACAGCCCCTACTTCATCGTACCGAAGAAAGGCGGTGGGTTGTGGCCAATCTTGGACCTGCGAGTACTGAACCGGGCCTCGAACAAACTCCCGTTCAAGATGCTGATGCAAAAACGCATTTTAGCGAGCGTCCGGCATCAAGATTGGTTCGCGGTGGTAGACCTGAAGGACGCGTACTTCCACGTCTCGGTCTTACCTCGACACAGACCCTTCCTGCGGTTTGCTTTCGAGGGCCGGGCGTACCAGTACAAGGCCTTCAGCCTGTCCTTGTCCCCTCGTGTCTTCATGAAGGTCGCAGAGGCAGCCCTTGCCCCACTAAGGGAAGTGGGTGTCCGCATCCTCAATTATCTCGATGACTAGCAAATCCTAGCTTACTCTCAGGATGTACTGTGTGCGCACAGGGACCTGGTGCTCACGCACCTCAGCTGACTGGGGCTTCGGGTCAACTGGGAAAAGAGCAAGCTCTCCCGGGTTCAGAGCATCTCTTTTCTCGGCTTGGAGTTAGACTCAGTATCGATGATGGCGCACCTCACGAACGAGCGTGCACAATTGGTGCTGAACTTTCTGAAGGCGTTCAGACAGAAGACAGTGGTTCCACTGAAAATTTTTCAGAGGCTCCTGGGGCATATGACATCCTCAGTGGTGGCCAAACCGCTCGGGTCGATGCATATGAGACCGCTTCAGCACTGGCTTCAGACTCAAATCCCGAGATGGGCATGACGCCGTGTGACACATTGCGTGGTCATCACGCCGATCTGTCGCCGCCTCTTCAGCCCTTGGACCAACCTTGCATTTCTATGGGCAGGGCTTTCCCTAGAGCAGGTCTCTAGGGACGTCGTGGTTACAACAGACACCTCCAAGATGGGCTGGGGTGGCGTATGCAATGGGCGCACAGCCGCCGGCTCCTGGACTGGCCTGTGGCTGCGTTGGCACATCAACTGCCTTGAGTTGTTGGCAGTACTGCTCGCCTTGTGGAGGTACCAACCGTTGATCCAGGGCAAGCACGTGTTAGTCCGGACGGACAACACAGCGATGGTAGCATACATCAACCGTCAAGGCGTTCTACGCATGTCACAACTTGCTCGCCACCTCCTCCTCTGAAGTCACCAGCACCTCAAGACGCTACGAGCCACTCACATCCCGGGCGACCTCAACACCGCAGTGGATGTGCTGTCACGACAGGTCACACTCAGGGGAGAGTAGAGACTCCACCCCCAGGTGGTCCAGCTGATTTGGAGTCAATTCGGTCAAGCACAGGTAGACCTGTTTGCTTCCCGGGAATCCTCCCGCTGCCCGCTTTGGTACGCCCTGACCGAGGCACCCCTCGGTATAAACATGCTGGCACACAGCTGGCCCCTGGGATTATGCAAATACGCATTTCCCCCAGTGAGCCTACTTGCACAGGAGCAGGTCATCCTAGTAGCACCCTACTGGCCCACCCAGACGTGGTTCTCGGACCTGCAGGCATTCTCTGTCAGCAAATCGTGCCTGGAGTTTGGTCCGGGTTACTCTCACGTAATCCTGAGATGCCCAAGGTTCCCCCGACCCCTTTTAGGGATCAGGTGGTGAACCTGCAAGCGCTGCACCAGGAAGAGGCAGACCCAGTCTTGGTGTTGCTGTGTCCGGTGAGTGCTTTACGCATCTATTTGGATCGCATACAGAGCTTTAGAAGCTCCGAGGAGCTCTTTGTCTGGTTTGGTGGACAGCGGAAGGGAAGCGCTGTCTCCAAACAGAGGATTGCCCACTGGGTCGTTGACGCCATCGTGATGACATATCACGTTCAGGACATGCCGCTCCCCGTGGGGCTACAAGCCCACTCTACTAGGAGTGTAGCGGCCTCCTGGGCCCTGACCAGTGGTGCCTCTTTGGCAGACATCTGCAGAGCAGCGGGCTGGGCAACACCAAACACCTTTTCACCTATAGGTTCTATAATCTCCGGGTTGAGCCGGTTTTGTCCCGTGTGTTGTCAGGTACGAGCAGGTAAGTTCCGGGAAAGCTGGCTGGGTGTACCACTTGTGCATAGCACCTTTCCTCTCCCATGAGGTGAAGACGTGCGCTTTTGACTCCCAGTCGTGTTCACAAGCTGTGATCCCTGGATGACTTTCCTCCTTAGCCCTGTGGCAGATAAGTTTGCGGAGAAACTCGCTGCCGGCCCATTACGTGTGCTAATTAGGCCCTGTACTGAGGTAGGTGCTCCACATGTGCTGGTTCCCCGTAGGTGACCCCATGTGATATCTTCCGCGAAATCATTTCCCTGTCGGTAAACTGCGTCTTCCTTGGGCAGAAGGAAGGCGTCTTTCTAGGCCCCTCTGCCCCCGGTCACCATGTTTGTAGAAACTCCTTGCCCCTCAGGTAGGGCCTACCATGGGGCTTCTCCACATGACATACTTCTGACAAAACTTGGTAAGACCATGTGATGTATTTCCACTCAAAATACCCCCCCCACACCCTTTTTCTGGGCGGGGTGTGGTCTCCATGGTGTCGTCCCCTTGGGAGTGACACCCCCCCCCCCCCCCCGACGTAGACATTTATGGCCCCCAGTCGGTTAACAAATTCCACTCTTTTTGGGGAGAAAAAAGAGGAAAAGAGGCCACAGCTGGGCTAGCCTGTCTCTATTTTTTGGGCAGTCGACTTGTTCCCGAAGGACCGTTCGATGCTCGTAAGAGTGTTGGGGGAGGTTACATGACAGCCTGGTGCGCTGGCTACGAGGCACACAGCGGTCTGCCCGTCTCGCACTGCCAGTCCACGTAACACAGTTCAGCTAGTTGTGCCATTTTGTATAGGGACCCCTAGTGTCACTACATCGACACAACACTGAGTGAGTGACAGATAGGGAACATCCTGGTTACTTTCGTAACCTCTGTTCCCTGATGGAGGGAACAAGACGTTGTGTCCCTCTTGCCACAACTCTGAACTACCCGCTGAAATGGCTGGGACCTTGTCTCGGTTCCTCAGCACAAAACCTGAATGAGTGGTTGCATACCAGCTCCTTTTATACCCGTATGTCCGGGGAAGTGGCATGCGAATTCCACTCGCCAATTCCCATTGGCCTTTTTTCAAAAAGCAGAGGTGTTTGGGGCTCCCAAGAGTGACCCCTAGTGTCACTACATCGACACAACATCTCATTTCCATTACGAAAGTAACCAGGACATTTTAGCCTTAGAACCTTTTGCAATGGCTATTAGAAGTCACACCAAAATTAAAGGAATTAAGATAGCAAGTATGGAACACCTTATTGCAATGTTTGCAGATGATACAGTGTTGTTTTTACAGATTTTAAAAACTCTATCCCAATGGTCATTGATTTGATGAATTTTTTTTAATGTAAATGAGGCAAAATCTTCCATACTTTTTCTTAATAATGCTATATACAAAAATAAGTCACCTCTTTTATTAACTCTGTGAATGTATTCAGATATCTTGGAATCACTATTACTCCTCAATTAGCTAATTTTTTTTCAGTGAATTATGATCCTATAATAAATAAAGTGAAAGAAGACCTTAACAGACAGAGAACTCTTCCTGTTTCTTTAACTTGAATAAACATAATTAAAATGAATACGCTGCCTAAGTTCTTATATCTTTTTCAATCAATTCCTTTAGCACCTTTTAGTTCTTTCTTTATAAATATGAGGATAATTTTGGCTAATTGTATATGGAACAATAGACATCCAGGATTACGTTTATCTCTGTGATATTTGCCATATTACAGAGGGGGATTAAAATTGCCCAATTTGCTGTGGTACTTTTGGGCAGTACAGTTAAGGGCTGCTGTTTTTCTGGTATTGCAATCCATATATACCCTGGCTACAAATGGAATTGGAAACCCAAAACAACATGAGCCTTGACACATATTCATATTCAAATTCTCTCAAAAAACTCATGAAGTATACTAAAAACCCTTTGTTAGTAATACAGTAGGGGTGTGGTATGAAGCTCACAAGGTACTTGGTGAACAGTTTATAATATCATACTTTACCTATATGGTGAAATGGGAACTTTACTCCTGGTAAACTGGATATGGGCTTCAAACTTTGGTATTGCAAGGGTGTAAGTAAGACTGGACATCTTTATAAAAATAATATTCTTATTTCTTTTGATAACCTAAAGGAAAATTATGATATCCCCCAATCTAATTTTTTAAATATCTCCAACTGCATAGTTTTATCACCTCAGTGTTGAAAAAAGCATCTTTACAATATCCACAATTAACAACATTAGAAAAATTAGCAACAAGAAACCCCTATGACAAAGGACTGATTACTGTTATTTATTGTAAACTTTTGAGCAAAGCGAAGATATCTACAGAGTTTAAGAGAACTGCATGGAGTGATGACTTAAATACAGAAATCCTAGATGAAGAATGGAGATCTGCCTGCTTAAAAGCACAGCAGTTCTCAATCAATACCAGACATAAATTAATGCAATATAATTGGATAATGAGAACATACATTACACCAGAAAAATTAAATAAGTTCAACTCTGACATATCTGATATTTGTACTAAATGTAATTCACATAAAGGTAACTTAATTCACTGTGTCTGGCAATGTGAAGTAATACAACATTGTTGGAAAGAAGTAATCGATACAATTTCTAAAATAATAACGAAAATGGTCCCTCTGTGTCCAAAGCTTTGTATTTTAGGTATATTTCCCATAAATCTGAAACTGAAGAAACATGAAGCTAAGTTGGTAGATTTATGTTTGTTACTTGCTAAACGATTAATCTCTATGTACTGGAAAAACATCTCTCGCCCTTCACTTAGCCAGTGGCTCAGAGAATTGTCAGCCTGCTTATCGGTTGAAAAAATGTCTTATGCTTTAAAGGGAAAAATGTATCTATTTTAAAAAATTTGGGGTTTATTTTTGGAATTTATAAATATACATGACTTGCAGTTAAAATAGAAAAACTTTTTTTTTTGATGTCTAGATTTATATACAAATTTATGTATGAAATGTATTGGAATGTGGTGCTGTCTGATTATTTATTTATTTATTGTGTGTGTGTGTGTGTGTGTGTGTGTGTCTTCGTGTTAGTGTCCTTTCTGTTTATATTCATTATTGTAGACAGACATATTTATTTATTTATTTTCTGAAATGACAATAATCAAGTGGGTGGGGGGAATATTAACTTTCTATTTTGTTTTTTTAAACATACAAAAATCTGTATAAAAATGTATTTAAAAATAAAGAAAAATATGTTCAAAAAAGAAATATGCACTAGATGGACATCTTTGATTGTTTTGATGCATTTCCAGCAATGTGACGCTGTATGTGTGTGTGTCTATTCACCGTGCTTTGGAATGTATGTGTTTTTCGGCTCATATCAGCATGGATTGCTTATGAACCAGTCATAATACGCTTCAAGCTTTGCAAGGGAACTGTTATTGAAGGATGGGGCACTTAAAAAAAAAAAACACTTTTGGACTCGATCGCAAAACCGTAAGTAAACCGTTTCATTCATGAACATTTCAAATGTCATGACTGTTTGACAGTTTATGGTGCTGGGCATTAACAGTTGTGCTTGAGATGAACAGTTTAATATATTCCAATGCAATGTGTTGGATGTGCGTTTTGTGTAAACTCTGAAATGTAGTTTTATAATGTTGACGGGCTTATTCATTCTCTTCTGATTGAGTTTCAGATATGGCTGTATTTGAGGGGCTGCACGATGTTAGTAATAATAACAGTGGGCGTTTTTACATTGAAGTTTAAAGGAGGCACTTAGGCCAAATCCGAGCGTTTCAGACAGAGGGCCAAAGACCATATATTACTAAATTATGACTGTTTTGGTGCAAAAAAAGCTTTACAAACATTATCAGTGGACCCCAGGGAAGAAAATAAAATTATAAAAAAAAGATATCAGAATCATGACCCCTTTAATATTTTGTTTTTATGACACGCACATTAACTACCTCATAAAGATGCATTTCACCGTCCGTAGGCCTATAAGCTTTTTTAAAATAGTTTTTCTATGAAAATATGTAGAAGACCAGTGGTTCCCAAGCTTTTTACCTTGAAGCCCCCTCTACGTGTATATCAGAAAGTCTTTACATATCACGGCCATGGATGCGCTCTCTCTCTCTCTCTCTCTCTCCCAGCACTGTGTGCTCGTGTGCGCGCACAAGATTGCTCTATTATCCACGGCTGTGAGAAATGCAAAGAAAAAAAGAAAAAACTTGCAAAAGTATAATGACGGATAAAATAATATGATAATCATAATATAATTATTTTTTGGGACGTGCATTGCCTGCCATGTGGTGGGATTTTGCATAACTGCGATAGACATGATACTTGATACATTTCTAGCGGTGGACAGATTTGTATGAACTGTAGTCTGTAGTCCAGCTCGACCCAGACCCTTGCAGCTGCTTGATGGTCTCTTTATAAAGCATGAACATGCCAACAAGATATATTGTTTTAAGAGGAATTTTAAGTCTTGCAGTGCATGATTATGAAGTAGAATTTCCATGAATTTTGAAGATTCAAGAAAAAAAAAACTCACAAGCACTTGGCCACGTGACGGTAAGCGCACATCCGTTAGAAGCAGAATATGTTTGAGGCTCTGGTTTTGCTTCAGTTACCAAGGTGTCAAGGTCTTTGGACATTTTTATTTTGTATTTTTATGTCACGTTAAGATAAATGAATGCTGTTTTACTGGTATTTAAATTTTTGACTGGCTATTTTTCTCAGAATCTTGCTTGTGATCGCAAGGTTTTTAAGACATCCATCATTATTCAAAATGCTGTCCATAAAACAAGCAAGAAACTCAGCTTTGACCATCTTTACATGGTACAGTGTTTTCTATTCACCTTATGCGCCAGAGAAACAAGCGCGCAGCCAAATTGATAATTTTGTCTTTGATCTTCTGGTCTAGCGGTTGTATATCTAATATCTATTATGTATGTACAGGTGCATCTCAATAAATTAGAATGTCGTGGAAAAGTTCATTTATTTCAGTAATTCAACTCAAATTGTGAAACTCGTGTATTAAACAAATTCAATGCACACAGACTGAAGTAGTTTAAGTCTTTGGTTCTTTTAATTGTGATGATTTTGGCTCACATTTAACAAAAACCCACCAATTCACTATCTCAAAAAATTAGAATACATCATAAGACCAATAAAAAAAACATTTTTAGTGAATTGTTGGCCTTCTGGAAAGTATGTTCATTTACTGTATATGTACTCAATACTTGGTAGGGGCTCCTTTTGCTTTAATTACTGCCTCAATTTGGCGTGGCATGGAGGTGATCAGTTTGTGGCACTGCTGAGGTGGTATGGAAGCCCAGGTTTCTTTGACAGTGGCCTTCAGCTCAATCTGCATTTTTTGGTCTCTTGTTTCTCATTTTCCTCTTGACAATACCCCATAGATTCTCTATGGGGTTCAGGTCTGGTGAGTTTGCTGGCCAGTCAAGCACACCAACACCATGGTCATTTAACCAACTTTTGGTGCTTTTGGCAGTGTGGGCAGGTGCCAAATCCTGCTGGAAAATGAAATCAGCATCTTTAAAAAGCTGGTCAGCAGAAGGAAGCATGAAGTGCTCCAAAATTTCTTGGTAAACGGGTGCAGTGACTTCAACTTCAAGGAGATCAATGAGTGTTTTCAAAAAACACAATGGACCAACACCAGCAGATGACATTGCACCCCAAATCATCACAGACTGTGGAAACTTAACACTGGACTTCAAGCAACTTGGGCTATGAGCTTCTCCACCCTTCCTCCAGACTCTAGGACCTTGGTTTCCAAATGAAATACAAAACTTGCTCTCATCTGAAAAGAGGACTTTGGACCACTGGGCAACAGTCCAGTTCTTCTTCTCCTTAGCCCAGGTAAGACGACTCTGACGTTGTCTGTGGTTCAGGAGTGGCTTAACAAGAGGAATACGACAACTGTAGCCAAATTCCTTGACATGTCTGTGTGTGGTGGCTCTTGATGCCTTGACCCCAGCCTCAGTCCATTCCTTGTGAAGTTCACCCAAATTCTTGAATCGATTTTGCTTGATAATTCTCATAAGGCTGTGGTTCTCTCGGTTGATTGTGCATCTTTTTCTTCCACACTTTTTCCTTCCACTCAACTTTCTGTTAACATGCTTGGATACAGCACTCTGTGAACAGCCAGCTTCTTTGGCAATGAATGTTTGTGGCTTACCCTCCTTGTGAAGGGTGTCAATGATTGTCTTCTGGACAACTGTCAGATCAGCAGTCTTCCCCATGATTGTGTAGCCTAGTGAACCAAACTGAGAGACCATTTTGAAGGCTCAGGAAACCTTTGCAGGTGTTTTGAGTTGATTAGCTGATTGGCATGTCACCATATTCTAATTTTTTGAGATAGTGAATTGGTGGGTTTTTGTTAAATGTGAGCCAAAATCATCACAATTAAAAGAACCAAAGACTTAAACTACTTCAGTCTGTGTGCATTGAATTTATTTAATACACGAGTTTCACAATTTGAGTTGAATTACTGAAATAAATGAACTTTTCCATGACATTCTAATTTATTGAGATGCACCTGTATCTATTATCTAGGGTTTTGATGTCAAAGTGTAATTAGCTAGCAAAGTGGATTTACAGGTTACAGAGTTGTCAAAAGTTATCATGAGTATTTTAAAGTTTTCAGGGGATGTCATAACAACTGGAAGCAGAGCTGGGCGATTATAAAACAAGAGTACTTCATAAATCTACAAGATCCTACATTCATGTTGTGGACGTACTAATGAAACTCCACGAGACAACACAAAGTCATTAAAAATATCTCTGTAAGACTCTCATCCTCTCGTGTCATTCACCCATCGTGTTATAGTTGATTTTTTGAGTGTTAAACCGGGTAGGGGAGGGGTGCATGCGAAAGTGTATGTTTTATTTTATATTCCATTACAACAATTTTAATCACATTTAACTGTTTGGAGACAAATTAATTTTAAAAAGTACAAGTAATTTTCTTTAATGTTATGAACTTGTATGTGTAATAATACAAGCTGTCACTGTTGGAAATTTCATATCAACTACACATTTTAATACAAATTATTATCAAGTTGAAACCTTAAAAATAAGCAGAATTACCCATATAACAATTAATCGCTTGTATCGTGAAAAAGTGCAGTATGTCTTAGTTGTCTTAATGTGATCTGCCATATCCGCAGGTGTCGGAAAAAACGAACACGAACACCTCATAAGTATTTTCATATAGTTGTGTGTGTAGACTTACACCATCAACTCTTGGTGAAAAATACTTTCTGTGCTCCCACATGTAATCCATTTTGATTGACTCTTCAGTAGCTTCAATACAAACAGGAAGTTAGATGAGCTGAATAAGGTGAATAGAATTCAGCTCTTGCAGCAGAATGCCCCTTTTCTCAGGATCTCTGCGTGTGCGTAAAGAGAGAGAGGGAGAGATAAGCACTCACAGCCATGTATGAGAGTGAAAAAACTGCGCATTTAATGCAAATATAATAACGTGCCACTTTTCAAAGTACTTGGTATATGAGGCAAGATGCATTTGGGACTTTTTATTCTGATGGTAGGCTGCAATAAAAAGCTCAACTTTGGGTGTTAGATCAGCTGTCAATCGCACCAGTGCGCTTAAATAATTTTTCACACGCAGTAATTATTACTTGCAAATGTGAGTAAAAACTTCTTATGGACCCAGCGGAGGAATCCACTATTCCCTCCGCCCTCTCTCAGCAGGGAGCTTTGCTGGGATGTCAGCAGGATCAAATCTCCACATCTAACCAGGCTCTGGAGATGATGGCTTCGCAGCTCGCCGAGCTCACCTCTGTCGTGTAACAGCTCTGCCTATCTCCCGATGCTGGCCCCTCTCAGGAAGCATCTTCAACGGCTCTGGCGGTTCCCCAGGTTTCTGGACGCTTTGAAGCCCGCATTGCCCCTCACATCAGGCAGCCCTGTATTCAGGTGAGGCTGGATCCTGTAGCACATTCCTTTCACAATGTTCTTCACGTTACAGCCCTCTACTTTCACATCGGATACAATGAAGGTGGCTTGTGTGATCACATTCCTCACCGGAAGGGCTGGTGAATGGGGCACTGCCATGTGGGACAACAGACATCCCTGCTGCGCTTCCTATCACGCCTTTTCCACAGAGCTCTGACAAGTTTTTGATCGGGAGGTGGTGAGGGTCTTATCTGGACTGTCTCAAGGAGATCAACGAGTTTCAGATTATGCGATCGAGTTTCGCACCCAGGCTGCTTCTTGTGAGTGGTATGACCATGCCATGTGGGATCGGTTTCAGCATGGGCTTTCCAACAACATCCTGGACAAGATTTACTCTTTGGATTTGCATCTGCACTTCGATGATTTGGTGGATCTGGCTATCTGAGTCTATCAACGCCTGACCCTAAGCCGTCACCACCGTCGACGCCGATCTCCACCTACCCAGGCGGCTGATCCTCCTTCCTGGTCTGCTTCTTCTGCCAGGTCACCAGTATCACAGCCCGACCCTGAGCTGATGCAAATCGGAAGAACTCAAATCTCACGTAGGGAGAAACACAGTCAATGTTTTCATTGTGCTCGGTCTGGTCATCTCTCTGCTTCATGTCCGGTAAACGACATCAGTAGGAAAGGGGTTACGTCTCGTCAGCTCGTCAGTAGGAAAGGGGTTACTGGTGAGCGCAACACCATTGGACAAAACCCGTGGACTTCGGACAATTCTCCCGGCCCGGCTGCAGTATGGATCTGCCTATCACACTGTCTCAGCCTTGGTTGATTTCGGAGCTGAATGGAACTTTATGGATTTTGACATAGCTTCTAAATGGCGGCTTTGAATACTTGGTTATGCCTTTTGGATTGGTCAACGCCCCCGGCATCTTCTAGGGGCTTGTAAATGACGTGCTAAGAGACATGATTGATCGTTTTGTGTTTGTCTATCTTGATGATATTATGATCATCTCCCAGAATATCCAAGACCATGCACAGCATATCAGGCAGGTGCTTCAGCGACTGCTAGAGAATCGGCTGTTCATCAAGGCGGAGAAGTGCACTTTTCATGCACAGTCGGTTCCGTTCCTGGGGTTCATTGTTTCGTCCAAGGGAGTGCACATGGACCCGGCTAAGGTTAGAGCCGTCTCCGATTGGCCAACCCCAGATTCTCGCAAGACATTGTAGAGGTTTCTGGGGTTCGCTCATTTCTACCGGAGGTTTATTAGGAATTACAGCCAACTCGCCGCACCTCTGACGGATCTCACCTCCACACGCACTGACTTTTGTTGGTCCCCACGAGCTGAGGTCACATTTTCTAAATTAAAGGAGCAGTTTTCTACCGCACCCATCCTCGTAACTCCCGACCCTGCAAATCAGTTCGTGGTGGAGTGGATACGTCTAAGGTTGGTGTCGGAGCGGTCCTGTTGCAGCGCTCTTCCTCGGACAGAAAGATGCATCCATGAGCCTTTTTTTCACACCGCTTAACACCAGCTGAACAGAATTATGACGTCGGCAACCGAGAATTGTTAGCTGTCCGGTTGGCCTTGTGTGAGTGGCATCACTGGTTAGAGGGTTCGGGGGTACCTTTCGTGATCTGGACAGATCATAAGAACCTAGAGTACATTCGTAGCACTAAACACCTCAACTCTAGACAGGCTCACTGGGCATTATTTTTCACGTGATTTAATTTCATCCTGTCGTATCACCCGGGCTCTAAAAACGTCAAGCTCGACTCTTTGTCTCGATGTTTTGAGGTCAAGACCTCCACCATCCCACCGGATATCATTCTACCCGGCACTCGCGTGGTGGGCATGGTATCCTGGGAGGTGGATGCTAAAGTCCGTGCTGTGCTACGAAACACTGTGCCTTAGTCCAGTGGCGGTCTGTCTCAAACTACCTCCTCACCTCAAATGTGTTAACTAGTGTTGGGTGATCTTCTCCATAGTCAGGTCATCTTATCGTCAGCCTGTGAGATTGCCAATACCCGTTAAGATCGCGCAGGGTGGAGGGGGTGGTGTTCACGTTCAAACCGATGAACACTGGTATTACCGCAGGTTGGACACTAGGTGGTACTATGGGGTAATTTTAGTTAAGCAGGGTTAGGGTTAATAATTGAATACATTAATGGGAAAACGAGCCAAATATCATCTTGACACCATCAAAGGTATCAGCTATTAGTGATCACTCTGACCATCGTCGATCTCCGAGATCATCGTCTATCGACACAACCCTAGTGTTCACCCCGTTTTTCACGTCTCCAAAATTAAACCCATTTTACGTTCTGAGTTACACCCTGCCACACCTGTCCCACCTCCTCCACGTCTTGTTGAGGGTTCTCCGGTGTATATGGTCAGGAAACTGATCGACGTCAGGCAGGGGGGCAGAGGGTTCCAGTACCTGGTTAACTGGGAGGGTTATGGACCTGAGGAGAGAGGTTGGGTCCCGGCTCAGGACATCCTGGACCGCACCCTCATAGATCAGTTTCACCTCCGGCAAGGTAATTCTGCCATGGCTCCAGTGAGTTTGTCGGTTTGTTTTGTATATTTTGTTATTTCCTCACCCTCATGTCTTGCAGGCGAGGCCGGCATGCATGATCAGTGTTTCCATGGGAGCATTGAATGTTCCCAGTTGAACGCTGATCATGCCACTAATTAGTGTGCCTACTCTCCGCGATCCACACACAACTTACCATGTGCCCCATTGAGAGCGAGAACCACTTAATCGTGAACACGAGGAGGTTACCCCATGTGACTCTACCCTCCATAGTAACCAGGCCAATTTGGTTGATTAGGAGACCTGGCTGGAGTCACTAAGCACACCCTGGATTCGAACTCGTGACTCCAAGGGTGGTAGTCAGCGTCAATACTCACTGAGCTACCCAGGCCCACAATTCACTCCTTTCTTAAACCCTTCGTGTTCTCAGTATCTTTGCAAGATTGTTGTTTGGTGTGATGTAACTAACCTTATTCTCTCTGCCTAGTTGGTCCTGCCTCGTGTATCAGTTGATTGCCCGCGTTTCGGGTGTGTGGTTGCCTTCCCATTTGCTGTGTGTCAGCTGGATTTCCACGGAGGATACCTCGTCTTTGCCCACGTGTCAGGAGCTAGATCACCCTACCCTGCTGGGTGGTGTTCTGCACCTCAATGAGCTTCAATGAAGGATTCCACGAATCTATTCCTGACTTTCACAACGCACACGCTCATTCTACGAACACACTCTTCACGGATTTCCCCTTGTGCGGCCACGGTACGTGCACATCTCAGAGATCACCTCCTGCTGCTGCAGCCGTTGCCGGGATCCTCGACATTCACAGTGACTAATCATATTTATTGTAAATAAATCCTTTGAACTGTTCCTCTGCTCTTGGGTCTGTTTGTCTCGCTGTCATTAATTACAGGCAGAGGAGTAATAAATAGGCATGCACTGCTCCTCACAATTAGTTTCTGTGCTAGGATGTCAAGCGTGTATCTCCTGAAAATTTATAAATACCAATTTTAGCAACAAGAAGTGGGAAAAAACATTAAAAATTTTAATTTTTTGATATGTTAAAAAGTTAAAATATTAACTGCCCTAAATTTCCCAGCCCTAAATTATGTTCAATTTAATAGTGTCAGCCTATTTGTGTAACCCTTATGAAAATTAAACATGGTTTTACTATAGTAATACTGTAGTAACCATCGTTAATGTTGTGGTTACTATGATTTTACTACAGGTATCATGGTTAAGCTATGGTTACTGTAGTAAAACCATGGGTAATTTCGTAAGGGATTGTCGCCCTAATTAAATATACAGAGCAGTGCAATGCATAAAATCATGCAGATACGGGTCAGGAGCTTCAGTTAATGTTCACATCATCCATCAGAATGGGGAAAAAATGTGATCTCAGTGATTTCAACCGTGACATGATTTTTGGTGCCAGTTGGGCTGGTTTGAGTACTTCTGTAACTGCTGATCTCCAGGGATTTTCACAGTCTCTACAGTTTACTCAGAATGGTTCCAAAAACAAAAAACATCCAGTGAGCGGCAGTTCTTTGGTTCTGCAAGAATACCTTGTTGATGAGAGAGGTCAACGTAGAATGGACAGACTGGTTCGAGCTGACAGAAAGGCTACGGTAACTCAGATAACCACTCTGTACAATTGTAGTGAGCAGAACAGCATCTCAGATTGCACAACACGTCGAACCTTGAGGCAGATGGGCTACAACAGCAGAAGACCACATCGGGCACTTTATTAAGACCATAGCGTTCCTTATAAAGTGCTCAGTGAGTGGATAACTAACACTAATTAAATATAATTAGTCCAATATAGCTAATTATAACTTCTGATTGCAGATTTAACAACAGCATCCTATTGTTATATATCTAAAAATATTTTCTTCTTTAAACAGCTTCAGGGTGGGTTGCACCAATAAGGATTAACCTTAAATTGAGATTAAATCAAGGTTTATCTAATAATTCTGTTGCACCAAACTTTAACCCTTGTTTAAAAATAATCATGGTTAAATTTAAACCATCATTTTAATCCTGATTTATATTTCACAGTAAATCTAGATTAACTTTAATCTTGTTGCTCCATTACTTTAAACTCAGATTTAAAATTCAGTTAAGGATTAACTTTAAACTTGCAGCTGAGGAAGTTTAAATATAGAAAATGGCGACACTTTTTTGGTTGATTGGGGACAATGAAAGAATACCTCGAAGAAAAATACAGGACATAATGAACCTTTTGAGTTTTATGACAATGAGGATTTTTCAAAAAGGTATAGATTCAACAAGGAATGTGTAATTATATTAAATGAAAAAATTGGACCCCTAATTAAACATAGCAATGACCAAAATGCAGCTATACAACCATTGCTCCAGCTTCTGATAGCCTTGTGCTTTTATGCCACTGGTTGTTTCCAGATGGTGGATGGGGACCATTCTGGAGTTCATAAATCAACTGTGAGCAGAATTGTTGGAAGGGTATCAGGGGCAATTGCAACTCTGAAAGATTAGTATATAAGATTTTTATACAAGAGCTGGTTTTCCTGGAGTTATAGGAGCGATTGAGTGCACCCACATTCAGATTCAGAACCCTGGTGGAGAACATGGAGAGTTGTTTTGCAACAGGAAGGGCTACTGTTCCATCAGTGTTCAAGTAGTGTGTGATGAGAAGGGCCAAATCACCAACATTGTGGCTCGATGGCGAGGATCAAAACATGACAACAGGATCTTTGACAATAGATGCCTGTGTGCTTTGCCTGAAAGCCATGCATTCCAGGGTCACCTGGTAGGCAATAATGGCTACCCCTGTCATGCATACCTGATGACCCCCTCTTGAACCCTATAACACCAGCTGAGAAACGCTACAACTCCTGCCACATTTCAGCAAAATGTCTTGTGGAGAAAGTGTTTGGTGTTTGGAAAAAAAGCTTTCCTTGCATGCAGAATGGGCTTCGAACAAAGCTTGAGACAACACTGATGGTCACTGTTGCAGGGGCAGTATTATACAACTTTGGGAAAAGACTTGGAGATGAGCTACTACAGGAGTCTGAAGAGGATCACCCAAATGAGGACTGAGGAAATGCACAGAAGGAGTGCAGCGCTGCCACTGCAAATGGAAATGCTGTCTGGAGAACTCTAATTGAGAACAATTTTACTGCATAATTTGTGTTATGTGGCATTAAAAGATTCCAAATATGTAAACACAAGAGAGAGAGAGAAACTACGTACACATCAATGCACTGCAATATACTTTCAATACAATTAATTATTAACATTGATTGAAAACATTTTTAATTCAAAAGAGTTGCTTGAATATCCTTTCTTTGCACAAATAAGATGACCGATTTAAAATGGTGCCTTCTTGTTCTTTATTACAATTTATGTAATATTAATACATTAATGTAACATTACAGTCAGATATAATTTCCATACAGTACTGTTCAACATATACGCATTAAAACAAAATATTGTTTGAACACTGTTACTTGTCATTTTAAATTAGACTGTTTTCATCCATTTCTATAGATTTCATTAAAAAAAAATTAACTAGATCTAGTTTTCTGCAAATTTTGTCTTTTTGAAGTTGCAGTATTTCCCATTGTAGAAGAAGCCCCTCTCTCTGTATCTTTGCATTGTCTAATTATGTTTTTCTCTTTCTCCAATTGTAGTAATTCATAATGATATTCGTTTAAGTCGGTTTTTGGCATCTTGTTATTCAAGGGCCCTGAATGCTGAGCATCTCCTTCGCTGACACGTTTAGTAGAGGTGGTGTGAGCACACTGGCGCATACATTTGTGGCATGCGCGCAAGAAACAGACGCTACATCTCCATTACTCCATTATGAAATTATCTTGGCTTTATCAAGCCAACAATGACTAAATTATTTGCCGTTTCCTAATTGAAACGTAGGAACATACTTTTGTAGGCTGGGGTTGGTGGGTCTGGCTAGTCCGCAATGGCATCATCATCAAATGGGTTAGATAAGGGAGATATTTGTTGCAGGATGATCTGGATGATTTTTTTGAGACAACGGATCCATTTCGCTTGCTGATGGACCTCCTCCTGTGAGAAAAGTTTCTCTCCTCTCCTGGACAGCCTCTTTTTCGCTTTTAAGTTTTTCCAACAGACTTTTAAGTTCATCACGACTCGCTTGTCCTTGATACCTGCAGACGCCTTAAAGCTGGTGCTTAGCTGGACCCACAGCTCTTCTTTTTTTTCTTACAGTAACATTATCTGTCCTCTTGTCTTCAATTATAGTCCCATACTGTTCCATTAATTGAGATATCAAATTCTTCTCATGGCTTGTGAAATTATTACTTCTTATGCATGGCTGCGACATTTCCTTGGCTTTTATTTGATCTGCCTTTTGTGCCGCTGATCTGTCTGTATTAACCACTGTAGAAATGTTTTATTCTTTTACCTGCACAAGTTTCTTTTTTGCAGAGGCAATTTTATGTTCTCACTCAAAAAAGAAATAAAATTGTGTTATTATTATTTGTTACACTGTTTAATCCATCATGGCGGACAAAATGAATCACAGGTGAAAGATTTAATCACAGGTAAACATTTTAATCACTGATTTGTTAATCCGTGTTTAAATTTAAGTGGTGTAACACAACTCGAATTAAAATAAATCCTAGATCAACAAATCTTTGATAAGCTTTAAACTCTTCTTTATTTAATCCTTATTGGTACAACCCACCCTCAACGTAGTTAGCTACTTTTTGTTAGTAGCTTGTAGTGTAGCTAACAATTTTTTTTTTAAAGTGTAGCTGTAGTTTAACTATTTTAAATTATGAGTAGCTTGTAGCTTGGAAAGCTGCAGTTTTAAAGCTTCACCAACACTGACTGTCATACTATGCTGCTGATGCCTGACATACCATCAGTAGCTTGTGTAGCTCATATGACAATAAATTACTGCCAACTAAAGCCTTCTTCAGCCAAATAAAACACTGCATTTATGTGTACTTCTGCAGTCAATTCGGGATGGACTTCAAAAACACTTATTTATTAATCTTACAGTTCATTCAAAATCCTTTATTTTTAAACATTGCCCACCAACATCTAATCAGTTTACTCAAATAATGCATGACTTGTATTACACATAGATAACTAATATTGGCATTATATTCATGCTGTATTGCCAGGCTCCCCCAGCTGAACCTGGTTTCCCCCAAGGATTTTTTTTCTCCATTAACTAACATCTTTTTGAGTTTTGGGTTCCTTCCCAGCCTAAAGACAAATAATTTTTAAGGCATGATTTTAAATTATGTTTTTCAATGAAACTGCTCAATTAGGACTTTATGACACAAACAAAATTACAGCATCCTTTTCTGTAAAGCTGCTTTGAAATAATGTGTGTTGTGAAAAGTGCTATACATATAAAAATTACTTGACTTGACATTAATGTAGCACAAAAATGAAGGACAGGGTGGCAATGCAAACACATTAGAGTTTCAAACCTTTAGAACTGAGTGTTGACATATTGTCTTAAAGATGATGGCTGTGTTCACTCACTTGAAGGTAATGATGTTGGGGTGCTTGAGCTTGCGGAGATGTTTGATCTCAGTCTCTTTGATGTCTCTCACTTTCTTCACGGCTACTTCCTCACCATGGAACTTGCCCAAGAAAACAGCTCCTTGTGCCCCACTGCCCACCCACTGCAGCTCCGAGATCTCTTCAAATGGTACCTCCCATAATTCTGCAAGACACATTTGATAATACCAATCAAACTCCCTAAAATGACCATATCACACACCATCAACTGTCAGATAATGTTACTCACCCTCATGGCTCTGTTTGTGTTCTGTTGAGTACGCTTTCCCAATCATCGTCCAAACGGGCTTCAAGCATCCAAACAAACCCTCCAGAAAGCCCCCTCCACCTGCCTGCAGTCTAAAGCTGTCAGACTGGTTGCGCACAGCTCCGCCCTCTGCTCCGCCCTCCTGAAGCTTTAGCACACTATTAGAGAAGTTGGTGGGCTCATCGCTCAGGGTGGGGCTGTTGTTGTGGGTGTGAGTGCCACTCCCGCCCCCCACAGGGTCAATGGAGAGTACATTACGGAGAACGCACTGGGTCGGAGTGAGTTCGGTGTCGGGCGTGCTTGCGGGCACCTCAGCATCTGGGCGACAGAAAGGGGGCTCAGAGAGTGGGGTGCTAAATCCTGAGAGAGAGGGGGAAGGGGCATGATGCTCGTGGACACAAGCCATCGGGGCAGAAGGGGTGGGGGTGGCCACCCTTAAGAAGAGTCGCCCACACCACTCACACCGAAGAACTACTGTTCCTCAATGCACCTGGAGAAAGGAATGACAAAGCAAGTTAGTATGGAGAAAGGGGGTTCTTAGTTTTGTTGAAAATGGCAACAGACAATCCCTTCAGGATTATGTGATCTTGCGGTCGCAAGATTTAATGCATTTTCAATTACTCTCTATAATTTTTGGCAGTTTTTCTGCATAAACTGTGAATCTGAGGCAATCTAATTGAAAAACAAATGCTTGAAAATCTTGATGCACTCAAGACATATCTAACTGCATAGCCACCATTCTGCACAGCCACCATTTCATATTAGCCGGGACATCCCATATTTTGACCAAAAATTACGACGTCCCTTACAGGATGCCTGTTGTCCCGTATTTTAGAGTTGATACTCTCAAAGGGGGTGCTATTGTGTTCGCTTTCAAAATCCTTGTATAAACTTTCTCGGGACCACAGATGGCACATGTACATCACAGATAGCGTTTAATCTTCACACACTCTTCAGGAAGTGCTTTGAGTGCAGTCTGCGGTCAGTGAGATGGTCGGAGTTAATTTGAAATGCTCATATAATGCACTGTTGCACTGGAAAATGAGACACAAAAATGCTTAAAAATCTCTTATTTGGACAGTAAAATGTGATTAGAATTTAAAATGCTCGCAGTTAGATCAAATGATTGCTATCAGGCGATGTAGTAATCGCAACAGGTCTAATTATTAATATATTTGTGTTTTTAGTTTACAGTTTTATAGTAGGTTTACTATTTTAACCATACCAAAGTTTACTTGTCTGAAGCAGAACATTTTTATATAAAAATAATGAAGGGTCTTCCATTGAACTTGAATTAGCCATATCACAGGTTTCACCTCTTAAATGTATCGTATTTTTGTGTGTATTTATTTATTTTTTGCTTGCTAACAGCATATTCATTTATTATACACTAAAATAGCAGTCACTGTCACAAATTACACAAGTATACTATGATTATTTGTGAGTTTTCACTGCAAAAACAACACAAAACGACAAGTGTTAAGTGCAACGAAATCCTGGTGGGACTGAATAGAGCACAACAGTGCCAGAGTTGTAAGCCATGAACCAAACCAGCCAGCTCAGAGGTGAATCACAACATTACAAACTTTGATTTGAAGCAAAAAAAGTATTAGAAAATCAGACAAAAAGACAAAGATACAAGACTGTATACTTAACATCTTTCAAGAGGGAATGAATTACAATCCAATTATGCACTGCAAATTATGTAGGCTAATTAAATTAAAAACGATGGAAAAAGAGATGTTGATTATAAGTATATAAACAACAAACAGTATTTTGATTTAATTGCAAAATATTCAGATACTTGCAAAAATGTAGGTAGTTTAAGAGTGTAGAGAGGCTGACGTGATTGCATCATTCACAGAGTGTTATGGGCGGTTACCGCAGAGCTCTTTTGATGCGCTTTGCTCACCGTGAATTCTCTAATTGGTGTATCGTTTCCCATCAGAATCATGGGTGGAGCAGTTTGCGGCAGGTCTGTCTTAAAGGTTTATAAGTTATTGTTAAAAATCAGTTCGCCTATGGAGAAAATGAATGGGATTTTTACTTCCGGAATGTGACTGCTGGGCTCTATTACTTATTAGGAATGATAATCAGTGACTACAGGATATATAAGATATATATTGCATATTTTGAACTAATTATATTTTTTTATCACTGTCTCAGGAATTTGTGATAGTATTCAAGTCGCATTAGTGGTCAACCAATATAATTTTTTTCAATGCCAAATATTATGAAAAAGTGCCAAATGGGAGTGAAATTTGCTTTGGCAAGTAAATAAAATGTAGTGGAAATATTTAAGACGGTAAATTTTCTCAATTTACTCGCCATTGGCAGATGCAACATGAAATTATGGACCCTGGTGATACTGATGCCAATATTTGATATATAACACAAATAATAACTAATTAAATGATAACAAATAAGATACTGTATACTACATTGCTTACTTAATTTTTTACTTTTACACAATATTTACTTAAAATTCACTCAAAAACATTTAAAATGGAAAATGTGCATAAACTAAAAAAAGCTGGTGGTAGATTTAGGACCTGATAGAATGGTTAAAGAATACAAGTTAAGCTTAATCAACAGCATTTGTGGAATAATAAATATAAAATGTATCATTTTGACGCATCCCTTTTCTTAAAAATAAATAAATAAATAGAGGTTACAGTGAGGCACTTACAATGGAAGTGAATGGGGTCAATTTTTGGAGGGCTGAAAGGCAGAAATGTGAAGTTTATCATTTTATAAAAACACACATTCATTCTTCCGTTAAAACTCATTAAATGAGTTGTTTTAATTGTTGGGTTTACAGCATCATGGCAACAAAGTTGTAAAATCTGATATAACTTTACACAGAAAAGGTTGGTAAGCGATTTTATCACACTAAAATCATGTTAACATGCATATTGTTTACGTCTTGTGTCTATACTTTTGAAACAGTGAGTATTTTAATGTTTACGGATTGGCCCCATTCACAGATTTTTGCTTTTTTTTTTAAGAGAAGGAAGGAAAAGTCGACATTATTTTTTGTGGTTATCAACATTATGCAGCAAATGCTGTCGATTGAGCTTAACTTGAATCGAACCCGGAATATTCCTTTAATAAATCAGCCACCACTTTAGTTTATTGCCTAACTGGTGCCACTAATCTCAAAAAGACCTAATATTGGCCAATAAATCAGTCTATCATTACTCAACATACATGATTTTTCATTGTTGGAGTTATGAAGAGAACAGTAACCAATGACCTAAATAGTTCTGACAATAACAGTTCTTGTAACAGTAACAGCAGTAACATTACTGAAGATACATATTTCCATGAAATACATTATGTGCTATAGAAAACCCTTCACTTCTGCTTGGTTGTCTTGACGTAGAGGAGCTCGCTCGCGTGACGTCAAGTCAGGCTCAGAACAATACGACAAAATTGTATAACTAACGCACGCGTTCTCATGGCACGATTCTTCACGCGTCCTTTAATTAGACTAATTGTGTGTACAATTAAAAACATCACGCAAATATAGGCGACGCTCATGAGACATTGCCGTACGCGACGAATGAAAGGCAAATAACTGAAGGCGTTCAGATGTGATGTCACTGGCGTCAATGGCGCGTATTAACACGTCCAGCCGTGAAGTACCGCAATGACTGAGAGGATTCACACACACACACACACACACACACACACACACACACACACACACACACACACACACACACACACACACACACACACACACACACACACACACACACACACCATTCCACTATAATTCAAAGCCATTCAGAGTTTTTTTCGTTTCTGAACGCACATTATACAGCAGTATTAGGCGATCAAGCGCAGAACATCGCAAAGACACTCGTGTCATATGTGCTTTGCAGATGAACAGTACCGAATCTCCGGGGGTTGCTATTGTCGCGTTGTCAAGTGACGGGTGGGATCCGATGTTGTCCTCGCAGCTCCGGGGCAAATGTAGTATCTCTACGCTTTCTCCTCTGTCGCCGTGTGTGTGTTTCTTCTCACGGGTCGATGGGATTTCATCCGGTCCGGATCAAGCTCCATCGGCTGAATTGTGTGATCATGGATTCGGGTCCATTGCTCGAACGGAAGGAGCTGTTTCTCCTCTACGGTGCTGAAGTGACGTCAGAGGGCAACATGACGCCCACTGGGGGGGGGGGGGGCGCGCATACATTTGTGTGTGTGTGTTCAGGCACATTTATGTAGTGTCTCGCTAAATTACATTTCATGACTTCACTGTATTTGATAGAACGTTATTTTAAAGCGTTGAAAAGGCTTGCTCAAGTATTGCAAAATTTGCTGCAAAAATAAAGGGCATCTTGTGGAGCACTTGCTTCTGTTTCACACATGACAATAAAAGACTGAGCACAAGCTGGTCCTTGAATAAATAATTGAATCAGTCACAATAATGACAATTGTGCATTGTGGGATTTAAATGTATCCAAGTGGCACGAGTGTTTTGACTATGTTCACCTAAAATCGTTCAGATCCATTTAATGATTCAGTGACCATTTCTGGTGATGCCAGAAGGTGGTGACAAATGAGTGTCTTGTGTGAAATGAGTTAGTCACTGAATCAACGATCAAATGAAAAGTTTAATCCTTTCAAATTTGTGTCTACAGACCTACAAAGAGACTTTAGAAGAGGTTGTAAGCATTATAAGAACAAAGCAAATCTATCATTTCCCCAGTTTGTGAACTGCTGAGCATGACTTTTATCAAAAGACAACAATAATAGTCTTATAATAATTATGAGTTTCAATAACATCTGTACGTTTTCATGTATACAAAAGCATGTCTACATATCTATTCACTTCAGTAAAATGCATGTGTTCTAAGAAAACAGCAGATTTATCTTTTTTTCTACTATGTGTCGACTGCACATTAATATAGAGGGAAAAAACAGGTGCTGATATTAAAAATAGCTTTACATATTTAACACAGATCTAGTAATCTGCTTTAATTGGCAAATACAACCGATCAAACTATTACCTCACAAACATAATGTAAAAAGCATTACTTAATGAAGACTCATGCCGATATAAACTCCACTTACAATGTGTGCTTAAAAGAAGTCTTGTCCTTTGTTTTTGTTTATTCTGCAGTGCATTTCACCTAATGCTGCCAATCAAGAACAATATGCCGATAAATACAGTAACTATCATTTGTGTGTTCCTCATCTCTAGATTATTAATTTCAATGCCATTGATCAACATTAATGCAGATAAAAAATTTGGATAAATGAGCATTGTTGAAAGCAACTTTGTAGAAATGAATGGAGCTGTGTTGATTAGACTGTCTGACTGATGGCCTATTTTGTAAGGGTTGTTTCGGTTCATGAAACTCACCTGTGATTGGCTGGATGGTGGCTCAATCAGCCCAAAGTAACAAATGCAAAGAATCCTGTATACAAATCCACCATTTGGACTCAGTATGGGTTTAGCTTGGAAAAGTGCAGGGGACAAAAATCACCTTTTTGAAGAGTGCGGGGGACATGTCCCCGACGTCCCCCACGGCTGCTTCACCCTTGGTTTGGGATACTACTGGAAAACTGTATTGGTTCAACTGCATGTTCTTGTGTATCCGTCCCTCTTTTTATTTGTCTATTAAATCATTTGACAATAATTTTATTATTTGTTTTTAACAACATTACACAAGCACTATATGCCCTGTGCTTTATACTTTTTAAAGCAGCATATTGCATTCCACATTGTGTGACTTACAGAATTAAGGGTTAAAGTTATTTCCTCATCCCCAATAATAGGATACAAAGCAATATTTGTTCATTATCCTACTTTGCCTAATTCAGCTGAATTTATGACTGATCTTTGATATCAATCTTGTCCTATTGTGAATTAAGTCAAACTTCCCTCTTGGAAGAAGAATAACACAAAACTCCTGTAGGTTTTAAAACACCGTTATTTTACTTGATAAGCTTGATAACATTGTGCAAACAGTATATGGTCATTCTACAACTATCATGTAAGTCATATCATGCAAGTTATAACTACTTACATAAACATCTGGACATGTGTATAACGGAACATCTCCTTATGGTTCAACACGTGTCTACAAACAACACAGAATGGCAGTGGGGGCCTGGGTAGCTCAGCGAGTATTGACGCTGACTACCACCCCTGGAGTCGCGAGTTCAAATCCAGGTTGTGCTGAGTGACTCCGGCAAGGTCTCCTAAGCAACCACATTGGCCTGGTTGCTAGGGAGGGTAGAGTCTCATGGGGTAACCTCCTCGTGGTCACGATTAGTGGTTCTTGCTTTCAATGGGGTGTGTGGTAATTTGTGCTTGGATCGTGGAGAGTAGCATGAGCCTCCACATGCTGGGAGTCTCCGCGGTGTCATGCACAATGAGCCATGTGATAAGATGTGTGGACTGACGGTCTCAGAAGTGGAGGCAACTGAGACTTGTCCTCCGCCACCCGGATTGAGGTGAGTAACCATGCCACCACGAGGACCTAGTAAGTAGTGGGAATTGGGCATTCCAAATTGGGGAGAAAAGGGGATTCAAATAAACAAAAACAAAAAAACAACCACTTTCATTCATTCCTGGCTTTTTTATTCATGTTCCGGGGCTTTTGTAGATCAGTGGTTAGATGGACCGATCAGATGTCTGCATTTTTCACTTTTCTTGGTGCAAAGGGCAAAATGGCACATTTACCTATTTAAATGAATATCAGATGCTAAAACTACATTGAATTTTACTCTTTACCAGGAATATACTTTAATGTCTGTTATTGTTTATGATTGAGGACTTGCTATTGGCTGTTGTTATTGCATAATTAATCTGTCACATCTGTGCAGGTTTTGGGGAGTGTTTGGGGGTGTTATTAATTAACATTTAAAAGTTATTGGGGGGTATAGTTATGTTTTAAGTTCCTTTTAAAGTTAATTATGTCATTTTATGTTATGACATGGGTATTTTTTGTTTTGTTACTGTGGGTGAGATTAGTGTTCCTTTGAGTTAGTTGTGATACTGTTTGAAATACTAACAACTTACACTACGTTTTTGGAGATCAGGTAAGTTATTCAGTAAACTATTCTGTTTCAAAGTGCTCTGCTGGTGAAAACACACGACTTGACCAGTGTGATGTACACTTAGAAGCATTGGATTGAAACAAATGGTTTGTTAGGTTTCAAAGCTTTATGAAGCATGTTTCTAAAGTGCTCACCACTTCTTAAAGTTTGCTGATGCCTGACCTTTTGATTGCTTGATGGAGAAATCAGTTTGATAATTGTTTTCTATCAAGAATAGGAAAGCAATGACTCAAAGCAGCTAGTAGTCACTCCTTTTCAGTCAATTCCCATGCTATATTAATGCTTAAGGCAGAAGTGCACATATTTTTATGTCAGCCGAAGTTCCATTGAGTTGTAGGCTAAAAGTGTGTGTGACTTCAGGTATTCACCATTGTCCTCCTTTGCCATCCTCACAGTGTTTTTGGAGATGTTTTTGGCAACAGTGGGTCTTTTCACAAGTGGCCTTTAGCCCCTTTAACAAGCAGGATTTTACTTGAAATCCTTTCACTTATTCAACAGTTACAGAAAAACTACTGCATTAATCACCTTGAAAAAAAAAAAAAAATGTCTTTTGTCTGAAAATAAGTAATAACTCCCTGGATTTTCATTAGCTTCACAAATCTGCAACATTATTACATTACATCAAATTACCTTAAAATGAATCTTTTTTTCATTGCAGGCATAGACCTCGTGGACAGGACCGTAGCTAGTGGGGTGACAGGTGGTAACGATTCTAGTGGCCAAAAGGTCCAGGGGTGCCCCAAAAATATTTTTAAACTGTATTTTTTAATATGAAAGGGGCTCAGAATTCCTTGCTACAGCCCTGCTCATGGATAAGGTTCATTTTGCAATGCAGTGTGTTTATATGTACTATTCTGTACTACTGAGTTATTCTGAACAGTGTATTTTTAATGCTGAATGTTTGCATTACTTTTTCCCAGGAAACTACATTTAAATTTGTATTATTGCACTGTAAAGAAAAAAAGAAAAAAGAAAAAAAAAGACAATAAAACTAACTTTGAGGTCCATAGTGTTTGATTTTTTGCTGGCCTATGAGCTTTATCACCTGTAAACACAGTTACAATTCTAAAACTTTTGATTCTATATCTATAATTTGATAACATTTGTCTTTGTTGTGTAATTTGTTTTGTAAGTGGTCTAAATTCAATGTACACAGTTACAGGTGCTTTTTGAGTGGATTGACATCATATTAATATTGATTTTTGGCATATTAACCTGATGATCAATCAATCAATTCATCCATCCATCCACCTATCAGTCAATCCATCCATCCATTCACCCATCCATCCGTCCATCCACCCATTCATCCAATCATCCATCCATCCATCCATCCACACATTCATCCATCCATCTATCCACCCATCCATCCATCAAAACTATGTATTGTTATGAAACAGACAATTGTGTCACAAGCTCAATAGTACAATATAATTACATAAGCAGGCTTGTTTTGTTTGTTGATAACTCATGAGTCATCATATTCAAAATAACCTACTTCCACACTACTCATACTAATTCAGCAGTATGTACTGGATACAAGGCATGATATGCAAATTCTCTGTATGCATGTACTGCGTGGATAACTTGCTAAATTTACCAAAATTTGTAGTATACTACAGAGTCCACTGAACTGAATACTCGCCCTGCATGTAAAATCACATACTGTTACAGTATGTACTGTATTTAATGAAGGATGCACTTCTTGCCCGTAAAACAGTACATATTTTAGGAATGCATGTTAGTAGTATGAATAGATTCCAGACATACTTTATACAGGGACATGGGTATTGACCTGTGACCCGAATATATGACTAATAACAACTGCGAAAATAATCTACTCTGGTTTTGTTAAACAAGCACCATTTAATCACAAGGAACAACTTTCTTGGTATATATATATATATATATATATATATATATATATATATATATAGTGGGGTTTTATAATGGCAGTATAAGATATACTATATAGTAAATAAAGTAAAATATGGCTGGTTAAAAATACTTGAAGAGACTTAAACATTTTGTTCTATTACACATAGTCATTCTTCAAATGTTAATTTTGAAGATACTGTGCTTTTTAAAAATGCTTATGTAGATCTTGTTAAGTAATGGGTTAGCAACATGCAATCCACTATTGAGGTATGCCTGTGTGTAGTTCTAGAACAAAACGTAAAGGTCTCTTTAAGTAATTTTTCTCATAATTCGAAAATCTATTCTAAGATTTTCCTAACTTATTTGAACCTATTCTAAAAACCCATCGGAAATTCCTGAGGGAACCCATGGCGAATTAGTCTTCTAGGTTCGCCTACAAATTGACATTATGCCTGAACAGTTTACAGTAATTCCGCCAGGACATCCCACACAAAAATCGAGAGTTCATGGCATATTGGCCGCAAGCTTGCAGCAAATTCACCATGGATAATTTTCACATGCAAATGAGCTTTGTGGCAAAACAAATGTTTGCCGGAGGTTCACCACTACTGGCGAAAAGCTGAAAACGTCTGGCAAACATTTGTGGCGAATCAAAAGTTCATTTCCATGTGAAAATAATGAGGGGCAAATTTGCTGCAAATTTGCAAAAGTTTGAGGCTAGTTTAGATTTTTTGTAAGGGATATGAACACACCATAGTGTAAGTGATTTAATTTTCAAAGTGATAACTGGGCACCGCTCGCTAAATTAAACATGCAAATGATGTCATGTGAAAACAATGAATGTAGCATGCTATTATTTGAAAGGTTTATCACAAAATAATACAGACTGTTTCACTTACTATTTTTTTGTAAAGTATGTAGTATACAGTGTATACTGCTCAGTATTCAGTAAGAAGGAAGATATCTAGCATTCCATTCCCAACTTAACCTAAATATTGTGCTGATGCTCCAATAATACACAAAGTTGAAGAATAATAAGTATTAAAAATAAATATTACATATATTTATACATTTTATTATTGAATACGACATGAAGTATGCTATATACTTGAAAATTATTAATGTGATTTCTTTTTTAATGAATTAGGTAACACTGCTCCGAGACTTTTGTTATGAAAACACTTCGGTCGATTTGACGTTTCCTGATTAATTTTGTCCCAACAAGGGGTCCGTCGAAATTTCAAAGTGTGAGTTCAGCTGCAGCGAGTTTTATTTTTGTGTTTATCTCATTACAGGTTGAGTACAGCACAACACAACACAACACAACACAACACAACACAACAACACTATTACTGAGTTAATGAAAAACTTTATAGTCAATAGAACTTTATTTTTAATAGATGTACTTTATTTATACCTTCATAGATTCATTAATGGCAGCATACAGACAAAAATAAATATAATCACACACAGATTGCTAATATTTATTTATTTTCTGTATGATGTGGGTGGATGTGTTCACTTCTCTCAGTCTTTTCCCATCACCCTTGGCAGCCGGACACACTGTATGAGCACAACAATGAGCTAGTGCTGGGACAACACAATATTAATATTCACAAGAGATGTAACAATAATGAGCTAGTGCTGGGACAAGAAAACAAAGAGGTTATATTAATATTCATAAGAGCTGTAATAATAATGAGCTAGTGCTGGGACAAGACAACAAACAGGTTTATATTAATATTCATAAGAGTTGTAATAATAATGAGCTAGTGCTGGGACAACACAACAAACAGGTTTATATTAATATTCATAAGAGCTGTAATAATAATGAGCTAGTGCTGGGACAACACAACAAACATGTTTATATTAATATTCACAAGAGCTATAATAATAATGAGCTAGTGCTGGGACAATACAAAATTGATTTATATTAATATTCACAAGAGCTGTAATAATAATGAGCTAGCGCTGGGACAATACAACAAACACATTTATATTAATATTCACAAGAGCTATAATAATAATGAGCTAGTGCAGGGACACCCCAACAAACAAGTTCATATTCATAAGAGCTGTAATAATAATGAGCATACAGGTGCATCTCAATAAATTAGAATGTCGTGGAAAAGTTCATTTATTTCAGTAATTCAACTCAAATTGTGAAACTCGTGTATTAAATAAATTCAATGCACACAGACTGAAGTAGTTTAAGTCTTTGGTTCTTTTAATTGTGATGATTTTAGCTCACATTTAACAAAAACCCACCAATTCACTATCTCAAAAAATTAGAATATGGTGACATGCCAATCAGCTAATCAACTCAAAACACCTGCAAAGGTTTCCTGAGCCTTCAAAATGGTCTCTCAGTTTAGTTCACTAGGCTACACAATCATGGGGAAGACTGCTGATCTGACAGTTGTCCAGAAGACAATCATTGACACCCTTCACAAGGAGGGTAAGCCACAAACATTCATTGCCAAAGAAGCTGGCTGTTCACAGAGTGCTGTATCCAAGCATGTTAACGGAAAGTTGAGTGGAAGGAAAAAGTGTGGAAGAAAAAGATGCACAACCAACCGAGAGAACCGCAGCCTTATGATTGTCAAGCAAAATCGATTCAAGAATTTGGGTGAACTTCACAAGGAATGGACTGAGGCTGGGGTCAAGGCATCAAGAGCCACCACACACAGACATGTCAAGGAATTTGGCTACAGTTGTCGTATTCCTCTTGTTAAGCCACTCCTGAACCACAGACAACGTCAAAGGCATCTTACCTGGGCTAAGGAGAAGAAGAACTGGACTGTTGCCCAGTGTTCCAAAGTCCTCTTTTCAGATGAGAGCAAGTTTTGTATTTCATTTGGAAACCAAGGTCCTAGAGTCTGGAGGAAGGGTGGAGAAGCTCATAGCCCAAGTTGCTTGAAGTCCAGTGTTAAGTTTCCACAGTCTGTGATGATTTGGGGTGCAATGTCATCTGCTGGTGTAGGTCCATTGTGTTTTTTGAAAACCAAAGTCACTGCACCCATTTACCAAGAAATTTTGGAGCACTTCATGCTTCCTTCTGCTGACCAGCTTTTTAAAGATGCTTATTTCTTTTTCCAGCAGGATTTGGCACCTGCCCACACTGCCAAAAGCACCAAAAGTTGGTTAAAAGACCATGGTGTTGGTGTGCTTGACTGGCCAGTAAACTCACCAGACCTGAACCCCATAGAGAATCTATGGGGTATTGTCAAGAGGAAAATGAGAAACAAGAGACCAAAAAATGCAGATGAGCTGAAGGCCACTGTCAAAGAAACCTGGGCTTCCATACCACCTCAGCAGTGCCACAAACTGATCACCTCCATGCCACGCCGAATTGAGGCAGTAATTAAAGCAAAAGGAGCCCCTACCAAGTATTGAGTACATATACAGTAAATGAACATACTTTCCAGAAGGCCAACAATTCACTAAAAATGTTTTTTTTATTGGTCTTATGATGTATTCTAATTTTTTGAGATAGTGAATTGGTGGGTTTTTGTTAAATGTGAGCCAAAATCATCACAATTAAAAGAACCAAAGACTTAAACTACTTCAGTCTGTGTGCACTGAATTTATTTAATACACGAGTTTCACAATTTGAGTTGAATTACTGAAATAAATGAACTTTTCCACGACATTCTAATTTATTGAGATGCACCTGCATATGTAAAATGATCTATATTTATGGCATGTTAACTGAAAAATATAAATGCTATTATGTATGATGCCAGTTTTTTTTATTTTTTTTTTATAAAATGTTTTAAAATTCTTTAACATTTCAAAATATATTTTAACTACAGCTAATCCAGTGTGATACCTGTTGTAATGTTTAATGTGTGTGTTCATGTATTTCATGTCTTTTATTTTGTAGTTTAGTTCCTGTTTTATGTCATGTGTTCCCTAGTCATGTGATGTCCTGTTTTCCCTCCATGTTCATGTGTCATGTTTTCATTGGTTCATTGTTTGATTATCTTGTTTAGAGTTCTGTTTGTTCTTTGGTTTATGTTCTCCCATGTTTAGTATTTAAGCCCTCGTGTTCTCCATTTGTCCCTTGCAGGTATTGTGTTATTGGTAATGCTGTTATGTTAATGTAAAGCCAAGTTTATGTCAAGTTTATTCAAGTTCATGTTTTATGTTTCTTTCATGTTTATTGTTAGGGTTTACTGGATTTCACGTTTAATAATAAATTTGCACTTAGGTTCTTCATTTCATCATCATCGTCATTGCCAGCAGCAACATCATTACAGAATACCTGACTGACGCAATTTAACCCAGCAATTCAGCTCCTCTGCCTACATCAGGGGAATTGTCCCCTGGAGGATTACATGGAGGACTTTTTCGGTCTGGCATGCCAGGTGGATTTTAATGAGGTGGCCCTTAAGGACTGTTTCCGATTTGGACTGAATGAGTCCATCTCTTTTCTGATGCAAGGCAGTCAGAGTACCCACAACCTGGCTCAATATATCGACCTTGCCCTGCAGATTATTGGTTCCACGCTCACTGTGGGGGAGGCGGATGCCGAACCAGAGGTCCACGACATGGCCGCCGAGCCAGAGGTCCACGACATGGCCGCCGAGCCAGAGGTCCACGACATGGCCGCCGAGCCAGAGTTCCACGTCACGGCCGCCGAGCCAGAGTTCCACGTCATGGCCGCCGAGCCAGAGTTTCTCATCATGGTCGCTGAGCTAGTGCCATCTTTTGCCCCGGATCCTCAGCCTGCTCCATGCCATGTCACAGCCACATCTGAGCCTGCTCCATGCCATGTCACAGCCACGCCTGAGCCTGCTCCATGCCACGTCACAGCCACGCCTGAGCCTGCTCCATGCCATGTCACAGCCACGCCTGAGCCTGCTCCATGCCACATCACAGCCACGCCTGAGCCTGCTCCATACCACGTCATAGCCACGCCTGAGCCTGCTCCATGCCACGTCACAGCCACGCCTGAGCCTGCTCCATGCCACGTCACAGCCACACCTGAGTTTGTTTCACACCATGTCATGGCCACATCAAAGCAGTTGGACCAGGAGATGGTCCCAGCCCTTGTACCCACCCTTAGTTCTCCTGAGCAGGCAAGGGGAACTTTCAACCCTCTGACCCCGCCTGGACCCTCCGAGCCCTGGACTCAGCCTTGGCCTGTCGGTCCCTCGACATTGCCTCAGCTCTGCATTCCCTCAGCTCCACTGCAGTCCTTCAGCTTGTCGGCTTTGCCGGGGTCCCACATCCCTCCGGCTCCTCCTTTGTCTGTCAAACAGTTCAAACAATTTAAACTTTGACCCTGTTACCACTGACCTTTCTGCTGACCTTTCAAAGTGTCAGCCAAATATTTCCAGGCAATTTAAATACAAGCAAAGTCTGTCTTTGAAATTAGTTTTCCACACACATTTTACCTCACTAATGATTTTGTTTAGAGTACAAAGGAACAATCAAAACTTATGAAGATAATTTTTTTATTATTAAATATTGACATTATTGTTGTGGAGCATACAGAGACAACAGTTATTGAACTAATTTAAATTTACCAAGAAATTAGTCCTCTTTTTATATTCTGCAAATAAGTTATCAAAGCAATTGCCAGGACTTTTTTTCTCTTAGAAGTTCAATTATAGGTTTTCAATAGCTGCTTTTCCACCATCGGGCCAGGGCTATCAACTGGCCAGCTGAGGCCAATAGCCTCAGACCTCGAGCCAAGGGTAATCCGCTGGGCAAAGGCCTTTGGCCGTTGGCCCAGAGAAGGCACAATGAGGCCCCGGAAGTGACAGTGGGAACACAACTGGCCCTGGCACGCACTAGCACACTCTCATTTGGTGGCACAATAGTGCAAATGTGGCTAATGTCTACTGTGCACAGCTGAGACTCAGACTTCAACTCATGCCTGGCAAACTCGTAAAATCACCCTTCTGTGATGCTTTCTGAAATGGTTCTCATGTGGAGGGCAAAGCAGTGTTTGATGCTGGCTTTGAGCAAAGCATTGACCGTTTGACTTAAAATACTTGTCTAGTCTACATGTAAAACATTAACTAATGTGACATTTAAATGTGTTATCATGACTACATGCCTTATACTATGAATAGAATTCACATGAGATCAGTAAAAGAAGATTTTTATGACCTCTCAATGATGATTTATAGTAATACATTTGGCAAAAATATTGGCACCCTTGGTAAATATGAGCAAAGAAGTTTGTGAAAAATATGTCTTTATTGTTTATCCTTTTGATCTTTCATTCAAAATATTCACAAAAATCTATCCTCTAATGGATATCAAACAATTGCAAATGCAACACAAGTTTGATCAAATATATATATACACTATATTGCCAAAAGTATTCGCTCACCCATCCAAATAATTGAATTCAGGTGTTCCAATCACTTCCATGGCCACAGGTGTATAAAATGAAGCACTAGGCATGCAGACTGCTTCTACAAACATTTGTGAAAGAATGGGCCGCTCTCAGGAGCTCAGTGAATTCCAGCGTGGTACTGTGATAGGATGCCACCTGTACAACAAGTCCAGTCGTGAAATTTCCTCGCTACTAAATATTCCACAGTCAACTGTCAGTGGTATTATAACAAAGTGGAAGCAATTGGGAATGACAGCAACTCAGCCACGAAGTGGTAGGCCACGTAAAATGACAGAGTGGGGTCAGCGGATGCTGAGGCGCATAGTGCGCAGAGGTCGCCAACTTTCTGCAGAGTCAATTGCTACAGACCTCCAAAGTTCATGTGGCCTTCAGATTAGCTCAAGAACAGTGCATAGAGAGCTTCATGGAATGGGTTTCCATGGCCGAGGAGCTGCATCCAAGCCATACATCACCAAGTGCAATGCAAAGCGTCGGATGCAGTGGTGTAAAGCACGCCGCCACTGGACTCTAGAGCAGTGGAGATGCGTTCTCTGGAGTGACGAATCACGCTTCTCCATCTGGCAATCTGATGGACGAGTCTGGGTTTGGCGGTTGCCAGGAGAACAGTACTTGTCTGACTGCATTGTGCCAACTGTGAATTTTGGTGGAGGGGGGATTATGGTGTGAGGTTGTTTTTCAGGAGCTGGGCTTGGCACCTTAGTTCCAGTGAAAGGAACTCTGAATGTTTCAGCATCCCAAGAGATTTTGGACAATTCCATGCTCCCAACTTTGTGGGAACAGTTTGAGGATGGCCCCTTCCTGTTCCAACATGACTGCGCACCAGTGCACAAAGCAAGGTCCATAAAGACATGGATGAGCGAGTTTGGTGTAGAAGAACTTGACTGGCCTGCACAGAGTCCTGACCTCAACCCGATAGAGCACCTTTGGGATGAATTAAAGCGAAGACTGCGAGCCAGGCCTTCTCGTCCAACATCAGTGTCTGACCTCACAAATACGCTTCTGGAAGAATGGTCAAAAATTCCCATAAACACACTCCTAAACCTTGTGGAAAGCCTTCCCAAAAGAGTTGAAGCTGTTATAGCTGCAAAGGGTGGGCCGACTTCATATTAAATCCTATGGATTAAGAATGGGATGTCACTTAAATTCATATGCGTCTAAAGGCAGATGAGCGAATACTTTTGGCAATATAGTGTATATATGTGGCAAAATTATTGGCTCCCTTTTATTCAATATGTTGTGCAACCTCCCTTTGCCAAGATAACAGCTTTGAATCTTTTCCTATAATGCCTAATGAGGTTGTAGAACACATGGTAAGGGATCTGAGACCATTTTTCCTACAGAATCTCTCCAGATCCTTCAAATTCCGAGGTCCATGCTGGTGGACTCTCCTCTTCAGTACACCCCACAGGTGTTCAATGGGGTTCAGGTCAGGGGACTGGGATGGCCATGGCAGCACCTTGATTTTGTGGTCAGTGAACCATTTTTGTGTTGATTTTGGTGTTTGTTTTGGATCATTGTCCTGCTGGAAAATCCAACCACAGCCCATTTGAAGCTTTCTGGCAGAGGCAGTCAGGTTTTGTTTTGTTTTGTTTTTTGATTTCTCCCCAATTTGGAATACCCAATGCGCTCTAAGTCCTCATGGTGGCATAGTGACTCGCCTTAATCCGGGTGGCAGAGGACGAATCTCAGTTCTCACTCCACGACTGAGACCGTCAACCCACGCATCTTATCACGTGGCTTGTTGAGTGCGTTACCACAGAGTCCTAGCACATGTGGAGGATTCACGCTATTCTCCACGGCATCCACGCACAACTCACCACACGCCCCACTGAGAGCGAGAACCACATTATAGCAACCACAAGGAGGTTACCCCATGTGACTCTACCCTCCCTAGCAACCGGGCCAATTTGGTTGCTTAGGAGACCTGGCTGGAGTCACTCAACACGCCCTGGATTCAAACATTTGACTTCAGGGGTGGTAGTCAGCGTCTTTACTTGCTGAGCTACTCAGGCCCCCAGGTTTTGATTTTTAATCTGTTGGTATTTGATAGAGTCCATGATGCCATGTATCCAAATAAGATGTCCAGGACCTCTGGCCTGAAAAGAACCCCACAACATTAAAGATACACCATATTTAACCATGGGCTTGGGGTATTTTTCCATATGGCTACCTCTCTGTGTGCGCCAAACCCATATCTGGTGTTTGCTGCCAAAACGCTCTATTTTTGTTTTATTTACCATAGAACGGGTCCCATTTGAATTTCCAGTAGTGTCTGGAAACTGAAGATGCTTGAGTTTGTTGTTGGATAAGAGCAGAGGCTTTTTTCTTGAAACCCTCCTAAACAAATTGTTGTGATGTAGGTGACATCTGATTGTAGTTTTGGAGACTTTCTGAACCCAAGACCCAACTAATTTTCGCAATTCTCTAGCTGTGATCCTTGGAGAAATTTTGGCCATTCGAACCATCCTCCTCACCGTGTGTGGAGAAAGTATAGACACATGTCCTTTTCCAGGCCGATTCTTAACACGTCCAGTTTATAGGAACTTCTTAATTATTGCCCTGATGGTGGAAATGGGTATTTTCAATGCTTTAGCTAATTTCTTATAGTCACTTTCCTATTTGTGAAGCTCAGCAATATTTTGCCACACATCATATCTGTATTATTTGGTCTTACCCATTGTGATGGATGACTAAGGGAATTTGGCCTGTATGTTACCTAATTTTTATACCCCTGTGAAACAGGAAGTCACGGCTGAAAAATATCATGTTCCTAGTCACCCAGGTGTACTAAAAATTGTAAAATATGTATGGGAATATATTTCAGATATATTTTAATCATAAGAATTTCTAGGGGTGCCAATAATAGTGGAAAACGTGTTTTGGAGAAAAATATTTATTTAATTATGAGAATTATTTTGCTTCAATTAAAGGTTAGACTTTTGTGAATATTTTGAATGAAAGATCAAAAGGATAAACAATAGAGACATATTTTTCACAGCCTTCTTTGCTCATATTTATCAAGGGTGCCAATATTTTTGGCCACAACTGTAAATATACTGTATGCAGTAGATAATGTGTCATTTCTTGTAACCCTCTGTTATTATATTTTATGATGGATTTGTGAAAAGAATGCATGTAAGGTAATGAAAAGTTTTTTTTATATTGCTTTTTTAAAGAAAGACATTGAGCGCATTTACACATTTGTTCTTACACCATGTGTAAAATATAAATGCTTTAAACGTCGTTTATCAGGGTAAGATCATAAACTGTTGAAGCATAAACTGATCAGCACATAGATTTTTGCCCATTATTCCAATTTTATGTTGCACCTTTATCGCCGTGCTTGCTGGCTTATTCAATGTGCATTGTGAGCATTACTGTTAATGTTTTGACGTCAAAAGCAGAGAATAATCTGATGATCTCAGCGTATTGGTGTGTATGGAAATGCATCTAACGCAAAATAACATGACATGGTCTTGGAAAATGTCTCTATGTGAAAAATCGTACAGATATATGCAAGTTTGCACCATCTTTGCAAGTCTGCACTTCAGTGTGTTCATGTTGACTGATCTCGACTGAGTGAAGAATGAACCGGAAAAGTTTGTTGCCGTCAAAGCAGGTGGAGCAGCGGGTCACACCCACCAATCACATTATAGTTTTGGTCTAGTGGCAGTAAGAAGCTGTTAACAGTCAGTACGAAGTGTTCCTTAAAGTTCACGCTGGCAAACAAGCACAGCAATGAACTCACGAACAACTTCATTGGCCAGATTTTGTTCAAAATGACATCACAGTCCTTTCTTCAATTTCACTAAAAGTATATTGGTGAAAAACTCAAAATGTCTCTTTGTGTTGCTCTCACCTTCTGCTCTTCATTTCTTCTGTTCAGGTGATTCACAGGCTGTCAATAATCCATTTGTTATTGTCGTGTTTAAAACTCGCTCCAGTCCAGTCTTTGGGCTGCTGCCATGGTGGGTATGATATGAAAATCAAATTTGTTGCTCTTATATAAATGCTCTCATATCAGTCGGTGTGACACTTTCAAGGTTTGGGGTCATTGCGGTTTATTCTAGTCAACCAGATTTGTATATGATGGTGATCACATGGCATTTTTCAGTGCAGTGAGAGGCATACTTTTACACACCTGCTGAATAGCATTTGTAATCCAGTTATGGTATTGTGATGGATCATGATTCAATACATTCTGATGCATTACAATGTCATAGCTGGTATTACCATTTGTCTTGGGTGATCCGATCACAAGTGGTCATCATACATTCTTGTGACCACATTAAATTCGTACTGTAAATGCTAATTTATCCCAGTGTGTCCCAAGTAAATGCCCAGTATTGCCTACTTGCCTGTCAATCAGCAACTGCAATAAAATCAAAGGTTAAAAGGTGCTCTCAATTTTTGCTAATTAAAAACGTTTTACACAAAGACATGAATAACACTTTTTAGAACGTATAAAATAATGTACACTAACATTAGATGAAGACTGCAGTCATGTCAGTAGCTCAATAAAAGCTGTTTAATTTTACATTGAGCGGGTCACCCCTTCATGGGTGCTACCATGTTGACAATGTATGACAACCTGTGTTTGAAAGTTTTGAAAGTTTAAAATATCAGGGGATTTTGAAATTGTGTTTTTCCAGCCTGGAAAATTCATAGTAATTATTAAAATCTTAAAAGTCATGGAAAATCATGGAAATTTCTATAGTGAATATATATTTTTCAAGTAGGCTGTGCACTAAATTATTTCATCCCCTACATATTACTCTTGGTTAGAGCTTATAAAGAGTAGAACTTGCTTGTACCCCTTCTTTTGAGTGGGTTCTTTGCAGTCGTTTGGTCGAAATGGTTCACTAAACGTTCTGAATGATTCACTAATGAATAAGTCTGAATCAAATAGATTTTATTTTAAATTAGTTTCTAGAAATCACAAATGACTGGAAATTCATTGGTCAAAAAGAGTGGGTTCCCTATCTGTCACTCACTCGACGTTGTGTCGATGTAGTGACACTAGGGGTCACTCTTGGGAGCCCGAGACACCTCTGGTCTTTGATAAAAGGCCAATGAAAATTGGCGAGTGGTATTTGCATGCCACTCCTCCTGACATACGGGTATAAAAGGAGCTGGTATGCAACCACTCATTCAGATTTTCACTTCAGAGCCGAACGGTCATGCTCTTTGAGCTGAATCCTACTGTTCATTCACCTCTGCTGGATCTGACGGCGCATTTCAGAGGCTTCTCCCTCCTCTGCACTGGTGCATTGCAGAGAACGCCCCTGGGCGCTTCGGCAGAAAAATAAGAGAGTATATTTTCTGAAAGAGCTTTTTCTCCTCTAAAAGAGTATATATTTCTCTAAAAGAGCGGCACACACGGAACGTCTTTTTAAAGACGCGTCTTTTTAAAGATGCCTTTCCGATTGTGTGTTATTCCTGGTTGCGGTCATTATCTCTCAACTTCGGATGGTCATGATCGCTGTCTTTCATGTCTGGGCGCGACCCACACAGAGGCAGCATTTGTGGATGGTTAATGTTCTCATTGCGAGAACATGACCATGGCAACGTTGAGGTCGCGGCTTGCTTTCGTAAGGGGGAAGCCTCAGCTGGGCTTCCCCCTTCGGGGACGATTGCCCAGTCACAGGCCGATGCCGAAATGACGGACATGCTTTCCCGGGTGGCCGCTCAAAGCAGCCACGCCCTGCTCCAGTGCCATTCTTCCCAGAAGTGCACGAGGAGCTGACGAAATCGTGGGAGGCACCTTTTACTGCCCAGCCCCAATTCCACAGTTCCCCTGCTCTCACTACCCTCGATGGCGGGGCGACCAGGGGCTATACGGCGATTCCCCCAGTGGATAAGGCGCTCGCGGTGCACCTATGTCCGCAGAGCGCCGCCACCTGGCACGGATGCCTAAGCTCCCGTCCAAGCCCTGTAGGCTCACGTCATCCCTGATGGCTAAAGCCTACAGCACTGCTGGACAAGCCGCCTCTGCCCTGCATGCCATGGCTCTCCTGCAGGTCCACCAAGCCAAGGCATTGAAAGAACTGCACGAGGGTAGTTCCGCCCCAGATTTGATGCAGGAACTGCACTTGGTGACCGATCTCACTCTCCGAGCAACGAAGGTCCCGGCGCAGTCTCTCGGGCGGACGATGGCCACACTAGTGATCCAGGAGCACCACCTTTGGCTCAACCTGGTCGAGATGGGCGAGGCCGACAAGACACAGTTCCTTGCTGCCCCCATTTCCCAGGCTGGCCAATTCGGCGACACCATCGAAAATATTTTGTTGCCTTTTTGTTTGATTTTGCCGCGTGACCAAGTGGCTGTGGTACCCAACAGTTCAGCAAAAGAGCGGCTTCCGTCCTGCCTGGGTCACATACCCGGTGTGCACGGTCGTCACCATGACTTCCGTCCATGGGTTTTTTCTTGCAGGATTGGCGCTCCAGCAGTGGCCTTTCCGCCCCTGAGCACCCAGCTGTGGCACACAGCCACCCCCGATGTGGCAGTCTCCACGGGTTATGAGGACAGGCCTCTTCCTCCCCCATCCCAGGCTGTTCCAGGGGTGGTCACAAGGAGCCAGGTAAGTGCTTCGATGTCCCTAGACTCAGCACGGCCACGACGTGGTGTAGCACCTCGAGCTCCGCCCCGCTGCGAGGCCCCACCTGCCGGTACGTCCGACGACATTGTCCCCTTGGTCCCCCTTGTGCGGAACTTGGACTCGTGGCTCGCGCTTTCCAATCTGTCGCGATGGCTGATCCGGACCATCTGACTCGGCTACACGATTCAGTTCGCCATGCACCCGCCCAGGTTCAGCGGTATTCACTTCACCTTGGTCAAGAGCGAAAACGCTGCTACCTTGCATGCGGAGATCGCTACCCTCCTACGGAAGGGCGCGATAGAACCTGTCCCTCCCGCCGAGATGAAGAAAGGGTTTTACAGCCCCTACTTCATCATACCGAAAAAAGGCGGTGGGTTGCGGCCAATCTTGGAACTGCGAGTACTGAACCAGGCCTTACTCAGACTCCCGTTCAAGATGCTGACGCAAAAACGCATTCTGGTGAGTGTCCGGCATCAAGATTGTTTCGTGGCGGTAGACCTGAAGGATGCGTACTTCCACATCTCGATCCTTCCTCGACACAGACCCTTCCTGCGGTTTGCATTCGAGGGTCAGGCGTATCAGTACAAAGTCCTCCCTTTCAGCCTATCCCTGTCTCCTCGCATCTTCACGAAGGTCTAAGAGGCTGCCCTTGCCCCGTTAAGGGAAGTGGGCATTCGCATTCTCAACTATCTCGACGACTGGCTAATCCTAGCTCACTCTCAAGATATGTTGTGCGCACACAGGGACCTGGTGCTCTCACACCTCAGCCGACTAGGGCTTCGGGTCAACAGGGAAAAGAGCAAGCTCCTCCCAGTTCAGAGCATCCCTTTTCTTGGTTTGGAGTTGGACTCAGTCTCCTTGACGGCGCGCCTTACGAATGAGCGCGCCCAGTCAGTGCTGGCTTGTTTGAAGGCGTTCAAACAGAAAACAGAAAACATTTTCAGAGGCTCCTGGGGCATATGGCATCCTCGGCAGTGGCCACCCCGCTTGGGTTGATGCATATGAGGCCGCTTCAGCACTGGCTCCAGACTCGAGTCCCGAGATGGGCATGATGCCACGGAACACATCGCGTGGTCATCACGCCGGTCTGTCACCGTCTTTTCAGCCCTTGGACCGACCTCTTGTTTCTACGGGCTGGTGTTCCTCTAGAACTGGTCTCCATGCGCATCGTGGTCACGACAGATGCCTCCAAAACGGGCTGGGGCGCTATTTGCAACAGGTATGCAGCCACCGGCCTCTGGACGGGTCCGCGACTGCATTGGCACATCAACTGCCTCGAGTTGTTGGCAATTCTGCTCGCCCTGCGGAGGTTCCGGCCGTTGATCCAGGGCAAGCACGTGTTAGTTCGGACAGACAACATGGCAGCAGTAGCATATGTCAACCACCAAGGTGGTCTGCGCTCTCGTTGTATGTCACAACTCGCCTGCCGCCTCCTCCTCTGGAGTCAGCAGCACTTCAAGTTGCTGCAAGCCACTCACATCCCGGGCAACCTCAACACTACAGCGGATGCGCTGTCATGGCAGGTTACCCTCAGGGGAGAGTGGAGACCCCACCCTCAGGTGGTCCAGCTGATTTGGAGTTGATTTGGACGGGCACAGGTGGACCTGTTCGCCTCCCAAGAATCCTCCCACTGCCCGCTCTGGTACGCCCTCACCAAGGCTCCCCTCGGCATAGATGCGCTGGCACACAGCTGGCCCCCTGGCCTACGCAAATATGCGTTTCCCCCAGTGAGCCTACTTTCACAGACCCTGTGCAAGGTCAGGGAGGACGAGGAGTAGATCATCCTGGTAGCACCCTACTGGCCCACCCAGACGTGGTTCTCGGACCTCAAACTCTTCGCGACAGCTCCCCCCTGGCGAATTCCCCTGAGGAAGGACCTTCTTTCTCAGGGACGGGGCATCCTCTGGCACCCATGACCAGACCTCTGGAATCTCCATGTCTGGCCCCTGGATGGGACATGGAAGACCTAAGCGGTCTACCACCCGTGGTGGTAGACACGATCACTCAGGCTAGGGCCCCCTCCACGAGGCGCTTGTATGCTTTTAAGTGGCGTCTGTTCGCTAAGTGGTGTTCTTCCCGACGTGAAGACCCCCAGAGATGCACAGTCAGATCAGTGCTTTCCTTCCTGCAGGAGAGGTTGTAAGGGAGGCTGTCCCCTTCCACCTTGAAGGTGTACGTTGCCGCCATAGCAGCACACCATGACGCAGTCGACGGTAAGTCCTTAGGGAAGAACGACCTGATCATCAGGTTCCTAAGAGGCGCCACGAGGCTGAATCCCTCCAGACTGCCTTGTTCCCTCATGGGACCTCTCTGTAGTTCTTCAGAGTCTACAGAGAGCCCCCTTTGAGTCTTTGCAGTCAGCCGAACTTAAAAAGGGCCATTCGACACTCATAACTATGTTGGGGGAGGTTACGTGTCGACCTGGTGTGCTGGCTATGAGGTACACAGTAGTCTGCCCACCACACACCGCCAGTTCACATAACACAGTACAGCCAATTGTGGCGTTTCGTATAGGGACCCCTAGTGTCACTACATCGACACAATGTCGAGTGAGTGACAGATAGGGAACATCATGGTTACTTGTGTAACCTCCATTCCCTGATGGAGGGAACGAGACTTTGTATCCCTCCTGCCACAACGCTGAACTACCCGCTGAAATGGCCGGACCTTATATAGGCTCCTCAGCATAAAACCTGAATGAGTGGTTGCATACCAGCTCCTTTTATACCCGTATGTCCAGGGGAGTGGCATGCAAATACCACTCGCCAATTTTCATTGGCCTTTTATCAAAGACCAGAGGTGTCTCGGGCTCCCAAGAGTGACCCCTAGTGTCACTACATCGACACAATGTCTTGTTCCCTCCTTCAGGGAACGGGGGTTACACAAGTAACCATGACGAACCCTGCTACCAACAGGCTAATGAGTTGTAAAATAAGGGAAACTGCCAAGATGTGCAGTCTGTTGGGTCCCATGACTAGAAAGAAGAACCACTGGCTTAAAATGTACCGGTTACATGTGGCTTTAAAATAAATTAACTATCCAATTGAAAAATTTGGAAAAGCCTGTGAAAATAAAGATATCAAAGAACATCTTTGGTATGGCGTATGCAGTGTCACTGAGAATTCACACTGAATTAAAGTGTCTGCTAAATGGATAAATGTAGATCATATATCATAAGCCCTTTCGATATTTATTCATAAGCAGCAGCAGGATATTGATTATAAACTCAGCAAAAAAAACTGCTTTTATTTTCAGCAAACTTAACATGTAAATATTTGTATGAACATCAAAAGATTCAATAACTAAGACAAATCAAAAGTAACAGTCAGTATTTGGTGTTGTTACCCCACTATTCCACCAAGGCACTTGCAAGTTCCCGGATATTTCTTGGGGGAATGGCCCTAGCCATCACCCTCAGATCCAAGAGGTCCCATACGTGCTCAATGGGATTGAGATCCGGGCTCTTCGCTGGCCATGGCAGAACACTGACATTCCTGTCTTGCAGGAAATCACACACAGAACGAGCAGTATGGCTGGTGGCATTGTCATGCTGGAGGGTCATGTCAGGATGAGCCTGCAAGAAGTGTACCACATGAGGGAGGAGGATGTCTTCCCTGTAACGCACAGCATTGAGACTGCCTGCAATGACAATAAGCTCAGTTCGATGATGCTGTGACACACCGCCACAGACCATGATGGACCCTCCACCTCCAAATCGATCCCGCTTCAGAGTACAGGCCTTGGTGTAATGCTCATTCCTTCAACGATAAACGTAAGTCTGACCATCACCCCTGGTGAGACAAAACCGCGACTCGTCAGTGAAGAGCACTTTGCGGACAGTCTGAGCACTGATGGAGGGATTGTGCATTCCTGGTGTAACTCGGGCAGTTGTTGTTGCCATCCTGTACCTGTCCTGCAGGTGTGATATTCGGATGTACTGATCCTGTGCAGGTGTTGTGGTCTGCCACTGCGAGGACGATCAGCTGTCCTTGCTGTCTCCCTGTAGCGTTGTCTTAGTTGTGTCACAGTACGGACATTGTAAATTATTAACCTGGCCACATCTGCAGTCCTCATGCCTCCATGCAGCATGCCTAAGGCATGTTCATGCAGATGAGCAGAGACACTGGGCATCTTTCTTTTGGTGTCAGTAGAAAGGTCTCTTTAGTGTTTTATAACTGTGACATTAATTGCCTACTATCTGTAAGCTGTTAGTGTCTTAATGACTGTTCCACAGGTGCATGTTCATTAATTGTTTATGGTTCATTGAATAAGCATGGAAAACATTGTTTAAACCCTTTACAATAAAGATAAAGTTATTTGGATTTTTACAAAATTATCTTTAAAATACAGTGTCCTGAAAAAGGGACGTTTCTTTTTTTGCTGAGTTTAGATATTGTTAGATCATTCATCATGCTGAATGAATGTTAAATCATCCATCCTGACTGACAACACCAGGAATGTTAGGTCTAGTCTCTCTCTTGACCTTACTCTCTTTCTCAAAAGATATCCAAGTATCAGAGTTTTGCCTTGATATCCAAAAATTGGACATTATTTCTAAATGTTAGATTTGGTATTTCAGATCCCAAATATCTAGAAATGGATTTCAAATAACAATAATTTAAAGAGTAACGTCTTGGTTACTTTCGTAACCTTCGTTCCCTGATGGAGGGAATGAGACATTGTGTCGATGTAGTGACACTAGGGGTCATTCTTGGGAGCCCCAAACACCTCTGATCTTTGAGAAAAGGCCAAAGGGAATTGGCGAGTGGAATTTGCATGCCACTCCCCCGGACATACGGTATAAAAAAAGCTGGCTCGCAACCTTCTCATTCAGGTTTTGTGCTGAGGTGCCGAGACAAGGTCCTGGCCATTTCAACAGGTATTTCAGCATTGTGGCAGGAGGGACATGGCCGGATGAGGCGCGGTCTGGGAGGGTTCAGCTTCCTCGCACCACTAAGGAACCTGATGATCAGGTCAGGAAAGGGACTGGGGCGGGGCGCGGCCGTGAGCGGTGTTCTGGACCCAGGAATCAATCATTGAGCCACGAGTGTTCAGGGGAGAGTGGAGGATTCCACTCCAGCCCAACGCTCGCAGCCGCCCGGGTAAGCATGGCCGTAAGTTCCGTGTCTGCCTGCAACTGGGCGACCATACCCGAAGGTGGGAGCCCAGCCAAGTCCTCAGCGTCAGACTGGACAAGCCCACTCTCTGATGCTGCGATCGACAGCTCATCCTCTTCGCGAGCCCCGAATGAGAACGTGAACTCGCCCTGAGACGAACCGGCGGTCTCATCCCAGAACTCGACCAGGGCAAACGAGCATGCTGGGGAATGGGAGGTCCATGGGGGATTTCCCGGCGGAGCTGCTCCCACTGAGGTCCCCAAATCGCCCCCCCAGCGCTAACCGACACGGCCTCATACTCGTAGGTAGAAGAACCGAGGCGGGGAGCCGCTGGGGTGGCTTTCCCTCTTACGAAAGAAAGCCGCGACCGCAACATTGCCATAGTCATGTTCTCGCAGTGAGGACATGACCCGTCCACGAACGCTGTCTCCACGTGGGCAGCACCCAAACACGTAAGGCAACCAGGAAATTTACACAAATGGAAAGGCATCTTTAAAAAGATGCTCACATAAGTGCCACTCTTTTAGAGGAAAATATACTCTTTCAGAGGAAGAATATACTCTTTTAGCCTGCCAAAGCGCCCAGGGGCATTCTCTGCACTCCACCGGTGCAGAGGGGGAGAAGCCGCTGAAATGCGTCGTAAATCCAGCAGTTTGTAGGTGAATGGATTGGCAGAGGAATTCAGCTCAGTGAAATACAACCGCTTGGCTCCGAAGGGAAAATCTGAATGAGTGGTTGCGAGCCAGCTCCTTTTATACCCGTATGTCCAAGGGAGTGGCATGCAAATTCCACTCACCAATTCCCACTGGCCTTTTCTCAAAGATCAGAGGTGTCTCGGGCTCCCAAGAGTGACCCCTAGTGTCACTACATCGATACAATGTCGAGTGAGTGACAGATAGGGAATCAAAGATATCTTAAAAGGCATTCTTACCTGTTCCAATCACATTACAGATATCTGAAATTAACATTGCAACTAGAAAAAACTAATTACAGATATCAAAAATGTGTGTTTTATCTAGCTGTAATTTAATTGTTGATACCAGGAATGGACATTTTCACTAGTAACAATGTAATAATTGATATAAAAAAGTATCATTTTTTTACTAGTAAGTAGTACACTGCCTGTCTGTGAAATTGGAATTTCAACTAGTAAGAAATTAATTATAGATATCTGTAATTGGGATTTGAACAGGAGTGAATGAAAGATCAATATGAATGTTCTTTTTTTACTAGTTGAAATTCGATTTTTGACATCAAGAATGTGCACTACTTTGAGTGATGACGTCATTTTTTATTTCAAGAATTAACATTTTTTACTATTGTAACTACTGATTAAAAAAAAGTACTTTCACTAGTAGTAATTCCATTGCTGATTTCAAAAAATAATATTTTAACGAGTGAAAATGATATTGAATTTATAATTCATACCCTGCACATGATTAAATGTCAAAAGGGCCTGCGATAGATCTTGTGAAGTTCAGCTAATATGGATACATTTTTCCATGCTTTTCTTTTTTTACTTTATAGTGCTTTATCACCATGCAGTGTCACAGATGTAGTAAGTGGTGTACGTAGTCATGAAAGAGACCCTCCTCTTGAAATCCCTTTAAACACGTTTGAGATGCATGTTCATACCAGGTATAAACAATAATGTGTCTCATCTGACCACTTGTGTTTGTATTACCTAAGATGGATTACCTGGTGTAAACTGGTCCAATGTATTGTGATGCGTATTGTATTCTGATGTAGTTGGCAATACCCTGCCATGTTTCACACTGTCTTCATCTGTCTCTCATTCAGTGGTTTTGTGATGGGAAAGGCTGGAGCAGAACATCGATTCATGCAGTTCCACCCACACTTTCAACACAAAGCTCTGCTCACCGTGGTCAGTCTCACACACACATTCACACACAGAAACCTGTAAATGTCAGTAGATTTAAAGCAAAACATGATTTAGCAGATTTATGAGCCTTTTTTTACTAATGAGGACATTTTCAAAACATTGGCCCTCACACATATAGCCAAACTTGTACACACACACACACACACACACACACACACACACTACACACACACACACACACACACACACACACACACACACACACACACACACACACACACTTAAAGAACTCAACATAACTGGAAACTCTGCAGACAGATGATTATAATCAGTACCTGTAAGGGAAGGTGGTGCCTTTATGCGTCAGATGCAGGTGCAATTTTTATTTAGTTTTAGACCATTTTTCTCAGTTCCAAAAACTTAAATGTAGTCAAGATTTCATCATGTATATATTATTCACATAAAGTATTTATGTACAAAATATATTATGTACAAAAATACATATTTACATTTAGCAGACACTTTTATCCAAAAGCGACTTACAAAGTCATCAATATCTGCAGTATAACACTGCCAAGTTCAAAGAGTGGCTAGAGTAGTAAAGAAGCTAGTGCAGAAGAAAAAGACAGACAAGGAAAGGGCTTTTTAAAAATAAATAATTTAATAGCAAGAGCATATTTATTCATTTTAGTCAATATATTCATCCATTTTAGTCAATTTTACTGACTAAAATGGCATATAATTTTAGTCAACAAAGATAACATTTTAGTTGACAATAATGCGCAAAATGACAAAAACGTATTGAACTGTAAAAAACAAACTTTTACTAAATATTCAAATATTTTGAAAAATGTATAAACTACTTACAATTATTTAAATGTATAAAACATATTAAAGATGAATGTTTAATATGTGGGATTTAACTACATGAGAAAACTGTCCTGAAAACCTGAGCTCCTGAAAATAAAAAAGCATATAATGAATATACTGAAGTGTTAGCTACTTTTTAGTTAGTCTGTTGTGACTTCCTCACATGTAGACAGTTTAATATATTGTGTTATAGTATGTGTAGCGCACTTTTAAGGAAAGGACATATTCACAACGCAAGTTAGGCATTCTGACTAGCGCATTACTTAGTTCAAGTTTGCATTGACATCATTGTCTGTGTATGTTGTAATACAACATTTGTTATATACAGTAGCTGATTAATGTCACATAATGTATATAGGATGTGTTTGAGTGAGGACATTTTTTAGGTTTATTTATTGTACAGGTATTCTGATCTTTCAGCTCACTCAGACGAAGCGGGAAAATCGACAACATACTATGACTGGATTATTTTATTAAAATCTTTCTAGATTTTTCTTTCTTTAAAATAAGTAAATAAAAAACGGTGTTAGTGCATTGTTAATATCTTGCACTATTATTTTTTTCTCATCATAATTTCGTCAACGGAATATTTTTATTAAAACCGCTTGATTATCGTCATGATGTGTGTTTTCATCTCTGTTATCGTTAACAAAATCAAAAAACCTTCCTCAACGAACATGTTTGTCTGTAATTTAAACACTGGCCATACATTCTTAAAGTACAGTAAGTGAAAAGAATTTGCTAGTGGAGAAGAGAAAATAAAAAAAATTATAAAAACGGCAGGATTGCGAATGTGTTCAATGAACAAGTACATAAATAACTAAGGAAAAACTGATGACTGTCCCAAGAAATGCACTTGTGTGTGGAACAAATTTTTTTACACCATGGATCAGGATGTGCCATTGCTAGTACAAAAGATATGCCCAAGCCTCCGTTACTAATGAAAAAATGTCACTTTAGAACTAGCAATGACAGCTTGGGCTGTTTCTAAAAAGTTATTGGAGAAACAAGGACGTGTGTGGGTGTGTGTGTGTGTGTGTGTGTGTGTGTGTGTGTGGGTGGGCAGGTTTAAATGGTTTACGAGGACTTTTTTTAGGTTACAAACTGGTAATTACAAGGGTATTATGCTATAAATGTGGTTTATGAAGACATTTCTAGTGTCCCCATAATTCAAATAACTTAAAAAACATACTAAACAATGTTTTATTGAAAATGTACAAATGCAGAATGTTTTTTGTGAGGGTTAGGTTTAGGGGTAGGGTTAGGGTTAGGGGATAGAATCTATAGTTCGTACAGTATAAAAATCATTGTCTATAGAGAGTCCTCATAAGGACAGCCGCACCAACGTGTGTGTGTGTGTGTGTGTGTGTGTGTGAGATAGAGAGAGAGTGAGAGAGAGAGAGCGATTAAGTGTGTGCGATTACCTGCCTCTGTCGCGACTTCCAAGCAGTGATGAACAGTAATGCTCAAGCTGTTAGTTTAATTCTGTTCCTCAGCTGTAGTGTGATAGATATCTGCTCCGATCATGGAGTGATGCTATGATAGAAATGTGCTAATTAAATTCTCCTATGAGTATTTCACTCACGTTCAAGTGTTTTGTTGTCAGAGAGAATACATGGAGGACGCCAGTTTCATTCTTGTATATTTCTTGGGGAACTCTTATTTTGACACAGAAAGCATTCTCTTCTCCGCCATGTTGAAAGTTTGTCTTCTCCCAGCTCAGAAACTTGTATCAGTTAGGTGCCCTGAGCGTGTTTAATTACTTCATCTGTCGCGACTCTCAGTGTGATCGGCAGTAATGCTGAAGCTGTTAGTTTAAATCTATTTCTCAACAATAGTGTAGTAGTAATCCGAGCAATCATGAAGTGAGAGACAAGCTGATGACGTCAATGAAAACTACTCACTGACTGACGGTGCAGACTCTCAACGTCAGCTCAGCTCGCTCATGAACGCATACACACATAAAAGACAGTCTTTTGTTGACACCTGCTGGCTCAAATCTTTAATAATAAAGGGACGAATCAAAATCCCCACATTTAGCAGCTCTTACACATCTGTGCTGCTCTTACACTTTACTTTAGAACACCATGAACACAAGTGAAGTGATACAAACAGTAAAGTGTCCCAGTGCTGTTATGACTCCTTTATCAGGACTCTTAGAACGGCTCTCATCTAATTAGATTCAAGGACTGGAACTAACTGTTGTAGAAATATAGTATTTATATACAGTGCATCTGGAAAGTATTCACAGCGCTTCACTTTTTCCACATTTTGTTATGTTACAGCCTTATTCCAAAATGGATTAAATTCATTATTTTCCTCAAAATTCTACAAACAATACCCCATAATGACAACATGAAAGAAGTTTGTTTGAAATCTTTGCAAATTTATTAAAAATAAAAAACGAAATAAATCACATGTACATAAGTATTCACAGCCTTTGCCATGACACTCAAAATTGAGCTCAGGTGCATCCTGTTTCCACTGATCATCCTTGAGATGTTTCTACAACTTGATTGGAGTCCACCTGTGGTAAATTCAGTTGATTGGACATGATTTGGAAAGGCACACACCTGTCTATATAAGGTCCCACAGTTAACAGTGCATGTCAGAGCACAAACCAAGCCATGAAGTCCAAGGAATTGTCTGTAGACCTCCAAGACAGGATTGTATCGAGGCACAGATCTGGGGAACGGTACAGAAAAATTTCTGCAGCATTGAAGGTCCCAATGAGCCCAGTGGCCTCCATCATCCATAAATGGAAGAAGTTTTTAACCACCAGGACTCTTCCTAGAGCTGGCCGCCTGGCCAAACTGAGCGATCGGGGGAGAAGGGCCTTAGTCAGGGAGGTGACCAAGAACCCGATGGTCACTCTGACAGAGCTCCAGCATTTCTCTGTGGAGAGAAGAGAACCTTCCAGAAGAACAACCATCTCTGCAGCACTCCACCAATCAGGCCTGTATGGTAGAGTGGCCAGACGGAAGCCACTCCTCAGTAAAAGGCACATGACAGCCTGCCTGTTTGCTAAAAGGCACCTGAAGGACTCTCAGACCATGAGAAACAAAGATTGAACTCTTTGGCCTGAATGGCAAGTGTCATGTCTGGAGGAACAGGCACTGTTCATCATCTGGCCAATACCATCCCTACAGTGAAGCATGGTGGTGGCAGCATCATGCTGTGGGGATGTTTTTCAGCAGCAGGAACTGGGAGACTAGTCAGGATCGAGGGAAAGATGAATGCAGCAATGTACAGAGACATCCTTGATGAAAACCTGCTCCAGAGCACTCTGGACCACAGACTGGGGTGAAGGTTCATCTTCCAACAGGACAACGACCCTAAGCACACAGCCAAGATTACAAAGGAGTGGCTCCGGGACAACTCTGTGAATGTCCTTGAGTGGCCCAGCCAGAGCCCAGACTTGAACCCGATTGAACATCTCTGGAGAGATCTGAAAATGGCTGTGCATCGATGCTCCCCATCCAACCTGATGGAGCTTGAGAGGTCCTGCAAAGAAGAATAGGAGAAACTGCCCAAAAATAGGTGTGCCAAGCTTGTAGCATCATACTCAAAAAGACTTGAGGCTGTAATTGGTGCCAAAGGTGCTTCAACAAAGTATTGAGCAAAGGCTGTGAATACTTATGTACATGTGATTTTTTTCGTTTTTTTTTTTTTTAATAAATTTGCAAAGATTTCAAACGAACTTCTTTCACATTGTCATTATGGGGTATTGTTTGTAGAATTTTGAGGAAAATAATGAATTTAATCCATTTTGGAATAAGGCTGAAACATAACAAAATGTGGAAAAAGTGAAGCGCTGTGAATACTTTCTGGATGCACTGTATATATATATATATATATATATATATATATATATATATATATATATTACTTTAAATCATCATCGAGTGGTTAAAAGCTTCTTTTACTGACCTCATGTGAATTCTACTTATAGAATGAGGCATAAAGTCATTGATAACACATTTTAAAGCTACACTATGTAACTTTTTTTGTTAAAAAAAAACAACAAAATGTTATTAATGAGAGAGTGCAACAAAAATCCATCTTCCAAACCATGTCTTTACCCAAATGCATTTGATAAACCTATAATAATGATTTATATCTTAGAGCTGTCGGGACGGATTTCACGGGAAATTGCATACATACGTCATTCGCCCGTGCATGCTGACATCTTATCCGTACACAAAGAAAATAAGATCTGGCTACTATAGCACATGTATGGTTTGGGTGTAGCGTGAAGCTGAAAGTTTGTTGTTACAACGAACGAGAAAAATTGACCATGGATCATTCAAAACGGCAAACCTCCGGGGAATCACCGGTTGTAAAAACAAAGAAACCTTGAACAGAGCAGAGACTACAAGCAAAAAGGGAAAGCGACAGAGTCCATAATAAAACCCAAATCAATATCGGTGTAACAGGTTCAGGATGGGCAAGGAGGAGGCAGGAATCGGCTGAACGGCCATGCTTTCCTCCTCGTCACCCTCCTCCCCCTCCCGATTCAGGCCGGGATGCCACTGGTCTGACTAACTCTCCCCCATCTCTGGGGGGGAGACGCTGCCCTTCCGGCCGTTCTGTCAGTCGGTGGTCCACCCCGCCTTCTTTGAACCTGGGGGAGAGATGAGGGGAGGCATGGGGAGAGGGAAAGGGCGAGCGGAGTCACACAGAGAGAGAGAGAGAGAGAGAGAGAGAGGAGAGAGAGAAGAACTTGCTCGCTGGTTCCCGGACACACTGTCGTCCGGTCCTCAACCGCTCCTCCACCCTCTGGCGGACGCCAGCTCGCTCCTCCCCCGGCAGACAGCCACGGTTCCTCTGGCTCTCTTGGCAGCGACCCCTCCGTCCCCAGGCAGATGGCCACGGCTGCTCCCCTGGCAGATGGCAGCAGTGAGGACTCCACGACAGCGCATCCCTCCTCCCTACCGGGTTTCGGCACCACTGTAACAGTATACGGATGGGCAAGGAGGAGGCAGGAACCGGCTGAACATTAAACATAAAATTTTAATAAGGAACTCAACTCAAAACAAACGTAAACAGACTTCTGCGTGCGTCTCTCTCGAATCAGCGCCTCCGGCTGCTCCTTATCTCGCTCTCCTGCTGATTCAGTGCCGGCCGTGCTCCATCATGGCCCGGCCATGCCCATCCCCAGAGGTGGCAACAACTCAGAGATCTGAAAGGATTAAAAGCGACCCAGAGATGGCTTTTTTCTTACTCAACAGGTAAGATATTTTATTGATATGGTTTATGTATAGTTGTGTAATCAATGATGCCTAACTTTTGAAACGTCATTTATTTCAAAACATCAGTGTTGTCAAAACAACAGCATAAGATATGGCACTTTTCTGCTCAGATTACATGTTTTCGGATATCCAACTTTACCTTTCTTTCATTATTTATTTTTCCAATTGCTCTGATAAGATGTCCTGTATCCAGTGTAAACCGGTGCCTCGAACCACATTCATCTGTGCAGAGGAGCAGAGCCGAAGCACGACTTGCATCATTTTCAAAACAATGTTCTTCTGCAAGACACATGCAGTTTTATTTTTTAACCGCTAGAGGGCCAAAAGTTACATAGTGTAGCTTTAATGTCACATTAGTTTAGGTTTTACATGTAGCATCCTCATATTTAAACGCTCCTCTAAACGCCTCCCACAGTGGTGTGGCGGGTGTCTGAATATTTGGAAACAGTATACCATTGCTCGACTGTTTAGAACTTCTTTTTACCCCTAAACGAAGAATGGATAAGAACTTCTCCAGAAGTATATTGAGGCCTTTCAATAAGTTGATCCATTTACGTGCTCATCATTGCCGGTTGTACTCCACCACCGCAGTTTTCATGGTGCTCCTCGCAGCCCTGTGCTTAATGGACGTGACAAAAATACTAGCCACAGAATGTAGAAGAGTTGGCACTCCTAAGAACAAAACACTTTGAAACCTGCAGACTTTGTATTGTTATGTTGTATATTGACTTTGTAGCAGTATTATGTTCTAATAGAAGGACGTTTGTCATATTACAATTCAATTCGCAAAGTTTGTCAACAATCCCTTTCCAAATGTTGGCTATACATGCAGTAAGATTGAAACAAGTCTCAGATTAAATCAGTAGTTAGCGATTGATCATCATGGTAAAAGAACGAGCGGTGGAGGTTTGATTCTCTCATTGATATCCATATGATTTGATATGATGCATCTGTAACGGTCACGTCTGTATTAATTTTTATGGGTGTTTAATGTAAAGAAAAGGGGGACCATTTGTTTATCATACTTAACATCAACATAAGTTAGCTTTGTAAAGAAAGTATCAACTTATTTGAATGAACACTGTTTAAGTGAAATAAACTTAACCTCTAAATAGTTACAAATGTGACAGCACTAAAACTCAGCGATCTTATAAATGTTAAAAAGAAGCATTCTTATGACCATGTATATTTCTCTAAATATCCTTGTCATTCTGGAAAATTATTATTGTTAACTTTGATCCTTCATTTTCACACAATAAATATTGTAATGATTTGTTTATTTCACTCTTAGTTTATTTCACTCCCAGGGTTGAAGAAATACCCATGTATGTAGTCAGTCCACACAACAGAAACACTGCTGCTGCTAAAATCATCTGGAAGTCTGAAATGACTGATGCAAAGTGATGAAAGAAAAAAACTTTCACTTATTGTTACCGTGATGTCTCCAGGTGACTTACTATTTTAACCCCTGATCCTGCTGTCTCTGATGGCAGTGCCGGTCTGACGGCCGCATCACTCACGTGCCGTTCTGCTTCAGCAGCTCTGGTCTTTCAGGAGGATCCTCACAGGTGCCGCCCATCACCAGCACGACTGCAGATAACTCCAAAAACACTCTCTACATGCAACACATTTCATGAACACCTGTAGTACTCTAAACCAGAGTAATTACCTTTAGCTGTGAAATCTTTACAAACAAATAAACATTTTGGCTGCATCTTTTTCCATCATGACTTATTCTTTGTTGTTGTTCTTATGAATATGAATGTGCCATATCTTTAAAAGATGTTCACCTCATGGACTTTTAGTATATACTAAAAGTCCATGAGGTGAACATCCTTTAAAGATATGGCACATTCATATTCATAAGAACAACAACAAAGAATAAGCAAAAAGCAACAAGCAAAAAGGGGGATATATATATATAGACACACTCCTTCAGCTGTGAATATATTCACAATATAGAACAGCATTGCGTGCCTTATTTCTTTTATAAAAGGGTTACTACATAATAAAAATATGAAGGACACATTTTCATGAACATTTTATTTTGAGCAGATCCATGAAGTGTCATCCTACTACAAAATATAGGGTCTGTTCCAAAACCTAATGAGCTGCCTCCGGAGACAGCATTTTTGGACATCATATATGCGCTCCCATCACAAAGCCTGTTCCATAAGGTAGGTTCCCTATCTGTCACTCACTTGACGTTGTGTCAATGTAGTGACACTAGGGATCACTCTTGGGAGCCCCAAACACCTCTGCTTTTTTGAAAAAAGGCCAATGAGAATTGGCGAGGGGAATCTGCATGCCACTCCCCCGGACATACGGGTATAAAAAGAGCTGGTATGCAACCACTCATTCAGATTTTCTCTTCGGAGCTGAGCAGTTGTATTCAGTGCACTGAATTCAATTCCCTCCAAAGACGCACCTCAAAACTGCTGGATTTACGGCGCATTTCAGCGGCCACTCTCCCTCTGCACCCGTGGAGTGCAGAGAACACCCCTGGGCACTTCGGCAGAGCAAAAATAAGAGAGTTTATTCTAAAAGCGTATATTTTCATTCACAAAAAGAGCGGCACACACGGAACGTCTTTTTAAAGATGCCTTTCCGTTTGTGTGTTATTCCTGGTTGCGGTCGTTATCTCTCCGCTTCTGAGGGCCACGATCGCTGTCTTACATGTCTGGGTGCTGCACATGTGGAGACATCGTTCGTGGATGAGTCATGTCCTCATTGCGAGAACATGACCATGACAACGTTGCGGTCACGGCTTGCTTTCATAACAAAGCAAGCCACCCCAGTGGCTCCCCACACCGGTCCTTCTACCTATGGGTTTGAGGTCACGACGGTTAGCACTGGGGGCGATTTGGGACATCAGGGACCTCCCATTCTCCAGCACACTCGCTTGCCCTGGCCAGGCTTTCCCGGACGGCCGCGAGCGTTGGGCTAGAGTGGAAACCTCCACTCTCCCCTGAACCCTCACAGCTCGACGATTGGTTCCGAGGCTCAGGGCGCCACCCACGGCCACGCCCCGGTCCCTTTCTTTCCGGAAGTGCATGAGGAGCTGACAAGATCATGGGAGGCACCTTTTACTGCCTGGTCCCTGTCTTTCAGCTCCCCCGCTCTCACTACCCTCGATGGTGGAGCGGCCAGGGGGTATACGGTGATCCCCCAGGTGGATAAGGCGAAGCTCCCGTCCAGGGCCTATAGGTTTACGTCATCCCTGATGACTGTGGCCTACGGTGCCGCTGGACAAGCCACCTCCAGCCTGCACGCCATGGCTCTCCTGCAAGTACACCAAGCCAAGGCGCTAAAAGAACTGCACGAGGGTAGTTCTGACCCGGGATTGATGCAGGAACTGCGCTTGGCAACCAACCTCGCTCTCCGGGTGATGAAGGTCATGGTGCGGTCTCTTGGGCAGGCGATGTCCACCCTGGTGGTCCAGGAGTGCCATCTTTGGCTCAACTTGATTGAGATGGGAGAGGCAGACAAGGCACGGTTCCTTGACGCCCCTATTTCCCAGGTTAGCCTGTTTGGTGATGCCGTCGAGGACTTTGCCCAGCAGTTCTCTGCAGCGAAGAAGCAGACGGAGGCCTTACAACATATCCTTCGATGTCCCTGGACTCAGCACAGTCACGGGGCTCATGTCCCCTCGACGTGGCACCTCGAGCTCTGCCCCGCCGCGAGGCCCCACCCGCTGGAACATCCGACGTGATCATTGCCTTGGTCCCCCTCACCCGGAGTTTGGGCACATGGCTCACGCTTTCCAACCCGTTGTGATGGCTGACCTGGACCGTCCGACTCGGCTACACGATTCAGTTCGCCAGGTGCCCGCCCAGGTCCAGCGGCGTCTGTTTCACCTCGGTGAAGGGCGAAAATGCCGCTACCTTACGTGCGGAGATCGCTACCCTTCTGCGCAAGGGCGCGATAGAGCCTGTCCCTCCAGCCAAGATGAAGAAAGAGTTCTACAGCCCTTACTTCATCATACCGAAGAAAGGCAGTGGGTTGCGTCCAATCCTGGACCTGTGAGTACTGAACCGGGCTTTGCACAGACACCCGTCCAAGATGCTGACGCAAAAACGCATTCTAGCGAGCGTCCAGCATCAAGATTGGTTCGCGGCGGTAGACCTGAAGGACACGTACTTCCACATCTCGGTCTTACCTCGACACAGACCCTTCCTGCGGTTTGCCTTTGAAGGCCAGGCGTACCAGAACAAGGTCCTCCCCTTCGGCCTGTCCTTGTCCCCTCACATCTTTGCGAAGGTCGCAGAGGCAGCCCTTGCCCTGCTATGGGAAGTGGGCATCCGCATCCTCAACTATCTTGACGACTGGCTAATCCTAGCTCACTATCGAGAGTTGCTGTGCACACACAGGGACCTCATGCTCTGGCACCTCAGCCGACTAGGGCTTCGGGTCAACTGGGAAAAGAGCAAGCTCTCCCTGGTTCAGAGCATCTCTTTTCTCAGTTTGGAGTTGGACTCAGTCTCAATGACTGCGCACCTCACAAGCGAGCATGCACAGTTGGTGCTGAACTGTCTGAAGGCATTCAGATGGAGGACAGTGGTTCCACTGAAACTTTTTCAGAGGCTCCTGGGGCATATGGCATCCTTAGCGGCGGCCACACCGCTCAGGTTGATGCATATGAAACCGCTTCAGCACTGGCTTCAGACTCGAGCCCGAGATGGGCAAGGCGCTGCGGGACACATCGTGTGACCATCACGCCGATCTGTCACCGTCTCTTTAGTCCTTGGACCGACCTTGCATTTCTATGGGCAGGGGTTCCCCTAGAGCAGGTCTCCAGGAGCGTCATGGTTACAACAGATGCCTCCAAGATGGGCTGGTGTGCCGTATTCAATGGGCACACAGCCGCCGGCTTCTGGACTGGCCCGCGGCTGCATTGGCACATCAACTGCCCAGAGATGTTGGCAGTACTGCTCGCCCTGCAGAGGTTTCAGCTGTTGATCCAGGGCAAGCACGTGTTGGTCTGGACGGACAACACAGCGACGGTAGCGTACATCAACCATCAAGGTGGTCTACGCTCCCGTTGCATGTCACAACTCGCCCGCTGTCTCCTCCTCTGTTTGCTAAGTGGTGTTCTTCCTTACGCGAAGACCCCCAGAGATACGCAGTCGGTTCGGTGCTTTCCTTCCTGCAGGAGAGGCTGGAGGGGTGGCTGTCCCCCTCCACCTTGAAGGTGTATGTAGCCGCAATTTCAGCTCATTATGATGCAGTAGATGGTAAGTACTTGGGGAAGCACGACTTGATCATCAGGTCCTGAGAGGCGCTAGGAGGTTGAATCCCTCCAGACCATGCCTCGTCCCCTCGTGGGACCTCTCTGTAGTCCTTCGGGGTCTACAGGGAGCTCCCTTTGAGCCTTTGGAGTCAGCTGAGTTTAAGGCACTGTCTTTGAAGACTGCCTTCCTGACTGTGCTCACTTCCATCAAAAGGGTAGGGGACCTGCAGGTGTTCTCTGTCAGCGAATCGTACCTGGAGTTCGGTCTGGGTTACTCTCACGTGATCCTGAGACCCCGACCGGGCTATGTGCCCAAGGTTCCCACGACCCCTTTTAGGGATCAGGTGGTGAACCTGCAAGCGCTGCCCCAGGAGGAGGCAGACCCAGCCTTGCCGTTGCTATGTCCAGTGTGAGCTTTACGCATCTATTTGGATCACACGCAGAGCTTTAGAAGCTCCAAGCAGATCTTTGTCTGCTTTGGTGGACAGCGGAAAGGAAGCACTGTCTCCAAACAGAGGATCGCCCACTGGGTCATTGAAGCCATCACGATGGCATATCAGGCTCAGGATGTGCCACCCCCTGCGGGGTTACGAGCCCACTTTACCAGGAGTGTGGCAGCCTCCTGGGCCCTGGCCAGTGGTGCCTCTTTGGCAGACATCTGCAGAGCACATCGACACAATGTCGAGTGAGTGCCAGATAGGGAACGTCATGGTAACATTTCGTAACCTCCGTTCCCTGATGGAGGGAATGAGACATTGTGTCCCTCTTGCCACAACGCTGAACTACCTGCTGAAATGGCCGGGACATGGTCTCGGCTCCTCAGCACAAAACCTGAATGAGTGGTTGCATACCAGCTCCTTTTATACCCGTATGTCCGGGGGAGTGGCATGCAAATTCCACTCGCCAATTCTCACTGGCCTTTTTTTAAAAAAGCAGAGGTGTTTGGGGCTCCCAAGAGTGACCCCTAGTGTCACTACATCAACACAACGTCACATTCCCTCCATCAGGGAACGGAGGATACAAAAGTAACCATGACGTTTCCTAATTATGGTGCTTCCTAAGACATCTCATTCTGGCCAATATTAAGGTATCATCATTTGTATCCTTTTCCTGGAAGGCAGTCTCAGAATGTACCTTTAATGAGCTCAGTGATAAAATAAAAGATGGTGAACAAAGCGAGATACATTTTTATTATAATAATTTTTGATTGTGCAGTTAATTTTGATTTCACGGCTATGTATCTCAGATTTGTTTTGCTGTAGCACCTAACCTGATTCATTTACTCCCTTTCTAAATCTCTGCACGACATTTGCCTCTTTCCCCATATGAATGCTAGTTTCCAGTGTGGTTATTTTAACCAAAAAGAATCCTTCAATTCCAAAGAATCCCATTAATGATGGTAACACTACAGACTCTAATATACTGTGACACATGAAATTATCAGAAATTTAGCTAAATCTATGTAAATTAAGTAAGGGACACTAGGTGTGCCTTAAGTTATTTTAATGCACAACGTGGAGACAAAGAACCACCAAACGTGAAGTGTGGATTATCCTGCTTTTATCGTGGTCACGTGCCAACATTGATTTTTGCAGCGCAAATTTTGACTGGAAGAATAACAATAACAGTTAACTAGCTACAGGTCACTAGATCTTGTGTCCTGTCAGGGGCGACACACACTTTTAGCCTACACCTCAACGGAACTTTGGCTGACATAAAAATATGTGCACTTCTGCTGTACGCATTAATATAGCATGGGAATTGACTGAAAAGGAGTGACTACTAGCTGCTTTGAGTCATTGCTTTCCTATTCTTGATAGAAAACAATTATCAAACTGATGTCTCCATCAAGCAATCAAAAGGTCAGGCATCAGCAAACTTTAACAAGTGATAAGCACTTTCGAAACACGCTTCATAAAACTTTGAAACCTAACAAACCATTTGTTTCAATCCAATGCTTCTAAGTGTACATCACACTGGTCAAGTCATGTGATTTCACCAGCAGAGCACTTTGAAACAGAATAGTTTACTGAATAACTTACCTGATCTCCGAAAACATAGTGTAAGTTGTTAGTATTTCAAACAGTATCACAACTAACTCAAAGGAACACTAATCTCACCCACAGTAACAAAACAAAAAATACCCATGTCATAACATAAAATGACATAATTAACATTAAAAGGAACTTAAAACATAACTATAAACCCCCAATAACTTTTAAATGTTAATTAATAACACCCCCAAACACTCCCCAAAACCTGCACAGATGTGACAGATTAATTATGCAATAACAACAGCCAATAGCAAGTCCTCAATCATAAACAATAACAGACATTAAAGTATATTCCTGGTAAAGAGTAAAATTCAATGTAGTTTTAGCATCTGATATTCATTTAAATAGGTAAATGTGCCATTTTGCCCTTTCCAACAAGGAAAGTGAAAAAATGCAGACATCTGATCGGTCCATCTAACCACTGATCTACAAAATCCCTGGAACATGAATAAAAAAGCCAGGAATGAATGAAAGTGGGTGAGGGCGCAGGCTGTCACTGCCATTCTGTGTTGTTTGTAGACGCGTGTTGAACCATAAGGAGATGTTCTGTTATACACGAGTCCAGATGTTTCTGTAAGTAGTTATAACTTGCATGATATGACTTACACAATAGTCGTAGAATGACCATATACTGTTTGCACAATGTTATCAAGCTTATCAAGTAACATAACGGTGTTTTAAAACCTACAGGAGTTTTGTGTTATTCTTCTTCCAAGAGAGAAATTTGACTTAATTCACAATAAGACAAGATTGATATCAAAGATCAGTCATAAAGTCATCTGAATTAGGCAAAGTAGGATAATTAACAAATATTGCTTTGTATCCTATTATTGGGGATGAGGAAATAACTTTAACCCTTAATTCTGTAAGTCACACAATGTGGAATGCAATATGCTCTTTAAAAAGTATAAAGCACAGGGCATATAGTGCTTGTGTAATGTTGTTAAAAACAAATAATAAAATTATTGTCAAATGATTTAATAGACAAATAAAAAGAGGGACAGATACACAAGAACACGCAGTTGAACCAATACAGTTTTCCAGTAGTATCCCAAACCGAAGACAGCTGCCTCATCAAAGGTATGTGTTAACTGTGATTATGATGACAAGTGTATAGCCAGTCTCTCTCTGTGCCGGTGGCATGGAAGCAGATTTGAATCTCTTTAGTTAGATTACTTCAACACTCAAACTGTGTAAGTTGATAAATAACTAGTCAGTCACCGTGATTTTGACAATCTTGGAAGCTGGTCTGGTATAAATTGGCCATATTGACTGCAGAATGTTGTTGTGATGATATCACAACCAGCCCAGTTTCAAAACTTGTTCCAGTGCTGGTGAGTCCTGCTCATTCTAAACCAGACACAAAGATAAAGTAGTGCGATAATATCACATGGATGTGGACGTGAGTTTTTTGGAGACCAAACACTCTTTAAAAACTGCTAATTTAAATACTCAATCCAGAAATAATAATAGCCAGATAATGTAGAAGTGAGCATGTTATATTTAATTTCTATTCTTGTCATTTTCGCATACAGTGTTGCAGAAGTGACAGCTGTAAAAGTGGCACTTACTGTACATGATGAGGGGAAAACCATCTAAAACACTTTAAACCTGAAGACTTTGACCTCTGAGACATTGGTATGGTATCCATTAAGGCTGAACGATTGATTGGATTAAGATGAAATCGCGATATGGCCTTGCACAATTACTAAACAGCAAAATGCTGCATTTTTTTATAAAACAGTCTGAATTCAACACTGCGTGATCGAGCAACGCCCTTTAGCAGGTGTGTGCGGCATGTTTATAATTTTACAATTCAAAGACACGTTTGATAGGTCCTAGTTTCCTTCTCTCCCCCTCGTGCAAAACATAGCTAAATGTCAAAACCATAATTTCCTTACAAGCTCTATGGCCGTGTAAAAGGAAAGTGCAGGTGCATTCCTAATTATCTCCAGGTCGGACTCAGTTATACAGGGCTGATGAACACCGGTGTCTCTTCCGTTTTACTCCTGTAGCACTTCACAGTTGATTTAAAGACAGCATTGTGTGACTTCTGCTGTTGTGCTTCTGCTTGATGTGACTGTTTATCCCAGCTCTGAGACTCATCAGACTTGCTACCCTACATTCACATACGGAGGTAGTTTGAACAGAGGTATAAAACTCTTGCAATGTATTAAGGAGGACAGCAGAGTAGGTGCATTAATCTACCTTTTCCTTAATGCAGAAGTGTTAAACGAATCATAACAGAATCCTGTTTTCGTTTTCCAGTCTCTAGTGTTTTCACTGGCATCAGAGTACGTTTTTAGCAGATAATGTGATGTTTAGTGTATTCAATTTGTAAAAATTGCCAAATAAAAAAACATGTGTCTCCATACCCATGACCGTCTTTTGACAATGCCTCACTCGAGTGGGTACATGAAGCGATGGACCGAGGTTAGTTATGCTGATATCATTAACTACTTCGAGTTGTTATGACTGCAAACAACTGCACAAGTTGACCTTAACTCATTTTTACTCCAACTAATACTTAAAATGGTTGTTGTTCTCCATCTGGATCACTCAGTTCCTCATCCCATGAAGACCAAAACCAGAAAACAGTCCAGCAGCAATCAGAGTCATGGTACCACCCGGTGTTTTGTCAGGAAAACGGTGGATAGAACAGTGATTAAAACTGACTGAAACTACCTGTGTTTTAAACTGTTTTAACAGTCAGAATCAGAATCGAGTATTCGAATTGACCATGGTATAGGGCGAATTCCAGTTTGAAAGTGATCATCCCTATGCCCTACTCACTCTGAAGGACAAGGCCCTTGAAGTGTGAATTTATGAATGTACACTTCACTAACAGTATAGAAAACAAATAATTTTACTTACTTTCATTTGGAAAGACCCTTCGAGTGGCGTCCCCCAACTTAACATGCACTCCTCAGATCAACCATGACTTAGTGACCTTTACACACTACAATTTGTCCAAATAGGTCCTTTTTTTTGTTTCAAAATTTAAAAACATAAATTAAGGTTTGAATTTTGTTTTTCATAATTTAAAAAAAAAAAAAAAAAACGAGAAAAATTTGTTTAAAAAAATGTAAAAGTGAGAAATCAGCTGAATTTCTCATGTTTATTGCTTATGGGTATAAAATGAATATACGGCTTGAATATAATTAATTTGCATGTGTAAGTGGACATTAAACACGGACTTGTCAGTCTGCACTGTCATCTGTCTTGCCTCAATCACGTCTATCAGAATAAGAGTTCAGCATGATACAGCTCATTGATACAAAACACTAACATGCTTCCAAACATTTGGCAGTTGCATATTTACTACAACTGTGCTCTCGCACGCAAAGCAACCCAACAATGTATTTATCTGACAGCCCATCACTGCTTTCTTTAATTGTGTTAAAATATCATTTTGTTGCAATTACATCTCAGGATCCCTCTTGGAGTAGGGGTTCTCAAACTTAAGTCAGCCCCCTCCCCCAGAGAGGCTCTAGATGAAATGTGCATAGTGTTCATAGTATAAAGTCTAGTAGTTGTTCTTTACCATCATTGGCAAGATCAGACATTCTGCAGCTGCCGGTGTGGTTTGACTTTGGAATTGAACTTAATTGCACTGCAGAGCTTTCACCAAACTTGATTCTGCACATCTTTTGCAGCAGGTAAAACCAATGTCTCACCAATGGTAACGTTTTCAGTCAGGCCTCAAATTGGTCTGTTAAACCCATAAAACACAACTTCCTTTGCATCATATTTTGTCAATGGTAAACTACAAAGTTGCATGTGAATAACACTACATATTCTGGAGTTTGTGAGTGGTTGACTGTGTAAGAAAAGCAGAATTCTTGCAAACATGTGGAAGATTTATTACATGATGGATGTGTGAAATAAAGCATTCATTGTGTAAAATATGATTTACTCATGGCTCTGTTTGTACTGTAGTTGTCCATATCACAGTCCTAATTACAGAATCAAGAATCCCCAGTTGTCCAGGATGCATCATACACAGAAAGACTTCTAGAAACAGTAATAAATGACTTGTGGTTTAGAGCGCACAGACGAAACGCTCTGACGAACTTCATGTTTGTTAGTGTTAAGTGGCAGATGCCTTCTGTCTGGGAGTGAAAGCACATCACAGTCCTGGGATGTGCAGTAATAGCAGACAATCATTTTGATTACAGACTTTGGCATTTCAGAATAACCAGAGCAACATTTCAGATGCTTTGCAATGATATTCTCTGAGCAAATTATTTATTCACATGGCTTGTTGAGGCAAAGTTACATGACTTTTTTGATGGCCATCTGTATTCCTTTATTACTCGGCTCTCTGGAATACTCAATACTGATTAGTCAATAATGCCATCTGGTGGTCTGATATTTCTAAATAACAAACACATTCGTGGATAAACTGATATCCGTCCGGTCATCTTGAGATTGTGAGTTATCTTTCCTACTTCTCATATCACTTTGTGATCTCTACAAGTAAGCTAATAAAATAATTCCTGTTTACTTATTTATTTGGCAAGTAGTCTTGTAGTAAGATGGAAAATTAGCACTCAGATGATCACCAACAAAACTGACACAAACCAGAGCTTAAAATCATGTGTTTCTAGATACTCTGTGATTTCTTTCTTCTCACATTATAACATAATTTCTATGCAAATTAATATTTCGTGTCCATTTATTTGGCAGGTAGTCTTGTAATAAGCTGGATAATGAGCAGTCAGATGGTCATTTTCGCAAAATGATCACCAACACAACTGATGCACAGGTTTCTAGAGACTCTACCATTTCTTTCTTCTCACATTATAATTTTGAAATAAATAAATGTTTCATGTCCATTTATTTATTTATTTGGTAGGATGCCATGTAATAATCCACTTCGCGTCGGGGTCCTGATCACCGTCGGGATTAATTTTGTGATAACGACCGACTGACTGTACATTATCCCTTAGATATAATTCTATAGGGAAAAGTATTCTTTAAATGTGTTTCCATTGCAGTTTATGCAGATGTCTTATTTTCGAATGAACAAAAGGTATCCAGCTCAAGAGATTTTTGTAACTTTTTTATGTGCACTTTGGAGATTTTATTTGCATCTGGGTGTTTCCATTAAGCATTTTTGATGCAATATCCTAAAATTTGCATAACAATATGTGGCTATAAACCCAGCTATTGTCATTAATCTTAATGAATTTAAAACAGGTACCATTTGTTTATGCAAAATAATTTTTCATTTCTTTCTTTTGACTTTGGGGTGAAATATGGCCCAAACATGTTCTTAACCAGTTTCACCTCGTCTTTTCTCCTTGTCACTTTCTGTCAGTACATCTTTAAAAGTAGCAGAATATCCATGCTCTTTCATGCCTGTTACCTGTTTGCAGAAGTCTTCGCAGTCTCTATGATTGCTTGGACACACTTTAGTATAACAGTGTCTGTCTTGAGATGCATGCATTTGAAATATCAATGTCGAGTTTCCATTTTACCATACTCTATGCAAGCAATAATTCAGCAAATGCTTTCATCCAAAGTGACTTGCAGATCAATTATTACAGGGACAACTCTCCTGGAGGAGCCTGGCTTTACAGTAAGTGTCGTGCTCACAGGCACAAAGGTGATGGCTCATAGATCACTCCTCGCAGGGATTGAACCACCAACCTTCAAGTTCAAGACCAGAGGCTGAACCATTACACCACCACACTCAGATTTGTTTTCTTGTGTCTATAGTTTTGATTTTAACTCATAAGGTGTCAAGGGTTACAAATTGTTCTACCACAGTATGTGCACATGTTATTGTGTGTATAAGTGAACTGAAAATCAACCCTAAACATATTTACATACTTTATATTGAACATTACATGATTTTAAAGTGATTTTAAATATGCCCATATGGTGAGTCTCTACATATCATATGGTTGTGCATTTGGGCATAATGTCACCGCAAACATCCTAATCGGAGTTCAAACAAAATGCTCTGTTTTTGAGATTACCCCTGAGCTGCTAGGGGGACAGAGTGAATAAAGAAGCACTAAACGTAATGCTACTGATGTCAAACAACTATTGGCTTATTTTGTGTAAGTCTCAGGAAATATGTTGTTATTGCTGGACGGATCTCATGTGAAGTCAGCAATCTTTTTGTCTGTCATGGTCTGAAGATCATCTGAGCCAAATCTGGTGGTTATTGGACAAACATTATAGGAGTAGTGAAAAGACCACTAGGTGGTGCTGTCATAAAACTGCTCAGGTGCCCTCATTACACGCTTGCAAACACATACCAACTTTTGATTTATAAGGCAAAAGCGTTGAAAAGATGCAGCGTCTCTTCCTGTTTGGTGTCTTCCCCATCAACTTCCTGTACTGGTGAGTTATTGGTGAAATGATGAATTACTGTATTGAATAATAGAAAATCAGTTTGGTCAGTTTTGAACAGACAGGGCAAGGCACATTTCATACACAAGTGTTTGATCTGAAGTATGTAGGAGCTGCCAAAAAAAAAAGTTTATGACTAAAATACAAGATAGTGGACATTCCAGTAAGGCCGACATTGAAAGTGCACTAAATGTGGCCTGTCTCATTAAAAATTAATGAAAAAACATTGTTTCCACACCAAACTGTTCAAAAGTCGACAACACTTTACATTAATGTTCCCTTTGGTAAGGGTTTATAAAGGGGTTCATTAATGACTAATAAGGTAATTTACAAATGCATTATAAATCATTAATATGTGGTTATAACAACACGCTTAAAGGGGCGACTTTCATGCAACCTTCCAAATAGTGCGCCGTTTTACCTCACATGTTATAAATGCCTAATATTACTTATTCAATATTAATAACCTATGAAAATGAACCTCAATGTAAAGTGGACACATATGAAGATTTTATTAAGGAGTTGCCAACATTAGAAACCTATGGTATGTACATAAAGTTCAGTATGGTTCAATTGTCATCAGGATTTATTATATGATATGCTGTGAATGAGCATGAAGAGCTGAAAAGTGTTTTTGCAGAGGACTTTAGGTAACTAGTAGGAACTTGCGAGACTAGTCGACTAAACCTTACTGCTGCTGCTAGTTGGCACAGGAAATACTTCTGTTCTAGCCGAGCGGGCTTTTTCAAGTGCAGGGATTAATTGTTTTTCACCGGACCATTTTGACATGCTAATTTCACTCCATAAATGTGTACGAGTAAGTAGTAAATGGTTATTGTAGGCTAGATATGCCTTTTTTTTCCCACATTATTTTTAACCCTGACACTTCTTTAAGTACGCTTGTTTCAAACAAAGTGCCGACAGCTGAATCTATTATTCTGTGAGTGGATGTCCTGTTTTAGGACAATATGTTAGGTTTCTCTTTCTTACTTTTAGACTAGTAGACTTGTCAATTAAAATATTTCCATTTAAACTTAAGTGAAATTAGTTGTTGTACACATCCCTAGTAACTAGGACTAGGTAAGTTGAAACAGCACTCTGAGTAGCACCATATACTTTTGACATCAATGTGACAAGAAAAGTGACAACACAAGTGATTTAAGACATTAAAACAAGGAATATAAACACAAAATGACATAATCCCTAATTTTAATCTAACTATAATAGTCTATTTTTGATACATTGTTATAAAATCATGAATTAGGGCATTTAAGTTTTGAATAAGTGTATTTATTAAGCATTTATGACAGTGAAAATGCTTACTGTTTGGCAAGTACTGCATGAAAGTCATCCTTTTCATGTTGTTATAACTGCATATCAATGATTTTTAATGCATTTGTAAATGACTTACTAGTCACTGATGAACCCCTTTTTAAATCCTTAACAAAGGGAACATTAATGCAGTGTTATCAAGTAGTCATTAGCAAAGAATTTGGTGGCACTAGTGAGTTTGAGAGACAAACTGTACAGCTTCACTATCACAGCTTTTAACCCTATATGGCTGACATAGACTCCCATGATGGCTGAACTGTCATTGTGTTTAGCTCCTAATGACCACAATGATTTTTCAGTCCAACTTCATCGTATAGGAAACAAATATTTATATACAGAAACAAAATCTGTGCAAATAGATACTAAACAACAGACACATCAAAATGCAAGAGAACTATGCAAACTTCACAAAGAAAGCACAATTTAAAAGGGAGGTAAAGGAAGTGTTTATTTACCCCATAAGCATGTTTATGAAGAAAGGGGTACTGAATGTAGAACACGATTCACTCCTTCATTGGGAAAATGTTCAGGTGGGGCTGAGCCCATCCGATGGGCCACAGCTGTGAAGACAATGTAGGATAAAGAGAATCATAGACACATAATGAAATATTTCAGAAAGAGACAACAGATGTATAAAACTGTAAGTGTATTTTTCATAGCCTTCTATGTGTGTTTTTTGAAATTTTGGACCACATGAATTTTCATGATTGGATTTTTTTTTTAATGGAAATAATCAAATTGAAAATGCTGCTATGAAACAATCAATTATTTATCTGACATTAGGAACACACATTATGGCCCATCACAATGCATATTTACCATATATCTTGTATGTAAATTAATCACCATTGTATTTGATTTTACCTTTATTTTATTTTTTCCTCCCTTTTCTACATTTCTTTTTTTTTTTTTTTTTTCAATTTGGAATGCCTAATTCCCAATGCGCTCTAAATCCTCGTGGTGGCGTAGTGACTCGCCTCAATCCGGGTGGCAGAGGACGAATCTCAGTTGCCTCCGCATCTGAGACTGTCAATTCGTGCATCTTATCACATGGCTTGTTGAGCGCATTACCGCGGAGATGTAGCGCGTGTGGAGGCCCATGCTATTCTCCGCGGCATTCATGCACAACCCACCACGCGCCCCACCGAGAGCGAGAACCACACATTATAGCGACCATAAGGAGGTTACCCCATGTGACTCTACCCTCCCTAGCAACCAGGCCAATTTGGTTGCTTAGGAGACCTGGCTGGAGTCACTCAGTACACCCTGGATTCGAACTCGCAACTCCAGGGTTGGTAGTCAGCGTCAATACTCGCTGAGATACCCAGGCCCCCCTTTTCTACATTTCTTAATTTAACTCTTAAATTTCTTAATTGACAACCATATCAATAAAGCGTTATTGATGTGGACTCTGACAAGCAACAAATACAGTAGAAATAAGGGAGACAAAACAGGCTCAACCACTGCTGCTTTTCAGCTCCTCTCTTAAGTGTACCAGGAAAAATAAACTGATGAATATCTTTGTCTCCAAAGATCCACTCACCCATCTCTCTCTGAGTGCTGAAGTGTTTCCCTGGGTCCTTCTGCAGCCGAATCTCCTTAATGGAGAAGATGGATGCAGCTGGGGGCGACACAGTTTATCAGAACTGAAAAACTGCTATAGAAAATTGTTGCACCCTTACTCTCATCTCTTGAACCCTTTTCTGTTCCCTTTATAAATCGCACAGCTGACCGTTTGCAATTTAATCAGCCGATCAGTTTCTTCATCCTACTACAGTGAGAACGAAGTTGAAGTTTTTCTTTTTACAGCATTCAAAGATTAAACTTACATGACATTTAAGTTAAAACATTTAAGAACTGATGATGCACCATGTTTGCAGTTTTTCCACAATCACAATTATAAAAAGCATCCACACTTAAAAAATCCAGGTGTTCCAGATTTTGAAAATGTTTATTTTTGCAATTCTGTAGCTCTAAAGTAATTGAACAAACTAACATAAGCATAAACAAAATTCTTATTCTTAATACTTGGTTGAAAATCCTTTGCATTGATTAACTGTCTGAAGTCTGGAACCCATTGACATCACCAAATTATGTGTTTCAAGTTGCTGCTTGTTTGTGGGTCTTTCTGCTTTCAGTTTTGTCTTCAGCAAGTGAACTGCATGTTCAATTGGGCTGAAGGCAGGTGACTGACTGAATATTCCATTTATTTGCCTTGAAAAGCTCTTTGGTTGTCTTTTACATTATGTTCTGGGTCACTGTTCATCAGTACTGTCAAATGTCGTTCTTACAGTTCTAAACAAGTTCTACGTTCTAAACACTTCAGAATTCATCCTGCTGCTTCTGTCAGCAGTCATATCATTAACAAGCACTAGTGACCCGATGTAGTGACACTAGGGGTCACTCTTGGGAGCCCCAAACCCCTCTGATCTTTTGAGAAAAGGCCAATGGGAATTGGAGAGTGGAATTTGCATGCCACTCCCCCGGACATACGGGTATAAAAGGAGCTGGCTCGCAACCACTCATTCAGGTTTTGCGCTAAGGAGCCGAGACAGGATCCCGGCCATTTCAGCGGGTAGCTCAGCATTGTGGCAAGAGGGACACAAAGTCTCAGTGCAAGTGCACCAGGCCCGCACATAACCTCCCCCAACGCCCCACGAGTGTTGTACTACCCCTCGCACCCTGGGGACAAGACGAACTGATAGTGGGGGCAGGCCGCGCCAGCCATGGCCTCTTCTCTTCTTTTTTCTCCCACAAAATTGGAAAATAATTCTGCTGGGGCCATATGCATCTGCGTCGGGGGGTGTCCTTTCCCAAGGGGAAATACACTGCGGAGACCACACCCTGTCCGAAAGGGAGGTAATGCGTGGAGAATATGTCACATAGACTTACCGACCAGCAGTATCACATGTGGAAGAAGTCCCACGGTAGGTCCTACCCGGAGGGGAGGAGCTCTACAAACACGGCAACTGTGGCAGAGGGAGCTCTGCCCAAGGACGCGGATTTACCAACAGGGAAACCGTACCGTGGAAAATACTTCACACGGGGTTACCCATGGGCATACTAGCACACGTACTGAGCTGGCATTGAATTTCTCCGCCAAATTCGCCTGTCACAGGGCTAAGGAGGAAATACATCCAGGGTTCACCGTCTCGTGAACTCGCATGGGGGAAAAAAGAGCACGTCTTCCCCTCCGAGAGGGGAAAGGCGCTGTATGCAAGTGGTACACCCGGCCAGCTGCCCCGCATACTTACCTGTTCATACCTGACAACACACGGGACGAAACTGGCTCAACCCAGAGATTATAAAATCTTGTGAAGGTATTGGGTGTTGCCCAGCCTGCTGCTCTACAGATGTCTGCTAGAGAGGTGCCATTGGTCAAGGCCCAGGAGGCCGCCACACTCCTAGTGGAGTGTGCTCATAGTCCCAAAGGGGGCGGCACGTCCTGGGCCTGGTACGCTAAAGCGATGGCATCCATGACCCAATGTGCGTTCCTCTGTTTGGAGACAGCCCTCTCTTTCCACTGTCCTCCAAAGCAGACAAAGAGCTGCTCAGAGCGTCTAAAGCTCTGCGTGCAGTCCAAGTAGATGCAATGACAAGGCTGGGTCTGCCTCCTCCTGGGGCAGCGTTGCAGGCTCACCATCTGATCCCTAAATGGGGTCATGGGAACCTTGGGCACATAGCCCGGTCGTGGTCTCAAGATCACGTGAGAGTATGCCGGACCGAACTCCAGGCAGGTGTCGCTAACAGAGAACAACTGCAGGTCCCCAACCCTCTTGATGGACGTGAGCGCAGTCAGGAGGGCAGTCTTCAATGAGAGAGCCTTTAGCTCAACTGACTCTAGGGGCTCAAACGGGGCTCTCCGCAGGCCCAGCAGAACTACGGAGAGATCCCACGAGGGAATGAGGCGTGGCCTAGGAGGATTCAACCTCATCACGCCTCTAAGGAACCTGATGATCATGTCATGCTTGCTAAGGGACTTACCATCCACCGCGTCATGGTGCGCCACTATAGAGGCCACATACACCTTCAAGGTGGAGGGGGACAGCCACCCCTCCAATCTCTCCTGCAGGAAGGAAAGCACCAACCCGACTGCACATCTCTGGGGGTCTTCACCTCAGGAAGAACACCAATTTGTGAACAAACACCACTTCAAGGCATACAGGCACCTCGTAGAGGGAGCCCTGGCCTGAGTGATCGTGTCTACCATCACCGGTCTTAGGCCACTTAGGTCTTCTGTGTCCCGTCCAGGGGCCAGACATGGAGATTCCAGAGGTCTGGTCGCGGGTGCCAGATGGTGCCCCATCCCTGAGATAGGAGGTCCTCGCTCGGGGGAACTTGCCAGGGAGGAGCTGTCGTGAAGAGTGTGAGCTCCGAGAACCAAGTCTGGGTGGGCCAGTAGGGCGCCACCAGGATGACTTGCTCCTCGTCCTCCCTGACCTTGCACAAATTCTGTGCAAGCAGGCTCACTGGGGGAAACGCATACTTGTGCAGCCACCGGGGCCACCTGTGTGCCAGCGCATCTGTGCTGAGGGGAGCCTCGGCCAGGGAGTACCAGAGCAGGCAGTGGGAGGATTCCCGGGAAGCAAACAGGTCTAACTGTGTTTCGCCGAATCGACTCTAAATCAGCTGGACCACCTGGGGGTGGAGTCTCCACTTTCCCCTGAGTGTAACCTGCCGTGACAGCGCATCCGCTGCACAGTTGAGGTTGCCCGGGATGTTAGTGGCCTGCCACGACTTCAGTCACTGCTGACTCCAGAGGAGGAAACGGCGGGTGAGTTGCGACATGCGACGTGAGCGTAAGCCACCTTGGCAGTTTATATACACTACCATCGCTATGTTGTCCATCTGGACCAACACGTGCTTGCCCTGGATCAACGGCCGAAGCCTCTGCAGGGCCAGCAATACCGCCAACAACTCGCAGCAGTTGATATGCCAACGCAGTCATGGCCCTGCTTTCCAGGAGCCTGCGGCTGCATGCCCGTTGCACACGGTGCCCCAGCCTAACTTAGAGGCATCTGTCATAACAATGACATGCCTGGACACTTGCTCTAAGGGGACCCCTGCCCGCAGAAATGCAAGGTCCATCCAAGGGCTGAACACGCGGCGGCAGATCGGTGTGATGACCATGCATTGTGTGCCGCAGTGTCATGCCCATCTCAGGACTCGAGTCTGAAACCAGTGCTGGAGCGGTCTCATATGCATCAAACCGAGCGCCGTGACCGCCGCTGAGGACGTCATATGCCCCAGGAGCCTCTGAAACTGAGCCACTCCCATTGGGGTCCCCAAATCGCCCCCAGCGCTAACCATCGCAGCCTCGTACCCATAGGTAGAAAGACTGGGGTGGGGAGCGGCTGGAGTGGCTTTCCCCCTTAAGAAGGAAAGCCGTGACTGCAACATTGCCATGGTCACACTCTCGCAGTGAGCGCATGAGCCATCCATGAATGCTGCCTCAGCGTAGCTGTAGCCCAGACACGTGAGGCAGCGATTGTGGCCGTCAGAATTGGAGTGGTAACAGGAAATATACACAGACAAAAAGACATCTTTGAAAAGACGCTCTCCGTCAGTGCCACTCTTTTAGAGGAAAATATACTCTTTTATTTTCAGAATATATACTCTCTTAGCTGTCGAAGTGCCCAGGGGCGTACTCTGCACTAGTCATGCACGAGGGGGAGAAACAACGACACAACGTCAAGTGAGTGACAGATAAGGAACAGCTTTTCAGTCGATTATCCAATTACTTTTGAGCCCCTGAAAATGGGGGTCTGTGTATAAAACATCCTGTAATTCCTAATTACCGTTCATTCAGTTTGGTTGTAAATCCCTTCAATTTAAAGCTGACAGTCTGTACTTCAATCATGTATTGATTGCTTAATTTCAAATCCATTGTGGTGGCGTCCAGAGCCAAAATTATGAAGAAAATCTCACTGTCCAAATACTTTTAGAGGGCACTGTAGCTGGAGAGATGAGTACATTTGATAAAGTTACTGTTACTGTGAGAATATGAGTTATAGTGATAAGAATAAAAAAAAGAAAAGAAAAAAGAAATTGTATGCCAAGCATGACATGCCACGCTATTCAGGACAGTCCCTAGCTGTCCTTACTGACCACAAGCAGAAACGGCCTCATGAAGCTTGTCCTGTAAAGCCTTTTTAACTTATTCATCAAGTCAAGTCATTTGGGAAAAAGAATGAGATATAGACATCACAAGAAAAAATACACTGTTAAAAAAAAAGATCAAGAAACTGTATTTTAGTTGCTTAATTTATATTATTTTGTAAAAAATCTAAAAGTTTTGCTAATGTCTCGAGTCGACAGTATGTCTCAAATGAGCTTATATTTGACTAATATGTTCATGTAGTAGTATTAAAAACTTACTGTCAGCCAGTTCCTGAACTTTGTCTCCCAGATCTCTGAAATAAATGTGCTGGAGAGCCTCTTCTGCAAAAATACGTTGTCTTGCCTCAAACTATAAAACACACATCCAGGGGGTTAATATATTTTTGGTCTTTGTGCATGTCTTCAAATGACATCTCATTGCAAAAACAGTACTAAAATGGAAACGTAGGCAGTAATACTACACTGTAAACCCTAATGCTCAAAATAATTAATTGTTTTTAAAAAGTCACTCAGGTCTTTGCTATTAAAAAATATGATCGTGCCAGGTAACGTGCATGTAAAATGGCTAGAAATAGCATTTTAGCTTAGCGTAAAGCTGGCAATTTACACAAGGTTTATTTCTATTTCTTCTGCTCCAAACTTACTTCAAACTTACTTCTCTGTTTGCTCGTATGAATGTAACACATCATAAGAAAGTGTTCCACTGCTGTTCAAATGCATTTTAGATCGCATCATTTATATGTATAAATGTTTTCCATCTGAAAGGACTAAATATTAAATGAAACAAATAAATATAAAATGCAAAGTAATCTCTTCAGTATTCAAAATACTTTTTGAATGTAACTGTATTCTGATTACCAATGATTTAAATTGTAACTGTAATGGAATACAGTCACTTATATTTTGTATTTTAAATACGTAATCCCGTTGAAATTAGTTTTGTAGACAAAAATATAATTGAGCCACCATATTAATTTATTTAATTATAAAACTAAAATGTAATAAAAAAATAAAAAAAAGTTTTTGTAATTGATGACTTGGACCAAATAATAAAGAAAAGCAGCCAATAAGTGCCCAACACAGATGGGAACTCCTTCAATACTGTTTAAAAATCATCCCAGGGTGATACCTCAAGAAGTTGGTTGAGAAAATGTCAAGAGTACATGTCTGCAAATTCTAGGCAAAGGGTGACTACTTTGAAGATGCTAAAATATAACATAGTTTTGATTTATTTTGGATTTTGTTTAGTCACAACACAATTCCCATAGTTCCATTTATGTTATTCCATAGTTTTGATGATTTTACTATCATTCTAAAATGTACAAAAAAAAAAAAAAAAAAAAAGAAATTATAATAAAGAATGAGTGTTTCAAAACTTTTGACCGGTAGTGTATATAGTGTTAAAATATCATCTCGTTCTCGTGAACCCAGTATCGTGTATCGTCACACCCCTAGTAACCATGGTTTCACTATATTAATACTGTAGTAAACATGACTGTAGTATAGATTTTTATTTTGTAGTTACTATGGTTTTACTACAAATGCCATGGTTAAACCATGGTTACTGTAGTAAAACCATGGTTAATTTTAGTAAGGGAATGTCACCCTATTTATACAAATAACTTTTAGGTACTATCATTGAAATTTAGAGTAGCTAACTACTTTTTAAAAAGAGTAGCTTGACTGTAGTTTAACTACATTTAAGTTGTATTTGTATATATTAATAGCTTGTAGATTAACCAACACTGAGGCTAAACATAAACTAAAATGTTCAAGTAAAATGTAACTCATTAATGAATACAATAATCAAAAACCTTTTAATGGCTTACAACTTTTGCAAGCAAAGGGTGAAAGCAAATGTGTGGTTTACCTGCAATAACTGGCAGAGTAGATCATGACCATCATTACCGATCCTGTAGAACAAAAACAGACAAAACATTCTCCAGATCAGGGACATTTCTAACCTCTTATCAGTACTGGGCACAGGTCCCCCATTAAGTTAAAAAAGTGTATTATTGTCAAGTGGGATCTAGGGGCATTTTGTGCTGTCACATGAATTCTCAACTGTTCATCATTCATGATTGCATACGCCTCTATTGCCATTTGAGCTTTATGAATAGCTCTACTATTTTTGTATAGGATTGTCAACATATTCTGCAGTCCTACAGTTTTCATGTTTGATTAATTTTAGTTACCCATATCCTGTTCTTGTCCTCTGCTCTTCGATTTGGACTAGTTTGTTTTTCATCAACTCTTTTTCAACTGTTTACACTGTTGACCTTTGCATTCCTTTTCAATCATTGATTCTTTGGATTGCCATATAAATAACTGTTCCTCAGTGTCAGCTTGTCAGGAGAGGGGTTGGTGGTGGTGGTGGGTGGTGGGTGGTGGGTGGGGGGGGGTAGTAAGTACTTTTTTCCCTGCTAAAATGTTATATAGAACCTGCCACACAACAGTATATATACAGGTAGCCAGACTTGTACACACATAGCCCCACAATGTTGATGCCATTAAACAACAAAAGTGCAAAACTAACAGACACATACCTGGGTGCGTGGGTGATGAGAGGTTCACCATCATAATGAGGAAAGTTGTATGAATGAAAGTTTTCATTGGTATTGACTCCTGGCCAAGACTTCTCAGTAGGAGTACCTGAAGATAAAGGCACAAGGAACAAACACAGCAATTACACTTGCTATCATGTGTGTCACTAGTTGCATTTTGAGATTTAAACAGAACTAGTTAAGCTGGGAAGATGATGAAACTCGCAAAATCTAAGATTAAGACATAAAATCATAGCTCTTACCCAAGATGCGAAATATAAGATGAAGTTCATCCTCCACAGTTGATCCAGGGAACAGGGGCCGTCCTGTGATCATTTCATAGAATATACAACCAACACCCCTACGTTAACACAAACAAAAACAGACAGCTAGAATCACTGAAATGTCTCTCAGGAATTATTAAATGCAAAATCCTGTTATTTTATTCAGGACTAAAAGGGTGAGCAGAGTCTCTAAATGAAGGCCAGAAATGTTCTCCAGGAGAACTAATCCTGGGTCATGTCTAGAAGGTAACCCTCCAATTGCAAAAGTCTCAAAACATTCATGCACTGTTTATTGTGTTTATTTGGAGTCCAACAGAAACCCTACAGCAGTCCCTGCCCCTAAATCTAATCTTAACCTTAACCTTACCCCTAAACCTATCCCTTACGCAACCCTAATCTTTGTAACATCAAATTCCACTCTCGTGAGACTTTTGCAACCAGATGGTTCCCTTCTAGACACAACCCCAATCCTGCCAGCTGAACAAATCTGGTGGTGTGCCACTACTGTAAAATTATCAGAACCTATTTCCACTTGTGATATAGCTAGCTTTGTGTGTTTTATCAATACTATTAGTATGCATGTGCAAAACACTCCTGTCAACACAGAGCATTATGCAATCACCTTTCACAACCAATACAATTGGGCCAATAACGTGACGTAAAAAGAAAATCTCAGTCTCATTAAAAGCTGGAATTCTTGAAAAAATAAATGTTGGCATGAGTAGTGCGCAATTTATGAAACCAAAATGGACTCAAAGATGACATTTCTACAAACTTGGCACGTCATTTAAACTAAATTTTTAAAAGACTTAATTTTTAAAAGACTTAATCACCATTACCAAACTACCAGCAGACTAACAGTCTAGGCTCAGCCCAATTTAAACAAAAGCACTCAGTAATGTGCTAATAAGTTAGCCTACTGAAAGCAAGTGACCAAACAAACAACCACATTAGCACGGCGACCCATTACTCTATAAACAAATGCCACAAATAATAAACAGAACAATTATAACAAATAGATGCACATTTGTGATACACACTCAATTTACATGCTACATCCATGTACTGAAGTCTTGCAACATATATACGCTGATAACTATCAAAAATCAGCTTATTAAAAAACAAACCATTTAAACCATTAACATGCATATTCGGTGTAGGATCGTGCATGTAAAAGCACTCATTGTCTACTTTGGGGTCTTTTTTTGTGGGAAGCGCATGTTCTTGTTATTGTTTGCTAAATTTTGGCATTTCCCTTGATTATTCATTTTATCCAAAGTAAAATACTGGCAGACTATGGATAAAAGGCTTGTGTGATTTCTTCACAAAGATGAAAAAATAGATTGGATTTACTGATGCTGATGGACTACAAAAATGTTGCATTGATCAGTCAAGAAATTATGATCGTTTAGTTGCCATTCTTTTTGAATCTGTAATAATGTTGGCTTGAAAAGGCCACCACACTGTTCTACACTTTTAGCAGTTTAGTGTTTTACCAAAATCCTGTCTGTCTGAAGATTGAGAACCACCGATCTAATGTTTTTGTGTAACTGACTGCTGAATGTAATCACTTTCATCATTGATCAGTCTATGGAATATCACTGTTTGGCAACATTAGCCCAATGGATTGCCAATCTCAGCCTTTTTCATACTCATCACTGCTAAAAAATTGGCCGATGCAGTGGAAACCTACTAATAATTAACAAATAAACATTTTTGGAATCTTACCAGATGTCAATGGAGGTGGAGTACTCTGTTGAGCCCAGCAGCACATCAGGAGGTCTGTACCAGAGTGTGACGACTTCATTAGAGAATGTCTTTGTGGGCACTGACTTTTCACGTGCAAGACCTACAACAGACAGGAACAAAGACACAAGAAACTGTAAACAGTGCTACAGTAATGTAATCTCTTTGAATTATATTAATTTGGGGACCTTCTCAGCAAATACTGATATGCGATTGATTGTGATTAATTTGTTTAATCAAAGTATCATGTAATTAATTTGATTTATTTTTGTAATCGATTGCCAGCTCTAGTCTCTATGTATGAATAGATGAGTACTTGATGTGTGTGTGTGTGATTGTACCTACCAAAGTCAGCGAGTTTGAGTTCTCCCCTGTCATTGATCAGAAGGTTTTGAGGTTTTAGGTCTCTGTGCAAAACTTTTCGACGATGGCAATAAGCGAGACCCCGCAAGAGCTGAAATAGGAAAATCTATCAAGTGGGCACAAAAAGCACAAGCATGTCATTAAATTTTATTAATATTATTAATAATATTTTTAGAAATATAACAATTGGATGATATTATTTAATTAAATATTACCTATTACTACAGTAAAACCAAGGTTTCCACAAAAAAACATGGTTTCAACAATATTACTATAGTAAAACCATGGTTGATTTGGTTAAACCATGGACAACAGCAAATTTAACATAAATGTATACTAATAAACTGATAGGTTCTTTGACTTATGACTTATCTGTTAGCTAATCGGCTCACTCACATGTGACTTGTTAAGCCAATCTGTTTGCATGGCCTAAGCTGATTGGTTCTCTGACTTGTTATTGGGTAGCCAATCATCTTGCATCTCTTTCCTTGTCTTATATTTACATGGAGACTTATGTCTCTGCAGAACACCCATTATTGTTCCGCAGAGACCTATACTTGTTTATATTGCTCAGTTTTGCATTTAAACTGGTTTCTCTGCAGCATGCTGCAAGTTTTCTTTCTCTGAAAAGGCAATTTGCTCAGGTGGTTTGCTGGGGGTTCCGTCTATCAGCTTGTATGGTAAGGTCTGCTTTTGGCCATGACACATAGAAGCTCATCTTAAAAAGTCCAAATCTGGCTGGCACACATCTCTAATTTAGGTCATTAGATTAAATAAATCCACACATAGCTATTTTAAGTCACTAGTTAAATAATCTCTGGGCTTTCCTAGCACAGGTAAACATGAGTTAGGTCACTAGCACTTAAGCTATTTGGCTAAGCAGGCTGAGGCACACAGAAATTTAGTTCATAAGCATTACGCCATTTGGCCTGTGGCCCAGGCATCCCTAGCTAGCATAAACGCAGTGAACATTGCTCTTTGGAGCAGCAGCAGTACACAAGTCTTGGCAATAGATCTGCCTGGTTGGTGTTTTCTGTTTATGTGTAACGCATTTGTGCAGCTTCCCTGCTTTGTTGGGGGATTGTATAAATGTCTAACTGTGCAGCAGCATGTAGCACATGCTCAATGCAGCATGTCTTGCATTTTGTCTCATTGTGCAGCAGCAGCATGTCCACATGCTAACAAGCGTAGCAGATCTAGTCCGCAAAGACCAATATCCAATCAATATGTCATACCCACATTCACATGCTAAATCTTTCCGAGAGTTGTCATGACTGAACTAGAAAAACCCCTATTTTATTTAACTGAATCAAAATAAAAGGTGCTGTAAGTATTTTTTTTTTTTTTATGAAATTAGTTGCAAAAACCACCTCTATTACTTGTCAGATTTTACTGAAATTTGTGTCATGAAATATCACACCTGTCTCTGTAACAGTCCTAGGCTCGGTAAACAGTGGGGAAAAAAGATGTCTGTGAGCCATGGTCAGATCGTTTGTTTAGCCAATCAAAAGACATTCTGCCTGTCAATCACTGTGCGCGTTCACAGGGCAGCCCATATCCAGTATGCTTGTATAAGTGCGGTTCGGTGTCCTGCTCCCATGAAACACCCATAGTCAGATGGCAAAATACTCAGGGGGACCCTTTGCCCTCCATCTGCTCCAACAGTCTCTACTGTGTTTGTGTGCGTGTCTTTGGATTGTGGGGTTTTGGAAAGAGGGGGCGTGGCTAATTCACCGCTAGTCTGGTGGAAGTTCCAGAACAGCTACGTAAAATCACTTACAGCACCTTTAACTAAATATTTCGCTTTAAAAAAGGCAAAGTCCCTTTAAGGCTGCGCAGGGCTGAAGTGAATAATTTATGTGAACTAGTTCATTTACATGAACTGTCCTAAAGGATCAACTCACAAAAAGGACACATACCTGGGTGTGTATAAGGTATAAAGGGAATTGTTTATTATAACTGGTTCATAAATGAACTGATTCATTTCAATGATTTGGTTTTCCAGCGATACATGAGATAGAAAGGATGGTTTAGATGAGTCTGTGAGTCTGTCTGTTTATTAATCCCTCAGCACCAAAACAATGCAGAAAGCATTAGCAAATAAACAACGCTATCAGTGAGCACAGTTCACAGTTCTGGGTAAATTCCGTCCCTCAGTACTTAGGTTTAGTCAGTGTTTAGGCCCAAGACCATTTACAAGATGTTTGAATGTGCATGCATACAGATTTAATCAATCCATTTAATCAATAAAATCAATGCATGTGTTTCTCTACCCTGCTTTTGCTGCAACATTGTTCTCTGTGATTTTTTTATTATTGAATTATTTTTTACTATTATTTGCTCGTTTTAAGGATAATCAACATACTTATTTGAAACTTAAATAGCAGGTAGTTAGAGCTGGCAGACAGATGTCTCACCTTCACATTATAAACACTCATTATACTGCCACAGTCATCCAGGTACTGTTTGAGATCTCTCTCCTGAAATACACAGAGTGCTCACATGTGTTAGAAAGAGATGGACAAAAGGACACATACAACACTGAATCAAAAAATACACATGCATGTCACACACCAAGTACTCGAAGACAAGTGTAAGGCACTTGTCTGTGTGAATGATGTCATGGAGGGTGACGATGTTGGCATGTTTTAAGTCCTTTAGGAGAGACACTGATAGAGAGAAACAAATGAATCATCAAATCAGCATAAATTCAATAATCATGTCAAGTGACATTTTAATAATTTCTTACAGCAAAATAGTCTTACAGCAGTGGCATTGCATGTGTCACTGACTGTATGTTTGTATAGTCTAGCCCGCTAGTGAAAATGCTTCTATTTTGCACTCTTTAATAACTTAATACAGAAACATTACAAATTATACATAGTTAGTTCTGGTCCTTGAATCTGATTGGATGAGAGTACTGATATAAGAGTCCAACAGCACTAGGACACTTCACTGTTTGTATCACTCTGCTTGTATTCGTAAGGTTCCAAACTAGAGGAATGTGAGCAGTGCAGAAAGCTAGAGGTGATTTTCATTCATACCTGTGATGTTACATATTTACACCAATAGATGGAGACTAATGACTTGTCTTTTGTGTGCCTTCTATGTGTTGAGAGTTAAGTCATTGAATCAAACTGATTCGTGAAAAAACATTGTTCACGACCAAAGGTGTATAGTAACGGGGTACAAATACTTCGTTACTGTACTTAAGTACAGTTTTTTTAATATTTGTACTTTACTTGAGTATAAATATTTCTTTGGACTTTTACTTTCACTTTACTACATTTTGAAGATAAAATTGATACTTTTACTCTGATAAATTTCTCCAGACCCTTTCGTTACTTTTGCGACTGAACATTGCAAAAAAAATAACAGCAGTACGTGCAATGCATGCAGATCGGCGATAGTGATGTGTGATTCGTTGAAAGAATCATTTGAGTAGAATCTTTTAAATGTAATTCTTTTGAACTGAACAAAAAGATTCAAAAAGCAGTCTGAATGATTCGTTTTGCGAATCATGAATCTGAATCAAAATCACAAGGGAAGCGCGCGCCATATTATGTGTTCCGTCGTCTGTCTCCTCTGGGCAAGACAAGAAACTGCTCATGTGATTACATTTTTTTCCGACTAATTAAATTTATAAGTTTAGGCTTAAACATTATGAAAGCTGTGAAATGATGAAGTTATGTGCGATTAGTCTCCCGCCTTTCCAGGAGACCTGTTCATATAAAAGTCAATAAAAGCGTTTACATTTTACATTTAAACAAGATATGATGCACTCATGAAAATGTCCAACAATATTTATTTTTATATTTTATGAAGATGTGAATGGTCTTTGCTGAAGCAAAACTAGTTTTCTGGTGTTATATTTGCTTTGTAGCACATTTATGCTACAGTATGTGGTAACTAGGGTTTTCTGGATGGTTGCTAGGGCATGCTATGCAGTTATCAAGGTGATCTCTGCTGTGTGTTTTGGCGCATTGCTACAGTATGTGGTTGCCAGGTTGTTATGCTGTTGCTAAGTTGTTTTCTGTGTTTTTTGCACATTGCTTTGCAGTTGACAGGGTGTTCTAGGTGGTTGTCAGGTTGTTGCTATGCTGTTAAGTTGTTTTAACTGTGTTTTAGCACATTGCTATGCAGTTGCCAGGGTGTTCTGGGTGGTTGCTGGGTGGTTGCTTATTGGCCCCATAATCCCATAAATATGATCATTCTGATGTGACTTGAATGTACCATTAAAGGGATGGTTCGTTTAAAAATGAAAATTCTCTCATAATTTTCTCACCCTCATTTGATCCAAGATGTGTCAGACTTAAAAAAAAAATTCTGCAGAACACAAACAAAAACAAAAATTTTCATAAGAATATTGATGTTATGTAGGTCAATTCGATGTAAGTGAATGGTGGCCAGATCTTTAAAGCTCCAAAAAGCACATAAATGCAGCATAAGTGTAATCCATAAGACTCCAGTGATTCCCTATCTGTCACTCACTCGACGTTGTGTCGATGTAGTGAAACTAGGGGTCACTCTTGGGAGCCCGAGACACCTCTGGTCTTTGATAAAAGGCCAATGAAAATTGGCGAGTGGTATTTGCATGCCACTCCCCCGGACATACGGGTATAAAAGGAGCTGGCGTGCAACCACTCATTCAGATTTTCACTTCGGAGCCGAACGGTCGATGTTTACTGAGCTGACTGTTCATTCAGCTCTGCTGGATCTGATGGCGCATTTCAGCAGCTTCTCCCTCCTCTGCACTGGTGCATTGCAGAGAACGCCCCTGGGCGCTTCGGCAGAAAAAAGAGAGTATATTTTCATAAAAGAGTATATTTCTCTAAAAGAGCGGCACACACGGAACGTCTTTTTAAAGGCGCATCTTTTTAAAGATGCCTTTCCGTTTGTGTGTTATTCCTGGTTGCGGTCATTACCTCTCAACTTCAGACGGTCACGATCGCTGTCTTTCGTGTCTGGGTGTGACCCACACGGAGACAGCGTTCGTGGATGGTTCATGTTCTCACTGTGAGAACATGACCATGGCAACGTTGCGGTCACGGCTTGCTTTTGTAAGAAAGCAAGCTACCCCAGCGGCTCCCCACCTCGGTCCTTCTACCTACGGGTATGAGGCCAGTGTGGCTAGCACTGGGGGCAATTTGGGGACCCCAATGGGACCACCTCCGCCGGGTATCCCCCCACGGACCTCCCAATCCCCAGCACGCTCATCTGCCCTGATCGAGCTTCCGGATGAGTCCGTCGGCTCGTCTCATGGCGAGTTCGACCTCTTGTTCGGAGCCCACGAAGCTGATGAGCTCTCGAGCGCAGCATCAGAGAGCGGGCTTGTCCAGTCGGACGCAGAAGCCTCAGCTGGGCTCCCCCCTTCGGGGACGATTGCCCAGTCACAGGCTGATGCGGAAATGACGGACATGACTTCTTCTGAGCCCTGTGGCAGTCGAGTTTTCGGAGAGACTCGCTGCCGGCCCAGTACACGTGCTAACTAAGAGCCCTGTTCTGGGGTAGGTGCTCCGCATGTGGCGGTTCATTGTAAGGTAACCCCATGCGATGTATGTCTTCTGCTAATTCGTTTCCCTGTTGGCAAACTGCGTCTTCCTTGGGCAGAGCCCCCTCTGCCACAGTCTCCATGTTTGTAGTAACTCCTCCCCCGTTGGGTAGGATCTACCATGAGACTTCTCCACATGACATACTTCCGACATAGTTCGGCAAGACCATGTGACGTATTTTCCACTTAAATATCCCCCCCTCTCTCTGGGTGAGGTGTGGCCTCCGCGGTGTTCTCACCTTGGGAGGGACACCCCCCGACTAGACCTGGTTAGCCCAGTTGGATATTCCCCCTTTTTTTAGGAAGTGGAAAAAAAGAAGGGGGAAAAGAGGCCACGACTGGGCTAGCCTGTCTCTATCTTTTGGATAGTCGACTTGTCCCCAAAGGGCCATTCGACACTCATAACTATGTTGGGGGAGGTTACGTGTCGGCCTGGTGCACTGGCTACGAGGCACACAGATGTCTGCCCGTCACACACCGCCAGTTCACGTAACACAATTCAGCCAGTTGCGGCATTTCGTGACAAGTGAGTGACAGATAGGGAACATCATGGTTACTTGTGTAACCTCCGTTCCCTGATGGAGGGAATGAGACGTTGTGTCTCTCCTGCCACAACGCTGAACTGCCCGCTGAAATGGCCGGACCTTGTCTCGGCTCCTCAGCATAAAACCTGAATGAGTGGTTGCACGCCAGCTCCTTTTATACCTGTATGTCCGGGGGAGTGGCATGCAAATACCACTCGCCAGTTATCATTGGCCTTTTATCAAAGACCAGAGGTGTCTCAGGCTCCCAAGAGTGACCCCTAGTGTCACTACATCGACACAACTTCTCATTCCCTCCATCAGGGAACAGAGGTTACACAAGTAACTATGACGTTTCATCAATGTCTTCTGAATGGATCAAATTGGTTTTTGGGTGAGAATAGACCAAAATATAACTCCTTTTTTAACTATAAATTTTGACATTAGCAGTCTTCTTGGCAATCAGGATTTCAAGTTCGATTACACTTCCTATAGCACCACCTAGGGCTCTGTGCATTCATCAAGCACTAGAGAGTGCAATCAAGCTTGAAATCATGATCATGCCTAGAGATTGTAATGGCAAGATATACAGTGAAAATGAGTTACAGTTTGGTTTGTTTTCACCCCAAACCAACTGAATTTCTTCAGAGGACATGGATTTAACCACTGTAGTAGTATGGATAACTTTATGCTCCCTTAATGTGCTTTTTGTAGCTTGAAATATCTGTCCACCATTCACTTATAGAGCTGAAATATTCTTCTAAAACCTTTGTTTGCATTCTGCAGATGAAAGAAAGTCATACACATCTGGGATGGCATGAGGGTGAGTAAATGATGAGCACCACCAATCAAATAAGTTGCCGTGGGTTTAATGAACTGTTCTGTAATTTATGCAGTTTACCTGTACTTTTGATACTTACTACTTTTGCTACTTTAACTTTTAATTGAGTCAATTTCCAAGAAGTTATCTTTACTTTTACTCAAGTATGACAAATGGATACTTTATACAACACTGTTCACGACAGAAACAACGGAAGTGAATGAGAACAATTTGTTCACTTAAAACATTTGTTCAAAAACACTGTTTCATTCATCCAGGAAACACCACTACAGAGCATCTGCATTGTAATTCAGTGAAAAATATTCCAAAGAGTATTAATGTTGTCATCAAATTTTCTTTGCTTCCACTGAAACACACAAGATGCTCTTTATTCTCATTCTCAAATCATAAACGGTTAGGAAAGGTTATGAAATATATGATTCCTTATTAGATTATCTATATAATTATACTATTAAATTAGTTTATCTTGTGTGCAGGTCTAATCGCTGGTTCAAATTTCTAAAATGTAGAAGGGGCTACAAATCCATGGGCACAGTTTGCAAATCTGTGGGTATGGATTGAAAAATCATGGGTATGGTTTACGAATCTGTGGGTACATATTGCAAAATTGAGGGATACTGTAAGCAAAACTGTGAGCAATTGTTTTTTTAAACGGAGTAACAGTTTACAAATCTGTGAGTACGGTTTATAAACTGAGAGTACGAATTGCAAAATTGTGGCATGTATTAGCTGATCTCATTCTTTTTCTTACATGTCCCTGCTTGGCTCCATACTATTTCTCAGCTGTTGTGTGGTAGTAATGCACTCCGAACGATCATGGATGCTGCTATTGGAAATATCCTACTAGTATTTCTCTCACGTTCTAGTGTTTTGTTGTCAGAGAGAAAACATGGAGGACACCAGTTTAATTTTTGTATATATCTTGGGGAACTCTTATTTTGACATCGACACAACCGTTTTCTCCTCCATCATGTTGAAAGTTTACATCTCTCATCCCAACTCTGAAACTTGTTTATCAGGTAGGCGCCCCGAGCATGTTTAATTACTCCGTCTGGTCTGTCGCGTCTCTCAGCTTTGATTGGCAGTAATGCTAAAGCTGTTAGTTTAACTCTATGACCTCAATGAAACTTGTAGACTGCCTGACAGCGCAGTCTCGAAATGTCACCTCAACTCGCTCATAACACATAGAAGACAGTCTTTTGTCACTGACTGCCCCCTGCTGACTGTGACAAAAATATGAAGGTGGTACTTCAAGTTTGAATTGCATAATTTTTTTAATGCGTTATTTTGTATATATTAATTGCACTGAATTAATGCATTAAATTGACTGTCTTAATAATTAAAAATGAAAATGTTTGTATTGAACTATAAAAGAGTGCAAAAAAGAAGCATTTAACTAGTGGAACCAACTGTATAAGCACTGTACCTTCTCGTATGGCGGTGCAGGGTGCGCCCTCTTCATACTCCAGTCTGATCTCTTTCAGAGCCACCAAATTATCTGTTAATTTACTACGACCCTTAAACACTGTTGCATATGTGCCCTACACACACATGGAATAACATATAGATACAGGTTCACTTTTTACAGGTTTTTTAAATAGTATTTGTACTGTATTGTAATTAAAGTCAACATGAATTATCGTTTGCAACTCGGAAGGGCTAGCTGTAAAAACAAATTAAATAATCAATCGCTAATATCAATGGTGCAATGTCAGTCTACAACCCAGTCTGGACACAATCTCCGAACATATTTTTTCAAAATCAAAACACTACATACATAATCAAACTAATTCAGCTCAGTTCAGCATCATATTAAAGAGAAATATATTATAAACTGTGGTGAAGAAGCTTTGAGTTTTTCAGCATCTCACCTCTCCCAGTTTGTCCAGTTTGATGTATGTCTCTAATTTGCCGAAGCCGATTTCTGACTGAAAAAAAAAAAAAAGACAAAAAGTGTAGTTGCCGAAAGAGATGTATCAGCAATAAACTGACCTCCACTAGCACACAAAGAGATCTGACTTAATTCTCGATTACATTTGATTTTAAAGGAATCTTTGAATTATAGATCCAAAATTGTCCATACTGCAGCAAAATGCTTAACAATTCAATAGAATCCTATAAACCAGACCTCTCTATATATAGTATTTGATACAAAATCACCTGAATAATTAATATCATTATCAAAATAAGATCTCATCAAAGCTTGGCTTTACATTTTCATTGCTTTACAGTAATTAACAGATATGAATTAAACTGTTGTTTAACCAGACAGGGAAGTCAGGATCCAGACACCATGCTCCGAACATGAAACATGAGACCAACCAAGGAGTGCACAGCAGGGAAATAACAACCGAAGCCGTGCGCTCACACAGAGACAGAAAACAAAATACAAGACAGACATAGAGCGATGATGTCACGGTCCTGTCACACAAAACCCAGACTGAGAGAGTGACAGGACCGTGACATTATTGTCTTCCATTTTGGGTAAAATACTATTATCAAGTGTAATTCTGTTTTTCATGAACCTCTAAGTACCTTTTGTTTTATTGAGTGACAAACAAAAATTATTGTTTGATTTCGTGTTTACTTACATTTAATGAAAGGAGTGTTCTATGGTACTTAATAGTTTAAAATTAATAATTAGCAGTGCTCTCAGTGTATTACATTTTTAATTGCGATTAATCGCATAATTTTCCATAGTTAATCACGATTAATCGCAGATTTTGAAAGAGCTGAAGTTTGACTCTAAATATATTCTTTTCATGCCAAAATGCATTTATTTATTTTTTAGAAAAGAAAAGAAAACTATATGTAACAATATAATGCTTTATTAAAATGTTCTAAACAAAGCCTTTCACAGTATAAAGATAGAAATGCACCAAAATAGCACCAATTCAAGTCAAATTAAACGTTTAATTGGGAGTTTGACTTATTGAAATAACTTGTCCCACATAGGTTGCATATTTATTATAATGGCCATTAAATCTTTTATACTCTCACCCTCTACAATATTACATTTCAGAAGTAATCTACCCAACACTGAACATGGTAAAATGTGTTAATCAGAACTAAAACTACTACACCCTTATTGATGGCTGAAAACACTGTCAAATTAGCCAAAATACTGAATAAACAAACACACACGGGTTATAGGAGGTGTGGATCTCTGTGAAGAACAGGCATTCCAATTCTGCAGAAATCTGCATGCGAAGATTCCTGGGGGGTTTGGTCATGAGCAAGAAAGACTCACAAGTGAAGTTCGACGAAGCCTTCGACTCAGAGGTTTGTCAAACGGGGGACTGTTTGTGGTAAACTTCTTCAGGTAACCCTCTGGCAAACGGATATCAGCTGGCAGTGACAGGCGCTTATTTATGTCCTAATAGAGAGAAAAAAGAAAAGAAAAAAGAAAAGGTAAGTAAATAAGGAAATATTGTGTCTAGAACAGTTGTGATGTTGCAGCTTTTCCTAATTCAATCATGCATCATGTTATTTTTCCTGGAGATTATGTGGAATATTTATAAGTGAGTGAAAAAGGCATTTCCTTTACCTGCATGCGGTACATACAATATACAGTATATATTATTATTTTCTTTCTTTTTTTAAAATATTTAAATAAATCTCAAGAAGAGTTTGTTATGGAAACCGTCATTCCTCATACCCATATGAACATGTATAACATCAGCGAGGACACCTACATTGGCTCCAAGATAAAATAAAGCTAATAACTTAATGTTAATTAATTTACTTATTGATTCAGGTCTTAATAAAAGCGATAGTAAATCAAGAGTTCACAGGATTACAGTGAATGTGTTATGAGATGTTTGTGGTGATGTGGGTGTGGCCGAGCGACATCTGTGGAGAGCAAGGCTGGGAGAGGAAGAACGGTAAGGATTGACACCTGTGGGAAATTATCTCTAACAGCTGTTCTGTGTTACAGTGAGAGCTGGAGAGGGATAAAAGGGAGACTAGACCACAGGAGGAGAGAGAGACACAGGCAGCAGAGTGTTCTGTGTGTTTTGTGTTGTGCTGAAAAGAAAACCTTGTTGTGCTAGATGAGAAAGTGTGTAAAATAAAAGACTTGTGTTGAACGTTTACCCATCCCTCACTTCCTCCTTGAGAAGTCAGAGACTTTGTAACAATGTTATTAGCATTTCTGTTCACTTACAATAATGTTATCAGGTGTGTAATCACTATCAAATGACGCTTTTCTCTTTTCAAGTGACTGTGATAATCATTTGCCTTTATTCTGATTTGCAGTCTCCACAGTTTTCAATCTAATTACTTTATAATTTAACAATTTCTTTACAAAAAACATCAGATAAATATACCTTAAAATGTCACTCTTCATTTCAGCCTACGTAAGAATATTATCCATTCCGTTAATGAGAATATTTTTGTGATTTTGCCAAAAACTGCACCGTTCATGGCAATCTCCCATTCATTCCTATGGGGAGTTCTGCAGAGCTTGTCAGAGTGAGCAACCGTAACCAAGGGGGGCAGTGTTTAGTGAAGGGTCAATTGTGATTAAACAATAGACCGTGTTGGGTAATAATGTTAATAAATATAATCTGGATAATCTGGACATGTTCCGGTTGCCTTAATTGCAGAGTCAATTTGCTCTCATGTCAGAGGATTTTACCCGGTGAATGGGGACTTCACCCTCAAACTTTTCAGAGGGTGTAGGACATATTTGGGAGAGTAGAGGTAGATCTGTTTGCCTCCACGGAGACAACACACTGCCAGCTTTGGTACTTTGTGTCTGCTCTGGCCCCATTGGGGATTGATGCACTAACGCACAAATGGCATCTGGGTCACAAGTATGCTTTTCCTCCCCTGAATCTCCTGCATAAAGTGTTATGCAAGGTGAGGGAGGACAGGGAGTCCATTCTCTTAGTGGCACCTTTGTGGCCCAACTAGAAAATATAAGCATTTAAAATGTACATTCTCTCTCTTCTGGCTGCATCTCCGCCTGGTACGGCAATAGCACAGCCCACAACCGCAAAGCACTGCAAAGGGTGGTACGAACTGCCAGACACATCATCGGAGGTGAGCTTCCCTCCCTCCAGGACATATATACCAGGCGGTGTGTGAAAAAAGCTCGGAGGATCATCAGAGACTCCAGCCACCTGAGCCATGGGCTGCTCTCACTGCTACCATCAGGCAGGCGGTATCGCAGCATCAGGACCCGCACCAGCCGACTTCATGATAGCTTCTTCCCCCAAGCAATCAGACTTTTGAACTCTTGATCTCCCACGATCAAAATACATCAGCACTGCACCTTATTACTCTTACTCTTATATTTCACACCGGAATTATATTATTATTATAAATATTCTCTCTTAACAACTGACTATCAACCGACAGCCTGAATGTCAATACAGTACAATACAACCTAATGTACATTCTATATATACTATATATACTTTTTTATTGTATTGTGTGTATTGTATACTGTACAGTGTATGTTATTATTTGTATACTGTTGAGTGTAATTATGTGTATAACAGATGTTTAATTGTGCTGTGTTAATTTGATGTTATTGTAAATTGGTATATGTCTCATCACTTTCACGACTGCTATGTTGATTGGAACTGCACCCAAGAATTTCACACACCATTGCACTTGTGTATATGGCTGTGTGACAATAAAAGTGATTTGATTTTCTGACAAAACGTACCCCAAAAAAATTATGACACTACTTACTGCATTAATTTTGTCCAATCAAATGCTTTCTAGAATGAAAATGCACCCTCCCCCTACATCTGATAAGCACCTGTTGCTGTGTTCTTATCTGCAGTGATACCTTCGAAAGGCACTTCAAAGGGAGCACAATCCATGCTGTAGGGTCGTTCCAAACAGAATTTCCAAAAAGAATCACTTAAAAAGTGAGTTCAAAATGAGTTCCGTTTTCACCATTCAGCCAACTGAAGCTCTCACAGTGGAGGCCAGTTGTCTTTGAAGGGAATAGGGCATAGGGATGGTCACTTCTGAACAGAATGTGCATGAGGGAGTTGGATGCAAGACAAGTTGCTGGAGTTTATTTATATTTTGAATGCAGCTGTTTCTTAGGATGTACAGCATGAGTGAGGGGTTTTTATTCTTTATGTTTAGTGTATTGTGATTCAAAACATGGATATATTGTGATCTTTTACTCGCTTGTTTCTTATTCATCTGCATTGACTTCAGCTCCAGCCTTGTTGTAAGCAAAGACTGCTATGCGCTGTGTTTGTTTGTGGTTATGTAGTAACATGGTCAGTTAGATCATCATTCGTGTCAGTGGAAAAGCAGTTTCTTTTCACAGGGACTTTAACAATATATACAGAAATGCTTATGAAAGACACCACTGTGTGTGTGTGTGTGTGTGTGTGTTGGAACATTTGTGAGATTACTCTCTTTTGTGACGTGCATTACCTCATTACAGATGCGCTGTGGAAGGTTGCGCATACGGACTCTTACAGGACTCTGAACTTCATCAGAAGAGGCTCCTGAAGCCTGATCACTCTCTCCATCTGAACCCATTTTAACATGAACTATATATGTAAACACACACAGAACACAAGCACACATTTGAGGCCTTGTACTTCATGTCACTGCACACAACACAAGAATAAAACCCATGATCCAGTGTTGAGAACATTATGACAGGTCATCTGATCTGATACTTGCAGCTTCTCATGTTAGGGTACCAGCAGTTTAGGAAAATAAACTGGTGTATAAAGGGGAGTTCACACTGACAGAGTTTTGCAGGGACAAAACAATTAGAAATCATTAATTTTCAGAGTTATCGACGTGAAGCAACATGAGTGTCAGAGACTGTGTATGAAGTGAAGGTGTCCTAACAAAGGTATGTAAAGAAACTCATCCTGTCTCTCTGTCTCTCAAGAGAATATACAATGTTTTCTCCACAATGTACGAAATAAAGCGCTACACTTGAAGGCATTGTAAATTGCTTGTAAATTGCATCTGCCAAATGCATTAATGTAAATATGCTGATTAGTATATTAACCAATAGCTCTTAGCCTAAGTGACGTTAAGAACTATTAAAAAGACAAACTTTTTTTTTGTTTAGAACAATGTACACTAATAAATTATGCACAATATAAGACTGGGAATTTGTCTTAAAGAAATAGTTCACCCAAAAATTAAATTCTCTCATCATTTGCTCACCCTCATGCCATCCCAGAGTGTATGACTTTCTTTCTTCTGCAGAACACAAACAAAGATTTTTAGATGAATATTTCAGCTCTGTAGGTCTATAAAATGCAAGTGAATGGTGGCCAGAATTTGAAGCTCCATAAAGCACATAAAGGCAGCACAAAAGTAATCCATATGTCTCCAGTGGTTAAATATATGTTTTCAGAAGCAACATGATAGGTGTGGGTGAGAAACAGGTCAATATTTAAGTCCTTTTTTACCATAAATCTCCACATTCTTCTTTTGTTTTTGGCGATTCGCATTCTTTGTGCATATCGCCAACTACTGGGCAGGAAGGAGAATTTATAGCAAAAGGACTTAAATATTGATCTGTTTCTCACCCACACCTATCATATCTCTTTTGAAGACATGGATTTAACCACTGGAGTCCACCATTAACCACTGGCCACCATTCACTTGCATTGAAAGGACCTAAAGAGCTGAAATATTCTTCTAAAAATCTTTGTTTGTGTTCAGCAAAAGGAAGAAAGTCATACACATCTGGGATGGCATGAGGGTGAGTAAATCTATAGGGTGAACTATCCCTTTAAGAAATAAAATTGGGACCATTTTGATTTTATATTGCTTTAAGATGCTGGAGTGCATAAAAAAAAAAAAAAAAAAAAAAAAAAAAAAAAAAAAATATATATATATATATATATATATATATATATATATATATATATATATATATATATATATATATATTGCATAAAACATGAAGTCTTCATTTATGACCATTAAGATTTTTTTGCATTGTGACATTATTTTCTGCACACTCAAGCACATTTTACCACCCAATTCTCATTACGTAACACATCTGGATATTTTCCTTTTATTATTCTCGTCATTTTCAATTATGATTCTCATTACCATAACAGTCTGTACAGTTAAACACACACACATGCAGCGCGGCCGCGTGCGTCTCGCTCTCTCGAACTGGCGCCTCCGGCCCCCCTTTATCTCGCTGTCCTGCTGATCATCTGATTCAGCACTGGCCACGACCTCCTCCTCATCACATGTATACTATGTACAACTGAAATAATATGTCTTTTTTTTTTTTACAGTGTGGTAATGAGAATATCATAATGATCATCTTTTTTGCATCAAGGTACTGAGAATTCGGGGGGTAAAATGCAGTTAAATGTAGGTAAAATGAGTAACTGTCATGAAAATAATGTCACACTTTTTAAAATCTTAGGGGCCCAAAAAATAGTCTTGATTTTCCATATGCAAAATATTCCAGGTGAAAGTTTTGCACTTCAGATCATCCCAGCACTAAATTTACCTGTCAAGAAGCTAAAAACCAATGAAGTCTAGAGACCCAAACAAGAGAGGTGATGAGGGGTTGCCAGCAGTGTGAGAGAACACTGAAGAGTGCTAAACAGGCCAGTGTTAGTGTCTTGCTATTGGCTGGACCTAGATATTCTGTTAATGTACACTCTCTGGACAATAACATTAACATTCTCAAGCTTCAATGACAAAACTGCAAGAACTTAAAGATTGCTGAGTTTTAATATTACTGAAACATGGCTATAGGATAATATCCCTGACTCTGCAGTTCAGCTTCATGTGTCTATGTGAACAATGGATGGTGTACAAATGATTTTATAATATGTGTGTGTCTGTAAAAAGCCTGTCCTTACCACAGTCCAGTGACACGGGGGGCTCGTCCAATCCAGTGTGTTCTGGAAGATCTGACAGACTTTCATCAAGACGCCGGACACTGTGCAAGCTCATGGACAGACGCTTTTTTATGATCTTCATGCGGTCCATCAAAGCTCGGCTCTGCCTGCGGCCTAGACGATTCTGGAAGTTCAAGGTATATTTAAACATATTCAATAGCTGCAACTTATTCTCTTACAAATGACCCTTAAAACATTTACAATCCCTCTCAGTGTACATAATAAGACACACTTTAGGGGGTCACATCAGTTAGAGCACACACTAAATTTAATTACTCTTTACCATCAACAAATAACCATGAAAGAATAGCAGACACTTAATGGCTACATACACACTGTAGCTAAATATGGTTTTCAGTCCTCCGATTGCTCAGTTTTGGTCTGATTGTGCTTTATTGTCCTCTTGGAACTTGACAGCATCACCATCCACTTTCATTGTATGGAAAAAAAAAAGAGCAGCTTGGATGTTCTGCTAAATTTCTCCTTTAACGTTCCATAGAAGTCAAACAATTCTGAAATATGAGGGTGAGGAAATCGTGACAGAATTAACATTTTTGGGTTAACTAACCCTTTAAGTGGCATTTAAATATGCCTCTTATCAGATGGATATGTTGGCTGTATTTTAGCTTGAATATTTAGCTGATATGCCCATTTGAAATCATTGATCTAATCATTTAAATTCTTAAACATTGCCTATTAAAGGTGATAGCCACAAGTTAACAAGACAAAAGACAAATAATCACAAGGCAGAGCGATGACTTGAGCTTTAAAAAACTACACTTTTGTGAGTGTTTCTAACTAAACAAGCTACATTTTATGCATTGCTGCATTCCAAAATATGTCAGACCACAGTTCATAATCCAACACAAGAACACGTTGTCTTTGGGTTTACCTGACCCTAATCTGACACATTTCTTAGGGGGTGTTTACAAAAGACGCATTCTTGCATTTAAAACCGCTAGACGGAGTGCAACAGAATGGAACTGACCACAGAAGTCTAAAAACTAATTTTATTTTGATTATTTTTATCTTGTCTCGCCATCTAAAAAAACAAAACGCACGTGGTAGGACACTCAAAAACTGTGTGAGGCTGCAGTGACTCTGCGGACAGGAGAGGCGTAATAAGTAATAAGAAGTGTGTAATAAGTTTACGCTTCAAATGTAAAACTCCCTGGATACATAAATAGTCATATGTGGTACCATTTGAACATATTTATGTAACATAAAAAAAATAAATACCTGAATACTTCAGTATCACAAATGAGCACCACCTTGTGGCAATCATACAGAAATATGAATATGACTATAAAAGTTTTTCAAATAGCACTAAAACAGTCAAGGTATAAATCAAAAGAAAGCTCTTGTTTTTAGGAATGTGACTACGCAGTTATTTATTTTTATTTTTTTTCATAATACCACAGTTCGAATGATTACCTAAAGAATCACAAAGTGAAATATGATCTCTCTGAAAGACAAAAATATCAAGTCTGCTCCGATCACTGTTTCTGTAAGCCCCAAGTAGCCACAAACTCTATATCAGCACTTACCTTAGGCTATTTTCTTTCAAATTGGCCATTTTCTCTGAGCTTTCTTGAGTATATAATCCAGTGTTATGTCTCAAATGCCCAGCAGAAAAAGCATGACAAACAAATCATTGGCAAAATATGTTTTCAACTTTTGATGGTAAAATACTTTACATCAGCGATTTTGGAAAGTCATGGAAACATACAGAGCACCTTAGAGGACAGGGAGGGAATTTGTTTTCTATAATAGTTCCCTCACAATAGTTTGCATTCTCTCGTAAAAAGTTTTGCATTTCCTTGCAATAAGTTTTGAATTCGCTCGTAATAGTTTGTTCCCTTACAATACATTTTGCGTTCCTTCGCAAAAGTTTGCATTCCCTCACAATAAGTTTTGCATTCCCTCGTGATAGTTTGCATTCCCTTGCAATAAGTTTTGCATTCCCTAGCAATAGTTTGCGCTCCCTTGTAAAAAGTTTTGCTTTCCCTCAAAATAGTTTGTGCTCCTTCGCAAAAAGTTTTGCCTTTCCTCGTAATAGTTTGCATTCCCTTGCGATAAGTATTGCATTCCCTTGCAATAGTTTGCGTTCACTCGCAACATGTTTTGTATACCCTCATAATAGTTTGCAATCCCTTGCAATAAGTTTTGCGTTCCCTCGCAATAGTTTGCGCTCCCTTGTAAAGTTTTGCTTTCCCTCAAAATAGATTGTGCTCCCTCGAAAAACATTTTGCATTCCCTTGCAATAGTTTGCGTTCCCTTGCAATAAGTTTTGCGTTCCCTTGCAATAGTTTGCATTCCCTAGCAATACGTTTTCCATTCCCTCACAATAGTTTGCGCTCCCTTGCAAAAAGTTTTGCTTTCCCTTGCAATTGTTTGTATTCCCTCCCAATAGTTACCCCTCCCTCACAAAAAGATTTGCCTTCCCTCGCAATAGTTTGTGTTCCCTTGCAAAAAGTTTTGCCTTGCTTCATAATAGTTTGCGTTACCTTGCAAAAAGTTTGCATTCCCTCGCAAATAGTTTTGCTTTCCCTCGCAATAGTTTGTGTTCCCTCGTAAAAAGTTTTGCTTGCCCTTGCAATAGTTTGCATTCCCTCGCAAAAAGTTTTGCTTTCCCTCACAACAGTTTGTTCCTTTGCAGAAAGTTTTGCATTTCCTTTCAATAGTTTGTGATCCTTCCCAGTAGTTACCACTCCCTCGCAAGAAGTTTTGCACGCCCTATCTGTCACTCACTCGACGTTGTGTCGATGTAGTGACACTAGGGGTCGCCCTTGGGAGCCCCAAACACCTCTGATCTTTGAGAAAAGGCCAATGGGAATTGGCGAGTGGAATTTGCATGCCACTCTCCCGGACATACGGGTGTAAAAGGAGCTGGCTCGCAACCACTCATTCAGATTTTTTCTTCGGAGCCGAGTGGTTGTGTTCAGCGAGCTGAATCCTCTGCCGTTCCATTCACCTCTAGAAAACTGTTGGAGTTTACGGCGCATTACAGCGGCTTCTCCCCCTCGCACACCAGTGGACTGCTTCGACAGTCTAAAAGAGTATATATTCTTGTAATAAAAGAGTATATTTTCCCTACTAAAAGAGTGGCACTGATGGAGAGAGTCTTTTTAAAGATGCCTCTCCATCTGTGATTATTTCCTGGTTGCGGTCGTTACCTCTCCGCTTCCGATGGCCATGATCGCTGTCTTACGTATTTGGGCGCTCCTCCACTCTCACTACCCTCAACGGTGGGGCTGCCAGGGGGTACTCGGCAATTCCCCAGGTGGATAAGGCGGTTACGGTGCACCTGTGCCCGCAAAACGCCACCACTTGGCGGAAACGCCCGAGACTCCCGTCCAGCGCCTGTAGGTTTACATCGTCTCTGGTGACTCTGGTGCCGCTGGACAGGCTGCCTCCACCCTGCATGCCATGGCTCTCCTGCAGGTGCACCAAGCCAAGGCCTCCTACCTGCAGTCATTCTCTGTCAGCGACACGTGCCTGGAGTTCGGTCCGGAATACTCTCACATGGTCCTGAGGCCTCGATTGAGCTATATGCCCAAGGTTCCCACGACCCCATTTAGGGATCAAGTGGTGAACCTGCAAGTGAAGCTGCCCCAGGAGGAGGCAGGCTCAGCCTTTTCGTTGCTGTGTCCGGTGCATTCCTTTAGAGGCTCTGAGCAGCTCTTTGTCTGTTTTGGAGGACAGCAGAATGGGAGCGCTGCCTCCAAACAGAGGATCGCCCACTGGTTGTTGATGCCATCACTTTGGCATACCATGCCCAGGATGTGCCACCCCCTTTGGGGCTTCGGGCACAATCCACCAGGCCTGACCAATGGCGCCTCTTTGGCAGACATCGGTAGAGCAGCGGTCTGGGCAACACCCAATACCTTCGCGAGGTTCCTCAATCTCCGGGTTGAGCCGGTTCATCCCGTGTGTTGTCAGGTACGAACAGGTAAGTTTGCGGGACAACTGGCCAGGTGTACCGCTTGTGTATATCACCTTTCCCCTACTGGAGGGGGAGACGTACACTTGTTACACCCCAGCCATGTTCACAAGGTCGTGGACCCTGGATGTCCTTCCTCCTTAGCCCTGTGGCAGGTGAGTTTGCGGGGAAACTCGATGCTGGACCAGTACGTGTGCTATAAGGCCTTGTACTGGGGTAGATGCTCCACATGCGCTGGTTGCCTGTTTGTAACCCCATGTGATGTATCTTCCTTGAGACGGTTTCCCTGTTGGTAAATCCGCGTCTTCCTTAGGCAGAGTTTCCCTCTGCCACCGGTTGCCGTGTTTGTAGAGCTCCGTCCTCTCTGGGTAGGATCTACCATGGGGACTTCTCCACATGCAACACTGCCGACAAGACTCGGTAAGACAATGTGACGTATTTCCACACAATTGCCTCCCCTTCGGGCAGGATGTGGTCTCCGTGGTGTCTTCCCCTTGGAAATGGACACCCCCCCGACGCGGACATTTATGGCCCCCAGCTGAATGATTTCCATTCTTTTTTGGGGAGAAAAAAAGAAGAGAAGAGGCCATTTTGGGCAGTCGACTTGTCCCCGAGGTGCGGGGGGCCGTACAATGCTCATAGGAATGTTGGAGGAGGTTAAATGACGGCCAGGTGCGCTGGCTATGAGGCACGCAATGGCTTGACCATCTCGCACTGCCAGTCCACACAGTTCAGCTAGTTGTGGCGTTTCGTATAGGGACCCCTAGTGTCACTACATCGACACAACATTGAGTGAGTGACAGATAGGGAACGTCCTAACATTTATTGCAAGGGAACGCAAAGTATTACGAGGGAATGCAAAAATTTTTTGTGAGGGAGTGCAAACTATTGCGAGGGAACGTCCTGGTTACTTTCGTAACCTCCATTCCCTGATGGAGGGAACAAGACGTTGTGTCCCTCCTGCCACAACTCTGAACTACCCGCTGAAATGGCCGGGACCCTGTCTCGGCTCCTCAGCACAAAACCTGAATGAGTGGTTGCGAGCCAGCTCCTTTTATATCCGTATGTCCGGGGGAGTGGCATGCAAATTCCACCCGCCAATTCCCACTGGCCTTTTCTCAAAGTTCAGAGGTGTTTGGGGCTCCCAAGGGTGACCCCTAGTGTCACTACATCGACACAATTTCTCGTTCCCATTTTGCATTCCCTCGTAATACTTTGCGTTCCCTTGCAATAAGTTTTGCAATCCCTCGCAGCAGTTTGTGATCCTTTGCAATAGTTTGCGCTCCCTTGCAAAAAGTTTTGCTTGCCCTCGCAATAGTTTGCATTCCCTCACAAAAAGTTTTGTGTTCCCTCGCAATAGTATGAGTTCCCTCACAAAAAGTTTTGCTTGCCCTCGCGATACTTTGCATTCCCTCGCAAAACGTTTTCTTTCCCTCGCAATAGTTTGCATTCTCTCGCAAAATGTTTTGCTTTCTCTCGCAATAATTTGCATTCCCTCGCAAAAAGTTTTGCTTTCCCTCGCAATAGTTTGAGTTCCCTCGCAAAAAGTTTTGCATTTCCTTGCAATAGTTTGTGTTCCCTCCCAATAGTTACCGCTCCTTCACAAAAAGTTTTGCAAATGTTTTGCGTTCCCTTGCAATAGTTTGCGCTCCCTCACAAAACCTTTTGAGTTCCCTCACAATAGTTTGCATTCCCTCGCAAAAAGTTTGCTTTCCTTCACAATAGTTTGCATTCCCTCACAGTTTTTCTTTCCCTCACAATAGTTTACGCTCCCTCGCAAAACATTTTGAGTTCCCTCGCAATAGTTTGCGCTCCCTCACAAAACTTTTTGAGTTCCCTTGCAATAGTTTGCGCTCCCTTGCACAAAGTTTTGCTTGCCCTCGCAATTGTTTACGTTCCCTCGCAAAAAGTTTGCTTTCCCTCGCAATAGTTTGTGCTCCCTCGCAATAGTTTGCGCTCCCTCAAAAAACATTTTGAGATCCCTCACAATAGTTTGTGTTCCCTCACAAAACTTTTTGAGTTCCCTCGCAATAGTTTGTGCTCCCTCGCAATAGTTTGCGCTCCCTCAAAAAACATTTTGAGATCCCTCACAATAGTTTGTGTTCCCTCACAAAACTTTTTGAGTTCCCTCACAATAGTTTGTGTTCCCTCACAAAACGTTTTGCTTGCCCTAGCAATACTTTGCATTCCCTCACAAAAAGTTTGCTTTCCCTCGCAATAGTTTGCGTTCCCTTGCAAAAAGTTTTGCTTTCCCTCACAATAGTTTGCGTTCCCTCGCAAAAAGTTTTGCTTTCCCTCGCAATAGTTTGCGTTCCCTCACAAAACGTTTTGCGTTCCATCGCAATAGTTTGAGTTCCCTCGCAAAAAGTTTTGCTTGCCCTAGCAATACTTTGCATTCCCTCACAAAATGTTTGCTTTCCCTCGCAATAGTTTGCATTCCCTCGCAAAAAGTTTGCTTTCCCTCGCAATAGTTTGCGTTCCCTTGCAAAAAGTTTTGCTTTCCCTCGCAATAGTTTGCGTTCCCTTGCAAAAAGTTTTGTTTGCCCTCGCAACAGTTTGCGTTCCCTCACAAAAAGTTTTGCTTTCCCTCGCAATAGCTTGCACTCCCTCACAAAACGTTTTGAGTTCCCTCGCAAAAACTTTTGCTTTCCATCGCAATAGTTTGTGTTCCCTCTCAAAAAGTTTTGTTTTCCCTCACAATAGTTTGCGCTCCCTCACAAAATGTTTTGAGTTCCCTCACAATAGTTTGTGCTCCCTCACAAAAAGTTTAGCTTTCCATCGCAATAGTTTGCATTCCCTCACAAAATGTTTTGCTTTCCCTCGCAATAGTTTGCGCTCCCTCACAAAACGTTTTGAGTTCCCTCGCGACAGTTAGCACTCCCTCACAAAAAGTTTTGAGTTCCCTACCAATAGTTTGCATTCCTTCCCAACAACAGCTTCCACTCTTCTGGTAAGGCAGTCCACTAAAAATCGATTTTTTTTTTATGCTGATTTGAAATACAGTATAATGTTTGATTGTAATCTTGACCGATGGTTTTGGAGAATTCTGTCTTTACCCATTCTAATATATAGAAGCTGTACTTTTATGCCGCTTGTGTCCATATAAAATAGCTGCCTGGGAGCATTCCCAAGATTGCTGCAGAGAGGACTGACTTGCCTTGAAAGCGACTTTGGCACAGCCCACTACTAAGATGGGGGTGTCCACATACAGTAGCCTATTTTTGGCCATGTTGTGCTATGAAATCAGACATAAATAAATAAATACATAAATATTGATTAATACTGATTAATTAATAAATTAATAAAAAAATATACAAAGATCTAAAGTTCCACTGATGCAATATAGTGTGGGAAAAATTTTTTTTATAATTGAATAGGCACAGCCCTACTATAAGATATCTTTGAGTAAGGAAAACATTTTTGTTCTTCATAGTGAGTCTTGCCCCCTGTCGTAGTCTCATGCTTCTGCATATTTTTCTTCATCAATAAAACTTCATTTCATCAAGCTTGAATATATGTATGTGCAAATTGAGATTTGAGAGCTATAGCAGAGGGCAAGATTTCCAGTAAATAACTTTGTATGAGGAATAGACCAAAATAAACCAACAGTATAACTCAAGATGACTTAAGAAGTCTTCTTATAACAACACGTGGAGTCATATTGACTACTTTTATTACCTTTATGGTGCTTTTTTGTCCTTTTGGGAGCTCAACAGTACCTGGGCACTGTTTGCTTTTTTTGTTGGCCTATGGTAAAGAGCAGCGTGAACATTCTCCTGTTTAAACATCTCCTTTTGTGTTCCATTGAAGAAGAAAACAATCAAATGGGTTTAGAAAGTCATGAGGGTGAGAAATGATGACAGAATATTAAATTTTGGTTAAACTAACCCTTTAAATGACGAAGGTGATACATGATATGTATTTGCGTTCTTTAAAGCAGCTGACTGGCGTTTACTTTGACATCTTGTCCCAGCGCAAAACTCACGCGTCATTTCAGTCAGTCGTGTTCAGTTCAGATTCTCAAATCAATGGATTTCATGACAACACACGCTATAAAATCGCTGAGTTAGAGGTAAAACCAACATAACTGTACCGCGGTCAGTCACTCTACTTAAAGTTTATAACTGCAGCAATAATGAAAGCATCCTAAATGAAGAATCATGACTCAAGCACCGCAGCGGGTCATACAGATACAGTACCTGCAGTAAGACGCGACGCGTGTGATGTCCTCTGAGACAGCCGCATTCAGTACTACTCACTGCAGTACAGTAAGTCACATTTATATCTCACAAGATAACATCTGTACTGTGATAAGGTGAATGTTTAAAGCGTTCGAGCTGAATCACGGACAGATGAACGGACATTTCTCCGGGACTCCTTGTGATCACGTGACCGCGCAGCCCTGTGATGCTGACGCGTGTTACAGTAAATATCCCATAGCGGAATCATTGCTCTTCATACATTAACACCTTTCATATTTATAACATTATTTATAATATATAAGAACAACATTTAAAGGACAATAAGGAAAATAATGCGTACATTTTATTAGCGTGTAATAAGAAAAAACTATTATAGTTAAAGCCACAATCGCAGTCTTAATATAATTTTTTTGTAATCAAATTCTCTTTTTAGATTAAAAAACATAATGACAGAATGTCCGAATTTGGGGTGTGTCGTAAGCTTATAAGTGTGATTTCCATCAGTCAACAACACATTAATGTATTACTTATAAATTAGCCTGCATCTATTATCACTTTTGATTTTATTTTCGCCCAAAACAGTAAACTGCAACAAAAGCAGGCTACCACAGCATTTCCATCTGTTTCTATGCTCTGCAAAATTGTCCTGATCCAAGAGGTCATCACTTGCAATGTCTAGAGGTTGATTTTGAGGTACATTTTACATTGTTGCCAATTTAAGTAGCTAAAGAGAATCCCTGAAATTGTCACATTTATTTTCAGACAAAATACTTATTTGTCATGTTCAGTTTTGTGATTAAAACTGAAGGTGATTAAATCCCACATTTTTCAATAACTGTCCAATAAGTGCAAGGATGGTGTTTGGGGTAAAAATGTTGCCCTTTAACTATTGGCCCTACTGTATATCTACACTATATCACTATAATAGCCCCCCTCCCAAGTGTGAGGTAATAGGCCCCATCACTGCCATTTAAAAAAAAAAAAAAAAACATTTTAATCAAAATCATTATTATCTGTTATTATTTCTTTTAACAGAAATTTTGCTCCATCAATATTCAATCTTTTTTTTTCTTTCTTTTTTTTTTGGAAAAAAAAATGAAAAAAATGAAAACAACTAATTTAAGTAGCCCTGTTGTACCATCCTTAAAACTAGATAATGGTGTAAGACTTCTTCCACCTTTTTAAGGTACATTAATAGAAAGGGACAAATTTGTTCTTTGAAGAATAAGATCTGCACCCTCATGTATCTTTTTCCTTGAGAGGGAAAACATTATTGTAACACATTTACAACTTACTAAGCACATGTATCAACTGCATCTCTGGATTTTCAAGTCAAGTCATTTTTATTTGTATAGCGCTATCATTGTTTCAGAGCAGTTTTACAGAACATTTTTAAAGCCCCCGGTGACCAGTTTTATAGAAAATCATGCCTTAATGTCTTTAAGGGGACTCTTAGAGCTGTTTGGGATGCTGTTGCTTACCATAAAAACAGTTGTAATCATAGTCTGTATCAGTGTATCTGAATCAAATTTTAATGCAATAATAACCATTAGGATGGAGATCTATAAACACACCAGAGATAGTGTTATCCAGAAATCTGTTTATTCATGAATCATTTATTTACATATTGAATAACTTTTTTACGATTTCTTAAGCCTTGCTTAAACCTTATTAAACCTTATTTAGGCTGATAAATTTCTCACCTGGCCTGCTAAAGAGCACAGTGTTGTTGCTTTTCTCCAGGTCATTTATAAGTAATGCATTATTAAAGCAATATTCTGGGTTCAATACAAGTTAACAGCATTTGTGGCATAATGTTGATTACCAGACAACTTCATTTAGACTCATCCCTCTTTTTCTTAAAAAAAAATCAAAATCAAAAATCTGGTCAATGCAGATTTCATAATTTCCAATAATATGACCAAATGACCACTATTTTTAAGCCCGACACCTTTCCGCTCTTCGAAGCTCTCACAATGGAGAGTAAAGTCTTTGAAGGAAATAGAGTGTAGGGATGATCACTTCTGAATGGAACGCACCCCATCATTCAGATGAGTTAGAAAATATATAGCACCGCGAGCCAGAACTGCCTGAACTCTTTGCCAAATTTCACCAAACCCTTGATAGATACTGTAGGAGCCTACTGTATTTGTTAAATTCATCAATATTTAAAGTGTTTGATCAAGTTAAAATATTTAATAATTTATTTCATCTTTAAATAAATGCATTTGTATGCATAATTTGTAGTATTTACACTGAGTTTACATTTTGTATAACAAATGTTAAAATGGTACTGTCTCTTTAAGTACAGTGGCTGTTCAGCAAACATGTTTCAGTTGATCGGTTTATTTACCACATCTGTGCTGTGTGTTTGAATTAATCTGACTGTAAATAACAGAACAGGTATTAAAAGAGACTTAAATCAATGAAAATAGCTTGTGTAGATCTCAACTTTAAAAGATAACTGACAGCCCTAAAATGGAACTGATTGCAAACTGATTGCAAATGTTGTATTATGGCTTAAGTTCTAAAATAGAATTGATTGCAAACTGTTTGTATTTTTTCTTAAGTTCTAGAATGGAAATTGTTTGCAAACTGTAATGATGCTTTAAGTTCTAGAATGGAATTGATTGCAAACTTTATATCATTGCTTAAGTTCTAAAATAGGATTTATAGTAAACTGTTTGTATAATTGATTGTAACTGTTTGCATTAGGGCTTAAGTTCTACAATGGTATTGTTTGTATAAGTTTACCTCACTCTGCAGGATCATAACAGCAAGGTTGATGTGATGGTGTTCTAGTGTGGCTGATGTCCCATATAGGAGAGAGAGAGCTGAACCCGTCCTGAGAAAGACAGAAATGTCATTCTATTGCCGTTCTGAATTCTGTACATTCAATATCCCAAATCCCATCAACACTCATGTGTGCAAAGTAAAGATAGTCATATAATTCTACAAAACCATGCACATGCTCATATAGACTCCAGCACAGCTCCTACGTGCTAAACATCTACACTTGTTAGTGAATACATTCAGTTTAAAAAGATGTCAAACTAAAGCCATGGACAATCAGACTCCTGCTTTTAGAGGAGATTGGATTGATAAAGACAGACATAGCTAAGATAAGATAAAGAAGATACAGAGAGAGCTTTATGTAATAACACTTATGAAAGTTTCCCAATTTCCTCTTGGAAATGTTTGACCTTTACAAACTGTCACAAGGATGCTCAAGGACTCAATTTTGAACTGATAGTGTTTGAGTAGTAGCAGAGTCTCACTTGGCTTGGAAAGCATTGTTGGTCCCTCTGTGGTCCAAATCATGGCAAATGCAGCCCACTATCAGGGCCAGAATCTCTATCTCTGTCAGTGTCTCCTGGAACCCAGCCATCTGCAAACAAATACATACACACACAATGGGGTCCAAAAGTCTAAGACCACTACTTAAAATACTTCTATTTTTCATTCATCTAATTATGATTATAATATATTTATAATGTATTTATATTTATATGTTGACACACACTCACACACACACCACTACTCTAATACTGACCCTAGAACAGCACACACACAGTGTGGGTCACCCACAGTCAGCATTGAAAACATTCACTGGCAGACATTGAAAGTGTGTCTTCAGAGAAAGATCAATGTGTGATCATCGAGAGAGAGAGAGAGAGAGAGAGAGAGATGTGGATGGTGATGATGATGTGGAGATTTTAAGAATTTCAATCATTAAAAAAATATATATATATATATTGGGAAAGAACATGAGAAATATGGTAGAAGAGGAAGGGTAAAAAAAAGTGCCTGTGTGTGTGGGTGCAGACAGCAGCGGGGGAATGGCCCTCGTGGCCGTGGACATAGGCAGTGGCAGCGAAACGGGCGTCTGGCTCCTCCTCCCCTGGGCGGTGATAAGTTCCCCATTCTGCAGCGTGACTGGGTCGAACATTCGATTAAGCTCCATGCCGAACCCCAGGAACAAGGCACAGCAAGGGCGTTCATTGTCCTACATGGCGATTCCCCAATCGGCAGCCCTTGGTATAAGCAACCCGCACCTTCTCAGTGGGGAAATCAGAGGGCTGCAAAGAAAAGAACAGCACACACTGGGACAGAAAGGTGCTGCAAGATCCCTCACCTGAAAACGGGGCCACTGGAAGGATGCGTGCCTCTGGGCGCCAAGGGGTGTGGGGAGCCGTGAAACCAATGGGGGTGTGGCCTGAGGTGAGCCAGGATCAGAAGCAGGGTGGAGCTGCTGACGCCATCCTCTCCAACATGCAGCTCGAAGCCTGGAGCCGCCTCAGCTGGGCTTCTCGCTGTGAGAGGGCGTAGTGGAGACGATCCCTCCGTTGGGTCTGTGTGTGGTCGGATCATTCTGTCACGGGTGTGGGGAAGACAGGACCCAAAAGCAGAGGAGTGGATTTATTAAACAAACACAGAAGTTCTTTCTTCAAACTCAAAGTCAAGCCCAGGCTATGGTTTCCCCCGCCACGCAGGTGGAAATGAGGAATCTTCCTCCCAGGGAACTGAGCAAACGATCACTGGCATACGCAGTGGCCAACGAGAAGGTAACCACACCTCTGCAGACAGGCACACGAGCAAGCTCCGCCTATACAAAACAGCAAAGGTTAGACAAGACAGCTAACACCCACATAACAGTCGCAAACACGTCAGTACAAACACCACAATGATCAGACATGACACGCGGGGGTTTAAATAAGAGAAACAAACACGGGGCAGTTGTCGCTCGTAGCTGAAGGTTGTAATGATCAGCGTTCCCATGGAAACAATCAGAGTTCTCATGGTAATGCTGATTCAGCATGCCAGCGACACCTGAAACACATAAGGGCAAAATGTAAACACACTTTGACAGAAACAGACAAGGGAATGATGGTGGGCTAATCAAAGGAACATGCAACCTGCCAAGGTGCCATGACCGTGACATCAAAGCCGGCTGTATGACAGGGGCAATCTACCAAGGGAATTCACACCGGGAGATAAAGTACTTATATTACTATACACCTCAAGCTCTAAGTTACTCACCAAGTGGCAAGGGCTCTTTGAGGTCACATGGCGAGTCGGAGATCACGATTATGAGGTTAGGCGAATGGACAGGGGTGGTGCACGTCAAGTTTACCACCTCAACTTCCTAAAATCATGGAGGGAGGCGGTCCATGTGGACTTAGCAACAGTAGTCCCAGAGAGGGCGGAGCTCAGGCTGGAGGTGACTCTCAAACCAAATTAATTCACCCCGGTCCCGTGTGGAGACCACCTCTCACCGTCACAGCTCACAGACGTGGACAAGTTGCATTCAAAATTTGCGGATGTGTTGTTGCCTCTCCCTGGTCACATGAATCTCACAGAGCACCACATCGAGGCCACCCCATCACCTTCCTGAACACAAAAAAAGGTTGTTAAAGAAGAATTAGAGGCAATGCTTGATGTGCACATGCAAAATCTGAGAGCTGTCCAAGTTTCAACAGAAAATTTATGGAAGTACTTTAACTAAAATTATAAACTTCACATTTCTGCCTTTAAACCCTCCAAAAATAGGCCCCATTCACTTCCATTGTAAATGCCTCACTGTAACATCAATTTTTGCTTCTTTTTTGTGGTAATCAACATTATGCCACAAATGCTGTCAATTGAGCTTAACTTGTATTGAACCCAGAATATTCTGTAATACTGTTGTTTGGTGGCCTTCATGTTTATATGTCTACTTTGCACAGTTTCATTTTATGTGCTAAAATGAATGCATATTGTATTGCATTTATTGTGCATGTATTGAATGGTTTCTCATAATACCATTGTTGTAAACTGGGGACATTTGAGCATAATAGGTATCATCTATAGGTGAGCTCACAGGAAGAAGTCAGGTGTTGTTTGCTGGGGAAGCACACCCATTTTTTTTTATTTTATTATTATTATTATTATTTTTTTTTACATGAATTTGATACCAAAGTGAGTTTGTAAATAAAGACACAGACAGAAACTAAAACAGTTTTACCCTGCTGGAAAATCCAGCTTAAACTGGTAGCTGTTCTGTAACATGGAAGTTGGTTTCTAGTTGGTCAAAGCTGGTCACCGGTTGGTCAATCAGCCACTGTACCATTTTCCAAAACACAGCTACTATCTTAAGATGTATTTTCCAGGAGTTTAGGAATCTCACATTATGGGAGTAATGTGTGTTTGAGTAGTTCTATGCGGAATTTATAGAAATGGTCAAAACAACAACAACAACATTTTATTGTTTCTGGGTCACTTGTAATAGTGAAACAAGGTACCTAGAGAGGATACACATACTGATTTTTTTTTTTCTTTATTGCTTTTTTAATCTCTAAACAAATCTTGAGAAGAGCACACTATGGGTTAAACTGTGTCAGCCCTCATTCCCAAATGAATATGTATAACATCTACACCTACATTTACACCTGGATCCAAATTTATTTTAGATCATCTAATTTTAGATAGTTATGCATTTGTATATGTATTTAGACATCAACTATTATTTGTCAAAGTTTAGCATTGTGTCAGTTTTTGCAATAATGTTACATTATGCTTACAGTCAAACTTGACCATGGTGTTACAAAGAGAAGACAAAGACAAATAGACAAATATCAAAATTCAATAACTCTACAAAGTAAATTGGTTTACTTAAGTTTCTTTGTTTCCATAACAGAGAGATTCAGTGTTTTGTCTGGAAGGTGCGGCTCCCATGTAAGCATATCTATCGTGGTCAGACTAGGACTTTTTTTGTTCTTTGATCTCTCTCTATGTGTGTGTGTGTGAGAGAGAGAGAGAGAGAGAGAGAGAGAGAGAGAGAGAGAGAGAGAGAGAGAGAGAGAGAGAGAGAGAGAGAGAGAGAGAGAGAGAGTTTGCGTGCATGCGTGTGTGTGTGTGTATCTGCGTTCTGTCTTCTGGCTTTGTTAGTCTCACCCATTCATTTGTGTGTGTGTGCATGTTTTGCGTTGTGGGTGTTTTATAGCCCCACCCCTTCATTTCTGTATGTGTGTTCTGCATTGTGGCTGATTTATTGATCGTGATGTTCAAAGCATCAAAGCAATGACGTTTAACATTTCATTTTCTATAGATGGTAACCTATTTTTCTCATACATTTTCTACCGGACTTCATATTTTGTTCTGAAAAAAAATGACACATCATTGGATTATTCACCCAAGCAAGCTAACAAACAAGTAAACAAGTAATTTCTTTAACTCAGTTTAAAGCTAATAACCCAAGGTAAGATTTGATATAAAGTTTGAGGCTATTTGGGGCTAACAGGTCAGGGGTCAGCACAGAGGAGATTTTATGCCTTACCAAAATAAAATGTCACTTTGTGATATATTTGAAAATAATTCAAACTGTGGTATTAGGGCAACAAACCATTCAGTCACCTTCCTGAGAATGAGAGCTTTCATTTGATATATGACTTGTCTATTTAAGTGCTATGTGAAGGAATTTTATATTCATTTGAACATTTCTGTAACGTAACCTCTAGGTGGGGCCAGTTTGCGACACAGATGTTTTCAGGCCTTATTTTGTTATTTTATGTAACTAAATGCAAAAGTGATGGGGTTCTCAGAAAAGTTCAGTTCTAAGCTGCCTCTCTGCGTGCGCTTTATAAAAGTATGTTAAATTCGTACCTAAAATATGCACTTTCTCTTAGAGATTAATATACAGTATATTTTAACCTAAAATTCCTAACCTAAACAATATTATTTTGATAAAAAAATAAAAAAATAAAAAAAATTAATGGACATGTTATAGATAAACTACCCATTTACCCATATCGTTTTTCTCATATAAAGGAAACTTGTTTTACATGATGTTTGTTCAACAACAAAAATAATCCGTGACTTTTATTTTGACACGTAATGTCATGTGATACATGATGGTGTGATCAACTTCACACAGTGTATCAGCCGATTCAATGGCGTTTTCTCAGTTATTTGTGTGTGTAGTTTGTGTTTTAAACGTATCATGGGCTCAGATCTACTCGGCGCTTTATGACGACAAAACTTAATACTGAAAGAGGGATTTCAAGCGGACTCTGTTGCAGTCGCGAAGTTCACAGACGACATCAAAAACACAGAGTTAGTATGTACTTGGTCTAACACTGTTCTTAGATGACCTAAACACTTGACAGCAGCACATCTCCATGAACTCACTTTACTATGGATTTTGTTCAAAAATGTCTTACTGCCCTTAAAGGGAAAATGATACATATTGGTCAAATTTATTTTGACAGATATGTTGCTTTTTTAGTCTCATAATTTCAACAACACACTTTTGCATCTTACCACGAGTTATGCAATTACTCTGTTAAATTCCTCTTTCACAACCATGCAATTTTAAGTTTCAGTTTTCTAGTTTAATTAACAATCACTCTCATTCAGGGGTCAATTATGTATTTTAGTATTCTCAAAGGGCTGTTAAAATCTTGTATATTTTTTACATAGTTAAAATATTTGAACACGCTTCTACACAACAGTTTTATTAAAAACATGAAATTAAATTAATTGAATGTTTTTTTTTTAACCAAGATTAGGGTTAGGCGTCAACCCTAAAAATGCCATGTTGTATGACTGTAATATTTATCTATAATATTACGTTTACACACATTATATGTTAAGTTATTTGTAATACAGTGAAGTGTTTTGAAAATAAGTTTGCACTTTTAGGTAAATATGAAAATATTACATACAAATATATATATATATATATATATATATATATATATATATATATATATATACACATACATACACACACACACACACACACACACACACTGGTGGCCAAAAGTTTGGAATAATGAACAGATTTTGCTGTTTCGGAAGGAAATTGGTACTGTAATTCACCAAAGTGGCATTCAACTGATCACAAAGTATAGTCAGGACATTACTGATGTAAAAAACAGCACCATCACTATTTGAAAAAAGTCATATTTGATCAAATCTAGACAGGCCCCATTTCCAGCAGCCATCACTCCAACACCTTATCCTTGAGTAATCATGCTAAATTGATCATTTGGTACTAGAAAATCACTTGCCATTATATCAAACACAGTTGAAAGCTATTTGGTTCATTAAATGAAGCTCAACATTGTGTCTGTTTTTGAGTTGTCACAGTATGCAATAGACTGGCATGTATTAAGGTCAATATTAGGTCAGAAATGGCTAAAAAGAAACAGCTTTCTCAAGAAACTCATCAGTCAATCATTGTTTTGAGGAATGAAGGCTATACAATTCTTGAAATTGCCAAAAAACTGAAGATTTCATACAAAGGTGTACACTACAGTGTTCAAAGACAAAGGACAACTGGCTCTAACAAGGACAGAAAGAGATGTGGAAGGCCAGATGTACAACTAAACAAGAGGATAAGTACATCAGAGTCTCTAGTTTGAGAAATAGATGCCTCACATGTCCTCAGCTGACAGCTTCATTGAATTCTACCCGCTCAACACCAGTTTCATGTACAACAGTAAAGAGAAGACTCAGGGGTGCAGGTCTTATGGGAAGAATTGCAAAGAAAAAGCCACTTTTGAAACAGAAAATCAAAAAGAAAAGGTTAGAGTGGGCAAAGAAACACAGACATTGGACAACAGATAATTGGAAAAGAGTGTTATGGATCTTAACCCCATTGAGCTTTTGTGGGATCAGCTAGACTGTAAGGTGCGTGAGAAGTGCCCGACAAGACAGTCACATCTATGGCAAGTGCTACAGGAAGTGTGGGGTGAAATGTCACCTGAGTATCTGGACAAACTGACTGCTAGAATGCCAAGGATCTGCAAAGCTGTCATTGCTGCATGTGGAGGATTTTTTGATGAGAACTCTTTGAAGTAGTTTAAGTAGTTTTTTTTTTTTTTTTTTACTTTCAAATAGTAATAGTAATTTTTCACATCAGTAATGTCCTGACTATACATTGTGATCAGTTGAATGCCACTTTGGTGAATAAAAGTACCAATTTCTTTCCATAAGAGCAAAATCTGTACATTATTCCAAACTTTTGGCCACCAGTGTGAATATATATATATATATATATATATATATATATATATATATATATATATATATATATATTAGCATAACTGCAACCTTGAATTGAAATTACTTGTTGATTACTTTTTGTGGTAATCAACAGTGTGCCACAAATGCTGTCGATTGAGATTCAGCTGAATTGAACTTGTATTGGATTTAAAATTGTATTGTGCCATATGGCTTTGATGACAACAGTTTTATAAGAAAACACACCACAAATGTTTTTAGTGAAAGTAATAGACCTTATTCATGGCAGCGCCATGATTTTTAATGGGAATGACAACGAGGCTGTGAGGGATAGACTTACCATCTCTTCAATGACATGCATGGTATAAAGCTGTAAAAAGCTCCTAGATCACATCTGATTTTCCACAACTCATGTTGTCTGGAATTTTTTGTCTACTGAATGTTCTTGCAAAGATGTTTTTTCAATGTTTTGTCTGTGGAATGATCCAAAAACACTTTAAACTGCAGTACAATCCATTGAAGATGTGTATTATAACTATAAGATGAACTGTATTTATTATAACAATTTCAATGAGTCATGATGCACAGAGCGTTCAGTTCTATTTATGTTCTTTTTAAGCATGTGAAACCCATATGTAAATCAAAAATAGATGTCTGTGATGAAATCTATATCCAGTGGGCCACAAGAATCCTGAAATTCCCAGTTAAATTTTGTCACCCAGTCCGATCCTGTCTGGAGGTTAGGTAGTAATGATAAGTGTTAATGTGTTTGCTGTCAGGTGGTCATTTCTTGAAGTCAGCACCAGTGGGAGTTATAATGACACATTGCAGGCGTATGCTGCTTGAGTCGTGGAGGCTACTGTCACGTCTCAGGTATAAAAATCCCAGTCTCTCATAGTCTGCATCTCTCATTCACGCTTGCTTTCATTTTAGCCCACTAGTGTAGTGTTTCCAAACTGAGGGTTCTTGATGGAACTGCAGAGGTTCATGTGATTGTGATAGAAATTAAATATGCACAGTTTTTCGTAAAATCATAACACTTGACTCTTATAATAACTTTACTCTTATTTTATATCCACAATAAACAAAAATCTTTGATCAAATAAAAGTCTTTGATATTTGGTATCTCAGTTATTTGTTAGCAGTATGAATGGAAGAGGACCCAGTACAGAGCCTTGAGGCTCCTCTGTACTGAGAATCATGAAGAACTGTCGAAGCTTGTGACAATCTGGGATTTATTTATGTCATGCTCTTTAAATCACAGCTCATTTACAAACACTGGATGAACACGCTCATGGGCTACTGTGGTCCATTCACTCATGATACAGGCTACTGCCAGCGGCTCAAAGACTACATCAGCACCAACCTTCAGTGGGTCACACAGCAGATGGACACACATACAGACTAGCCGTACTGGCATCAGGTAAGTGACAGTGGTGTGCAGCCCATAAACCGGGTTTCCCTCCTGTAGTCATCCCACACACACAACCATGTAGTAATGGACAAGATGTTATCTGGATTACAAAAATCAAGTACTTAAAATTAGATTAATTTATATTTTTAAATTTGTGTAATCAGATTACAGTTACTTTACTGACAGATATCAAATCAATTTGCCACTTAAATAATAATAAATATTTTGGCATATATTTTGGCTTTGTGCTGAAAAAAATCATCAAATTGATAACTACTCGCTTGACAAACACAATGGATGTCGTTTTAAAGCTTAAAAGCTGGACTTCACAATGCATTTAGGGAATATATAACCAACTCTTAACAAAATTAAAAGTATTTTGTTTTTATAACTTATGATTATTTACAGTACACCATAAAACATGAAACAAACAATATAAAAACTTCAGATGCTCCTGATTAAAACTAGTCCAAATACAATGTGATACAGCCCTCTACATAGCAAGTAATTCACTCGCATATGCAACCAAATATGTATTTATCAGCCAATGGTGAGTAAATATTCAGATTTTACTCACCAGGGATTGAGTGTGTAGTGGCGAAGAAGAACTTGAGCGCTGCAATCCTTTTAATGAATAAGAAGCTGACGATTAAGAAGCTGGATTCTGCCTTGTCTTTTACAGCGTCTTATGTCTCGTGAGCGCGCGCCCTGTAGGAAATTTACCTTATTTGGCTGCAGTGGATCCAGATCTGTCCTGATCGTGCCGTCACCATTGCTTTAGTTCAGTCATGAAATGGCATTGACATTGCATTTAATGACGCAGACTCTGACTTCGGTTAAACTGTTCCACGGACTGTTTTCCTTTTAAAGCATGGCTACAGACCAGTAACGTGCCTGTTGTACATCTGTTAGAAGGTAAAAGTGTTGCATAACTCAAGAGGCTGTAGATTTGAATTTGTGAACTTGTACAATAAATATTTGTACATGTAAGTCGATACACATTATGCAAGTAAAAGTTTCCTTTTGCTTCGTTCCATGGATTTTGTGTCCAAAGACGTGACCTAGGCACTCCAATTTAATTTCATGACTCTTTTAAAATCCTTTCTGTTATTTACAGTCAGTTGGTGGTCAAAAAGATAAAAAGAAACATTATTTCTAATCGTACATTGCACGGATGAGGGAAAAACCACTGTGCAACTCTCTCTAGTTAATGTGTGCTGCGCTCATACTACCATAAACACTTGCTCGCGGAGCTGCCGGTTCTCTTAAAGAGACAGTACCTGTTTGGCTCTTGTTATACATATCAATGTAAACCTAACGTAAATCGCACCAGTGCATATAAATAAACATGTTACAAAATTTAGTAAGTGTAATAAATGTGTAAATACATAAATATTTAAAAGGAACAATCATAGATTGTGAAGTATTTTAATTTCAGAAAACACTAAATATAAAAGAATTTAACAAAAACAAATCTTTAACTAATCTATGCAAGGGTTTGGAATTGTTTTTTTGTTTTGTTTTTTTGCATAGTAGTTTTGATATAGTAGCACTTAAATTATTATTTATTACTATTTACTATTACTAATTACTATTAATTCTATTTTCATTAGGTTTCAACCGTGACTAATTAGTTAATAATGTGTATGAAATTTCAAACAGTGACAACAGCTTGTATCATTATTAAAAATGAAATTTTTATGACATATAAATTGATGTAAAATTTGCACATTTGTTCACAAGCTAAAATATATGTTTATACACTGGTAGCCAAAAGTTTTGAATAATGTACAGATTTTGCTCTTATGGAAAGAAATTGGTACTTTTATTCACCAAAGTGGCATTCAACTGATCACATTGTATAGTCAGGACATATATAACGTGAAAAATTACTAATATTATTGAAAAAGATGGTCAGAACTTCTTAAACTACTTAAAAGAGTTCTCATCAAAAAATCCTCCACGTGCAGCAATGACAGCTTTGCAGATCCTTGACATTCTAGCTGTCAGTTGGTCCAGATACTCAGGTGACATTTCACCCTACACTTCTTGTAGCACTTGCCATAGATGTGGCTGTCTTGTCGGGCACTTCTCACGCACCTTACAGTCTAGCTGATCCCACAAAAGCTCAATGGGGTTAAGATCATAACATTTTTCCAGTTATCTGTTGTCCAATGTCTGTGTTTCTTTGCCCACTCTAACCTTTTCTTTTTGTTTTTCTGTTTCAAAAGTGGCTTTTTCTTTGCAATTCTTCCCATAAGGCCTGCACCCCTGAGTCTTCTCTTTACTGTTGTACATGAAACTGGTGTTGAGCGGGTAGAATTCAATGAAGCTGTCAGCAGAGGACATGTGAGGGGTCTATTTCTCAAACTAGAGACTCTGATGTACTTATCCTCTTGTTTATTTGTACATCTGACCTTCCACATCTCTTTCTGTCCTTGTTAGAGCCAGTTGTCCTTTGTCTTTGAAGACTGTAGTGTACACCTTTGTATGAAATCTTCAATTTTTTGGCAATTTCAAGCATTGTATAGCCTTCATTCCTCAAAACAATGATTGACTGATGAGTTTCTAGAGAAAGCTGTTTCTTTTTTGCCATTTTTGAACTAATATTGATCTTAAGACATGCCAGTCTATTGCATACTAGTACTAAATTAGCAATTTAGCATGATTATTCAAGGATAAGGTGTTGGAGTGATGGCTGCTGGAAATGGGGCCTGTCTAGATTTGATCAAAAATGACTTTTTTCAAATACTGATGGTGCTGTTTTTTACATCAGTAATGTCCTGACTATACTTTGTGATCAGTTGAATGGCACTTTGGTGAATTAAAGTACCAATTTCCTTCCGAAACAGCAAAATCTGTTCATTATTCCAAACTTTTGGCCGGCAGTTTATATATTGACGTGTTTCAGTGACGTCACTTTTGCCCCGCAGCCGCCATATTTGTGACCATCAGCGGGAGGAAGAAAGGGTGGTGAATGGAAAAACACCCGTAAAACGATATCAAGAAAAACCTCATAAAATGCTTTTGATAAATGCAAAGTCCCAGGAAAGGTGTGTAAAGTTCTGAGGTCAGCACAAATATTGCCAAATTTTCGCTGACATTTAAATACATTTTATCCAAGATTTACCTCTGTACGGCGGCGAGTCTTATGTGTGACCAGTGAGTGCACACTCCTACCGGTAAAATCATTTTTAGCCAGTGTAGGTATTCATTTTCTCTAAACCAAGTTTGTCTAGAAAGTTATCTAGAAATCAATATCTATAAATTATCAAGTTCATCTAGAAAGTACTCATTGTATATCAAACAATTTGTGTGTATATTCATAAACCTCTGCAGGTAGAGACACGCTCTCAAGCTGTTCATGCTAAGCAGTGCAGCAATATCAAATAATTTATCATTACAATTCAACTAGCAAAGTTTGTCAAAATGATCGCTTGCCAAATGTCGGCTATATGGATGCAGTACACTTGAAACACGTCACTGAACAAAGCAATAATTGCAATCTATCTGAATCATCATGGCAAAAGAAGCGGCTAATGTTTGATTCTCCCATATATAATAGCCTCTCCATGATTTGAAATGAAGTGCCCATAACTGTCACGTAACTAACGCTTTTGTATGGGTAAAAAGAAAAGAAAGGAGACTGTTTATCAACATGTGCACACCGAGGCCAGTTATGGTCTTAAGCCGGTATATACTTGCATGATGGTCTTAAGCCGGTGTATACCTGCATGATGGTCGAAGCTGAGCTACAATCACACTGTGTACAATCTTACTGGGAATATTACCGCTGTCTTTTATATCAGTCTTCGTTTAGTTAACCTGTCACGTTCATTTGGAGCGCACCACATGCGTGCAGCTGATCAGACCAGAAGCAGCATTAAGACAAGCACTATTTGCAAAATCTCGATTTATCAATTTTTAAAAAAATAATACAAAATCGTGTCAAAACGCAAATTAGAATTATTCTGAAAAATCTAAAAAAACACCCAGCCCTAATTACAATGTGTTACACTTATTGCATACCTTTATACAGTCTGGGTTTTATGAATAACATCGTCCTATTTGCATTTCCAGTTTAATTGTATCCGAACCAACAATGTTATAAATATTGACACATGTACAGATAACATCTCCGGTTACACATGTAACCTGGGTTCCCTGAGATGAAGGGAACAAGGCATTGCCGTAAGCACAATGGGGAGTGTCCTTCTTACATTACCTTGTTGAAACCCTTATACAATCACACCAATCCTCTGACTGCCAATGGTGGCCCCGCCCCTTTAGGCGCACATTAGGCCTATTATAAGCGAGCGCTCAGTCACCATTTCTTCAGAATTTTCTGACTGAGGGACAGGACTGAGCCACTCGATTATGAAACTCTGAAGTAGTAGTGCAGCCAGCTTTAGCAATGTCTCGTTCCCTACATCTCAGGGAACCGAGGGTACATGTGTAACCGGAGATGTTCCCTTTTGATTCAGTTCACTCGACATTGCTGTAAGCACTATGGAGAACGATATCTCATTACGCCGCACTACGACATCACACTCCCAGAGTTATAACACTAAATAGATATATACATAAGGAGTCAAAGGCCACAGGCCAATGACTTATAAGTCATATTACAGATGCCACTGTTGGGCCCTTAAGCAAGGCCCTTGACCCTATCTGCTCCAGGGGTGCCATATCATGGTTGACCCTGCACTCTGACCCCAGCTTAGCTGGGATATGTGAAAAAAAAAAAGAATTTCACTGCATATGTGCAAATGTATAATGTGTGATAAATAAATACAATTAAAAAAAAAAAACAATTATTAAAATGTATATGAATGGTCCCACATGGCAGATGCCAGATGGAAATTAACGCAGTCTGGAATCAATATGAACCATATAGACATACACAGTATGGTTTATTAACCCTCTCACAACATAGGTGGAAAAGTAGGTTTTATTTCTTATAGGAGTACTTATCGAAAGAGCATGACGCTGCAGTCTTGTGGGACAGCGACCAACATGAGTATACCGCAAGTGAATAACCCTCATGGTGAGCCAGGAGGGGAGCACTTAGAATAGATATATGAACTATATAGTCATATAGTATGAATGAACCCTTTCACGAACCCAGTCGGGAAGGAAGTTTTATTACAATGTAAGTACTTGTGACTTTATGGGAAATTTACAACTGTCTGTATGCAGGTGGTTGTGTAAAATGACGGGGAAGCCCTTACTTACAAAGGAGCACAAGTTTGTTTGGGCAATGAGCAGTTCAACAGCATGTAATCAGGTGACTGTGTTGATTATAGTCAGTAGCCCACCCATAATAAGGGCTTGGGCTCACCTGCTTGAATGTAAGAAGCAATCTATACAGAGAGGACCTGTGAGGAGATGAAGGGCACGTCCAGGTTATAAAATCTCGTGAATGTGTTTTGCGAGGACCGTCCTGCTGCCAAACATATGTCCTGAAAGGACACACTGTTTGTGCACACCCATGAAGAGGCCATGCCTCTGGTTGAATGCGCTTTGACACCATTAGGGCAGTTCGCGCCCTGTGATTCGTAAGCGAGGGCGATAGCATCAAAGATCCAGTGAGAGAGCCTTTGTTTGGAGATGGACCTTAATTTCGTGCATTCTTCATAACAAATAAAGAGCTGATCCAACAGCTTAAACTGATGTGTGCGCTCAACACATGAATGCAATGCCCTCACCGAGCGTAACATATGCATAGATTGCTCTTCATCTGAATTAAATGGTGGAAAAAATGAACCACCTGAACCGTGAAGGGCGTTGATAGAACCTTTTATTGGTTTAATGTTGTTTAAATTACAAGCCAGCCTCCAGTGTTAATCACAGACTGAGCCAATTCTGGCTCGTCCGACGTGCTCCGTTCAGAGGCCACATGTATAGGTTCCACAGCTCTGGCTGGGTATGCCAAATTGTGACTTGTGCTTGAGAGAGAAGGTTTCTCCTCAGTGGTATTTCCCATGGAGGGCAGTCTATTATTTCTATCATCTCTGGAAACCAGGACTGATTGGGCCATTTCGGCGCAATTAACAGAACTGATTCCATGTCCATCCTGCTGATGACAGAATGAAGGAAGTGCACCAGGGGAAACGCATATTTGCGTTTCGCCGGCCATTTGTGAGCCAGTGCTCCCACGCCCAGCAGGGCTTAGGACATGTAGTACCAAAGAGGACAGTGGGAATTCTCAGTGGAGGCAAATAGGTCGACTTCCGCTTTGCCGAATATATTGCAAATCCTCATCACTGTCTGAGGATGAAGTCTCTATTCCAGTGATAATGCTCCCTGGCGTGACAACAGATCTGCTCCGAAATTCAGACAGCCCAGGACGTGTCGCATACAATGAGAGTCGCTCGCTCAATTGGTTCTGTTAATTGCACTGAAATGACCCAATCAGTCCTGGTTTCTGGAGATTATAGAAATACTAGACTGCCTTCCATGGGAAATACTGCTGAGGAGAGATTTTCTCTCTCAAGCACAAAGCACGATTTGGCATCCCCAGCCAGAGCTGTGGAACCTGTACGTGTGGCCTTTGGAGTCCCCTTGGCGATTTATGTATGCCACTACTGTTGTGTTATCCGAACGAATCAGCATGTGGTGATTCACAACGTCGGAATGAAAAGCTCTCAAAGCTAGAAAGACAGGCAATAGTTCTAGGCGATTGATGTGCCGTTTCGCACCTGTCAATCAGCGGTTGAGCATAATGTGTGGGTTACATGAAATGTGAAGAGAAAATGGCCCTATTTCTGAGAATGTGTGAATGTCCCATATTTGTACAATGGGCGCTTTTTTCTCTTTTGTGAGAACAATCTCTGTTTGAGTAATTCACACATTTTGAACATTGTCCTGTTCCTGATGAACAGTAATGGGGAAGAGGGGAGAAACACTGTGTGCCTCTAATCGAGCCTTCTTCGGCTCTGGGCCATGAATAATAGCAAGCTGGGTATGTCAGTAACATTTCTGTTGCCCGAGCGGAGTTTTTTTGTTGCCGTGTTTTCGCGGTGAGATGGCAGGTGCTTACACTTGGGCCACGGCTTGTGTGGCTTCACTGACGGCTCATTGGTAGCTTTCGGCTGTGCTGGGGCAGCAAGACATGAATTCTTTGCTGGGCGCTGACCAGAATTAGATCTGGAGCCTGCCAAGAAAGGGGAAGTGCTACTTCTCTTTGGTAGAAAGTGTTTTAACGCTTGAGATTGCTTTTGCGCCATAATGAAGTGCTCTGAAAAGCTTTCTACGCCGTTGCAAAAGAGACCGTCAGGCGACACAGGGGTGTCGAGGAGGGCGGCTTTCTCCGCATCACGCATCTCCATGAGAGTTTGCCAAATATGCCGATTCAAAACTACCAGGTTGCTCTTCGCTTTGCCGATGGCCTGAATGGTAGCTTTTGTGGCTCGCAGCGGCAAATCTGTAGCGGTGCGGAGCTCTTTGAACAGCTCTGGATCGGAGCCTTATTCATTTGTTGAAGAAGCTTAGCTTGAAAAACCTGGAGCACCAACGTGTTGCGGAGTGCTGAACCAGCTTGGCCTGCTGCTATATAAGCTCTTTCAGCCAGTGCAGACGTCAGTTGACATTGCTTGAAAAGGTAGGCAGGGCGGGATTTCCATCCCATGGTAGTATTATAGCAGAGGTGAGCTGCAACCGCCTGTTCTTGAATAGCCTTTTTCATTGGTGTGGTCCACATTAGTGAGGACGCAGCACCTCCGACCTGAATGCTCGAAGAGTAAGGCGCACACAAGGTCTTTGTGAGCTCCGCATAGACATCATTGCCAATCGGAGGATTGGTGTGATTTTATAAGGTCTCAACAAGGTCGTGTAAGAAGGACACTCCCTATAGTGCTTACGGCAATGTCGAGTGAACTGAATCGATAGGAAACTGTCATGTCTAAATAAGCAAAGACCCACAAGTGTTTTTATCTGTGGTCTCCCCCTTCATCACTGCTTGTCTTTGGTGAAATTAAGCCATGCCACTTAAAAGATAAAACTTTATTTAAAGAAAAATTACATTTGGCTCTGGTAATTAAACAGCAGTTTCACCTTTTCAAGATTTATAAATAGAAACAAAAATTTCGCAGACTTTTGCCGTATCCCACAGCGCAGCACTATGAAGGTAAATGGAACTTTGGTCACAAACATGGCGGCATGGTCATACAGTGACGACACATGAAACAAGTCAATATATTATATATGATGATGCCCCCTTCTCGGTTTTCTTAATATCTTTTTTAGTTTTCAGTTGCATTATACTTACATGTTGTCAAAAGTCTGGCAAATAAAAACTAAAATTTACTAGCGAATGGTGATTAATTCTGTAATGTGTCTGTAGAGGGTTGTGATATGATGCACTGATCTTAAAATTATCTTGGAAAAAAGCTACCTCAGATATCGTTTTTAATCATCCTGGTGGAGGCAATGCTATTTTCTTCAGGAAATGAAAATCTATCTTGCGTTGTTTTCCTGTCTTATTGTTGCTTACCATTTCCTTCTTGTGTTGCATGTTCATCCAGTTCTGTGCAATGTTCTTTTTTAGGTGTGTTTGTCTTTACTGCAGCTACAGGGTTTGGAGGAGGGATACAACGGGAAGGTTGAATTTCTCACTGGAAGTCTTTCCATCAGCCCGTTAGGCTTCCTGTGAGTACACACCTACATGCAGTTTATTCTTTTCTCTCTCTCTTTTTTTCCACCGACTTTTTTTATTTTTCCACATCTAGACCCTCTCACCACTCCGTTCTTCATTCTGCTTTAATGTTCAGGCTTTTCCAGAGACCTGGAGGACTTGGAGGCTGCACTGAACAAATCTAGCCAGTCTCGTGCAATGGGCTCAGGCTCGTGCTCCGCACGAATCAAACTTTTGCCGGACAGCAAAGATTTGCTGATGTCACATGATACATAGAACACCTATCAGTCAATGCTAAGAATAATGAAGAGATACGATTTTGCTTATCACACTTCTCCAAAAGGTAAAAACACATAAATCTCAGAGTTTGACTGGTGTTTGTCAACTGCATCTAGGGAAAGGAATCTCATAAGGAATTTAAGGATTCTGGTACTGATTCTGATTCCTCTAATGGTTCTGGTTCCCTAACAGTTCTGTTAACCATTCTCCATTAGAAAAAGAAAACGAACCAACACTGGTTGTGCTGTATGTTTATTTAATCATTAAAAACAACCGGATCATCAAAGCCATTCGTTTTGGAATTGAACAACACTGGTTGCGCTGTATGTTTTTGATTCACACACAAAAAAAAAAGAACTGGCTCAAAAGAGTCCTTAGTTCGGGAATCAGATAACACTATCATGCTGCATGTTTTTTTTGTTTTCACTAAAAAAATAACCGACTCAAAAGAGTCATTCGTTCAGGCACGTCTCCAGAGCTTTGAATCAGATTTGCAATTATTAGACTTCATGTGGCGTTTTGCTGTTCAGGCTAAATAAAATGAATCAGGTCTGATTTCGATTTGCAGAAACATCTGATTTGGGATGTCAGTGTTAAAATACACACAACCCAGAAATGGGCTTTGAATGAGAGTGTAAGAATTTTAATTAACAAAAGGATTATTTTCTCTCCATGCACTGCTCCGTTAATGCAGTTTCAGATGGATTATAATTGTATTGTCATAATTATGTTCTTATTATATTCGTGTAACGATTATGGCGACTGTTCCTGCAGAAAAGACATTTATTCCTGGGAGAATTCAAGTGTTTTCCTCGTATCCTGGCTCTATATTCTCAGGGGATGACTTTTATATCCTCAGCAGTGGTCTAGTAAAACACTTTCTGTTAAAGCTTATAGGTGGATCATTATCGCACTTATTTGGTTAGATGCCATGTAACATGTCCATGGATCAAGATTTTAGGTTAATATTTATATAAATGAATAAGGCAGTCCCAGCAGGATTTTGTGGCACTTTCTCTTGATTATTGCAGCCCACAATGACTGAATTTGCTGCTGCTTTCCTCAAACCATGCAGTGCCCTTTTTGTTGTGTTGTTTTGCAGTTAAAACTCACAAATAATCATAGTATATTTGTGTAATTTGTGTCAATGACAGTAAAAGTGCAATTATCAGTAAAAAATAAATAAGTGCATAATATTTGAAAATGCAGCTTGCATGCTAAAAAATAATAAATACTCACAAATTTACTGTATATTTAAGAGGTGAGACCCGTGATGTGGCTAATACGAGTTTAATGGAATACTCTCAATTATCTTAATATTCAAATTTTCTTTCCCAGAAAATGCGAGTAATCTTTTGTAAGGTTAAAATAGTAGACCTAAATTAAAACTAAACTAAAAACACAAATGAGGATTCCCATACAGATATCTCATATATGGCCATATTTAAACATATACTGTATAATTAAAGTGTAAATATAGACATGCCGTGAACGCTGCTTTTTTGTCTCTCATTTTCCGGTGCAACAGTGCATTATGTGAGCACTCCAAATAAGAGTCTCCCCCTCTGTATCACTGCATGTCATTTACACCGCATGTATAAACCCTGAATGACCAAGAACATTTGCCGTTACACAATTTATGAAATTAAAGTGAAACCGGAAAAATCAAAATCTTTCTCTAAACTTTCATGCAGCCGTAGACAGTACGCATACATCAAAGCTAGAATTTAATCTTCGCATGCTCCTCAGGGGCTGCTCTGTGTGGTCTGCGGTGCGGGTTGGTCACCGCTGTTACTGTGGAGTGGAATTGATAGAATGGTGGCTGTGCAGTTCGATATGTTAAGCTTTTAGAGCATTTGTTTTGCCCCTGTCAAATGTGGAGAAAAGCATTCAGATTTTCAGTTTATGCAGAAAAATTGCAGAAATTATACAAAATAGCAAGCTACTGCAAATAATGCAGAGAATTTGCATTAATTCTTGCGATCACAAAATCCTGAAGAGGCTTATAAGGGGTAAGGTTAAAAATGAGCTTTAGCTGGAGAATAGCATGACACACTGCAGGACATATAAAATGCAGCTACCCATATAAAATACTCTTGTCATTATTTTATTTAAATTTTTTAGGTTACTGTGGAAACTGCAATTGGCAACAGTAACCCTGATTTGTGGAAATTCATCCAGCCTCGTGGTGCCGTTATGGAATGGTTGAGAACCATTGTAGCAAATCGGCTCGCTGAAACTGGGCAAGCATGGGCAGATGTCTTCAGGAAGTACAACAGTGGAACATAAATGACTATTAACCTTGTGTACACACATTTAATATGAAAAGTATTATAAAGATGATCAAACTCAACTATGGCTGCTTGCTTTGGTAGGTACAACAATTAGTAGATGATAGTCGACTACAAGATCTTCATTCCTGGCCAAGGACACATTAAAAAAGTGCTTTTCACAGTTTTGAAGCAAATACATTAAGTGTGCTTCAATTTGATTGTCATTTTTATCAAATTGACAAAGTTTCTCAACCATAATAAAAAATAGATAATACCGAACATCTGGGTTGGTTACACAGCTGTGCATATGGTCTCACTTAAGTTGGTATGTAAAGTTCAAACTAAGGGCTTAATAAGTACTAGTTAGTTTGTAACTAAGTCATTATTAATTTACTTGCACCACCAGTTGCAGTCCCAGTGTGTTACAGAAACAGATTAATACTGACCACAACAGACTAGAACAACATGCCAATTAATAAAGCTGAAAAGTACAGATAAAAACTGCTTGTAAGTTTGTTTCCTCTAGTGGAATGATCATAACAGCAGACAAAACTGAAGAACTGTTCAAGGCTGGCTACTGGGCCAGCTACAATATCCCGTGAGTATGCCAACTATCAGCAGATGCTGTATAAAGCTTTTGTCTCAAGACAACTCTATTAAATAAACATGGTCTTGGTGTTGAATTCTTTTATATAACCTGTATTCATAACTTTTAGTATCATATTGGACGTAATGTGTTTTAGGAGGTGTAATTTGATCAATTAGGGAATATGTAGGTGCAAAACAGCAGCAAAGGCAAAACATCGGAACATTTTGTAAAATAGGAGTTGTGATGTTGTTTCTTGTTGAAAGAAGGACAACGTAAACCGGGAAGGAACTTTCAGCGTCACCTTTACTAATGCATGTCACTCACGTTCGCTTACCACATAACATGATACTCTTACGCTATACTCGCTTGCGTAATACAACTGCAAGCCAGCTGAAAAACATGGAACTGGAGTTGTCTGAAGACACTACAGGAATGGGGATAGACTATGATCTGTTCTGTGACCAAACTACATATTCTCTGATTCAGAGGGAAGTTGACTAAAGTTCCTGCTCGCAAAAAGACCTCATCCAACTTGATGAGCAATTTTTCCAAGAAAATGATTAACTTCTAATGTTGTACTCACAGAGTTACTCTACTTGAGAATCTCTTTAGGCACATTTTGTGTTCAGTCAAATTTTCAGCATTTCAAATGCATGCTTGGAATGTGTATGTCAAGAACTTTTAGTTAAAAAAACATGTTGGGTCTATAGGAGATTGTGAAATAAATTTGATCTCAGCAATCGATCAATCACAGCAGTCCTCGTTAATGGGCATTTCATGTGCAAAACTGATTAAAAAAAGAGTACATTGCCTGTTGTAGGTATTTTGAGAGATGGGTTCAATTCAAGTGGAGGTCAGGAGCTGGTTCAGAAGTATGGATCCTGGTTCTCCTTCAGTGAGAATCCAAGAGCACAGATCTTCCGTAGGAATCAAACACACATTACTGATGTGGAGTCTATGATGCGTCTCATGAGGTATGATCTACTGCTTAATGATTTCTGTCCTTTCAGCTCATCAGTGTCAGGGTGTAGTAAACTAAGTAGCAACACTACTAAAGGCCTGTTCACACCAAGCCCAAATTTTAGGTGCGAATGTTCATTCCGAACGAGCTTTTGTATAGGAGCAATGGATTTCTATGGCACTATTCACATTGGGTACAGGGTTTTTTTTCTTTGTACTGCGAAAATAACTGACTAACCAGTGAGATATGAGCTTTTTGTTATGTTTCGGGAGTTGCTGCTTCTGCACAATCCAGCGTGTTGGTGGCACTAATAAACTGGCAAACACCGGAATTGGACATGCAGATGCTGATGAGGTTACACATCCCCGAATATTATATACTTAAAACTAAATAGTTAATAAACCCTTTGTACTACAAACATAAACCTGGATTGTTTTTGAAATATCGCTTTTAATATATGTGCATGTATTATAAATGCGCATTTATAAAGACACCAGAGTGTATTCCTGTGCTCTTTTTTTTTTCTCGTCATGCACAAGAAACCCTGAATTAAATCCAAAAATGCAATAATTAAATAAAGAAGACTGTGGACCTATGTTTTCTTTTATAATATTAATATAATATATAATATAATATGTTTTTAATGTTCTAATGCATCATATTTTATACTTTACCTGATTTTACTTAATGTACATTATTCCACGTGTATTTATATCACTGTACCTTGTATTATATTATCCAGGCATTGAAAAAAGAAAAGTTTCGGGAGTTTGTTTGGAAAATACTTGTAGCAAAATACATGCATAAATAGCCTATAAAGACACGGGACATACAGTAGACTTATGCAACAGCACTCTTTACTCATCTCACTTGCACAAAAAACACAGATTCTACAGTATATTCCTCAAAATACATCAAAGATATAGAAAGAATATAATGAAACAGTTATGCCATATTAGGTAAATAAATGCCTTAACAGCATTAAAAATATTAATCTCATGCGTTGACAGCTGAATGCTTAAAGGTCTGTGCAGGAAACCAGAATAAATATATTTGAAGAACAGCGCCTCTTACTGTACAGGGATAAAACTGCTTTTAATGGGATATGATTTGGTCTCGATGTGAATAGACCTTTCGTTGGCAGTTCGTCTTTGTGATTCGTCTCGTATTTGGTCTTAACAGGCCTTAACTACTATGGCTGTAGATTATTAATTTAGTGTGATTTATTATATGAAAAATAACATTCAAAAATTATTAAACATGCCCCGATCTGTACATAAATTCCATATTAAGGAATGTTTTTTCCATTGGACCAATTCAAGCTTGATGTACCACCTTGATGCAATAGATGGCAGTCAGTGTTCCAGCTGTACAGCTGTACAACACGACTCATTAAACCAATGAGAGCAGACAGCACAGCCTTCCACAGACACAGCTGGACCGTGCACAACAGAATGCAGGGATCTCGAGGCGGGTTTTTCAAAGTTTCGAACTACATTTAACTTGACACAGCGTCTTAAAAACACAGCACTTATGACTAGAGACGCTTAAAGGGACATTTCACCCAAAAATGAAAATTTTCTTATCATTTACTCACCCTCATGCCATCCCAGATGTGTATGACTTTCTTTCTTCTGCTGAACACAAACGAAGATTTTTAGAAGAATATCTCAGCTCTGTTGGTCCCCACAATGTAAGTGAATGGTGACCAGACTTTGAAGGTCCAAAAAGCACATAAAGGCAGCATAAAAGTAAGCCATATGACTCCAGTGGTTATATCCATGTCTTCAGAAGTGATATTATAGGTGTGGGTGAGAAACACTTTCACATTCTTCTTCTTTTGTTTTTGGTGATACACATTCTTTGTGCATATTGCCACCTACCGTGCAGGGAGGAGAATTTATAGTTTTAATTCTCCATGCAGAGAAATGAACTCTCCTTATGAAATTTGTATTGCTTTGCCCTTTTTCTCTTTCTTTAATGACTGCTACTTTCTACATTTTGCATGTGTTTGTGTCTGTCTACCACAGGTATAATAACTATAAAGATGACCCCTTGTCCCAGACTATTGTCTGAGATCTTTAAAGGGTCATGAAACCCTGTTTATTCTCATGAATAATATTGGTTTCTTTCAATGACGTGTATGTGCTCAAATCTAGTGTAAATCTTAACACATACATGTCGCATCCACGTGGCCTTTTCTCAACGTTAATTTAAAGAAAATAGCCCAAAAATCCCTAAATTAACTACTTTCCCTTTTAAATTAAAATTATTGCTTACTATTATTGTCCTACATAATGGGCAACACAAACAAATCTGTTAACTTAAAAATAAAACATCTTTTAGTGTTTCATGGCCCTTTAAAGCTGTCCACTGTGAAACAGTACAGATAGTAAATTTCCTCATTTTTCCTGCAGATGATGTCCTATGGTATGTTCAAGCAGTTCGAGCTATTGGCCGTCAGTGGTCCAACATGGGATCCGGTGCCCGTGTTCCAGTGGAGCAGCTCTCCGTACAGCAAACTCCTGCATATGGGCCATCCAGACCGCTGGGACTTCAGCACAGTTCATGTCAAATGGTCCACGTAGCGTAAAGAGTTTTATTTAATCACACGTCCCGAGTGTACAGTTTATGATGATCAATATAATGACAGCAGTCTCAGGAAGAAAAAAACAACTAAGAGCTCAGTAGAAGTGTTTTGTGCTTTGTACTGTGATGTTTATGATTTGTATTGTCCTCTGACATGTTCTTGGCAGTTTTCAGAACCCTGTTGTGCAGGTCAGTGTTTCTGCTCCCAAACTGACTCTGGGATTTTTTTTTTATGTGTGTATATGTTTCCACCATTACATACACATCCCCTGCATTTCAAATGGCCTAAATAATGCATTTGGAAGGCACTTCGAAGCAAGAACAATCATTATCGCCATTCTGTAAGGTCATTCCAAATAGAATTTTCAACTGTATCCAAACAAATCTTACTTTAAAAATGAGTTTTACTCTCACAGTGGATGGTAGTCTTCGAAAGGAATAGGACTTATGAATGATCACTTCTGAATGGAAAGTGCCAACACATAGACAGAGGCATTATTTGATATTTTTTTAGCCAAGTGTATTCTGAATATGGAGGACTAAGTCTGCCAATATTAAATATATTTGTAAAAAAAAATCTTTTTAAATTAAAGTGTACATAAAAATAAATATATTCATTTTCAGAGGTGACCTAAATGAGTTTTTATACTTTTATTTCCTTATATATTTTCAAATAAAAAAAATTCCACAGGTATGAATTTCTGCATTTTTATATAATCATTAAGGCTGGGAAATTGAACATGTTAATTTCTGCGATTAGTAGTTTAAACTGTTTAATGCATAAATTTATTTTAAACAATGCAGTATAAAAAAATATTTCACTTCCTAAAAATTTACTGTGGCTAAAATTGTCATATATAAATTTCCAGGCGGTACACGCTCGACTCGACTGCACATCCTAGCACAGAAACGGATTATTAGGAGTAGTACACACTTATTATGTACGATGCATGTCCTGGGCAAGATAAACACAGAGCGGATTTACTGTATGGAGAATGGAGACTTCACCCGCAGGTGGTGAGCCAGGTGTGGGAGAGATACGGGCAAGCTGCTGTATCTCTTCGCATCACCCAAAAACACTCACTCACCTTAACCTGAACCACTGTCAAAGATGAAACTGCGCTAGAGAGACCCAGCATGTGCGTGATAGAGAAGGACCTGGCCATTAAGTAATTGAGTAAAAATACTTAAGTATTATACTTAAGTATTATTTTTTTGGGATTTGTACTTTACTCAAGTGCAATTTAAACAGAATTCTTGTACTTTTACTTAATTACATTTCCAAAGAAAAAATAGTACTTTTTACTCACAATTTTATTTAAACTTGAAAAGTACTCATTTTTTACAGATCATTTTCTTTCGCCTTTCTGGACTAAAGCCACCATTTCACTGCATACAACAGATGACAGACCAGAGGTCAGTAATTTCAAATGGAGTGTCCCACGGCAGCTGTGTGGAGTTAAACCTACACTCTTAGAAAAAAAGGTTCTTTGGGGTTCTATATAGAACCCTAGGGTTCTATACTCATCTCCAAAGAACACTTTATGCTAAAAACGTTCTATTTACACCTTTTGTGCAAAAGGGATCTTTGGTTTGACAATTGCTTAATGCGAGTATGTACAGGTGCATCTCAATAAATTAGAATGTCGTGGAAAAGTTCATTTATTTCAGTAATTCAACTCAAATTGTGAAACTCATGAATTAAATAAATTCAATGCACACAGACTGAAGTAGTTTAAGTCTTTGGTTCTTTTAATTGTGATGATTTTGGCTCACATTTAACAAAAACCCACCAATTCACTATCTCAACAAATTAGAATATGGTGACATGCCAATCAGCTAATCAACTCAAAACACCTGCAAAGGTTTCCTGAGCCTTCAAAATGGTCTCTCAGTTTGGTTCACTAGGCTACACAATCATGGGGAAGACTGCTGATCTGACAGTTGTCCAGAAGACAATCATTGACACCCTTCACAAGGAGAGTAAGCTACAAACATTCATTGCCAAAGAAGCTGGCTGTTCACAGAGTGCTGTATCCAAGCATGTTAACAGAAAGTTGAGTGGAAGGAAAAAGTGTGGAAGAAAAAGATGCACAACCAACCGAGAGAACCGCAGCCTTATGAGGATTGTCAAGCAAAATCGATTCAAGAATTTGGGTGAACTTCACAAGGAATGGACTGAGGCTGGGGTCAAGGCATCAAGAGCCACCACACACAGACGTGTCAAGGAATTTGGCTACAGTTGTCGTATTCCTCTTGTTAAGCCACTCCTGAACCACAGACAACGTCAGAGGCGTCTTACCTGGGCTAAGGAGAAGAAGAACTGGACTGTTGCCCAGTGGTCCAAAGTCCTCTTTTCAGATGAGAGCAAGTTTTGTATTTCATTTGGAAACCAAGGTCCTAGAGTCTGGAGGAAGGGTGGAGAAGCTCATAGCCCAAGTTGCTTGAAGTCCAGTGTTAAGTTTCCACAGTCTGTGATGATTTGGGGTGCAATGTCATCTGCTGGTGTTGGTCCATTGTGTTTTTTGAAAACCAAAGTCACTGCACCCGTTTACCAAGAAATTTTGGAGCACTTCATGCTTCCTTCTGCTGACCAGCTTTTTAAAGATGCTGATTTCATTTTCCAGCAGGATTTGGCACCTGCCCACACTGCCAAAAGCACCAAAAGTTGGTTAAATGACCATGGTGTTGGTGTGCTTGACTGGCCAGCAAACTCACCAGACCTGAACCCCATAGAGAATCTATGGGGTATTGTCAAGAGGAAAATGAGAAACAAGAGACCAAAAAATGCAGATGAGCTGAAGGCCACTGTCAAAGAAACCTGGGCTTCCATACCACCTCAACAGTGCGACAAACTGATCACCTCCATGCCACGCCGAATTGAGGCAGTAATTAAAGCAATAGGAGCCCCTACCAAGTATTGAGTACATATACAGTAAATGAACATATTTTCCAGAAGGCCAACAATTCACTAAAAATGATTTTTTTATTGGTCTTATGATGTATTCTAATTTGTTGAGATAGTGAATTGGTGGGTTTTTGTTAAATGTGAGCCAAAATCATCAAAATTAAAAGAACCAAAGACTTAAACTACTTCAGTCTGTGTGCATTGAATTTATTTAATACACGAGTTTCACAATTTGAGTTGAATTACTGAAATAAATGAACTTTTCCACGACATTCTAATTTATTGAGATGCACCTGTATGTATGTGTATGCAAATTACACTTTTATTTATTTTCCTCTCGATTTTCTCCCCTTTTTCTCCCCAATTTGGACTGGCCAATTCCCAATGTGCTTTTAAGTCCTCGTGGTCACGTAGTGATTCGCCTCAATCCGGGTGGCAGAGGACGAGTCTCAGTTGCCTCCACGTTTGAGACCATCAACCCACACATCTTATCAGTGGCTTGTTGAGCGCGTTGCCACGGAGACATAGCACGTGTGGAGGCTTCACGCCATCCACCGCGGCATCCACGCTCAACTCACCACGTGCCCCACCGAGAACTAACCACATTATAGCGACCACGAGGAGGTTACCCCATGTGACTCTCTACCCTCCCTAGCAACTGGGCCAATTTGGATGCTTAGAAGACCTGGCTGGAGTCACTCAGCACGCCCTTGGATTCGAACTAGTGAACTCCAGGGGTGGTAGCCAGTGTCTTTTACCACTGAGCTACCCAGGCCCCCTGCAAATGACACTATTGAAAGTTTTGTTTATAAATCGTTTTGAACACTACACTACATTACTTTTGCATTTGCATTTCATACTGCAGAAAAAAAAAAAAACTTTTACAATGTACTTTTGGTCTTCATTAGAAAAGGATAAATGACAGATGATCAGATCCAATGTCCTTTCTCTTTTGGAGGATGTTTATCTTAGTATTAATATAAAGTCTATGGTATAGTTTATTCTTGACTCATAATTCAACAGAAGATGCAAAAAACTTTATCATAAACAGCAAACAATTTGAGCGTGTAGCGCTGTTTTTCCCCTCATATCTACAGCACAAAGGTGCTTTTAAGCCGTGCGCTCGCAGATGCGCAACTCGTGCAAGTGATCAAAACGGGCATCTTATTTCACATTTTAACGTCATGGAAAGTCATTTGAGCTGAAAGGGCAACGTTACCCTGGTAAGTAAGAAAAATTTATTAATTAGTTGATTAATTTTGTTATTTTTATTTATTTGCACATAACTCAACATGTTTTTTTCAGCAAGCACAAAGAATAAATGTCGACCAAACTGTTTCATCCAGGCTTGTGATATTCTCTGCCAAAAGGTCAGTAATTTCACACTTGAATCACTGAAATCTCTGTTGTGGATTGACTAGTAATCCTGATACCAGGTTATGTTCTAATTGAATTTTCTTTACATCTAGAAAACATGGGAAATGAAACAAGTTTCCAGGAGCACATCACAGCATTGAATTAAGCACATTTACTGAGAGAGATTAATCAAGCTCTGTTCAAGAGTGTGAATATGTCAAAGAGAGGAAATGATGGAAATATTTCAATTTCTTCAACTTGTGAGTATTTGGTGTTTGTAGTTTTATTGTCATGTTCAAAAATATGATAATTATGTTGTTGTTGTTTTATTGAAGATGCCATATTAATTTAATATGGGTTTTAGCAAAGGCCTTCACCTAACTCAGAGCATTTCTGAAGTTCTGGACATCAACATCATCAGATCCATGACAAGTGCAAGTCGAAGGGGACATTTGACTTCAAAACTGTGTTATAAAAGATACATATTTTTCTATTATTTCTCATTATTCTGTATTGCATCAAAGTTTTTATGATACTAAATAATGGTTCATTTCTGTTTGCAGTGGCTGTGGAGTGCAGCATTACAAGTTAGACCATCTTCATACAGATAAAACAACACTCCTATTCATGTAAGTTTTAAGATGTAATTTAGAGAGATACCAGTTTCTTTGTTTTTAATTACTCTGCATATTGACAGCAGGTTTATTAAATGTTTCACATACTTACAGGGATCAGCACATCCATCCTCAACCTAATCTTTCGTATGATGTCCAGATCCCTCAGAGAGTCGACATTAAACTGATGACATGGAGATGGCTGGTGTGAAGTTGTGTAATTTGTTGTATACAAAAGGCTTCACTTAGTTTGTCAGACCAGTGTTTGTCAACTCCAGTATCATCAAAGCACTCATCTCCTCGGCGTCCCGATCCTCCGTCAGCTGCGAGGGCTCTCTGACAGCGCATCTTCCATCAGTCCCGGGTTTCGGCACCAGTGTGGCAGACAAGCCTCTCGTTCATCGGGAAAGGAGCAAGCAGGAACTGGATTAACCATAAAAAAAGACTTTAATTGAACATAAAACACTGAACTGAAACATAACAAAAGCGCACACAAAATACTGCTGCGTGCGTCTCTCTCTCTGGCATCATCGGCTCCTCCTTTTATCTCTTTCCCGCTGATTGGGCAACTCAGTGCCGGGCATGAATCCTCTTGGCCCAGCCACGCCTTCCTCGTCATAGGGTTCTTTTATTAGAACCCTTAAAATGGTTCTATATAGAACCTTTTATGGGTTCCAAATATGAAGCAAGTGATAGAACCCTTAGGGTTCTATATGGAATCTTCTAAGAGTGTAAACCCAACTGATAGTGTCATAAAAAGCAAATGTGAGGTGAAAAACACAACCACGTCATTTTATTAATTCTGTGACAATTTGTGCTCACATAGTGACTCGCATGCCCTTCAGGACTCGTACCCTGGTCCTTTACATCACAAGTATAATGCTCTATCAGTTGAACTACCGCACAATTTGATCACACTTGAACAAGCTTGTAAAAGTAGTTGGTTATGTAATGCAAACATTAAAATTAGTCATACGCTATAGTAAAAGTGTTTATATGTCATAAGATAGCATTGTGTGAGGAACAGAGTGAAAAGTATGTGTTTATGAACTGATAATCTGCCGTTTTACTCGTGATTTGAGTGAATGGGGATAAAAGTCATTGTTGTTTTATCATTGTGTTCTAGTGTCCATTCCACCAGGTAATAGCCGTTACATACAGCAGGCCACATAAAAATCATTTTACAAAATGTATTTATTGTAACATGATTCTATGACATGGTTGTGAATGTCACTAGGGGAGAAATAGGACAGTCGTCAGAGAATTAACAAACCAATCTAATTTAACATCATCTCCCACACAATCTCCTCTCTTGATGTCATTCTAGCTAGGAGAAAAGTTCCTTTTTACTTTTTTAATACTTATGTACAATTTAATGTTAATACTTTTTTACTTTCAAGTATGTTTTGGCTAGATACTTGGACTTTTGAGTAAACTTTTCACTCAGTATCCATACTTTCACTTAAGTATAATTTCTGAGCACTTTTTACACCCCTGACTGAACAGCAGCCAGAGAAAATAATCGTTTTGAGATTTTAAATTTTAGCAAATTAAACTTTAGCATTTAATTTGTATAATATCTGTATGTATAATGTCCTATTATGCACTGGCAATGTTGAAGTTATTAATTTCCACATTTATTTATTTCCACATGTATTTGTCCACAGGGTTGGGAGGGTTACTTTTAAAATGTATTCCACTACAGATTACAGAATACGTGCTGAAAAATGTAATTTGTAACGTATTCCGTTAGATTACTCAAGGTCAGTAACGTATTCTAAATACTTTGGATTACTTCTTCAGTACTATTAAAACTCTGCCAGTACAGTAAGACAAAATACACATGTTAAAAATACATTCTCTGAAAAACCTAAATATCTTATGCAGTGTTGTTTCCAAAACAATATAAATCAAATTAATCTTGTTTTAAGGATTTTTAGGTATTTTTACAGTAAAACAATACAAAAATTATTATCAAGAATATGATTTTTGCCCTGATATCCTACTGGAGGTCTTACTGGAAAAAAAGAAATTATGATCCAACGTGAATTTTCTTGATTAAAAAAAATATATGATCGTGCCTGGTAACATGTTCATATAAAATGGCTAGAAATAGCATTTTAGCTTAGCATAAAGCTGACAATTTACACAAGGTTTATTTCTATTTCTTCTGCTCCAAACTTACTTTAAACTTACTTCTCTGTCTGCTCGTATGAATGTAACACATCATAAGAAAGTGTTTCACTGCTGTTCAAATGCACTTTGGATCGCATCATTTATATGTATAAATGTTTTCCATCTGAAAGGACTAAATACTAAATGAAACAAATGACAATAAAATGCAAAATAATCTCTTCAGTAATCAAAATACTTTTTGAATGTAACTGTATTCTAATTAACAATGATTTAAACTGTAACTGTAGTGGAATACAGTTACTTATATTTTGTATTTTAAATACATAATCCTGTTACATGTATTCCGTTACTCCCCAAAACTGTTTGTCCATATGGTAAAATGGTTGGGGGGGGGGGGGGTTCTACTACAAGCACAGAAATAGAGCTAAGAGTGCTCCAGAGTGAAGGCTACAGTGACATCTTGTGGTCAACAGAGATCCTTTATTCTCTATTTGACTTGCTCGGTTCACAGGTATATTTTACAATTTCTAAATGACCATCCACGCCCATCTGTGGCTATATTTAAAGGAATAGTTCACCCAAAAATAAGAATTCTCTCATTATTCACTTACCCATATGCCATCCCAGATGTGTATGACTGTCTTTTTTTCAGCAGAACACAAATGAAGATTTTTAGAAGAAGATAGAGCTCTGTCAGGTCCTTATAATGCAAGTACACTGGTGCCAGCACTTTGATGGTCCAAAAGTCAGATTTAGGCAGTATAAAAGTAATCCATGCAACTCCAGTCGATCAATGAATGTCTTCTGAAGCGAATCGATAGGTTTATGTGAGAAAACATTATTAAAACGTTATTAACTTTGAATCAGCGCTTCCATTCAGGGCTCTGACGCCTTTTTGAAATGGCTGAACTCTCGCGTGACGTCCGTTCTTCTGTTGTAAATAAGCGTCACTTCCGAATTCTCGCATGAACTCGCCGCTTACATCATTCTTCGCATCAGCTGCTGGCAGGAAGTGCTTTTTAAAGTTAATGACATTTTAATTATCTATTTATTTTTTACTCAAAACGTACCGATTTGCTTCAGAAGACATTTACTGAGTTGTGTGGATTACTTTTATGCTGCTTAAATGTGACTTTTGGGCCAACAAAGTGCTGGCACCCATGTATTTCCAAATGCATAAGCAACAGGTCCCTGTGCTCGCACGCTTGCACCTCTGACTGTGCTAAGAGCAACCAGTCATCGAGGTAATTCAAAACACTGACGCCACTCAACGGATCGACTGCCACATTGACACATTTCGTGAATGTGCGGGCAGCTAAGGACAAGCTGAAGGGCAGGACTTTTAACTGGTACGCAGTCCCCTCGAAGGAAAATATCTAGAATGGCCTGTGACGAGGGGCAATTTGCTTGTATGTGTCTTTCAGGATGATCGACACAAAGCAGTTCAGAGGACAGATATGAGTCAAGATCTGTCTCTAAACAACCATCTTGAACAGTGTTTCAGTCCAGAATGGACCGTAGCCCACTGTCTTTCTTGGCGACCAGGAAATAACTTCTGTAAAAGACTTTCTCTGTGTTGCACAGTGTTACTGTCTCTATCACGTCTTTGGCGACCTCTGAGTGTAAAACCGGTACCTTGCAATATGAAGCATGTAGCTGTGTTCAGCTGGGGGGATTTGGAGTCGTGCCGACTCAGTAGAAACCGTTCATCGAGCCAAGAGAGCTCGGGCCACTCGGAGTGGGCCAATCAAGCTGGAGTTTTTTGACCATCTGAGAGAGAACCTGCATCAGGTCAGCGATTTTCATGAAGTTTTCCTCCCAGCAGGGGGAAATAGCAACAAACTCATCAGCTGAGTGAGACCAGGCCTCACCTTTAGATGATGCAAGCAATGTAGCATCTCTGTCATCATCGTAACCGCCAAACTTTGGTGGAGAGCAGATCATCACTGGTGAATTCAACAGGCAAAGACGCTTGTAATGGAGAGGAGGAGGCTTCATTCATGGAGGCGAGCCTCCCTCATGCGGAGTATGGTGGAAGTGTGGGGGACTGATGCGTCCTTCAGAAAGAAGGCGAGCTGTGAGGGAAGCGCTTCTGCGTTAGCTTGCCCCAGGCATATAAAGCTGCACTTGTGCCCGTAAAACAAAGGGAAATAACACTCACAAGGTGGAAAATATTTGTGAAACTGCATCTTGAAAAACACGTTGTTATGCAAAAGGCTATTTTATGTACTTTACACTCAATAAAACACACAACAACAATCACAATACAATAGCGTGTCAAACGTGGAAGTGATGATACGCTGTTCGTCGGAGCACAAGCATGGAAATGGAAATAATCCACTCGCTGTTAAGGTGTGCAGATTCAATAACAAAGCGAAGATTCAGCCATCCACAGCGAGAGAGATGTTATCACAACACTTAAGAGAAAAATTATGATGAAATGGCACTGTGCTCTGGTTTATATATGTGCTCAGAATGTCAAGCTCCATCTGTGCCATCTGCCAATAGACTACCGTGATTTTAAAGGGCTTTAGAGATCATCACTCTTGGGAGGAGTTACCATAGCATCAGCTACTGATGCGGCGTCAAAGTGACCAACTTGAAAAGGAACTCAGCATGTCTCACACAACACAACACACAGTCACATTCCATAAGTTATCACGCATAATTAAAAAATTCTGCAAGCCAGATTAAAGGAATAGTGATTGACAAACTCAGTCACCATTCACTTTCCACTACATCTTTTTTCCATACAGTGAAAGTGAATGTTGACTGAGCATGTGAGATCCTATCATTCTGCCTGACATCTCTTTTTATGTTCCATGGAAGAAAGAAAATCTGGTTTGGAGGGTGAGTAAATGATGACAGAATTGTCCTTTTTGGGTAATACTATCCTGTTATTTAAATTAATTTTTTTTAAATTTATGAGATGCTTTCTGACCAAGTTGGGTTATAAAAACAAATTTGATGGGTTTTTAGTGGCAATTCTGACTGTGTGTCTAAAGATGGCTGTAATACCATCAACCTATAAAAAATAAGTAAAACAAGACAAATGCAATTGATATAAGCATTTTTACATCCTGTTATCCTGTTATAAGATCTAAAAATGCTTATCACTTGTATTTGTCTTGTTTTCCTTATATTTTATAGGTTGATGGTGTGTGCGTCTCCCCATGAATTGATTAAATTGATGTATGTGACAAAACAATGACATCATATTATGTCATATTTTGTATGGTTAACACAAATATGCCCTAAAAATGCCCTCATAAAGGTAAAAAATGCTAACTCCAAGGGGCAAAAGTAATGGAAAAGTTCATTTCTGACACTGCTGGAGATCAGTACAGTGATGCCAATACATTACTCTGTTCTCTGTAAAATTATTCAATGTAATTTTTGCCTTATTCATTTAACGTAACACTTTTCTGACTCCTGTGTGTATGCATAAAACAAATCTTTCCCATTTGTTTTTTGTTTTTGTTTTTGTTTTTTTTTTGTTTTTTAAAGAGACCTGACAGAAAGAAACAACTGTCTCTCTCTAGTGGCTGTAGGAGGTAGTACATAGCAGCACAATATTGAGAAACTTCAGTAAAATGGCTAACGTGTTTTAGTGTTTTATGAAATAAAATTATTTTTAAGTTGTATATGTTTTCTTTATTTTAAGTTCATTTTAAAGTCACCTCTAGAATAAAAGCTCTGATTGCTTGTAATAAATCCTGATTTGAGTGCAATCATTAATTCTTACTTTTCATGACAATATAATGGTCTATTTAGAAATACACTGACATTCCTTTTGTATTTTGTGGTGAAGTAAATGTTTCAGAAAATATTAAGTACTTTCTACATTGAATAAGTTAGTTTAAAGGGGATCTTGAAAATATTAAGTAAATTCTACATTTGTATTTAAATTCAAATATGTAAAAAAATTAATGCTCTGTCTATAGCTTATAAGTAAATGTCATTAATGTTTGTTTGTTATCTTTTCAAAGCGTCGTCATGTATCAATCTTAAAGTAGAAAACCTTTTTATAATTATTTGCTTATTTGAGTACATTTTACTTAACTTTTCAAAGCTGGTGTTCCCAGCATATACTAAGCTTGAATAATGAATGAGCTTGCATGGTTTCACTGTTTGCAAGTTTATTTACACAATTTAGCACCTGCGAGGAGTCCCATAGCATCGTTCATAAACATCACTTTCAGAACCCACACTCAATGATGTCTGACACTTCAGTGTGTTAGAGGTATGTGGGCTTCAGGATTACTGCAGCATTGCATGAACCTGCTCACATGTCTTATACAGACAGCGCCACTTACTGCCATGCTGCTGCAGTACAGAGATCAGCACACATAAAGTAGGCCTACTGCATATGAAGTCTGTGGCAAAATTTATAATAAAATGTCTACAAGAATCTAATTGAAAGAGTGACTCTAGACTGTTACTTGTCTAGATTGTGTGCATGTGCTTGTTTGTATAAAGCCATGCTCCCTTTAACTAAAGGTCATTTTTTAACTAAAATGTTTTCTGTCATTTTAATTGTTGTCAATAATCCTGATTTGTCTATAAATGTTATGTTTGTTCTCGTAATAGCAGTCTGTATTATGAAAATTATTAATTTTGGCTGATGGTGTGCTGAATAAAAGGTCAGTAGGAACGTTATAGTTATTAGACTTATTAAGGATGCACAAGTAATTGAAAAAATAATCGAGATTACAATTACAGCTGCCACAATTAACTTATCGTGAAAAGTGTCAATTATAGCATTCCAGTTAGGTGTACTCCCATTACATCAAAATGTTCTATTTACAACATGTTATTAGTCCATTGTGTGCATGCATTCAATGGCAAATCAGATGCATTTAAATAAGTCTAAAATCATATAAGTAATGCTCACTTTCTATGTGTATTCTATTCCAAATTTGAATAATATTTTTGTTTTTCATGCAAATAAAATAAAGAAATGCAGAAACACTGTTCTTAACTTGTTTTGGATGTGTAGTGTGCAGAAAGAATATGGTAGCTGCCCCACACAAAGTAAGAATTCTATTATCGATTTGAATTTTATCAATTACAATATCAAGGAAAATAATATAATATAATTCCTTAGATCTGTGACACTGTGATTTTACAATGTGAAAGATCTTTAAACTTCACATCATTGCACCCTTGGCCCTGCCCACTGGTGCTCAGTTTGTTCTCAGAGAAAGAGAGAGAGAGAGCAGGACCTACTGTGGCCTCACAGTAGCCTCACCTTTTGTACAGTATATAAACATGCACAACACAGACATCTTTGACCGACTGATACATATCTTGGGCTGCTTTTAAAAGATGCGGTGTCAAGTTACAACTCTGAAAAGCAGAAGATGTTTCATTTGGCTGCATTCATTCTCTTGCTGTTTTGAGCAAAAACACGTCATGGACCTGTTCTCGTGCCCATCTGCACTATTTTAAATTGTTTTAATATATGTAAATGTAGGGCTTTACCAGTTGTTTAGATCAGTATTACTATCAGAAATAATTAATAATTATTTCTGTAGTTATTAATTAATATTTAAATTAATTAATTGAATCTAACTCATTAAAACCTCATATGGGGCTCCAGTAAATGTAGTGTGCTACGTTTAGGAGCAAGTTTGGTTATTAGCAATAATTAATAATTATCAAAGATAATTATTAATTATTAAAATCAATAGAAGATTGATGAGAATCAATGTTAACTTTTTAAAATCCTTTAAATCAACAATTATCAAAGATAATCATTAATTGTTATCATCGATGAAACATTAATTAAAATTAACACTAGCTTATTGATCATTCAAATTCAATCATCAAAGATAATTATCAATTATCAAAAATCAATAGAATATTAATAAGGATTAACATTGACGGGGCACCACCCTAGAATTAGGGACTAATAACCAAATAGTAAAACAGTCTCAATATTAGATTGTTTTCTTAGGAAAATCGACATCCGAAGAATATCGATTTTCGGGGGAAAAAAACAATGAATGAAGGTTTGAATCCGAGCACAGACATCCCGTCAGCATGACACAGGTGTATGCAAAACAAACCAAAACACTTCTCTTTGTAATATAAACAAAGTTTATTTATGCAGTAATATCAATTAATAATTAATACAATGCAGTCAATAAACTTCCGACTTAACAGTGATATGATTAGATATGGAAATCAAAATAATCCTATAACACATAAGGTGTGTGTGTGTGTGTGTGTGATAAGTAAGAGAGAGAGAGATGATTAAGTGACAGCCCTAAAGCCGATTTTGCTATAGTGGGAGAGAAAGCAACTGTTTAGTTCATCGCTCAGAGACGCGGTGGACGGCTCGTAAACAGTCCCGCGTTATTTGACTCTTTAATGGATGAACTCAGTTGCGGTCTCACCCGCGATGGCGAAATTGCACAACAATCCAAATTGGTTGGACCACAATACAGCAAAACAAAATCGTGATAATTAATACCTTGAGTATTAATAATGAGTGGACATGGCGATCCGTAAACTGTACAAGCAAAAACCTTGAAACCCAAGAATAACACACTATAATATTCTATCTCTGCCCAGACGTAAACCTCTTACTTGAATCGCATGAGGACACAGGTACAATGTGCTTTCCTCCGTCCTTTAACTCTGACCCGGTTCCTTGAGGCTCGGGTGATGACGGGAGGCCGTTTCCTCGCTCTGTCGGTGGGCGGTACGGCTGTTGATTCTCAGCGGGCTGGCGGAGAACTCAGAAATGTCGACTTGATTGAAGATGGAAGAGAAATCTTTAATCTCTTCACTTCTGTAGGCAAACGGATGAAGATGCGAATTGCTCGGCGGTCTCCTTCGGATCCGTTAGAGTGTTCGGTTGAACACAGAGTAATCTCAACTCGTCCAGCGAGATGGAGATTGTATGGCCACAGTTTCAAGTCGGACGTTACTTCCTTGTGCCACGAGGTTGCACCTGAGAGCAGCAAAGAGCTACGTCTATATTCGGTGAACAAAGTCACTGGAAGCCACTCTGGAAGCATTTCAGAGGTATTTCAACTCCTGATGATGTCATGTTTCAGGGACGTTCTGTTGTGTGCCTCATCCAATAGGTCTTGAGGTCTTGCATTAGATCTCTAACGATACACGCATAAGTTGTTTTCTCTGACAAAAGTCCCTAAAGTGTGCAAAGTGTTATTGATAAGAATGGATTGCAAATTTACAGTGACTATAGTACCCTGAAGGGTTTTACCCTTTGATAACACCCTTCGATAGCAGCTTCAGGCTGAAGGGATGAAATTAGTGAAGTTCAGTCTCAAACCGACTGGCTTGACCACTATATTTCATAGTCACATAAGCAGATCGTCATCTTACCGAGAATACCCAATCAGTTTGGTTGCCCTCTGGCTCCTCCTTAGTGGTTGGATCATCATCGCAATTATTGCACACGCCATGTACAGGTACATTCAACACCTACAGGCCAGACTGGACTCACTTCTAATACAGCCGCGTTTTACACACCAGTCTGAGCCCATCCCACAGGTTAACACCAATCATTTCCAAGGATAAGCCTTTTAACCTTTAACCCTCCTTTCCTCTAACATTTTGTTCCTAGTAACCAATGTCAGGTGCTACTTTGATTTTGTGTTATGACCAAAGAACAACAAAGTATTGTGTTATGGTTAATGCTGTGCCTTCCAATAACTTGAAATGTTTATGTGTGATGAATGTAGTTTTAGATTTAGCTAGAAGTTCTATGCCCAGATGTGCCTCAATCTCTGTCCAGACGATAAAGCCTCTGTGAACTCTAATGAACTGTATGGACTGTGCAACCATTTCTCTTTCCTATCAGGAATACATGGATGGCGTAACCCACATAAACATGGACTAGATGGACATCTTTGACCATTTACAGAATCAGAATCACCTTTATTGCCAGGTATGCTTACACATACAAGGAATTTGTCTTGTGATAGGAGTTTCCAATGCACAACAATACAAAACAGCAACAAGACAGAGACAATATTAAAAATAATTAAAATTGAATAAAAATAAATATATAAAAATTGAAACTGAATAGAAAAAAGTATATATAGAATACACAATAAGACAGTGTATATACATATATATACATATACATACATATATATATATACATACATACACATACATATATACACATATACACACAGAGACACAAACATACATACATACGTAGTGCAAAACTAAATACAAATCTGTTATATACAGTGCAATGGAATGTAATGGCAATTACATTCCATTGCACTGTATAATACAAATATTTATATTGTTGGAGAAATATAAAAAGACTAGACTGTGAATTGCACATAGTTATTGCTCAATGGGGTTAGTTTTAACTGTTCATGAGATGGATAACCTGAGCAAAAATCTGTTCCTGTGCCTGATGGTTCTGGTGCTCAGAGCTCTGAAGCGTCGGCCAGAAGGCAACAGTTCAGAAAGGTAGTGGGCAGGGTGAGTGGGGTCCAGGTTGATTTTTCCAGCCTTCTTCCTCACTCTGGAAGTGTATAGTTCTTGAAAGGAGGGCAGGGGGCAACCAATAATCCTCTCAGCAGTCCCAACTGTCCTTTGTAGTCTTCTGATATCCGATTTTATAGCTGAATCAAACCAGACAGTTACTGAAGTGCAGAGTACAGACTCAATGACTGCTGAGTAGAACTGGATCAGCAGCGCCTGTGGCAGGTTGAACTTCCTCAGCTGGTGAAGGAATCTACAGTAGAACTCATTCAGGTCATCAGCCAGTTGTTGTTCCACCACAGGGTTGGGGGTAGGAGTCCTGTAATTCCTAAGTTGTTTCATGCCACTCCACACTGATGCAGGGTCGTTAGCTGAAAACTTGTTTTTCAGCTTCTCAGAGTATCTTCTTTTAACCACTCTGATTTCCTTATTCAGTGTTTTCCTGGCCTGATTGTACAAGACTTTATCCCCACCCCTGTAAGCGTCCTCTTTGGCCTGAAAAAGCTGCCTGAGTTCTGCTGTAAACCATGGTTTGTCATTGTTAAATGTTAAATAAGTCCTAGTAGGAATGCACATATCCTCTGATAAATGATGTAACAGTATCTGTGAGCTCGTCCAGGTCTGTGGCTGCAGCCTCAAAAACACTCCAATCAGTGCAATCAAAGCAGGCTTGTAGTTCCAGCTCTGCTTCGCTGGTACATCTCTTTACAGTCCTTAATACAGGCTTAGCAGATTTTAGTTTCTGTCTGTAGGTTGGAAGAAGATGAACCAGACAGTGATCAGAAAGTCCCAAAGCTGCTCTAGGGACAGAGCGATATGCATCCTTTATTGTTGTGTAGCAGTGATCCAGTATATTTCTGTCACTGTTTGGGCATGTAATGTGCTGTTTGTATTTGGGCAGTTCACGTGTGAGGTTTGCTTTGTTAAAATCCCCAAGAATAATAATAACTGAGTCCGGGTATTGTTGTTCTGTGTGATTTGATCAGCCAGCCGTTGCAGTGCGGCACTCACGCACGCATTTGGCGCGATATACACACTCACCAGAATAAATGAAGAAAACTCCCGCAGCGAGTAGAACGGCTTACAGTTAATAAAGAGTGCTTCCAAATTAGGACAGCACATCTTCTTTAACGTTGTTACATCTGTACACCAACTTTCATTTATGTAAAAGCATGTTCCACCGCCTCTCGTTTTCCTCGTTAACTCCGCAATGCGATCCGCTCTGAACAGCTGAAAGCCCGGCAGATGTAATGCGCTGTCTGGAATGGCTTCACACAGCCAGGTTTCTGTGAAGCACAAGGCAGCAGAGTTTGAAAAGTCCTTGTTTGTACGGGTGAGGACATGTAGTTTGTCCGTTTTGTTAGGAAAAGAGCAGAGATTCGCTAGATGAATACTTGGCAACGCTGTTCGAAAGCCGCTCCAACGGAGCTTGATCAGCGTGCCTGCTTGTCTCCCTCGCCTGCGTCTCTTGAACAGCAGAGCTGCGCCTCTGACTAAAATGGCCAGCAAAGCGTCAGAATATTCAAAAACCTGGAAAAGATTATCTGGTATATGCTGCCGAATGTTCAGCAGTTCGTCCCTGGTAAAACTGACTGGAAAAAGATTACAAAACACAGGACAAACAAACAAAAACAACAAAACAATAGGAGCGCTCCACACCGAGGTGGCCATCCGCAGCACCATCATGAATTTTGATGCGTTTCCAGCGATGTGATGCTGAATGTGTGTGCGTCTATTCACCGTGCTTTGGACTATGTATGTGTGGGGGGGTTTTTTTCATATCAGCGTGGATTGTATATATATATTTTTTAGCTTATATCAGTGTGGATTGTTTGTGAACCAGTCATAATATGATTCAAGCATTGCAAAGGAACTATTAAAGGATGGGGCAGTTAAAAACACTTTGACCCAAAATCGCAAGTAAACCGTTTCATTCATGAATATTTCAAATGTTATGACTGCTTGATAGTTTATGGTGCTGCTGTGCTTACAGTGAGTGAGCAGTTTAATATATTCAGATGCAATGTGTTGGATGTGCGTTATGTGTAATCCCTGAAATGTAGTTTTATAATGTTGTGGAGCCAGTTTATTCTCTTCTGATTGAGTTTCAAATATGGTTGTATCCGAGGGGCTGCATAATGTTAGCCAATCAGAACAGTGGGTATTTACATTGAAGTTTTAAGGAGGCGCTTAGGCCAAAACATAGCGTTTTAGAGAGATGGCCAGAGACAGGGTGGAAAATGATCATATATTACTAAATTATGTCTTTACTAACATTATCAGTGGACCTCAGGGAACAAAATAAAACTATAAAAAAACAGAGTACTGTATGTCATGACCCCTTTAAACAAAACATTTCACTAGCCTAATGTTTGACTTGTTCACTCCTGTTAACAGATCAATCTATGAGTTCTTAAATGGGACTCTTTTACCAATTCGATTTTAATTATTGTTTATATGGTTTTCCAAAGTCATAATCCACAGCAAAAGCTGACTGTGTTAAAACTAAAAGATGCACTGTTGATATCTTTATATTCTTTTAGTTCCAATAATGTTCTGTTTGTCATTTAGAAAATCTTTTATTTTTTTTATTTTTTTTAATTTTTTTAGGATATGTGTAAAATATTCTGCAACCAACAGAATTTAAATTCTAATGGTTCACTTTTTGTATTGTATTGTATCATAAATATAAAACATACATAGATTTATCCTGACCAAACCATCTACAGGACTAACTGTTATTACCACCTACATGCACCTTAGATACCAGTGAGTTTCCATGGCGACAACATCCTGCATTCTCTTCCATCACTTGGAGGATGATGGAGTGCGCGGCCCGCGCAGCCGCATCTTGTCTGTCGGGTGATTGCTCTCAACTTTCCTGACAGGCAACTGTCGACAACCGGTTCGTTTTGACTCAAGCGGAAATCAACTTTGTCCTATGCGCTGGCGTGGGCGCGGTTTGATGCAGCAGGGGCGGCTATTGGGCGCTTCACGAATCCGTTAAACGAAGCGTCTCTGTACGGAGGCCGAGAGGGGAGTGGCGCGGCGGATAGAGCAGAAAGACATTGAAAACACCAATATCATTTCAGTTCATCTGATTATAGAGGATAATATTTTAATCCGCCGGTACCGAAGACAATCGGCGGGGTTCCTTCACGTAGTCTTCCTTTTTCTCCTATAGGATGGTGAGCTGAGCAGAGGAAAAGCACAAGTTATTGGTGAACGCATCTATTCAGCTGTTGCCCGTTGTGAATTATAGGCGCGTTTGGGCCGCCGGTGCACCGGGCGGCTCCGTGATCATGCGGGAATCATGTCTTTGTGCGAGACTTGTTTATGTCGGTTTAAACGCAGTCAAACATGAAAATCATTTCCACGCTGAGTGCCGTGTGAGATTATTTTGATTCTGACACCCGTTCATACCGGAGAGATGCGTGAGTATAAAGTGGTGGTCCTCGGAAGCGGCGGGGTCGGTAAATCCGCTCTCACCGTGCAGTTCGTCACCGGGACGTTTATCGAGAAGTACGACCCGACCATCGAGGATTTTTACCGTAAGGAGATCGAGGTGGACTCGTCGCCGTCGGTGCTGGAGATCCTCGACACGGCGGGCACGGAGCAGTTCGCGTCCATGCGGGACCTGTACATTAAAAACGGACAGGGCTTCATTCTGGTCTACAGTCTGGTCAACCAGCAGAGCTTTCAAGACATTAAACCGATGAGAGATCAGATCATCCGAGTGAAGAGGTGAGACGGGACACATATACGTCTCAAATGTTTCACAGCTTTGGCTAATGATGCCGTATCACTTTCCCCCCAAAGTGCATCCTGAGACAATAATATTAGCTACAATATATCTATCAGTACCTTTAGGTCAATGAGCTGCTATCTATATTGCGTAATCTTGAGTCTAGTTGGGCCTTTACAGGCCTGTTGCTTGAGCATTGATGGTATTAAAACACACTCTAAACCTGATCCTGTTTGAAAGAAGAACAAAACTGCATCCGTATGTATTTATCAGGTATTTTTGGGAACCTCATAATGATTTTGTGAGGAGTACATACACACAAATTACACCAGATGCTGTTGTAGAAAGTGTTAAAACAGTACACTGGATATGACATATGTACTGTATATGGCATTCAGACGATAGTGTCAGTGTATCTGTATCTGATGTGTATCTCAAATATACCATGTCTAGATTACTAACACATAAGGAGTAGTTCAGCCAAAAAATCGAATTCTATCATTTACTCCGAATGTCCGAGCTGCTCATTTCCTGACAATGAAAGTGGATAGTGATTTACACTGCAAAGCTCAAAAAAGTAAAACGGCATTAAAGTACTACAAAAGAAGTGTAATACACAACTTATGTACTGTATTCCAAGTCCTCATAAGTTATATGTTGTTTTGTGCGAGAAACCGATGGTAATTTTAAGTCTTTATTCACTGAAATCGTCAAGTTTGAATTTGCACAAGCGAAATTGAGGTTATTAAATGATAGGATTTCCATTTTTTGGGGAACTATTCCTCATCTTTATGCCGTCTCAAACTCGTATGACTTTCTCCTGCAGAACACAAACAAAGATATTTTGTCTTCATGTCCTTGTAGGAGCTTCAAAGTGTTGGACCCCATTGACTTGCATTGTATGAATATAACCGCATTATATCTCCATCATAAAATCTTTGTTTGTGTTCCACTAAAGAAAGTTACACGAGTTTGAGACAGCATAAGGGTGAGTAAATGATGAGAGATTTGTAATTTTTGGGTGAACTATTCCTTTAAGGATCAGCTCAGGGTACGTGTTTATTCACCTCAAGCCATACAGTAGATTGGTCCATTTAGGCTGAATTGTACTTTTTTTAATATTACTTTTTATTGGACAGTCAAGTGAAGGCTGATGGGAGATGATTGGGAAGAGTGAAGGGGCAGGAACACTGTTGTTCACAACCTGAACACTAACAATGTGCCACAGCTCTTATATTCTTTGGGATTTAAAATAAATGGTTCAAAATGTCACTAGCTTTTACCAAGTTGAAACAGTAATTTTTAATGTAAATTTTCCCCAAATGCTCTGGTATTTACTGTAAAACTATTTAATTCACACTGATCCTGTTCTTGATCTTCCAGAATGCAAAATGTTTGACCAGAAACTATTGAATTCAACAATTACAGTAGATTTCCGTACTTTATTTTACATTTATTTATTTACAATGTACAACAATAGTTTTGATAATGTCATTTTTTTGTAGTCCAGCACAATGCCGCTGGTTGCTGTAGAGATTTTCTTTTGTTCAGCCATTATCTGAGAATAAATGGAGTCAGAAAGGCATTTGAAGCTGCTAAACCCTAAAAGCTCCTTTTAGAAAATAGGAAACCCAGTACAGCTGACAAAGTCTACAGGAAATCAAATGTGGAAGTTTACAAATGGATGGTATTTATCACAGCAGTTGTTAGCAGTTCCAAAAACAGAAAAGGACATTTTGTTATTTAAAACCAATAAATATAATACAATAGATGTGACTAAACCATAAGTTTCCTTTTTTTTTTTTTTTTTTTTGGAAAGGAGACATTTAGTTGGGCTTGAAGGCTTTAAATCAAAGCTTGTTTGCATTGAAATTTAAAGGCTAAAAAGGTAAGCAATCAGGGCCTTTTGAGTACTAGAACATCCCCACATATTAGATCAAAGCATACACTCAAATGCAAATTTGAGCCCTAGTCAAAAAAATCTTAAAGGATTGCTGGTGGAAATTCCATAATAATTTGGATCCATAATGGGATCAAATATGAATCCAATAAGAATGACTTAAGATCCCAATTGATAAACCCAATTCTGAAGGGGGGAAAAAACTGAATTTCAGTTTATGCTGTAGGATCTTAATTGATTCTCTCTTACTTGATCCCATTGGGATCCTTTAGAATTGGTTCTAAATTATGAAAGAATTTGTATTAGCAATCCATTAGCATTACTTGACTCAATAGGAACATTTATAGAAGAAAGGATGATTAAAGTCAACGTGAAATGGCATGCATAACCCATTTTATTTCCGAGTGACATTTTTCTTAATGAAAGAATATATTCAAATGGGAAAATTTTTTTTTGAATGCAGCAAGTGATGCCGTTTGATGTGTGTGCTTCAGAGATTAGATAGCGCAGAGCGGTTCAGTCTGTGATGGCTCGCAACAAAATCGCACAAAAAACAGGTTTCAATCGCGCCACACAAAAGACGAGCCTGCGTTTCAGATGAGAAGAATATTTAGTGCTCAAAGCACTGAACGCAAGATTTAATTTGCTTCGGCGGCCTGACATTAACAGAATTTTCAATGCAGGAAAACCCCTGAAAATTTCACCTGCCAAAGTGGCTAGTAAGAGGGAGGGAGTTACACGACTGCCAAGTTCTACCCACATTTTGCGAATTGGCGGGTGTTTTTATTTTTATTATTATTATTTTTTTTATGCATTTATTTATTTATTTTATCCCCTTTTCTCCCAATTTGGAATGCCCAATTCCCACTAGGTCCTCGTGGTGGCGCGGTTACTCACCTCAATCCGAGGGGCGGAGGACAAGCCTCAGTTACCTCCGCTTCTGAGACCGTCAATCTGCGCAACTTGTGGCTCGCTGTGCATGACACCGTGGAGTCTCACAACATGTGGAGGCTCATGCTAAACTCTGCGATCTACGCACAACTTACCACACGCCCCATGGAGAGCGAGAACCACTAATCACGACCACGAAGAGGTTACCCCAGTGACTCTACCCTCCCTAGCAACTGGGCCAATTCGGTTGCTTAGGAGACCTGGTTGGAGTCAGTTAGCACGCCCTGATAGTGGATTGGTGGGTGTTAATGTCAAGTCCTGAACACAGCGCAAGTATGCGTTGCATTCTCAAAGTTGCCACAAGGGGGTGCTATAGCTAGATTAGAGGGAACTGTCCGCTACTACTGTAAATTTTCTCTTTCGAGTCAACTACTGTCATGGCAGACAGTTTGAAGAGATTATTGCCTAGCAGTTAAATTAAAGACAATATATTTATAGCATCTCACCTAAATAATAACACATCCAGTTTACTGGCAACTGGATCGCAGTTGTATCTGTGTGCAGGTACTTGCATAAAGTTTCTGGTCTAAGAGGGATTGGTGACGTCAGTCAGAAAAGAATATTGTTTTTTTTTTCTTTTTTTCGTTTTTTTTTCCTCAGAGGCAGACCAAGTTAATATATTATGATGAAAGGTTAAGAAGACAAAAAATGTTTTCTTTAGAAAACCAATGAATTATGAACAATAAGACCATAAATATAAGGCCAATTTTTATTTCACATCAATTTGAAATAATTAGGAGCGAGTATTGTTTCATAAAAACTTTACACACATTCTTTAATCCTTATCAATTTTAAACTCAACCCTAAACCCTATTGTAACTCCACCCTACACCCTGTTGCCCCACCCCTCTCCCCCTAACCTCACAGTCACCCTGAAACCCAAACTTACTCCACCCCTCTGGATCAGACATATTTATAAACAGCCACAAACAACATCTAATCTAGCTCGCATTCTCACGCAAATAATATAGATCTGCAGGCTCTTGCACAGATGGATGTTTTTGCTCACAGAAAATATTAAATAATTGAATGGCATAAATATTTCATACAGTAAAAGCGATGCATAATGAAGAGGGAAGATAGTGGGAATGAGAGACATCTGTGATCCAGTGCTGTTTGTTCTTGTTGAAGGGTGAGTGAGCAAAAAATGGTGTTTTATCTCAGATGTGATTTCTGAGGGTTTGGTGCAATTTATAGAAGTTAAACAAATCAATGACTAAAACGTATGACCATAAAAATGTCTTGCACCTATCAGTACTGTTTGTTACATATTGTGAGTATTTTTAAATGAACCATTTGATGTGCTGTGATTGGTTTCAGTTGGGTCATTGCTGGGCGAGGAAAAAAACTGACACCATATAAAAAATCTGGCTTTTTCGGTGTGAAAGTCTCCATAGAAATCCATCGTTTCTGTTCAAACTCTTCATCACAATACATTTTTTTGCATTTGTTGTGAAAGAGCTTTAACCCTCAGTATTAAACTCGTCCTGCACCATTTGTGCTGACATGATAAATCAGTCGGGCGCTAATTAGAGTTTTGAGACCAATACCGATTTTAGAGTGGGAAAATTCACAGATTACCGATATGGTGGCCGATATAGTTAATTTTTGAGCTGGAATGAAAACAGACCTTTTCTATGTAGATTTTGCCCCAATATGACTATGCAAAGGTACTCAGAAGGCTGCTTTCTTAAATATTTTTATCAAAGAATATTCGACATTATTATTATACATTGTCTACAAATTCTAGAAATGAACACTGAGAAAATAAAGAATAAATAAAATACAATAAATATCTAAATAAACATCAGTACTGTATGTTCAGTATCAGTCAGTTGCTGACCATTTCAATAAAGAATAAATTCAAATAAAATAAATAGATAAATAAACATCAGTAGTACTGTTTAGTATCAGTCAAATTCTGACTATTTTAATACTGCCAGTCAATTAGGGGCAGGTTGTAAAACAAGAAGCATTTACACCTGCCAAGTCAAGCGATGTTACATGGTATTCTGCTATACAAGTTCAGGGGAAACATTCAACGGTGGAAAAACAGACTTTTAAATATGACATTTTGTAAATGCAAGGACTGGAATTGTTCGGTTGAAGGGGGTACCAAACTGCGAATCCTAAACAAAACAGTTTGGTGAATACATGTTTACTCTTTAGCTTCCACTCAGCTGACAAGCAATGAAAATAGCTATGTGGTTAGCTAGTTAGCTCTAAGCTCGTTGTCACGGAGAATAAAAGATGGACTTTATTTATTTTCCAGCACTGCGTCTCACCAACTAGGTAACAACGTTGCATGAAATCAACACTCAACAGACACAATCCACCACCGCACCATTGTCTGTTGAGCTGCAAAAAGATGCTCTGATGCTTACCTTTCAATCTGCTACATTACTGACAGCACTGACAAACTATAGTTGGCTAACATCACAAACAGATGTGATAAACATGAGTGACATGGTTGTCAGGGACAGGGTTAACTTTATATTAGTTATATTGAAAAGGGAAAATGATGGGGTCATTGTTTAATAACTTTCCAGTATGTATTTCACAAACTAGTTAGCAACTTACCATGATGACACGCAGCTCAACTGCGCCCTGTCTGCAGAGCCACCATCAGCTCAGAGTCAGCTCTGTAAACAATGGAGTCGGAGCACGCTCTGCTGGACAAACTAAGTTTTTACACCAATTCTAAAGCATTGTTTTCTGCATTATATGTTCTGAAAAAAAGATTTCATTTCTGTGCATATCGGTATAATATCGGCCGACCGATATATTGGTCAGGCACTAACTCAAATCATGCAGCTTGTTGAGGAGTGTTGTGCCATTAGTTTTCGAAACAGTATTACTTAAATTTTTTCGAATGGCAGACATTAAAACGGGCAAAAATAAACCCCTTAGATTTACAGTGAAGAAGCAATAAGATTATGATAGAGACTTGGGAATGGGCTTTTTTGACTTTGGCCAGTAAGCAACCACATAGAAACACACTAAAACCACTCAAACACCCTAGCAACCACATAACAATGCCCTTGCAACTACTCACATCTCCCTACCATCGTAACAGTATTGTATCACTTTTTCTTCTGAAAATTTAAAAATCTAATTGTTTTTTTCTCTCTCTCTCTGTATGTTTGCAGAGTGGAGACTGTGAGAATATTACTTTATCATTCTGAAAGTATTTTGAAACTGTGATATCATTTGTGGTTTGTTGATAACAGGATGTGGTTATGAGGGATGTGGCCACAGTAACTCCATCCTTCTCATCCCCCTCTGGCCAGTTATCACTACACAGTTAGTGGATATGGGTGTGAGACATTCTTCTGTTGCCTTGAGGAAAACTGAACAATGTTAATGTACTGGGAGAATTTAAATGATGTGATCTAATGTGCTGGAGGTATTTTATGTGTCCTGAGCAAATACAATGATGCTTTTTTTATACAATTGCTTCCATAGAAGCCTTCAGTCCATGTTAGTTCAGTTCCTGGTGAAGAACTACACTGTCCATGATCCAGCAGAGGAACAAACCACCTATCAGAGAATCGCAGCAAACAAAGTGCGCTAAAAGAGCTCTGCAGCGACCTCTGACTCCCATTTGAATAATGCAATTGAGTCGCTCTCCCTACAAACTCTAACTACTTGTATATTTGTTTTTTTTGTGATTAACATTTTTATTGATTTTCCAAAGCAAAGAAAAACAAAACATATATACCATGAATCAACATTAACTCCCACTACTTCCCCTCCCCAAACGAACATCCCAGTGGTCTTGCATAAGTTCACACATATACAGAGGATAAAAAAAAAAAAATATATATATATATATATATATACACATATAATAAACATACAACTCTATACCTCTCTCTCCACAGACCCACTCCGAGAGCCCCCCAAAAACATCAAATATCTACCCCATTTCCCAATAAAACCCAATTGTTTATGTATTTGTCACCTGCGTCGATGACCGCCCCATCACCCAAATCACAGAGTCTGGGGCAAAACGAAATCCGAATGCCCAAAACATCACACACAACACTCTGTACCCTCAACCAAAATTCCTGAATCTCAGCGCACCACCAAAAAACATGGGCCATGTCTCATCCTCTGATTGGCATTGCCAGCAGGTGGGTGTGTCTTTAAGACCAAGCCTATACAATTTAGAGGGGGTCCAATAGAACCGATGTAAAATGTTGAATTATATAAGGCGCACCCTTGCATCTCTCGATGCAGTCTTTATGTTTTTAAAATCCTAGCCCATTCTCCCTCCTCCAATTCCAGGTTTAAATCTTTCTCCCATAATCTTTTGAGAGTGGCTGAGACTCCATCCCCCAGACTCTGAATGAATAAGGTGTAATACACTGAAGCCTCATGGCCATTTCCAAAAGCAGAAATCACCTCTCCTAGAGTATCTGCTGTTTTAGGGGGGTGTATGCTATTCCCAAAAATAGTACAGAGCAAGTGGCGTAACTGAAGATACCTAAAAAACCGAGATCTGTGGATCCTAAAATATTGAACCAAATTTTCAAAGGATCTCATCACACTGCTCTCATAAAGATCACTGAGTGAATTAACCCCCCTCACAATCCACTCTGACCAACAAAAAGGGGACTTATTAATGCATAGTTTGGGGTTTAGCCATAGGCTCGAGGCAACATTTAGATACATATCTGAATCAAACACTCTGGACACTTTTGTCCATACTAAGTGCAAATGTGAAATAACGGGGTGTGATTTAACTTCTCTATTTAGTTTGATGGAAAGGCTTTGCAATGGCAAAATAGGGGCAAGAAGTTCTTGTTCAATGCAGAACCAGCGAGGGGCTGTTTCAGGTGGAAGCGACCAATGAGCCAAATGTCTGAGACCGAATGCATAATAATAAAACAAAATCTTGGGTAGGCCTAGCCCACCTTTATCAATCGGCCTATGTAACTTATTTAAATGTAATCTGGGGTGCTTACCACTCCAAATGAAAGACTTCGCTATGCTCTCAAATTGCTTGAAATAAGAGAGGGGGACATCTACCGGGAGAGACTGTAGCAAGTAGTTAAATTTTGGAATACAGTTCATTTTAATAACACTAACCTTCCCAATCATCGATAAATGTAATGAAGCCCACCTGTCTACATCGTCCAAAAACCTTTTTATTAAAGGGTCAGAATGAACTCTGACTAAATCAGACAAATTTGTTGGGAATAACATGCCCAAATACTTAATGCCCTGTTTTGGCCACTGGAAGGCGCCTGGCTGGAAGACCGTTACTGGACAATATGCTGTCAAAGCCAAAGCTTCGGATTTAGACCAGTTGACTTTGTATCCTGAGAATTTGGAAAAGGAATGAATAATTCTGTGGAGTCGAGGCATAGATTTAGTAGGGTCAGAGACGAATAATAAAATATCATCTACATAAAGCAGAAGCTTATGCGCCACGCCTCCCGCCGTCACCCCTGGAAAATCATCCTCCTTTCTTATCGCGGCTGCAAATGGTTCCAGGGCAAGACAGAACAATAATGGGGAAAGAGGGCAACCCTGACGGGTCTGAAATTAATCCATTTGTTTGTACCGCTGCTACAGGGTGTCTACAAAGTAACTTGATCCAACCAATAAACGTACTCCTGAACCCATACATTTCCAAAATCTTAAAAAGATAATCCCATTCTACCATATCAAACGCCTTTTCGGCATCAAGTGAAATGGCAGTGACCAGAGACTGATCATTCGCTACTGACCACATGATATTGATGAAACGCCTAATATTATCAGAAGAGCTACGACACCGAATAAACCCCACCTGATCTATATGCATAAGAGATGTCATAACTTTACATAATCGGTTAGCCAAAATGTTTACATCTAGCTGGATCAGGGAAATTGGACAGTAATTTTACACTTGTTTGGATTTTTGTCTTTTTTAAGAATCAGACTAATCCGGGCTTGTGTCATGGTTGGTGGAAGCTTCCCATTCTTTAATGATTCAGAATAGACTTCTAACAAAAGTGGAGCCAGTTCTGTAGCATAAAGGCATAACGCCCTGGAGCCTTGCCTGTAGGTAAGGACTTAATTACCTCGTCATGTTCCTCCAAGGTTATCTCAGAATCAAGAGAGTTTTTTTGCTCATTTGTATGTTTAGGAAGAGCTAATGGTTCCACAAAGTTTCTAATATCTTCATCAGTAGACGAAGACGTGGAACTGTAGAGATCAAGATAGAATTCTTTAAAGGCATTATTAATATCAATGGCTGAGGTAAATATTTCACCACCAGCAGATTTCACTGAGGGAATGGTAGAAAAAGACTCTCTCTGCTTTATATATCTAGCCAAAAGTTTTTCTGCTTTGTCCCCTGACTCAAAGTATGACTGTTTTGCCCTGAATAACCAAAACTCCACTTTCCGTGACAAAATAGTATTATATCTGTATTTCAGTCGGGTCAATTTTTCAGCACTTTTAATATTTCCTTCCAACTACATGAGTTTTGTGCATTGGACTTTTTGATGAGTGAGGCATACTGTATGATTCAACCCCTAAGAACAGCCTTAAGTGCCTCCCAAGCCACTCCTACAGAAGATACTGAGGACCAGATGGTCTCCATTTAAACATTGATTTCAGTCTTTATTATTTGTTGTAAATCAGGATTTTGCAAAAGGGATACATTAAAGTGCCAACTATATGATTTCTTTTTCTCTGTATATGGCAACATCTCTAAGTTCACCAGGGTGTGATCTGAGACTAAAAGGTTTCCAATTGAGCAATCCACATCAGATGAAATGAGGGACTTAGATATAAAAAAATAAAAATATATATATTCTAGAGTAAATCTTATGAACTGATGAAAAAAATGTATAGTTCCTACCAGATGGGTTCAAAAGTCTCCAAATATCTGTAAGACCAAGATTTTACACATCCTGTGAAGCGTCAGTGTTGCTCTAGGGGGTTTACACACTTTTGCTTCACTATGATCAAGGACTGAGTCCATCAAAAGATTAAAGTCTCCTCCCAATATTATATCATAAGGGGTGCCAGCAGCTTGCAATATCCCATCAAGATCTATAAAAAAGCCCTGATCATCAGCGTTAGGTGTGTAAATATTAGCCAAAATCAATTTTTGATTTTGGATTTCTCCTAAAAAAACAATGACTCTTCCTAATTTATCTTTAATATGTTTGAGACATTTGAATTGTAGATGCTTATTTATCATTGTAATGACTCCCCTGCTCTTACTTGAACAAGCACTAAAGAAAACATGTCCACCCCATATCTTACCAAATTTTTCAGCTTCCTGCGGGGAAAGACGTGTTTCTTGAAGAAACACAATATCATATTTCTTACGATTAAGAAAATAAATAATCTTCCTTCTTTTTATAGGGTGCCCCAACCCATTCACATTCCATGTGGAGAGAGATAACTTTTCGAGCCAGCACGAAAAACAAAACCGGCATCTCGGTTCCTCGGATGATCAAGAGCCAAACTAACTCGGAGGCCGCGGAAAAGAAAAACAAACAAAAAAAAAACCACCATAACTTTCTCAGCCTGTCAACTTTATAAAAGATGTCCTTTATGTGAGCATGTAGATATTTTGCAGTCATCCATAGTGTCCATTCTCGATCTGGCCGAGAAAAATATCTTCCGTCAATGCAAATGTTTCTTGGAGCCATGCCATAAAACAAACTCCAGCCGCTAGGCGAAGCCAACCCAAAAAGAAACAAAAATGGCACCCAGCTATCTCAGATAATAGAGTTCCTCAACAACGAGGCAGTCCACTAATATAAGAAACATCAAATGGCTTACTCCAATGTATTTATGAAGGAGAGTGCCTGTTTTGGACATGTAAATACTTTGCGACCATTCTTCGTTTCTATTCTCAGTTTGGCCGGGAACATCAGTGCAAAAGCTATCTTCTGTTGGTGTAAGAGTTTCTTACATTCCTTGAACCAATTGCGTTTCTCTCTTGTCGAATTCGCAAAGTCCGTGAACAAGAAAATATTATGGTTCTTCCAAGAAAGCTTCCCTTTGCTCCTCGCCTGGTGCAACACGAGATCTTTATAGGATGATTTCAGAAATTTGGCCAGAATTGTCTCCCTCAGCAGATCTGCGAGCCGGGACTCTGTGAACTCGCTCGATTTCCAGTTTATGGCCTGTTATGTCGAGCAGACTCTGGAAGAGCTCTTCCAGGAATTTCACCATATCTCTGCCCTCTTCATGCTCAGGAATTCCAACAATTCATATGTTATTCCTTCGGCTCATATTTTCGAAATATTCCAGTTTTTCCAAAATTAATTCCAAATCTGTTTTGGACACAGGCAGATTAGCGGATAATCGATCCATCTTTCAACTTCTGTCACTCTTGTAAACAACTCAGAGAATTTTGTTTCCATCGCCGTAATTGATCGACGTATTACAGCAAGATCCTCCAAGTCAGCAACAACGTTTGTCAGCATTACCGAGATGTTGGACAGTTGACGCTGAATTTCTTCTCTCGACGTGCCGTCCAAATCGAGTCCCTGGCTCGCAGGGCTTCAGCTTGAACACGTAAGTGTCTTTTAATGTCTCCAGAGTCTGAGGATTTTGACTTCTTTGCCATGTTTACCTCAAAGAGCAAGTATGTAACAGGGTTTATCAAATCTCACCGGATTATAACATGAAAATAATTTAAAAACTAGCAAATTTCGCAGAGCTTGTGTCTCACACCTCTGCTTCTCGCATGGCGTCACTCCCAAACTACTTCTATATTTGTAAATATCAGAATATTTTGCATATAAAATAAAAATGTGTTAGTTCTGTATTTAAAATCATCAACTAGTTTTTTCCATATTTCTTTCATATAATTTTTTTAATTTGATTACGTCATTCGCAGATTAGGACTAGGTCAAAATATTGATTTTCCGATGTATACCGATCATCATTTAAACAATCTTAATATCGATTCTTAAATCCCAAGATTGATCTTTTATTCTGTGACAACCCTCTACAGTGCGAGTGAATCACTTGCATATGCGACCAAATTTTGCGCTATGCGACTAAAAAATTTCTGATTAGCCACTGGCTGGCAAATGTTCAGATTTCACTTGTTAGTGATTGAGTAGTATAGTGGAGAAGTTCAGCTCTCCTACAGGCTCTTCTTTTCTGAGCTTACGGACATGATGTAAACACGCAAAGACGAATGACTTAAGCCTGCGATTGTGTGACAAATCCAACAGCTCAAAATGAAATTAATTATTGTAGGCTTACTGTAGTGAATCGGGGTAAGACAAGGACATGGTTTTGAACACTGATTTTTTTACGTACTCGCTCAGTAATGAACTTTTGTTAATTGTAACCAAAGAAATATACATAGTGCAGCTTTAAGTACACAGTCTTGTACCTTTGTCTTTTTGTCTGATTTTCAAATATTTTTTTGCTTAAAATTAAAGTTTGTAAATTTTGTGATTCACCTCGGAGCTGGTTGGTTTGGGTCGTGGTGTACAACACTTTTATTAAGGAATTTTATGAAAAGCCTATGAATGCCTGTATGTGAATGCCTATAAATGTGACATACTTCTGTAACCATGACGGTTGAAAAAGTGGGTGAATGGGCACTGGTGCGACTTGTATATCATTGTCTGACATCCATGACAATCAAATCCTGATGGATAAAATCAAGCCCTGCCCTACATAATTTCTCACGTAATATTCTGTTTCACTCGAAGACGTCACATAATGGAAGTTAAATGTGTCTTTTAATTAGTCTTTGATAAATACAGGTTTTAAGTGTTTGACGGTTCTATGATAAACCATGTGTTTTTTTCAGGTATGAGAAGGTTCCTGTGATCTTGGTGGGGAATAAGGTGGATCTGGAGAGTGAGCGTGAGGTTTCTGTGAGAGAGGGACAGGCGCTGTCCGAGGAGTGGGGTTGTCCGTTCATTGAGACCTCCGCCAAGAGCAAGACAATGGTGGACGAACTCTTTGCTGAGATTGTGCGGCAGATGGACTACGCAGCACAGCCGGATAAAGATGATCCATGCTGCTCCTCCTGCAATATACAATAACCCTCCAAACCAAACACAGAACTCACATTTCAGTAGCTTTCATTGACCTTCTAGTGTCTGTGTTTTTCCATCATCTACAGACTTTAAATTTGGGCTGACTCAACCACAGGAAATGCACTTGCCTTATGTCTCACATTTCTTGTATTTACAGGATCCTGCAGTGGGGATGTATGATATTTTACGTTTTGGGTTTTATGGTCTTGATGATTTTATCTGAATTTGTCACCAGGTGAGAGACCTAGAGAAGAAAAGGGTTCTTAGCCATATGCTAAGTGTTTTATCCATAATTATTTAAAGGTGATATGTGTAATTTTTTCACTGTTAAAATACTTTCTCCTATCCCACCTTTCAGTGGATAGACAGCTACGAGTAAGCTGTTTGTAGGTTTATTCCCCTGAAAAAAGTGTAAACACTGTGGCGCTATTAAAATATTGAAACTTCCAACATTGACTCAAGCAATGGTGTGAGTTTGGAGCAGAACTATCTGTTTTCTCGTGTGTGTTCGTGAAAGCTAATTGAAAACTGTTGTTATTTTTGCCAGTATTTTTGGTGACAATAGTGGCTAGAAAATTACACACTTCACCTTTAATGATTAGATTTTAACAATCAGTTAATTGAAGAACAGATGCCTAAAAACCATCTGTTTCTCGAATGAGTTGCCTACCTAAAGAGCATTTTAAGCCATCAAAGGCATGCTCCTGACACAAAGGCACCTCCCAAAAGTAGGCCGAATAATTACTTATGTTGCGTTCCATTCTTCTAAGTTCCAAAATGCGTGCCGATTAAAGATTGAGGCATTTTATTTTCTTTGATATTGAATGTTTATGTTCAGTAATGTTCACGTTGCAGTTTCTAAGTTGGTTTTCAAGTTTGTTCCAAGTGTCATTGCACTTTTCCAAATGAAAAGTTGGATGTTCCAACTTTCCTAGTTTAATGGAATGCAGCATAAGGGGCCGTTCAGACCGAACGTGTTATTGTGCTTAAAAAGCTAGATGCAGCGCAACAAATAAAACAACGCACCATGCGTTTTTAAACGTTAAAGATCTTTTTAACTTAACATGGCATCTGAAAATGCAGTACTTTGGCATGAGACGCAAAAATGCATTCGGTGTGAACGGCACTAAATTGACAGGTCATGGGGTGGAAGACATTTCTACCAACACAATCCGTTTTTGTTTAAAAGCATTAATTTCGCCATGTTTAAACCTTTCATCCATGCTAGAACGGCGTTTTCCTCCACCGAAAATGGAGCATTTCGAAAACGCTCTCCATTACCACATAGTTTGGAGAACGATGACGTTAAAAAAAACTGAAATAAAACAAGAGGTTTCAAAACAAAACGGATTAGTGTGGATGTGGCTTAATTCTCTCTTGCGCGCTCTCTATATCACTCCTTTCTCGCACGTCTCTTCAGTTTCTCAGCCCCCTTTCTACACTCACTATCTTCAATATTCTGCCATGGATGTATGGGTCATTGATGCTGATGATGATTATTATTGGTGGACTGTAAATTGAAAAATTAGGTTAAGCTTGGACCTCCAGGATGAACAGACAAAGATTAAGAAGATTGATGGTGTGCATATGAGTGTATGTCTATTTGAGTGTATGTGTTTGAATAGAGAGCTCTGAGTCAGTATTGATTTTATATTTTTTTGTATGGACGTGTGCTCAACTATCGTGAACGACTGAATGGTGACACTCTTTTGTTTGGCACCTAAATAAAGTACATTCAACACTCTCACACACACTGTGGTGCATTTTCTGTTTTGTTGTTCTTCTTTTTTCAGGTTTAATACTTACACACTTGATATGACAGAAATGCTCATATTTGACCAGAACATTTGTTCTGTGTGTTTGTGTTTTATAGTGAGAGAGAAAATCTGGCCCAGACGCTGTGTAATAAAGTGGTGTTTGAATATCTGCAGGCACATAACAGGTTCTGTTTTTTATTCAGGAAGGTTTGGTGTTTATGTTATGGCTGTTGCTTTCTGAGCATATACTGAGATATGTGGCGTTCACAGTGACAGCAGTCAAATTGCTTGAAATTGACATATTGCTATACTAGTAGTCATTTCTTCTCGACTGCTATATGTACCCGAATCGGGGCAGATCAAATTAGCTTTATGGCACGCACCTTTATTAGCTAATGTATGATTAATTTATGGTATGGAAATAATATTAAAAAAAATTTACTGAAAAGTTAAGACATTTTATTCCACAATATTTGTATAATTAAATACAAAGAATAATTTCCAAGACAAAAACTAGACACTGCTCACTAAATTAATAATAATAGGCAGAGTACAGTATATTCTGCAGTAAGCAGTACACTAGTAGGCCTATCGCTTTCTGAACAGAGCCACTGTTATAGTAATGAAAAAAAGTAATTTACATTAATGGTAAGCCAACTAGCTGAGATTGTCAGCAGAGGTAATTTGTGTTTGATTTATGGGGTAAATGTTTTCTACCTAACCTGACCTTCTGCCCACTCGCTGGACACAGAAATGTAGGGAAAGACAGCCAAGAGAGGACATGGAAGCATTGAGGGAGAGATTTAGACATTTCATATGAGGACACCAGCATGAGACTTTTTGCTGGGTGTCATGGCAACCACATGACAACACGCGTTGCCAATTTCACACTCTAATTTGCAGTGATTTGATTGGCCAGAAATTGTTATAGTGGGGGAAGATACGGGCACACACCATCTATCAACATGACGCTCACGCACATCCACATGTACCCTCACATTTGGATGCAGATGCTGTCTATTAAAAGTGATTTACAGCACATATATTTCAGGAACAGTGCATCTGGAGCAACTTGGATTGAGCAACCTGGCTTGCTTATAAGTGTCATACAGACACAGTATGAGTCTGTTCAGAGATTTCTGGCATTGCTCACTTTGTCTGTTTTCTGTTAATGTGTTTATCTGGTTTAAAGATCCTGGCATGTGTGCAAATGCCACATTTCTTTTTTTTTTTATAAAATGGAGGGCCATCCACCCTGCCACAAATCATTTCTCAGCATACCTGTTTTATACCGTAAATAAAGTGTTACAGGATAATGCACAGTCAGCCAGTCATTATTGACTGTTAAGGTTAGGTTTTGGGTTAGATTTAGTGATAGGGTTAAGGTTAGGTTCAGGGGTAGGGGTAGGGGTTGTTTATGTGGGACTCTGAATTAAACTCTAAAATTACTACACAGTAGGTTGCATAGAACACTACAGCCATCTATTGGCTATTATTGTCATAGCATGATTTTCAAGTCATTATTTTTCTTTTGTTCACCAGATGGCAGCAATCTGCCCCCAAATACATGACACATTCTCATAATTTCTTAATGTTTCAAATTATAGAAGTGTATGTTTTTACTGTAGTGAAGTTGCATAAATTTGCTTATTTGCATATGCAAATAAATGGTGAAATCGAGAAATGTATATGTAAATAAGATCTTCGAAACATAAAATCCCAAAAGAATTTCATAGTTTTAATGTTTTTACTTTTGTAAGCAAATGTATGTAACTTCACTTGTAAAAACCTACACTTCTATAATTTTAAACATGAAAACATTATGAGAATGTGTCATGTATTGGGGCAGATTGCTGCCATCTGGTGAAAAAGAAAAATAATATGACTTGAAAATCATGTTATGACAATAATTGCCAATAGATGGCTGTAGTGTTGCCACCTACTGTGCAGCCACCTACTGTGTAGTAATTCTACATTTTTATCACAAGTTGTGCATTTAGATACTATATATTCAGATATTATCAAACTATTATTTATCAAAGTTTAGCATTTGTTTTAGTTTTTTTTATGTTGTTTTGAAGTGTCAGTTTATGCAATAATGTCACATTCTGATGACAGTCAAACCTGACCTGATGTTACAAAGAGAATTCATAAAATAATTATTTTGATACCAATCATGTATTTCAAACATCAAAATGTAATAACTCAAAGTAAATTAATAATAATGTTTTTTTTATCCCCCACTCTGGCAAAATCTGCCTGCATTAAATTAGTTTCTCACTTCAGAATTGCATTAAAACAGCCTTGTGTTGCCATCTTCTGAAGGACAAGGACAATAGGCTTATGTGCATCTCAAGATATAGAGAAATAAATTAGCCAAGTTGAGAAAATATATGACCTAATAACCCAATGATTTTTGTTATTTTAATATTTATTTGTGAACGAAAAGATATGTGGCAATTTGCAGTTTAGCTTTTTGCTCAGACCTATCTTTTTGTATTTAAAGTTTTTTTTTTAATTAGACACCAATTCCATGACTGACGTTTTTTCATTGGAAAAGCAGCTATAATGAGCAAACACTGATTGTTTATTTACTTGATTGTGTCATTACAGTGGTGTGAAAAAGTGTTTGCCCCCTTCCTGATTTCTTATTTTTTTGCATGTTTGTCACACTTAAATGTTTCAGATCATCAAACAAGTTTAAATATTAGTCAAAGATAACACAAGTAAACACAAAATGCAGTTTTTAAATGAAGGTTGTTATTATTAAGGGAAAACAAAATCCAAATCTACATGGCCCTGTGTGAAAAAGTGTTTGCCCCCTAAAGGTAATAACTGGTTGGGCCACCCTTAGCAGCAACAACTGCAATCAAGCGTTTGCGATAACTTGCAATGAGTCTTTTACAGCGCTGTGGAGGAATTTTGGCCCACTCATCTTTGCAGAATTGTTGTAATTCAGCCACATTGGAGGGTTTTCGAGCATGAACTGCCTTTTTAAGGTCATGCCACAACATCTCAATAGGATTCAGGTCAGGACTTTGACTAGGCCACTCCAAAGTCTTCATTTTGTTTTTCTTCAGCCATTCAGAGGTGGACTTGCTGGTGTGTTTTGGATCATTGTCCTGCTGCAGAACCCAAGTTCGCTTCAGCTTGAGGTCACGAACAGATGGCCGGACATTCTCCTTCAGGATTTTTTGGTAGACAGCAGAATTCATGGTTCCATTTATCACAGCAAGTCTTCCAGGTCCTGAAGCAGCAAAACAGCCCCAGACCATCACACTACCACCACCATATTTTACTGCTGGTATGATGTTCTTTTTCTGAAATGCGGTGTTACTTTTATGCCAGATGTAATGGGACACACACCTTCCAAAAAGTTCAACTTTTGTCTCGTCAGTCCACAGAGTATTTTCCCAAAAGTCTTGGGGATCATCAAGATGTTTTCTGACAAAAATGAGACGAGCCTTAATGTTCTTTTTGCTCAGCAGTGGTTTTCGTCTTGGAACTCTGCCATGCAGGCCATTTTTGCCCAGTCTCTTTATTATGGTGGAGTCATGAACACTGACCTTAACTGAGGCAAGTGAGGCCTGCAGTTCTTTGGATGTTGTTGTGGGTTCTTTTGTGACCTCTTGGATGAGTCATCGCTGCGCTCTTGGGGTAATTTTGGTCGGCCGGCCACTCCTGGGAAGGTTCACCACTGTTCCATGTTTTCGCCATTTGTGGATAATGGCTCTCACTGTGGTTCTCTGGAGTCCCAAAGCTTTAGAAATGGCTTTATAACCTTTTCCAGACTGATAGATCTCAATTACTTTCTTTCTCATTTGTTCCTGAATTTCTTTGGATCTCGGCATGATGTCTAGCTTTTGAAGATCTTTTGGTCTACTTCACTTTGTCAGGCAGGTCCTATTTAAGTGATTTCTTGATTGAGAACAGGTGTGGCAGTAATCAGGCCTGGGTGTGGCTAGAGAAATTGAACTCAGGTGTGATAAACCACAGTTAAGTTATGTTTTAATAGGTGGGGCAAACACTTTTTCACACAGGGCCATGTAGGTTTGGATTTTGTTTTCCCTTAATAATAACAACCTTCATTTAAAAACTGCATTTTGTGTTTACTTGTGTTATCTTTGACTAATATTTAAACTTGTTTGATGATCTGAAAAAGTTAAGTGTGACAAACATGCAAAAAAATAAGAAATCAGGAAGGGGGCAAACACTTTTTCACACCACTGTATATGGCATATTATGCATAGTCCATCACGTTACAGCACAAAATACACACCAGAACGAGATGACTGGATTTTTTCAAATTTGTCCAGTAAACTATCATTTCCGGACACTTTGGCCGGCACCAAAATTACTTAGCGGAAACTCTGGTGAGTGTGCTGCGTTGTAGGTGTGTTATGGTCTTACCCCCTCATTTATGAGTGTGTGTGCGTTCAGCATTGTGGGTGATGTATAGATTTTATTTGACAAAACTAAAAAAAAATGCTGTGTTATAGTGTCACCAGATCATTTGTGTGTGTAAGTGTGTGTGTGTGTGTATCGGTTGCCTAAAACAACAGTAAATTATACAGTTTAGTGGTCATTATACAAAAATATTTGACTGCAGAATGCCGTAATTGATCAGTCACAATCAAGCATTCCACCGTAATAATTGATGATTAGATTATTAATAATGTATAATTTAGTAAATAATAGCCTAATTACACGCACTTAACCCTTTAAGCTCTGAAGGTGTTTTTAAAGATTTCCTGTTTCATCAACATGACTAAAATGAAAGGCCTAAAGGTCAATCCGAGTTTAAAGGGTAAAAATGCAAAAAAAAAAAAAAAAAAGGATTAAATTAAGCAGAGTTTACAGCTAAGCATTATTATTATTATTAGTAGTAGTAGTAGTAGTAGTAGTAGTATTTAAAATCTGGATCTAAATGATAGTTTAAATTGCATTTCTGCATTTTTTTTATTTTTTTTTTGCAGAAGTTCTAAAGTTTGGTGCCACTGAATTATAAACCTTTATTTAGTTAAAGGTAATTCAATATAGCAACTCACTCATAATGATATTAAAATAGCCCTGTTTGTCTGTAAAAATATGTGAACAGACATTTACTGTTTTAAGGAATGCTAATGGAATTTCTTCCAAAGCATCATATGGGATCAAGAAGAGTAAGTAGTTTTGCAAGGGATCATATTTGTATAAATGTCATGCATCGGATTTGATATCTAATAGATTTATAAGAGGCTTTTCATTTTTGCCCCTGTAATCATTATTCATATTTATAATAGAATACAAATGAGAGATGACTGATCCTGTGTATTTATGTTTGGAGCCTATCATGTCATCATGATGCTCTACTCTGTAGATGGCAGCATATGAACACACATCCCGCCCCTTGTCCTATTCCCGTTGGATGCAGCGTCGAGTCTGGTGGTTGGAGGCTCGATCTCCTCCGTCAGTGTAATCCCGTTTCTCCATCCGGCCGACATGGCGACTGCGAGGACGCTCATATGCTCCAGAACAACCTGCATCTGAAGCGGCTCTCAGCGGTCATCACAACATCACCATTTCTATCAGTTGCTTTCGGATAAACGCACACAGTGAATACTTTGTAACTGGGGTAGGTGCGCTGATTTTCTTTTCTTATTCACAGTGCTCTATGCTGGAAAGAGATTAAGGTGTAAATCTAGCCACGGATTTGATCCTGAGAAGAACTGCCGTGACATTGCTGAAGCTCCGCCGTACCGTTATATTTCCATTATGCACCGATAAAGGGCTCTTCTCAGTCATACAACAATCAGACCCGACTCTTCCGACTGGGTTTATAGATCATTTTCCCGAAGACCTTGACATTAGACGGTCTGTTGACCTGTTCTGCGCTTTGTTCGACTCACACCATCTCTACACGACGAAACTAGATCGCTCTCCCATTATAATAAACGGAGGACACCACACGCGCTCGTCGCGACGCGATGCGCTTAAAAGTGACGGACGCCCTTTTTTATTTCCCCGCCCGTTTTAGGTCAGTTTACAAATATATTGGATATGTAAATTGACTGGGATGAATTGTATTTGTTATATATTGAAATAACTTCTGACCGTTAAATCAAAGCTTGCTCGTGATCTGTTGTTTCAGTTGTAGCAATATTAACAGTGCAAACATGTGTGCGCTGTTTTAAAATGGCTCGTGTACAGTCCATTTTATAGCCATGCATGAGATTTTATTTTCAACTTATTTTATTTTCATTTTGCTGTTGCTAGTCTCGAGCTCGCAGCTGATTGGTCAGTGGTTAGTGATGAACGCTCTGAGGTGACGTGCAGTTTCAACGCGACGCGACGTCGATCAGTGCCAGTGTACATACAGCAAATATTAGGAACCTGAAATGATCCACATTTCATGTAATTCGTGTTTGGAATGGTCAAACATTTACCTTCAGTAATTTTCTCACACAGGTGAATTCAATCAGTACCCTAAATGTTGGTCCTTTTTCTATTCCATGTGAAAGCCTATGGGATATTCAGTTATAAAGTCAGGTCATACAAAATTACATTTCAGAAAGCGTGTGACTTAAAGGGATAGTTCACCCTGAAATGAAAATTCTCTAATCATTTACTCACCCTCATGCCATCTCAGAAGATTTTTAGAATAATTTTTCTGCTCTGTAGGTCCATATAATGCAAGTGAATAGTGGCCAGAACTTTGAAGCTCCATAAAGCATATAAAGGCAGCGTAAAAGTAATCCATAAGACTCTAGTGATTAAATCCATGTCTTCAGAAGCAATATGATAGGTGTGGGTAAGAAATTAATCAATATTTAAGTCCTTTTTTATGATCAATCCCTATTTTCAAATTCACATTCCTTTTTTTTTTTTTTTTTTTTTGGCGATTCACATTCTTTGTGCATATCGCCACCTACTGGGCAGGGAGGAGAATTTAGAGTAAAAAAAGGACTTAACTATTAATCTGTTTCTCACCCACACCTATCATATCGATTCTGAAGACATGGATTTAACCATTGGAGTTAAATGGATTACTTTTATGCTGCTTTTATGTGCTTTTGGACCCTGTTGACTTGCATTATTTGGACCTACAGAGCTGAGATATTCTTCTAAAAATCTTTGTCTGTGTTCAGCAGAAGAAAGAAAGTCTTACACATGTGGGATGGCATGAGGGTGAGTAAATGATTAGAGATTTTTTTAATTTTTGGATGAATTATTCCTTTACACTGGTGGCCAAAATTTTGAATAATGTACAGCTTTTGCTCTTATGGAAAGAAATTGGTACTTTTATTCACCAAAGTGACATTCAACTGATCACAATGTATAGTCAGGACACTAATAACGTGAAAAATTACTATTACAATAAAAAAAAAAAAAAGAAAAAAAAATGAGAACTTCTTAAACTACTTCAAAGAGTTCTCATCAAAAAATCCTCCACATGCAGCAATGACAGCTTTGCAGATCCTTGGCATTCCAGCTGTCAGTTTGTCCAGATACTCAGGTGACATTTCACCCCACACTTCCTGTAGCACTTGCCATAGATGTGGCTGTCCTGTCGGGCACTTCTCACACACCTTACAGTCTAGCTGATCCCACAAAAGCTCAATGGAGTTAAGATCCATAACACTCTTTTCCAATTATCTGTTGTCCAATGTCTGTTTCTTTGCCCACTCTAACCTTTTCTTTTTGTTTTTCTGTTTCAAAAGTGGCTTTTTCTTTGCAATTCTTCCCATAAGGCCTGCACCCCTGAGTCTTCTCTTTACTGTTGTACATGAAACTGGTGTTGAGCAGGTAGAATTCAATGAAGCTGTCAGCTGAGGACATGTGAGATGTCTATTTCTCAAACTAGAGACTCTGATGTATCTGACCTTCCACATCTCTTTCTGTCCTTGTTAGAGCCAGTTGTTCTTCGTCTTTGAAGACTGTAGTGTACACCTTTGTATGAAATCTTCAGTTTTTTGGCAATTTCAAGCATTGTATTGTCTTTATTCCTCAAAACAATGAAACAATTCCCAATGTGCTCTAAGTCCTCGTGGCATAATGACTCTTCTCAATCTGGGTGGCGGAGGACGAATATCATTTGCTTCCGTGTCTGAGACCGTAAATCTGCATAGCGCTTCACGCTATTCTCCACTGCATCCACGCACAACTCACCACGTGCCCCACTGAGAGCGAGAACCACATTATAGCGACCATGAGGAGGTTACCCCATGTGACTCTACCCTCCCTAGCTACCGGGCCAATTTGGTTGCTTAGGAGACCTGGCTGGAGTCACTCAGCACACCCTGGATTCGAACTTGTGATTCCAGGGGTGGTAGTCAGCGTCTTTACTCGCTAAGCTACCCAGGCCCCCCTTTTTTGCCATTTTTGACCTAATATTGACCTTAAGACATGCCAGTCTATTGCATACTGTGGCAACTCAAAAACAAACACAAAGACAATGTTAAGCTTCATTTAATGAACCAAATAGCTTTCAACTGTGTTTGATATAACGGCAAGTGATTTTCTAGTACTAAATGAGCAATTTAGCATGATTACTCAAGGATAAGGTGTTGGAGTGATGGCTGCTGGAAATGGGACCTGTCTAGATTTGATTAAAATGACTTTTTTCAAATAGTGGTGGTGCTGTTTTTTACATCAATAATGTCCTGACTATACTTTGTGATCAGTTGAATGCCACTTTGGAGAATTAAATTTCCAATTTCCTTCCGAAACAGCAAAATCTGTTCATTACTCCAAACTTTTGGCCGCCAGTGTAAGTGCATTAGATGCCTTCTTAAAACCTCTATTTTCTTTTAATCTTTCTTTAAATAACACATTTTATGATAACACAGTCCTGATCTGTTCTGCATGTGGAAGCTCGATTCGAGCCAAACAAAAGACAGCACTGTGTGTGAGGATGTACTTGCTTCACCATCACTGCCGTTGATTTTTCCAGGGCATTACTGAAGGAATGGAATTTTTAATGGCTACAGGCAAAGCATTGGCAGAATTTCTTCTGGTGGAGTTGGTTTTTGCTCTCTGGCACTGGTTAGATCTTTTACACTCCCCTTCTGAATAACCTTTGAATAACCTGCAATTGTTCTACTTTTAAGAGCTATTTCTACCTGATCAAATCCTTAAAATGTGTTTTGTTTTGTGTAACCTAATGTATTCCGGCTGATTCAGTTACGATAAATAATATTTTTGACTTGAATAAAAACGTGAAGCACATTTTTAAGGTTGCATTTTTTCAGTGTAGGCTTTATTGAATTTGAAAAAGGTGTTTTATTAAGAATAGCCTATAAAAACTCCCTAGTTCTGATCATAGATCAGCATTAGTTTTATCATAATTCGTCATATATGTGCCAACATGCTCATTTACAAGCATGTGTTGGTCAGACTTTTCTCTGTATTATTTAACTCACTGTCTCTTATTTTGATCTGAAAACTACCTCTGTATTGTTGTCCACAGATGTAATGAGGTGGAGAATCAGCCTATAAATGGCTTATAGTTGTTTATCCACATTAAGCTGGTGGAGGAGAAAATACTGCATTTTAAAATGGAAAAAAAAACTGTACAGTTCACCTGTAATTTTTTTGTGCATATATTATCAGACAGACAAAGAGAAAAACATTTGTATTACTGCTGAAAAGCAGTTTTTTCAAAGTTGTTTTCTGATATTTCACTAACAGTCAGGTTCTTTTGAAGATCACTTAGATAAATGCTATTGCGTATGAAGAGAACAAGTCACGCGGTGATCTAATCTACAAAGATCAGTGTTTGTTATTATATATTTTCCGGTTGACTGCCCTCTGTGTAACTCCCTCAGCAGCTCATTTTATCTCTTCCTGTTTCTCTCTCTCTCTCTCTCTCTCTCTCTCTCTCTCTCTCTCTCTCTCTCTCTCTCTCTCTCTCTCTCTCTCTCTCTCTCATGTTGACCCTTGGTTTAGTAGTAATGACATTAGTGCTCTGGCATGTGTGATACACAGAGAGGATGATGGGAACAGAGAGGGAGAGATGTGAAAGCAGGGTCCAGCCATGGCTGGTAGATGAAAAAATTTACCAGCCAGTCAGATTTCTTACTGGCCGTTTTTATTGTATTTTTTTATTGCATTTTACAAGTGGATTTTACAGACATGAGAGACAAAAAAATAAAAAACAATAATAAAAAAAACAATACCATAAGCATGTTTAAAAGTGAACTGCTTTTTTAATGAATTGCATTGTTTTATTATTTATGAAATATTTAATTGCCAGATAGATTGCCTTTTCAGTACTCGCCGATACTGATACCTGTTTTTTTATTTTATTTTGTTAGTTTGTTTTTTCTGAAATCCATATCAACAGTTTATTTCAATTTTATCATTAAAATTGTGTCTAAATAAATTAATTTTAACTTTAATCAGCATAATCCAAAATACAACATTGGAGTTATTTTTGACAAATAAAGTGCTGCATAACAGAGCATCACAGTTGTGAGATATTGATTCAATCCTATACAATTACTATTGATTTATTAGTAGTAGTAGTAGTAGTAATAGTAGTAGTACTGCAGTGAATATTACTTAACTATACAGTAGTGATATGCTTCTGTCATACTTTTTCCATTTAAATTGAGCTTTTGTTTTGAAGTAGGGCTGCAACTAACAATTATTTTGATAATCGTTTAATCTAACAATTATTAGAACGATTATTCGGCGATTATTGCAACGATTAATCATTAGCTCTAAACCGATTATTCAGCTTGTGCCCCAACTTAAATGGTTTTATTTAACGTGCTTACTAACAATAAAGAGGACAAAATCATCTTTTAAAAATACCTCTAAATGAAATTCACTGAATTAAAGGGAAAAAAATACTTTTTTCTTAAGTTTAATTCAGTAAAGAAATTCACTGCAATAAATCCTATTATCAAGTGTTTTTGTCTTTTTTTCCATTTAAAATGTTCTAAAAGTCCTTAAAACAAGATACATTTACTTGAGAAGCAACATATACGATATTTAGACTTGCTTTAAGAGAATGTATCTTAAATATAAGTTTGTTTTGTATATAAGTGTATTTTTTCACTTGGTTATACTTCTGCGAGTGCAGTAAAGACAAAATACACTTATATTCAAGATCTATTCTCTAAAAACAAGTCTAAATATCTTGATATGCTGCTTCTCAGGTGAATGCATCTTTTTAAAGCATTATTGGAAAACAAGCCAAAACAAAAACAAATCAAAAACGTATGTTGTTGCAGTGTATAATGGGGCGAAGACTACCCTCTCTCACCTTTTTGTTCACTTCAATCCATCTTTAACTCACACAAAAACAAACTCTCTCTTATTAATAAAGCTGTGTATTGCCAATTTTCTTCACGATAAGAAATGCAGAGTGATGCATATATTATGATTCAATAAGTCACGAGCCATCACGATATAATCTAGCTGCAGCAAGTGTGTGCGCTCGAGGGATGAACGTCCCCGCAACAGAGTGTGAATCAGCCGGGTGCAGTTTCAATCTCTTCCCCTTAGATCGGGGCACTTCGCAGAACTCATAGAGGAGGCACTGACCTCACAGAGAAATGCCAGTTTCGGAGTTTGTAGTTATTTACATGATCTGCTTCCGTATTATTTGAACTTTAATAAAACTATAACGCATTAAATATAACTGCATTAAAGATGCAACGCCGGGGTGTTTCCTTTAAGTTTTGCTTCAGCGGAGCGGCAGCTCCAGCTCCACTTATTCCACAACGAGAGTGCTTCTGTATATGCTTATTTTGTATTTTTGCATTATAATTCCCTCATACTTTGCGATCTACATCACCTGAAGCTATTTGGAAATCTGGACTGTGAGCTGTTTTCTTCCTGCTCTCACGCGTCATCATTAGAGTTTAATGTGATCTCATGTTATGTTAAATGAGATCAAACGACTATTCGACAACAAACATTTTTGTCGCCAATTTGTCGCCGAACTGCCGACAAAAGGTCTATTCACACAAAACCGAAGCTAAGAAATAAAAAAAATACAATAAATTTCACCCCTGTACAGTAGGCTGTTCAATAAAAAATATTCTGGTGCATGGATCTTTAAGCATTCAGCTGTTAATGCATGAGATTAATATATTTAACGCAGTTACAGCATTTATTTACCTAATTTGGCATAACCGTTTCATTATGTTCTTTCCATGTTTTTCATGCATTTTGAGGGACATAGAATGTTTTTTGTTCTTGTGAGATGACTTTAGAGTGCTGATACATACACTATATTGCCAAAAGTATTCGCTCATCTGCCTTTAGACGCATATGAGCTTAATTGACATCCCATTCTTAATCCATAGGGTTTAATATGACGTCGGCCCACCCTTTGCAGCTATAACAGCTTCAACTCTTCTGGTAAGGCTTTCCACAAGGTTTAGGAGTGTGTTTATGGGAATTTTTGACCATTCTTCCAGAAGAGCATTTGTGAGGTCAGACACTGTTGTTGGACGAGAAGGCCTGGCTCGCAGTCTTCGCTCTAATTCATCCCAAAGGTGCTCTATCGGGTTGAGGTCAGGACTCTGTGCAGGCCAGTCAAGTTCTTCCACACCAAACTCGCTCATCCATGTCTTTATGGACCTTGCTTTGTGCACTGGTGCGCAGTCATGTTGGAACAGGAAGGGTTGGGAAAAAGTTGGGAGCATGGAATTGTCCAAAATCTCTTGGTATGCTGAAGCATTCAGAGTTCCTTTCACTGGAACTAAGGGGCCATGCCCAGCTCCTGAAAAACAACCCCACATCATAATCCCCCCTCCACCAAACTTCACAGTTGGCACAATGCAGTCAGACAAGTACCGTTCTCCTGGCAACCGCCAAACCCAGACTCGTCCATCAGATTGCCAGATGGAGAAGCGTGATTCGTCACTCCAGAGAACGCATCTCCACTGCTCTAGAGTCCAGTGGCGGCGTGCTTTACACCACCGCATCCGACGCTTTGCATTGCACTTGGTGATGTATGGCTTGGATGCAGCTGCTCGGCCATGGAAACCCATTCCATGAAGCTCTCTACACACTGTTCTTGAGCTAATCTGAAGGCCAGAAAGTTGCCGACCTCTGCGCACTATGCGCCTCAGCATCCGCTGACCCCGCTTTGTCATTTTACGTGGCCTACCACTTCGTGGCTGAGTTGCTGTCATTCCCAATCGCTTCCACTTTGTTATAATACCACTGACAGTTGACTGTGGAATATTTAGTAGCGAGGAAATTTCACGAATGGACTTGTTGCACAGGTGGCATCCTATCACAGTACCATGCTGGAATTCACTGAGCTCCTGAGAGCGGCCCATTCTTTCACAAATGTTTGTAGAAGCAGTCTGCATGCCTAGGTGCTTCATTTTATACACCTGTGGCCATGGAAGTGATTGGAACACCTGAATTCAATTATTTGGATGGGTGAGCGAATACTTTTGGCAATATAGTGTATGTCCCATGTCTTCTGTCTTTATATTTATGCATGTATTTTGGTACGTGTATATTCCAGATTAACTTTTTTTTAATGCCTGTATAATATAACACAAGGTACAGTGATATAAATACACATGGAATATTGTACATTAAGTAAAACAGGTATAGCAGAAAATATGATGCATAACATAAAAAATAATATAAAAGAAGACACAGCCTCATGGTCTTTTCATTTTTTAATTATTGCATATTTGTATTGAATTTAGGGTTTCTTGTGCATGGTGAGAAAAAGAGCACCGGTACAGGAATCCTTTGTGATATATTATCTTTGCACAAAAAATAGCAATGAGGTTCGGCAATTTGTTTGGCTACACTCGTAGTAAAATATTACATGTAATATATGTAGTATTTTACTACGAGCTTACTCAAAACGAATTGCCGAACATCACTGCAATTTTTAAAGCCAGGATAATATAACAGGTACAGTGATATAAATATTAAATAATTGTACATTAAGACAAAACATCATATTATATAATATGAGGTAACAGCACATTACATAAATATTCTAAAAAGAAAGAATGAATTTACAGCTTCTATATTATTTATTTACTGCATTTGCATTGAATTCAGAGTTTTTGTGCATGAGAAAGAGCACAGCACCTGTGTTTGCCACTTGATTAGCAGCACCAACGTGCTGGATTTTGCAGCAGCGACTCTGGAAAAAAGACAAAAACTCTTATCTCATTAGTCACTCATCTAATGTTTTCATCACAGTCCTTGAAAAAACCTTCAGATTGTCGGCAGTCGATATGTCCGACCCGGTGTGAATAGAGCCATGGGAATCCATTGTTCTGAGTCAAAAGCTCATTTGGAACGAACATTTGTACTAGGGCTGGGTGATAGGATGATGTAATCGGATATCGACGATGTCATACAAAGATCCCGATGCCGATTCTGAACAGACATGATCGACAATATCGGGAAATGGCAAAACCATGGATCTGGGAAGTCGCCTAATATAACAATAAAACAGTGACCAGGGTCTGAAACTAGCACCCGCCAAATGCGACGAGGCTGAATCCAGTTCGCCATCTCCTCGTCCAAATGTATTTCATGCACGGGTAATTTTACTCACCTACCCGCAACAGGCGGGCAACCTGCTGCAAGACGTCTTAGAGTGACACATGACAAGAGATGTTGTTTGTCACAAAGATACATGCTTGAAGAAACACACTTTATTATATTTTTAAGAACAGACAAAAGAAAAGCCGTCAATAGCTATGTTTCCATCAACGCTTTTTTATGGGCATTTTAGGATATTGCACAAAATCTGCTGGATGTGAATAAAATCTCCAAAATGCGCATGGAAAACTTATACGCTTGCTTGAGGTGGATACATTATTTATTCGATAAGAAGAAATGCGCATAAACTATTATGGAAACACATTTACCGAATAAACTCCTATTGAATTTGACAGGTATGCAAGATGCGCATCAAAAAATCATGTGACTGAATAATTCATTCATAACTGGACGAACCAGCGGACCAATCATTGCAACTGAATTGTTGCCCTGGTCATTCTGAAATACTGCTGTCATACTGACACTGATGTTGGACGAGAAGGCCTGGCTCGCAGTCTTCGCTCTAATTCATCCCAAATGTGCTTTATCGGGTTGAGGTCAGGACTCTGTGCAGGCCAGTCAAGTTCTTCCACACCAAACTCGCTCATCCATGTCTTTATGGACCTTGCTTTGTGCACTGGTGCGCAGTCATGTTGGAACAGGAAGGGGCCATCCCCAAACTGTTCCCACAAAGTTGGGAGCATGGAATTGTCCAAAATCTCTTGGTATGCTGAAGCATTCAGAGTTCCTTTCACTGGAACTAAGGGGCCAAGCCCAGCTCCTGAAAAACAACCCCACACCATAATCCCCCTCCACCAAACTTCACAGTTGGCACAATGCAGTCAGACAAGTACCGTTCTCCTGGCAACCGCCAAACCCAGACTCGTCCATCAGATTGCCAGATGGAGAAGCGTGATTCGTCACTCCAGAGAACGCGTCTCCACTGCTCTAGAGTCCAGTGGCGGCGTGCTTTACACCACTGTATCCGACGCTTTGCATTGCACTTGGTGATGTATGGCTTGGATGCAGCTGCTCGGCCATGGAAACCCATTCCATGAAGCTCTCTACACACTGTTCTTGAGCTAATCTGAAGGCCACATGAACTTTGGAGGTCTGTAGCGATTGATTCTGCAGAAAGTTGGTGACCTCTGCGCACTATGCGCCTCAGCATCCGCTGACCCCGCTCTGTCATTTTACGTGGCCTACCACTTCGTGGCTGAGTTGCTGTCATTCCCAATCGCTTCCACTTTGTTATAATACCACTGACAGTTGACTGTGGAATATTTAGTAGCGAGGAAATTTCACGACTGGACTTGTTGCACAGGTGGCATCCTATCACAGTACCACGCTTGAATTCACTGAGCTCCTGAGAGCGGCCCATTCTTTCACAAATGTTTGTAGAAGCAGTCTGAATGCCTAGGTGCTTCATTTGATACACCTGTGGCCATGGAAGTGATTGGAACACCTGAATTCAATTATTTGGATGGGTGAGCGAATACTTTTGGCAATATAGTGTATCTCCAGCTGTCTACACTGGTCAGCTCTTGTATTTCTGCAATCCGTGTACCCACAAACACCTTGTAATGACAGGATTCGGACTGGATCCAAGTCAGAACTGTGGTGGAGTCTGTCCAAAGAACAGTGTTCTGGATAAGAAGAGTAAGCTCTGTTAACAGGAGATTAGCTAATTGAGCTCCAGCAAGGGCACCACACAGTTCCAGTCGGGGCATTGATAATTGTTTTTTTGGTGCAACCCGGGATCTGGCCTAATCAAATGAGGTATGAATCCCTCCCTTATCATCTTGGAGACGCATGTATTCCACTAACCCATAGGCCTTTTCAGAGGCATCACAAAACATGTGCAATTAAATTGAGCCTTTGTCAGGTTCTAGACAGAGTGGGAAATAGCCCCTTGGCATGCACACCTGGGGAAGGGACTGAAGTTCACTAACACATTCCTGCCATCTTTGGAGCATTTCTCTCTCAATGGGATCGTCCCAGCCTCTTTTATTTATCCACAGAGCTTGTACAAGGATTTTGGCATGAGTGGTATATGGCAAAATGTACCCCAGAGGGTCATATTGAGAGGCTAGCACCCGATAAATGTTATGCATGGTAGGCTGATAAGAAGATAGTTGGTAGTGTTTATAGCCAAGCTTGTCAGAGGGGCAATGCCAAGAGAGTCCAAGTGTAGACTCTTGTGGGTCTGTTTTGTTTACAGTCAACCATAGCTCACAGCCTTCAGACCATGCCTCAGTCAGTAGGTGACCAATTGCCTCTGGGTAGTTACTGGCCCACTGTCTGATTTCAAACCCCCCAGTTGATAATACCTGTCTCATTTTGTCTATGAGCTGTTTGGCTTGATCAGTTGTGCGGAGTGACTGCAGACAGTTATCCACATAGAAGGACTGCAATACAGAGTCTGCTTCATCTTCATTACCCTAACGATGGTCTTTGACATGATGCTGGAGGGCGTAGGTAGCGCAACATGGGCTGCATATGGTTCCAAATGGAAGAACACGCCACTCATATATGTCAGGATTCCTTTCCCTTTCCAAATCTCTCCATAAAAAACACAGTAAGTTCTCATCTTCAGGAAGGAGACGCACTTGGTGAAACATTGCACGAATGTCACCACTAATAGCTACAGGGTATTCTCTGAACCTGAGGAGAACTCCCAGCAAGGATGGACCCAGCGTAGGCCCGGGCAGTAACTGATCATTCAATGAGGCTTGCTGAAACTGATAAGAGCAGTTGAACACAACTCTAGATTTGTTGTTATGATGTACGAGATGGTGGGGAATAAACCATGATTCATCTGTAGCTTTGGCTTGTTCAAGGTTGAGTTTCACTATATACCCTGTCTGTTCCAGTTTATGAATCTCTTTATTGTAGACTTCTGCCAGTTTGGGATCTATAGCAAGGCACCGCTCAGTGGCCCTTAAAAGGGCCATGACAGATTCAGGACCTGCATGCAAACTGTTTGCATTACCTTTACAAAGGAGTTGCATAGCGGTATACTCCCTCTACTTCTACTTGCTCTGTCCTTGTTTCCAGTAATTTGAGGGCATCTTTTTCCTGCTTGGATCGAGTAATATCCTTAACTGGCTGAAAAGGAAGTACATCTATTTGCTATAGATTTTCCACATGGTGACACAGATCTTGTGAAGTAGTGCTGAACAGTGCAGTGTTCAACATGCTGTCTCAAGTGGCTGGTCTAGGAATGTAACTGGACCTTGGATAGCCCAACCCAAACTGGTACTGATTGCAACAGGGCTGCCCAGTGGGCCCATTCGCACTGGGGCTATCGGTGTGATGAGCTGTGGGTAATCCAAACCAATAAGAAGCATGGGCTGTATCTCTTTGAATGGGTTAATGGGAACATCTCTCAGATGTGGGAACTTGCATTTCAGAATGTCCATAGGGCAAGATTGCTTGGCAAGGTTCAACTCTTGTGCAGTAAAGGCACTGTATATCTTGTGTTGGATGCCTGGATTAATGGAGGCCGACACCTCAAAGGAGACTGATGCACCCTGATCTCCACTACCTCTTGTCTAATTGTCCTGAGGGCAAGTGATTCCTCTGCCTTTTCCAGCTAAGGTAATGCACAGCGGTGGGAAGAATTATAGTCCTTTCAGACCCATCGTCTAGAATGGCATACGTGTCAAGTATTCTCCCTTTGCTATGTAGCTTCACCTTTTTTTACATAACTCTGCGAGAGTGAGTAGCTTGATCAAGATAGACTGTGCTTGATACTGTATTCATGGTAAGGATACTCTTGTTGATGTTGGATGCCACCTCATGTAGAACTGATAGGTGTTGTTCGTCACAAGTGGCACATGGCTTTTTCAGGGTGCAGTTTGCAGGCTCATGTCCTCTCCCACACTTCCAGCATCTATTACTATCCTTTATCCATGCAGTCATTTGTGCAGTGGTGAGTTTGACAAATTCAGGACAGGAGTTGAGGTAATGCTGTTGGCATTTGCAAAATGGACAGTAAGGCTTAAAACTTTCCCGTTTCTTGCCCTTTGTCAACTCTTTCTTTAGTTGGGTAGAAGAGGTAGAGGAGGAGGAGGAGGACTTTCCTGTCCCCTGATCCATGCCATAGTAAATTGTGGATTGGACTTTTGGAGACTTCAGTGTCCTTTGCTCTCTACCCTCTCACATAACAGTACAGCTCAGCTGCTCTCCTTGAAATCTGAAGAGCTTGCGATTTTCTCTCAAGCCACTCTGCTTCAGGAAGTGTGTAAATTATATCAGTTCCATTCTGGAGAATAACCTTTGTCAAACAGTTTTCAACAAAACTGTCTCTATGAGAGGATGGGAGTTTGGTGAGCAGTCTATCTACATGTGAACCACACATAAGCTCAATCTTGGCTGATCCCTCTAATGTACTGAGAAGACCAATGAGAGTGTTAACTGATAGGGCAAAATCCTCAAACCCCTGAGCATCCCCAGGTTTCAATGGAAGAGTGCGAAGAATGCTACCTATTTCCCCTGTACCAACTGTCGTGGTTGTCCATAGTGCTGCTGCAAAGCTTGCATGGCTCGTGTGTAAGGCATGGAATCATATATGTATATCTTTGCAATCTGAAGGGCAGCAGGCAACTTAAGATGATCAAGTAAAACTTGAAACTTATAGTTCTCTGTCAGATGCAGATGTGGGCCGAGTACACTGTCTAGTCCCTTTTTTAACAGTGCAAAGTCACTCTCCCTCCCAGAGGTAAAACTGATGAGCTTAGGCTTGGGTATTCCATAAGAGGAAGTGATAGCCATCTCCATCATGCTAGGAACCTGAACTGATGGCTGGGCAATGGAAGAGAATGGCATGGAATATGGCTGTAGTTGTGGTCTTGTATCTGGGGGTAAGCTAGACAGATAGCCTGGTATGTGTGCACCTTGATACCTTGCAGACTGCACGGGGGGGGGAAGATCTGAGTATCGGGACACAGTAGGTTGTGTTGGAGCAAAAGCAGGTAATGATTACAGTGGCTTTGCTTGTAGGGAATTAAGGTGGACTGTATTGCTCAGCACAGTTGCTGTGGGAGGTACATAAACTGGCGGTTGGCAAGCTATGGTTTGGTACACTGTTGATATAGATGATGCTATTGGAGGAATGTATTGGGGCCCAAAGGACTGAAATTGTGATTGAGATGTCTGCTGGTGGTCACCAGGCTGCAATTGAACATATGGCTGATACGTTATACCAGCTGGAGCAGACTCAGGGCATGGTTCATGTTGCGTTACCTGATATTTATTAACAGGGGCAGATGCTGGACGAGAAAAAGACTGATGAACCTGAGGTAATAACTCTGGTGGAGGCTGGACAAGAAGCTGACGACATGGCTGAGGTGGAGAGACATATGGCAGAGGCCTGATTGCGGGAGTTGAGGAATATTGAGTTGTCTCAACATTGTCAGGGTTTGGTGAACATTGTTTACTGTCTGAATAAAGAAGAGGCGAATTGGTACTTCATTGCTGGATGGACTGCTGCGGACTGCCTAAATGAATGACGGACATTTGATGTCCAGCATCTGTGGCAGTAGGGTGAAGCAGGTCCTGTTGCATGCATAGTGAACCTTTACCTCGCTCGAGGGATAATGGTATTGTGCTTTGTAATTCTTGGATTTGCTCTTGAACATTCCATACACACTCCTCCACTCTACGCAGCCTACCAGTTTCAGTATGCTGCTCAGTCTGAAACCTATCAGGAATTGATGTCCGATAGTCTACATCTGAAGCAGAGACCGTCTGACTCATATGTTTTTGCCTTGAGTCAGATGGCAAGGACAGTGGAAGGAGCTGTCGTGGTTTGGAGGCAAGTATAAAGTCCTCAAGATGTCCAGGGATCCGTTGGGTCCTACTAGGACGGGGACTATGTTGTTCCTCATAATAATTTTTGGATGTCGCCATGAAGACAATCTGTTAACACATCCGGCTCTAAGGACAACTTTGTAATAGATGATGTGCGTGTAGATGCACTGGTGTGTTAACTAGTTATCTTCAACCTCGGTCAGAAGGTTTATAACAGGGAGCAAAGAAGAACAGTTCCAAGACAGCCTCTGTTCCAAAGCATTGATTTATTTAAATCAATTCCACATGTAATTTGTTTCTCTTTGTCTGTTTGTATGTGATTGAATGTGGTCTCTGAAATGATATAAAGAATAACAATGAACAATAAATTCAATAAACTTAACAAATCTTATAATGCTTGAATATTATACATTCCAATGGAATAAGTCTAAATAATGAATATATAACATTTAAGTAGTGCAGAGTCAAATGTACCCAAATGGCCACTAGGCGGAGCACTTAAGCAATGGAATGTAGATTACCTCATACAAGTTATCATACTAAACATTAATTCTTAATTACTCATTATATATTACATACAACAATGCTTAACCCGTTTACATACAATGATGATACCAATGCAAATATCACAGAATGTAATAGCTTGTTACTATTGCAATGGCATATTTTGAGCATAGAAATTCCTAGCATGTTTCTACATATCTATTCGGCTATAAATGAATTTGAACTCTTAGATCTTAGAACACATAACTATTGAAATATTAACTAATTATATCACAAGGAATATGCATGCATATAACTTAGAAGCATATTAAAGTGAACTTACATCATCAAAAACGCACATACATCCAAACAAACTGTCTCATTGCAACAATAGAACACTCTAGATCAGACGAAACTTGTCTGGGCATGTCCGTAGCCCCGCCCACCTATGACATCATGGACTCAACAGGGGGTTTTATACAGTAGTCTTGAATTGGGGGCCAAGATGGCGTTCATCCGTGCGGACACGTTTTGAGTGGTGTCATCAGGCAATTAAGAGATTAACATGAAACTACGTTTGAAAACCCCGATAAACTTTATTGATTATTAGTTAAGTTTTTCTTCTTCTATTGTGTGACTTGTCAGGCCTATATGGGTAAAAAAAGAAACAGAGATAAGGTTCAGGTTAAAGATACAGACATGGCGACTGACGAGAGCAAGTGTCAACGAAGTTTCCATGGACGTAGAAGTACTTGCTACATCTCTTCCGTGTACTCCGAGTAAAAGTCCACCGGGAAAAAAAGGTAAATTAAAGATGAACATTGATGAGAAAATTGATTCACTCATTAATGCTTTTGCTGAACTCACATCGAAATGTGATGGTACGTTTCAGAGAGTTGAGTCCATGGAGAAGATCTTGGAAAATATGGCTTTTTCTATCACCACTCTTTCTACCACCGTAAGTGAGCTGTTACGAGAGAGCACGTCCCACAAAGAGAAGATTTTAAATCTGGAAAAAATTGTTGCTGCGTTGCAGCAAGAAAATAAGCAGCTGAAGGAGGTGTATATGGGGACGCAGAACTACAAAAGAAGATGGGATCTCAGGATTTACGGGGTAAAGGAAAGTGGTCCAGACAAGGAGAGTAACACACGGGATATTGTTATCAAGATCCTCTCCAAAGTGTCTCCAAAGATCGCGCACAAACTTCCAGATGTCGTGGATTCGGTTCATAGATTGGGACAAAAAAGAGGTGATGATCGCCCCAAAGTGATAATTATACAGTTCGCCATGCGTCTTTATCGAGACACAGTGTGGAGAGATGCCAAAGACAACTACTATCTGAAAGAAAACGGGCTACACATCAAAGAAGATCTGTCTTCGGAGGAATGAGCCTCAAGCAAAAAGACATGGCCACTGGTGAAACGTGCGAGAGAAGAGGGCAAGAAGGCCGGCTTTCGAGGAGGATTTGCCTTCATTGAAGGGGTGCGCATCAGTGTTCCTGACATTACCTGAGCGGATGGCTGTCAGCGGTTATGGATGCATATCGGGGTCAACGCAAGTGTTTTGATTGACGTAATGTTTCATGCTTTCTCAATTTTCACTTTCTTCAAAGGTATTTGTTTGTTTTATACTCGTTATTTAGTTATTTTTCGTAACGGCTGATTATAAGTTTGGTAAGTTCAAATGAATTTCTTTAAATGTTCGAGGCATTCACGATGCTGTTAAAAGAAAAGCTATATTTCTTTTTGGAAGACATACAGAAGCTCAAGTACTTTTTTTTCAAGAGACTCATTCTTGTGACTCTGACTCAAATTTTTGGAAAACCCAATGGGGAGATTATGTAATTTTCAGTCACGGATCCAATCACTCAGCAGGTGTTGCAATTTTCTTTAACAAATTCAAAGGCAATGTTTTGGAAACTATTCGTTCAGATAATGGAAGATGGATTATACTGACTGTTGAACTGGACAATTCCACTTTAATAATTTGCAATGTCTATGGGTTTAATGTTAGAGCACACAATTTAGAAATGTTTAAGAAGATTTGTGATACAATAACAGATTTAAAAAAGAACTACAAGGATGGATATGTAATTATTGGTGGTGATTTCAATGATGCTCCAGATGATTCTATTGACCGCTTTCCGCCTAAACATAGCTCACGAATTTCAGATTTATTTTATTTTATAACTGACAAGTTACAAGTTTCTGATGTATCGAGATATCTGAACCCCGATTGTTGTGACTATACTTGGAATAATAGTTCTTTTTCTTTAAAATCAAGAATAGATTACTGGCTGATTCCTCATGATTTAATTCACTATGTTTCAGAAACAAAAATTACTTGTGCCCCTCTATCAGATCACAAATTGATATCGATCTCTTTTGATGAGTTTATACTATAGAATTATACTCAAAAGTGGGAGCTATTTAAATTTAAAGTCAGGGTAATTGCTATGAGAGGTAAAGAATTAAAGACAGATCAACTTAATACTTTAAACAAAATACTCTGTCAGAGGATGAAAAGTCTAAATTATATCTTCTCAATTTAGAAATAGATAAACTGTATATAGAACTAGCTAAAGGTGCTTATGTGAGATCAAGAGCCAAATGGTTTGAGGAAGGGGAAAGGAATACTAGTTATTTTTTTTTCTCTGGAAAAAAGAAATTATATAAGAAACTCTATTTCTTCTTTGAAAATAAATGACAGAATCTCTAATAATCCTTCAGTTATAGCATCTTTTGTGTATTCTTTTTATGAAAAACTTTATACTTCCCATTCTGACAATGAAAAAATAAGTACATTTTTACAAACAGTTAAACATTTTGTTCCAATAGTTTCTAATGATTATAGAGAATATTGTGAGGATGATATTTTCAAAGCTGAGATTTCTAAAGCTCTTTTTTCTATGAAGAAAGGAAAATCCCCTGGATCAGACGGGTTAACCATTGAATTTTATTGTGCTTTTTGGGATCTGATAGAAAACCCTTTATTTGGCATGTATAAAGAATGTTTAGAACAGAAAGAAATGAGTTCAACAATGAAACAAGGTGTTATGAGTTTAATTTTAAAACCAGACAAAGACCCCTTAATCATTGACAATTGGAGACCAATAACGTTATTAAACGTTGATTATAAAATTTTAGCCTTAGTTTATGCCACTAGATTAAAAAGTGGTTTGAGTAATGTAATTGGTGAATCTCAAACTGGTTTTATGGCGAAACGTCATATTAGTTCAAATATTAGGCTTATATTGGACCTATTAGATTATAACCACTTTGTTAATTCGGATGCACTCATTTTGTTTCTCGACTTTTATAAGGCGTTTGACACAATTGATCACCAATTTTTATTACAGGGTTTACATACATTTGGTTTTGGAAATAATTTCATTCAGACTGTTAAAATGTTTTACAGAGGCATTAATAGTTCCGTTATATTACAGAATAATACTTCTAGAAGATTCTTCATCAACAGAGGAGTGAGGCAAGGTTGCCCAATTTCCCCTTTTTTGTTTTTGGTTGTTGTGGAACTATTAGCAATTAGTGTAGTAAAAAATCCAAACTTACATGGTATAACATTATTTAATAGAGAAATAAAAATATCACAATTGGCTGATGATACAACTTTATTTCTAAAAGATAAGAATCAAATTAAGAATGCAATCAAATTAGTTCAAACTTTTTCTGATGCCTCAGGTCTCCAGTTAAATATTACAAAGTGGGTAATTATTCCAGTGCACGATTCTTCTGAACAATCAATGTTTAACATTTCAGTAAAAGAATGTATTAAATATTTAGGAATTGATATATCAAAAAACTTGTCAGTTAGACAGCAGCTTAATTTTAATAACAAGATTAAGAAAACAAAAATGATTTTCGATAATTGGTTAAGAAGAGATTTATCTATTTTAGGCAGAATTTTATTAACAAAGGCAGCAGGTTTATCCAGATTCATTTTTCCTGGTCTATCTTTATTTGTTCAGGATTCTACTTGTAAAGAAATTAATAGATTATTGGTTAATTTTTGTTGGAAAAATAAACACCACCATCTTAAAAAAAATGTATTTGCTGGGAAGAAATCTGAAGGAGGTTTTGAAATGCTGGACTATGTAGATATGAATAATACTTTCAAGATTAATTGGATCAAAAAGTGTGTGATTGATCCTGATTCAATATGGTTCTTTATTCCACATAATATTTTTAAGAAGGTGGGTGGTCTTGATTTTCTTTTAACTTGTAATTTTTTGTCATCTAAATTACCCATAAAATTGTCTCAATTCCATGAGCAAGCACTCTTGGCCTGGAAATTGTGCTTTGTGCATAATTTTTCTCCTCACGGAATGAAAATTTGGAATAACGAATTGATTACAGTTAAAGGCAAGAGTTTATTTTTTGAGAAATGGTTGGATCACGGGTTAATGTACTTGAGTGATTTATTTGATTCATCTTTAAGAATTTACTCTTATGATTCTTTTTTGTCAAAGTTCAACTTTCCTATAAAATTTAAAGAATTTTCTGTAGTAATCAAAGCTATTCCCTTAGGGTTGATTAATTTAATGTGCAGCCACCTGACTTATTATAAAGTTGAAAATAAAGATTGTAATTTCCTTATAAATGGTAAAAATGTATTTGATAAATAATGTACTAACAAAGATATAAGACAAGTCTTTAATGAAAAAAAGAGAGTTATTCCAAGAGGAAAATTTTATTGGAATTCCATCCTAAGGGATGTTAATTGGAGAAAAGCATGGCTGCTTCCTTACAAATTTTGTATTTCAAACAAGGTAAGAGAAATTCACCTGAAGATTTTACACAAAATATATCCAACTAATATCTTGCTCTCTAACTTTATGGATATTGGAAAAGAATGTTCTTTTTGTAACAGTGAGGAGTCTTTATGGCATCTGTTTGTTGAGTGCCAGAGTGTACAATCATTTTGGAAAGATTGTTTTTCTGCTTTTTCAGTTAAAATTAATCTAATGATAACACTGAATGTGAAAGAAATTATTTGTTACTTTGAGAATGATGATAAAAATAAATTTTATCATTCTACATGGCAAATTTTTCATTCATAAATGTAGATTGTCAAAATCTCCTCCTTTATACAAGGTTTTCTCTAACGAACTCACTTTTTTAATGAAGTCTCTTAAAGTTGTGAAAAATGTAAAAGCTACGTCTATTGTAAGATATTACGAATCTGTATTTGGCGTCTTGTGAATGTCTTCTTTTTTGTTTGTTTTTTTATTTATTTTATTTTTGTTCTTTAACCATCTTTGGAGCTTCTGTTTTTGATGCCTGTTTCTGTAATAATGTTGTTTACATGTTCTTTAATAAAAAAAAAATTAAATAAAAAAAAAAAAAACAGTAGTCTTGAACTGCATACTTTTTAAAAAAACAGAGTATCTTAAAATTCACGTTTGAGGTATGAAAGTGTGTAATTTATGTTGTATAACAAAATGTCCACATGTCTTCAAGTAATGTTTACCACAGACCTTATTATACGCATAAGTTCAAAAACCCCATTATAAAAACTCATAGGAAAATCTAGGCGAATTAGACTTCCGGGTTCACCTACAAATTGATGTCACTGCTGAACAGCTCTATTGTAGCCATGCTGTAGGAAGGTGGAGTGTGATATTTCTGTTTGTGTTGTTTGCAGTCTGATTGAGGAAGACAATGGTGGAACAGGGCCACACATCTTTGGCGGGGCAGAGGTTAGGAGCACCAGTGACCCTGGGCATCAGCACTCTGGACCCTGGACACAAAGCGCCAGCTATGCCGCCTGGACGACTGATACCTGTCAGAGTCCAGCTGCTGGATGACTCAGAGGAGACATTCGACATCTCGGTGAGTTATTCTGTGATCTCTGTGGACATATGCTCTTGTGGAGAAAAGAACTCATTAAATCAAAATGGGACTTTAATGGCTTTTAGTCTGTGTGTATTAGCTTTGAGACCATTTGCATGCTAGTGCAGTGATTCCCAACCAAGGTTAGATGTACCCCTAGGGTATCTTTTAGCAGGTTCCAGGGGGTATTTTGATATTGCTTTGTTAAACCTATTAAACAGAAACTTTAAATATAAAGTTAAATATAGACTATTTGGGCTGTCAAAAGGTAAAAAAAAATAAAATAATCGCAATTAATCTAATGATTTCTTTGAAGGGAATACCTTTTCAAAGGGATAATTCACCCATATCATGAAAACTGTCATCATTCACTCACTTGTTGTTCCAGACACATATGACTTTCTTTCTTCTGTGGAACACTAAAGGAGATGTTATGGCAGAATGACAGCCTCAGTCACCATTCAGTTTCATTGTAAGGAAAAAAGGTGCAATACCAGTAAATGGTAACTGAGACAAATTGTCTTACATTTTTGGGTAAACAATCAATTTAAAGGGGTTATGACATGAGTTTTTTTTTTATTATTTTAATATGTTCCTTGAGGTTCACTTATATTATTAGTAAAGTTTTGCACAAAAACAATCATATATTTGTAAAACATGATTATTTTCCACCCTCATTCTGACCTTCTGTCAGAAACGCTATGTTTTGGTGCTGCTTCTCCTTTAAGGCTTGACAGTAAACGCCCACTCTTAAGATTGGCTCTCTGTTCTTTACTGACCTGCTCTCTCTACTTGCCATCTCACTGCTCACCACTACTGGGCGGGCTACGGAAGTGATTAAAGGTAAATTAGACGTTGATGTTTTGTTGTGGAGGTGGTCAGATGCAAATGTCTTCCGCAGTGTGACATCACAATGTGGAGGAAATAGAGAACGAATTGTTTTGGCAGCTTGGTTTCAACAAATGCTCTTTTTGCAGTGAGGAAGAAGTTTTGAGTTCTGAAACTTACAGTATGTTTTTAAAGTACAATTACCTCTTATATGTCAAAAGATCAAAGAAAATTTGATTCTTCATGTCATGACCCCTTTAAGACAAATTGGGATGTGTGGGTACATAAATAAAAAATAATTGTGATTTCATAAAAGTCTTCATAAAAGCCATGAACCAAACCAGCCAGCTCTGAGGTGAATTTACAAATTACAAACTTTGATTTGAAGCAAAGTAATTGAAAATATTGGACAAAAAGACAAAGGTACAAGACTTTGTACTCAACGTCTTTCATGAGGGAATGAACTACAATCCCTTGAAGCATTGTGAATGGTGTAGTGAAATAAAAATAGAAAAGAAAATTAAATTGAAACAATGCCAACTAATGGCTTAAACAGGAGCATATACCAGCGATTAATGGTCAGTCTATCTTTTTTTAAGTTGTTGCTAATAATCAATTTCCCTATGGAAAAAATTAACTCATTTTTTTACTTACTGAACCAGACTGTTGCACTAGAAGTTCTTGATTCGTCTGTGTGTCTTCGGTTGCACTAAAGCTCATACTTCATTTCCTTTCACAATCATCAATTGAATGCAAAGGAAGTGGCTGGAATATATTTCTGTTGAAAATGTCTTCATTGCTCTTGTCAGTACAAGCTGTTAAAGTACAGTTTTTGTAGGACTGTGACATAAACTACAAGCTATTGAAAAAAAAAAAAAAAAAAAAAAAAGGAGGAGCCCCAACTTCCTGTTTCAATAGGAAATATGTCGACACAGGAAATAAATCTGCTCTCATCAAACCATTTAATGTCAGGAAATATTTGTAATTTCCATTCAGGATAGCTTTCCTAACATTCATTACATACTGAACATGATTGTAATACCTATTAAACTTGCCAAACAGCTTAATGGTTGCAAGTGTGTGATGTCAGAGAGACTTTGATTTGTCAAAGAAAGAGAGTATGAAGTATTTAATGAGGGCAACCAGTTATTCTGAATAAAAATGGAGTATGTCTGTGCAAACAACTGAAATTACATGTTATTTTTCTTGAAACCTGCAACACTGCAGAATTGTCAAGCCACAGGAAACAGAAAGACAGAGAGTGAGAGTTTGGTTCTGCTGCTCTGAGTTGACCACACACACACAAGAATTACAAGAATGCCATCCTGGACCGGGCATTTGGATATGTGGGGTGGGCATTTAAAGTCTATATGAGAAGAAAAAGAAAAAAAAAATTGCAGGAAGAACATTTTTGCAATTTTAAATGTACAAAGTACTACCATCAAAATTCAGTTGCAGGTGTATCGCCTAATAAATGTACTATTAGCCAATACTACAACAAAATAGAATATAACTACAGTTTAACTACAACTCTAATGTTTTCATTCAGCAAATATAGGTATACAAATTACATTAATAGGTTTTAAAACAACTGTACAGAATGCCAGACAGACAGATGACTTACTGATTTTCTCCCTCGCCCAACTAGCCAAGCCTCTGACTCTCACATATTGTAATACACAGAAAAAAATGACCATAATCACCATGCTGAATAAGAGGTGTGAGAAAGGACTTCTGAATTTGAAGATGTGTGTGTTATTTGCGATTATGACAACCTGATATCATTGGGGAAGTCATTGTTATGTTTACTTATTAAGCAGCACAAAATGATACAGTAAAGCTTTCAGGCATTGAAGGGAAGAAAATGGAAAGGGGAGATTTTCCAGAACAGTCCTCTTGATTTTTTAATATGCAGTGTTGTATAAAATATCCATTTGTCATACTTGAGTAAAAGTAAAGATACCTTCATGGAAATTGACTCAAGTAAAAGTTAAAGTAGCTCATAAGAAAAAGACTTAAGTAAAAGTATTAAAGTAACTGATATTACATTTACTTAAGTATCAAAAGTACAGGTAAATGGCAGAAATTACGGAACAGTTATGCTCATCATTTACTCACCCTTATGCCATCCCAGATGCTTATGACTTTCTTTCAAATGCAGAATGCAAACAAAGATTTTAGAAGAATATTTCAGCTCTATAAGTTAATGGTGGCCAGATATTTCAAGCTACAAAAAGCACATTAAGGGAGCATAAAGTTATCCATACTACTACAGTGGTTAAATCCATGTCCTCTGAAGCAATTCAGTTGGTTTAGGGTGAAAACAAACCAAACTGTAACTCATTTTCACTGTATATCTTGCCATTACAATCTCTAGGCATGATCATGATTTCAAGCTTGATTTCACTTTCTAGTGCTTAATGCATGCGCAGAGCCCTAGATGACGCTATAGGAAGTGTAATCGAACTTGAAATCCTGATTGCCAAGAAGACTGCTAATGTCAAAATTAATAGTCAAAAAAGGAGTTATATTTTGGTCTATTCTCACCCAAAAACCAATTTGATCCATTCAGAAGACATTGATGAAACCACTGGAGTCTTATGGACTATAATTACTCATATGCTGCATTTATGTGCTTTTTGGAGATTTAAAGATCTGGCCACCATTCACTTACATTGAATTGACCTATATAACATCAATATTCTTCTGAAAATCTTTTTTTGTTTGTGTTCTGCAGAAAATGAGGGTGAGAAAATTATGAGAGAATTTTCATTTTTAAATGAACCATCCCTTTAATGGTACATTCAAGTCACATCAGAATGATCATATTTATGGGACCAATAAGTAACCACCCAGCAAACACCCAGAACACCCTGGCAACTGCATAGCAATGTGCTAAAACACAGTTAAAACAACTTAACAGCATAGCAACAACCTGACAACCACCTAGAACACCCTGTCAACTGCAAATCAATGTTTAAAAAACACAGAAAACAACTTAGCAACAGCATAACAACCTGGCAACCACATACTGTAGCAATGCGCCAAAACACACAGCAGAGATCACCTTGATAACTGCATAGCATGCCCTAGCAACCATCCAGAAAACCCTAGTTACCACATACTGTAGCATAAATGTGCTACAAAGCAAATATAACACCAGAAAACTAGTTCCCTATCTGTCACTCACTCGACGTTGGTGTCGATGTAGTGACACTAGGGGTCACTCTTGGGAGCCCGAGACACCTCTGGTCTTTGATAAAAGGCCAATGAAAATTGGCGAGTGGTATTTGCATGCCACTCCCCCGAACATACGGGTATAAAAGGAGCTGGTATGCAACCACTCATTCAGATTTTCTCTTCGGAGCCGAACGGTCATGCTCATTGAGCTGAATACTACTGTTCATTCACCTGCTGGATCTGACGGCGCATTTCAGCGGCTTCTCCCTCCTCTGCACTGGTGCACTGCAGAGAACGCCCCTGGGCGCTTCGGCAGAAAAACTAGAGAGTATATTTTCTGAAAGAGCATTTTTCCCCTCTAAAAGAGTATATATTTCTCTAAAAGAGCGCACACACGGAACGTCTTTTTAAAGACGCGTCTTTTTAAAGATGCTTTTCCGATTGTGTGTTATTCCTGGTTGTGCTCGTTATCTCTCGCCTTCTAACGGTCACGATCACTGTCTTTCGTGTCTGGGTACTGCTCACGCGGAGACAGCGTTCCTGGATGGTCACATTCTCATTGCGAGAATGTGTCCATGGCAACGTTGCGGTCGCGGCTCGCCTTCGTAAGGAAGCGAGCCACCCCAGAGGCTCCCGCCTCGGTCCTTTTACCCACGGGTTTGAGGCCAGCGCGGCTAGCACTGGGGGCGATTTGGGGACCCCAATGGGACCGCCTCCGCCGGGTATCCCCCCGCGGACCTCCCATTCCCCAGCACGCTCGTCTGCCCCGATCGGGCTTCCGGGTGAGTCCGCCGGCTCATCTCACGGCGAGTTCGACCTCTTATTTGGAGCCCGCGAAAGTGATGAGCTCTCGAGCGCAGCATCGAGGAGCGGGCTCGTCCAGTCGGAAGTCTCGGCTGGGCTCCTCCCTTCGGGGTCGATCGCCCAGTCACAGGCTGACGCGGAGATGACGACATGCTTTCCCGGACAGCCGCGAGCGTCGGTTAGAGCGGATTTCACCGCTCTTCCCTGAACCCTCGCGGCTCTGTGATTGGTTCCTGGGCTCGCGGCGCCGCTCAAAGCCACGCCCCGCCCCGTTCCTTTCTTCCCGGAAGTGCATGAAGAGCTGACAAGATCGCGGGAGGCACCTTTTACTGCCCGGTCCCGATCTTTTCAGCTTCCCCGCTCTCACTACCCTCGATGGTGGGGCGGCCAAGGGTTATTCGGCAATCCCCCGGTGGATAAAGGCGCTCGCGGTGCACCTATGCCCGCAGAGTGCCGCCACCTGGCGTCTGTGCCCAAAGCCCCCGTCCAAGGCCTGTAGGTTTACGTCGTCTCTGACGGTCAAAGCCTACGGCGCTGCTGGACAAGCCGCCTCCGCCCTGCACGCCATGGCTCTCCTGCAAGTCCGCCAAGGCGCTAAAGGAACTGCACGAGGGTAGTTCCGCCCCGGGATTGATGCAGGAACTGCGCTCGGCGACCGACCTCGCTCTCCGAGCGACGGAGGTCACGGCGCGGTCTCCTGGGCGGACGATGGCCACACTAGTGGTCCAGGAGCGCCACCTTTGGCTCAACCTGGTCGAGATGGGTGAGGCTGACAGGACACGATTCCTTGCTGCCCCCATTTTCCAGGCGGGCCTATTCGGCGACACTGTCGAGGACTTTGCCCAGCAGTTCTCGATGGTAGAGCAGTAGATGGATGCTAGCCGGCTTGTCCTGCCCCGGCGTGGCTCAAGATCCCCCCATCTACTCATCGCCGAGGGCGTCCCCCTGCGGTGACTGCACCGGCTCCGCCGCAGCCCGCCCCTCCGGCCCGGCCCCGGCGTGGAGCCCACCGCAGGAAGCCGACGCCACCCGTCTCACAGCCGGCACCGAAGAACCCACGGAGGTCTTCGAAGCGCCCCTGAGACGGGCGACCCAGGGACAACAAAACCCGCTGCTCTGGAGCTGGTAAGCAGATCTTCTTTTTGTTACCTTTTGCATTTAATTGCGCTGCATGCCCAAGTGGCTGCAGTACTCAAGAGCTCCGCAAGAGTGGTTTCCTTGTTCCCTGGGTCACATATTCGGTGTGTATGGCTGGCATCACGACCACCGTCCACCACTCCATTTGGCAGGTTGGCGCTCCAGCGGCGGTCTCCCGCCCTGAGCGCCCAGCTGTGGCACAAATCCACCCCCGATGTGACAGTCTCCACGGGTCATGAGGACAGGCCTCTTCCTCCCCCGTCCCAGGCTGTTCCGGGGGTGGTCACAAGGAGCCAGGTAAGTGCTTCGATGTCCTCGGACTCAGCACGGCCACGATGTGGTGTGGCACCTCAAGCTCCGCCCCGCCGCGAGGCCCCACCCGCCGGTACATCCGATGACGTTGTCCCTTTGGTCCCCCTTGTGCGGAACTCGGGTGCATGGCTTGCGCTTTCCAGTCCGTCGCGAGGGCTGGTCCGGACCGTCCGACTCGGCTGCACGATTCACTTCGCTGGGCATCCGCCCAGGTCCAGCGGTGTCCACTTCACCTTGGTGAAAGATGGAAACGCTGCTACCTTGCGCGGAGATCGCTACCCTCCTACGGAAGGACGCGATAGAACCTGTCCCTCCAGCCGAGATGAAGAGGGGGTTTTACAGCCCCTACTTCATTGTACCGAAAAAAGGCGGTGGGTTGCGGCCAATCTTGGACCTGCGAGTACTGAACCGGGCCTTACACAGACTCCCGTTCAAGATGCTGACGCAATGACGCATTCTAGCGAGCGTCCGGCATCAAGATTGGTTCGCGGCGGTAGACCCGAAGGATGCGTACTTTCACGTCTCGATCCTTCCTCGGCACAGACCCTTCCTGCGGTTTGCATTCGAGGGTCAGGCGTATCGGTACAAGTCCTCCCTTTCGGCCTGTCCCTGTCTCCTCGCGTCTTTACGAAGATCGCAGAGGCTGCCCTTGCCCCGTTAAGGGAGGTGGGCATTCGCATTCTCAACTATCTCGACGACCGGCTAATCCTAGCTCACTCTCGAGACGGGTTATGCGCACACAGGGACCTGGTGCTCTCACACCTCAGCCGACTAGGGCTTCAGGTCAGCTGGGAGAAGAGCAAGCTCCTCCCGGTTCAGAGCATCTCTTTTCTCGGTTTGGAGTTGGACTCAGTCTCCTTGACGGCGCACCTTACGAACGAGCGCGCCCAGTCGGTGCTGGCCTGTTTGAAGGCGTTCAAACAGAAAACAGCGGTTCCACTGAAACATTTTCAGAGGCTCCTGGGGCATATGGCGTCCTCGGCGGTGGCCACCCCGCTCGGGTTGATGCATATGAGGCCGCTTCAGCACTGGCTCCAGACTCGAGTCCCGAGACGGGCATGGCGCCACGGGACACACCGCGTGGCCATTACGTCGGTCTGTCACCGTCTTTTCAGCCCTTGGACCGACCTCTCGTTTCCACGAGCAGGTGTTTCGCTAGAACTGGTCTCCAGGCGCGTCGTGGTCACGACAGACGCCTCCAAAATGGGCTGGGGCGCTGTTGGCAACGGGCACGCAGCCGCCGGCCACTAGACGGGTCCGCAGCTGTGTTGGCACATCAACTGCCTCGAGTTACTGGCAATTCTGCTCGCCCTGCGGAGGTTCCGGCCGTTGATCCAGGGCAAGCACGTGCTAGTTCGGACAGACAGCACGGCAGCGGTAGCATATGTCAACCGCCAAGGCGGTCTGCGCTCCCGCTGTATGTCATAACTCGCCCGCCGTCTCCTCCAACGGAGTTAGCAGCACCAAGTCGCTGCAAGCCACTCACATCCCGGGCAACCTCAACACTTCGGCGGACGCGCCGTAACAACAGGTTACCCTCAAGGGAGAGTGGAGACTCCACCTTCAGGTGGTCCAGCTGATTTGGAGTCGATTCAGTCAGGCACAGGTGCACCTGTTCGCCTCCCAAGAATCCTCCCACTGCCCGCTCTGGTACGCCCTCACCGAGGCCTTCCTCGGCATAGACGCGCTGGCACACAGCTGGTCCCCTGGCATTCGCAAATATGCGTTTTCCCCCCAGTGAGCCTGCTCGCACAGACCCTGTGCAAGGTCAGGGAGGATGAGGAGAAGGTCGTCCTGGTAAGCACCCTACTGGCCCACCCAGACGTGGTGCTCGGACCTCACGCTCCTCGTGACAGCTCCCCCTGGGCAAATTCCCCTGAGAAATGCCCTTCTTTCTCAGGGAAGGGGCACCATCCGGCACCCGCGCCCAGACCTCTGGAATCTCCATGTCTGGCCCCTGGATGGGACGCGGAAGACCTAAGCTGTCTTCCACCTGCGGTGGTAGACACATTCACTCAGGCTAGGGCTCCCTCTACGAGGCGCCTGTATGCCTTTAAGTGGTGTCTGTTCGCTAAGTGGTGTTCTTCCCATCAGGAAGACCCCCAGAGGTGCGCAGTCAGATCAGTGCTTTCCTTCCTGCAAGAGAGGTTGGAAGGGAGGCTGTCCCCTTCCACCTTGAAGGTGTACATTGCTGCCATAGCAGCACACCATGACGCAGTCGACGGTGAGTCCTTAGGGAAGCATGATCTGATCATCAGGTTCCTAAGAGGCGCCAGGAGGCTGAATCCCTCCAGGCCACGCCTTTTTCCCTCATCGGACCTCTGTAGTTTTTCAGGGTCTACAGAGAGCCCCCTTTGAGTTTTGCAGTCAGCCGGGCTTAAGGCACTCTCCTTGAAGACTGCCCTCCTGACTGCGCTCACTTCCATCAAGAGGGTAGGTGACCTGCAAGCGTTCTCTGTCAGCGAAACGTGCCTGGAGTTCAGTCCGGGCTATTCTCATGTGATCCTGAGACCCCCGACCGGGCTATGTGCCCAAGGTTCCCACCACTCCTTTTAGAGACCAGGTGGTGAACCTGCAAGCGCTGCCACAGGAGGAGGCAGACCCAGCCCTGGCGTTGCTGTGTCCGGTGCGCGCTTTGCGCATCTATTTGGATCGCACGCAGAGCTTTAGACTCTCTGAGCAGCTCTTTGTCTGCTTCGGTGCACAGCGGAAAGGAAGCGCTGTCTCCAAGCAGAGGATCGCCCACTGGCTCATTGACGCCATAACTATGGCATGTCTCGCCCAAAACATGCCGCCCCCGGTAGGGCTACGAGCCCATTCTACTCGTGGTGTAGCGGCTTCTTGGGCCCTGGCCAGAGGTGCCTCTCTAACAGACATTGCAGAGCAGCGGGCTGGGCAACACCCAACACCTTTGCAAGGTTCTACAACCTCCGGGTGGAACCGGTTTCGTCCCAGGTAGTGGCACGCAACACAAGCGGATAAGCCCGGGATAGCCGGCTGGGTGTATCGCTTGCACATAGCGCCTTCCACCTCCTTTTGAGCTGAAGATGTGCGCTGTTAATTCCCAGTAGTGTTCACAAAGGTTGTTCCCTGGTTGACTTCCTCCGAGCCCTGTGGCAGTCGAGTTTTCGGAGAGACTCGCTGCCGGCCCAGTACACGCGCTAACTAAGAGCCCGGTTCTGGGGTAGGTGCTCCGCATGTGGCGGTTCCCTGTAAGGCTAACCCCATGCGATCTATATCTTCCGCTAGTTCGTTTCCCTACTGGCAAACTGCGTCTTCCTTGGGCAGAGCCCCTCAGTCTCCATGTTGTAGTAACTCCTCCCCCATTGGGTAGGATCTACCTTGAAGGCTCTCCACATGGTTGGAAAGACCATGTGATGTATTCTTCCACTTAAATATCCCCCCTCTCTTGGGGCGAGGTGTGGTCTCCGCGGTGTCCTCCCCTTGGGAGGGACACCCCCGACTAGACCTGGCGGCCCAGTCGGATAATCCCCCTTCTTTTTAGGGAGTGGAAAAAGAGAAGGGGAAAGAGGCCATGACTGGGTTAAGCCTGTCTCTATCTCTGGGTAGTCGACTTGTCCCCAAAAAGGGCCGTTCGACACTCATAACTGTGTTGGGGGAGGTTACGTGTCGACCTGGTGTGCTGGCTATGAGGCACACAGCAAGTCTGCCCACCACACACTGCCAGTTCACGTAACACAGTTCAGCCTTGTGGCGTTTTGTATAGGGACCCCTAGTGTCACTACATCGACACCAACGTCGAGTGAGTGACAGATAGGGAACGTCATGGTTACTGGTGTAACCTCCGTTCCCTGATGGAGGGAACGAGACGTTGGTCCCTCCTGCCACAACGCTGAACTACCCGCTGAAATGGCCGGACCTTATATCGGCTCCTCAGCGTAAAACCTGAATGAGTGGTTGCATACCAGCTCCTTTTATACCCGTATGTTCGGGGGAGTGGCATGCAAATACCACTCGCCAATTTTCATTGGCCTTTTATCAAAGACCAGAGGTGTCTCGGGCTCCCAAGAGTGACCCCTAGTGTCACTACATCGACACCAACGTCTCGTTCCCTCCATCAGGGAACGGAGGTTACACCAGTAACCATGACGTTTTGCTTCAGCAAAGACCATTCACATCTTCATAAAATATAAAAATAAATATTGCTGGACATTTTCATGAGCGCATCATATCTTGTTTAAATGTAAAATGTAAACGCTTTTATTGACTTTTATATGAACAGGTCTCCTGGAAAGGCGGGAGACTGATCGCACATAACTTCTTTATTTCACAGCTTTCATAATGTTTAAGCCTAAACTTATAAATTTAATTTGTCGGAAAAAAAAGTTAACTCACATGAGCAGTTTCTTGTCTTGCCCAGAAGAGACAGACAACGGAACATGTAATCTGGCGCACGCTTCGCTTGTGATTTTGATTCAGATTCATGATTCGCAAAACGAATCATTCAGACTTCTTTTTGTTCAGTTCAAAGGAATCAAATTTAAAAGATTTGACTCAAATTATTCTTTCAACGAATCACACATCACTATCGCCGAACTGCATGCATTTTTGCACGTACTGCTGTTATTTTTTGCGGTGTTCAGTCACAAAAGTAACGAAAGGGTCTGGAGAAATGTATCAGTTTTCTCTTCAAAATGTAGTAAAGTGAAAGTAAAAGTCCAAAGAAATATTTATACTCAAGTAAAGTACAAATATTTAAAAAACTGTACTTAAGTACAGTAACGAAGTATTTGTACTTCGTTACTATACACCTCTGTTAATATGTAATGTGTTCATGAACATTTACATTTTCTGAACACATTTTATTACATCAGACTGAAAAATCTGTGGCAGGAGGTCGAATGTTTTGTCCACTAAAATTTGTGTATGCTTTGTGAATTTCAGAGTTGCCCCAGTGGCCTGCCGGCAGGCTTTTTCCCACCTCTCTAGAGGCTTTTCCCAGACACGCCATCGCCTGTTCCTCGATCACTCCTCCACCCTCTGGCGGACGACAGCCGCTCCTCCCCGGGCGGACCGGAGCAAGTCTTCCGACCCCGGGCGGATGGAACGCCCCTCTGCGTTTTGGCGGCTGGTAGGGAGCCCCTCCACCCCTGGCAGCGGCTCCACCGCTCCAGGCGGATGGCAGTGAGCCCCTCCTCCCCTCGCGGACGGCGGCCGTTCCTCCGCGTCTAGGCGTCCGGCAGCGACTCCTCCGTCCCCTGGCGGATAGCCGCGGCTGCTCCTTTGGTGGATGGCAGTGGCGAGGACTCCACAACAGCGCATCCCTCCTCCTTCCCGGGCTTCTGAACCAATGTAACAAGGTTAAAAATGGGAAAGGAGGAGGCGGGAACCGGCTGAATAGTCAAAATAATATTTAATGAAACAAAAAGACACATCAGCTGTGTGTAGCTCTCTCTCTCTCGAACTGCCGCATCCCGCTGCACTTATCCCTCTCCTCGGCTGATTAGCCTGATTGGGGGCCGGGTGTGCGTAGTCACGGCCTGGCCCCGCCTTCCTCCTCGTCACATTGACCTCTATTGTTGTTACAAAACATAAGAACAAATAAAGTGCTCTAGGTAACAATGGAATAATAAAATGGCATATGAAACAGAAATATGTGTTCACTAATTTTAACTGTTGAGGCCGCTGCTATTGTAATTACGATTTCTACAAAGACATGAACGCTTTTGAAGTCGAAATCTCGTAATTACGGTACTTCCGAAATGACATGATTGCTCCATTACTTCTTTGAATGGATGTGACGTGAAAGGCACAGCGCGTCCGATGATCAGAAACATTTGAGTAGTAATTACATTAACATGCTCCTAATCCAAACCCTAAACTTAACCATAAGCATAACAGTACTGAGACCAAAACAGTGTTCTTTAACTTACCTCTTTAAGTGGATGTGACATTAAAGGCACAGCACATCCAATTTTCTGAAACATTTGAATAGTAATGACATTAACATACTCCTAAACTAGGGGTGAGCGATATGACTAATATTCTATATTATATTATATCACGGTAACGGTATATTTCACGATATATAATATAGGGAGATATATAGTTATTTCTCCCTATAAAATCAACGAAAAAGGGTTTATATTTTAAATAACCATGCTGTAGGTGTGGGCGATATAAGCAAAAATGTATAAAGTGATCTTCTTGAAATATTTGGTTGATAACAATACATATGACGATATAGCCTACACATTTTTATGGAACTTCTAAATAAATAATAAAAGTTCCTTTTTGATTTAAAACAATGTCCAAAGTAGCCTTATGGTAGATCTGTCATTTCCATTGCAATAAAACAACTTTATCAATAAATAACTAATTATTAAAACAAATATTTTATCTGTTTTATATACTATATCGTTTTTCAGTCCAAGCAAAAATGAGGTTTCTTTCAGGTTTATAGTTGAACAAAAGCATTTGCTTTGATTCTGAACCAAACCCCTCCATCACACATTTGTTTAGGATTTAGCCTTCCACTGGGTGCTGGAAACCATTTTTGCGACCTTATATACTAGATACATATGCACGGCTGACAAATGTGTTATTTAATAATTTAATAATTCCTGAGGTGATTAATTTACTCAGTGCAATCGCTTCTACCTTCGTGTTTGCTGGGCTTATAGCAGAGGGTCAGTTTCAAGCCACGAAGAACGCAGCATTTTATTAACAAGCTCTTCCTCATTTCTCTTGAAATGTAAAGGTTATGTTTACAGAGTATTTTTTGTTATTTTCGAATTTTAAAATATTGCCGGATAATTCCACTTTCAATCTTTTTAACAGATTAAAAAATATACGAGAACCATTTATGAGGCACGAAACAGAATTATCTTAACGTTCCTCAATATCAGTCTTACCTGCAGACAGGTGAAGAATCGTGCACAAAGATATTTAAATATTATGATATACATGGTTTAGAAAAATATCTACCAGTTCACACATTATGCCATTGTCATGATACACTATATATCGCCATAACGCACAGCACCACTCTAAACCTGACTGTTCTTCCACTTCTTTGCAAATGTAGTTTCTGGGATGTGACTTCATAGGCACAGTGCAGGAGATTTTCGGGGCATGAACATTCGCCACACGGCAGCGCTTGTCCGAAATTCGGCACATGTGGTCTGAATATGGTTGACAAAACATTTGGAACTAAAACGCTAAAACTAAAATGATTTTTCAGTGTCATCATGTTGAAATGTGTGTGGTCTCTACCTGTATAAAACATGCCACCACAAGATTTGACGTGTAAATCATGTCTGTAGCACAAATGATGTGAGTTATGTGCCGAAGTTTAATACTTAGATTGAGGTCAGTTCAAATTCCTTACCCTAAGTATGAGCAATAGTAATAGTGATGCTTGCCATATCAAATGCAACTAATGTGTATGTTCTAATTTTTCTGAAGTATGTGAAAATTCTGTACCAAACACCTATTTAATTTATGCTTCAGTTTTTCTGTCTTGTGCTTGTTACAACAAGCTTAAGCTTGTCCATTATTGCCGTTTGTACTGTGTTTGTATAAGAGCTCAACTTATCTGTCTATTAAGATGATGAAGTCACTGAAGACTACTCAATCAATATGCCAGTTAATATAATGCTGAACTGAATCAAATAAACACTGGCCATGTTTTATTATGAAGCGATTAAGGCAATACTGCGATTAAACTGTAGCTCATGTAAAGAGAATACTGTGATCATTTTATTTGCGAATATGTTAATAATCAGAGTAATGATAACTGCAGTTTTATATATGGAGTACTCCAATTTTAATAGCTTTATACACTCATGTAAACACTTTAATTGCATTTCTTCCACTCTGACCAAAGTGCGCCTGCACCAGTGGTGCAGCAGACAGATGATGTAACGCTCAAGCACAGTGTGAAGGGGAAGAGCAGTTCTGTCCGCCAGGGGCCGGAGGACTCGCTGCCGTCCGCCAGGGGAGGAGCGGTTGAAGACCGGGCGACAGCATGTCCGGAAGCTGGCGAGCAAGTTCTTTTCTCTGTGTCCTCTCTCTCTGTCTGTATGATTCTGCTCGCCCTTTCCCTCTCTCCACGCCTCCCCTCGTCTCTCCCCCAGGTTCACAGGACGTGGGGTGTAACACCGGCTGACAGAACAGCTGGAAGGGCATCGTCTCCCCTCCAGAGATGGGAGGGAAGTTAGTCAGACCGGTGGTGCCCAGGCCTGAATCGGGCGGGGGAGGTGTGTGATAAGGAGGAGGGCGTGGCCGGGCCGTGATGGAGCACGGCCGGCACTGAATCAGCTGATCAGCGGGAGAGCAAGATAAGGGGCAGCCGGAGGCGCTGGTTCGAGAGAGAGAGAGAGACGCACGCGGCCACGTTGCATGTGTGTCTGTGTTTGTTTATGTTGGTTTTATGTTGAGTTTTTCATTAAACTTTTATGTTGACTGTTCAGTCGGTTCCCGCCTCCTCCTTGCCCGACGTTTACCTGTTACACATAGGTTCGTAAACATCGCAAAACAGAAGACGCTGCACTAACTTCTCGGCTTCATGTGAAACGGCAGTTCCTTACACTGTTTTCCAGCAGTGGTGCTCCCACGCAAAATAATAGCAAGGAAACATTTGTAGGGCCTTGGCCCACTTAAAATGGCAGCAGAGACCGCATGGCCCTTTGTTCTATGATCAAAAGGAGAGATATTGAACTCAGTTTCCCAGGATCCTTCACAAATTCACAACTGGATGCAAAGTCCCGCCCATGGACCCAGTCTTAAACGCCATTTGTCGAGCGGCCTACAACCGATGACGTCATCTCGTCAACAAAACCCGCGGACAGATGAATTTCGGCCTCTCTGTGCTAAGCTCTGCCTGGCTCTTAAGGGACATCTGTACTGTGCACGTACTGAAGGAGTTTTCCCTCCGTTTGGACTGAGAACAAAGAGACCACGTTTTTCTAACCTCGCCATTTGGCCACGGTAGTGTAAGATTAACTTAGCTTTGTTCAAGTCTTATAGTATACTTATATCAACCGGTTCAGTTTCACTGTAAAGCAACAGTGAATTTATTTTGAAAAACGGAAAGGCGACCAGTTTCCCTTCTCCCTCTTCAACGTTGACTACTTTCTGCATTCTTCCTTATCGCTGGATCCGAAGAATAAAGCAGAGACGCGTCTTTCCGCTGACGAGCGTAAGACAAGGAACCATCCAGACCGTTTCTCCTGACCGCTCAATGCAACAGAAATTCCAACGGACAACCCTACTGAAATCACACAGGATTTCCCAAGTAAGGCTTGATATCTGGGCAGATTTAGATTAGAAACTGTGATTTTTCTTGTGAATCTAAATTGTATTTTTGATTCTAAATGCTGATGTTTTGAGTATGTTTGATATTTGTATGTTAAACTCTGCTCGCTGTTTCGAGTTGTTTTAGTTTCTTTTGGGGTTACGTTTGTTTTGTTGAGTGATTTGAACTTGTAATTCAGTCCCGCTGTTACAAGAGGTTACCCTTAACTAAACTGCATGCATTTTTCCTCGCTCCCGCTCGCTCTCATTCTCTCTCTCTCACTGATATTCATTGAGTGAGCGGCACCTCGGTTCGTGTTCGACTCAGGCTGGTGAACCAAATTCTCCCGCCTGTTTTGTAAGTTCCTTTGTGTGTCCGCTCATTTCCATCCGCACGTGGGATCAGCTCCATTTTGGACTTAACCCTCCATTCTGAACCTGATCCTCCATTTTGATTCCTTTGTTACCACACCTGGACACACAAACACACACACACTAGCATATAGCTCCACTGTTAGCTTAGGATATCCTTAATTTTATTTTTGGATTATATTTGGATAGTATTGGCTGTGTTCACTGGCTGGCAAGCCAAATTCTCCCGCCTGTTCCGTCAGTTCCTTTGTGTGTCCGCTCATTTCCACCCGCATGTGGTATTAGCTCCATTTTGGATTTAACCCTCCATTTTGAACCTGATCCTCCATTTTGATTCCTTTATTACCACACCTGGACACACACACACACACACACACTAGCATATGGCTCCACTGTTAGCTTAGGATATCCTTGATTTTATTTTTGGATTATATTTGGATAGTATTGGCTGTGTTCACTACTGCTTGATTATAATAAATCTTGTTATATTATAATAAGTACTCCTGTTTGTTTTTGTTTGAATGTTGTGTTGAAGCCAACCTCTGCCACGTGAAGAACTCCCAAGTTACCTCAGAGTACTATTATGTTATTGGTGTTAGAAACTAACTGTAACTAGATTACTGTTGGATTTGTATACCAATAAATTAACTAGTTTACCACTTTTTGATTATTTTGATTAACAATTAAGATACTCAACCTTCAGGGTAGATTTTGTTTTATGAGACTCAATCAGTAACTTGCTATCATGTTTCTCTTTTCAAAGAGTGGTGCCCCGAGAATAGAGTTTAATGAATTAAATTCTATTTAATTACTATTTAGTTATTTAATTGTTATTTGATTATTCCATAATGAATAACAATTAACTATTGATTATTTCTGGAGAATAGTTTAATGAGTTAAATTCTATTTAGTTATTTAATTGTTATTTGATTATTCCATAATTAATAACAATTAATTATTGATCATTTCTGGAGAATAGTTTGAGTTAAATTCTATTTAGTTATTTAATTGTTATTTGATTATTCCATAATTAATAACAATTAATTATTGATTATTTCTGATAGTAAAACTGATTTAAACAACCAGTAGCACCTACACATTGAAATGTTGCTCTTTCTATTGAGTTTGTCCTCGTGGGAGGAGCATAGCAAAATCCAATATGCACCCAGTGTAGTCCGATTCACAAACAAATGACTCTTATGAAGCAATTATTTTTAGTAAATCAAAACAGACAGAGCAACAAGTGTAGTCAACAAACAAATTACTCTTATGAACCAGTTCTTTTTAATGAATCAAAACAAGTCAATTCAAGTGAAGTTATTTTTGTTTGTATAGTGCTTTTCACAACACATATCTTTTCAAAGCAGTTTGACAGAAAATTATGCTTTAACAGAAATAAAAGCTTTAATATAAAAATGTCTTAGAATCATTATAGTGTGATTTAATAAACTACATGATTCTAAATTTTGCCTTAAATTAATAATTAAGACTAATTAAAGGTGCACTCAGTACTTTTTTCCTCATTAAAAAAGATGTACTCTTTAAGAAATTAATTGCAATTTTAAAACATTTGTGTAAAATCATGACCACTCACAAGAGATGAAGACCCCAGGCACAACAGTAACCTAATAAAAACTGTATTCTACACGGAGAGGGTCCCCTCATGGGGGCTGCCATGTTAGAATCACATGACTAACTGAATACAACTCACTTAACCACCCTATTATTGAACACTTTCACTCATGAATTAAATTAATCATGGCTGACTGTGAATTGTGAATTTTTACTCTGGCATCTGTAACTGAAAACTACTGTGTTTGAATGATGCAGCATCCAGGCCACTAGATGTCAGTGTAGTCTAAGATGACATAAACAAAAACTTACTGAGTGCACCTTTAAGTCATACCCTAAGGATAATGAGGCGTTAATAATATTAACACAGGTTCAGAAAACACCTCTTTTAAGACCTTGGTTGGTATTGGGACTAACATTTATGTTGTTGCTTTGGATGTTTTGATACGTTTTGTTAGCTCATCTTGACCTGAAGTCATGATGACAGCGAAGGACTGAAGTTGCTCGCAGGGAATAATATGAGAGACTGTCTTCTGAGGTGCTGTGGCAGATGGTTGCATAATTCCAATTTTGTTTCTGATTTCATTTTATTAGTAAAGAAATTCATAAAGTCGTTACTACTGTGCTACGATGGAAAATCTGGTTCAGTCAAAGCTTTATTCCTTACCAGTATATCCACAGTACTGAATAAACACCTAGGTTTATTGTGGTTATTTTCTTTGAGTTTGCTAAAATATGCAGATCTGGCAGCTTTTAGAGCCTTTCTGTAGCTAGAGACACTATCCTTTCCATGCATCACGAAACACCTCTAATTTTGTACTCTTCCGCTTGCGTTCCATTTTCTAAGCTGCTCTCTTGAGATCATGAGTATGATCATTGTACTACGGTGCGGACAGCGCATCCAGTGTAGTTAAAAATGACTCTTAAGAACCGGTTCTTTTAAACAATCTTTCAAAAAGACTCATGAACTGACTGACTATTTTTATTTATGCCAAGCTGTAAATATACATATTTGCAACAAGTTTTTTTTATATTTTAAATAAATATTAATTTATAAAAAAACAAAAAACATTAACATCACATTTCTTAACGAATAATCAGAGGAATTGTAAGTAGAATGTAAACGGGATTGAAGAGGTATCTTAATCTGAATAGTCCTTATACTCTGATTATTGCAATAATCAGAGTATTGGTGTACATGTAAACGCAGCCACTGGTTTGAGGGATCATAATGACTGTGACTCATCATACTGACTCCATCATACTCAGTATACAGTAGGTGTGTGTGCTGAATTTTTTGTGTGTTTTGGCTTCTTTCATCTTTACTACGGTACTGTTGGTAGAGAGTTGATAAAGAACTGAGAAATAAGGTCACCGACACGCACACTCAAACTTCCCGTGTGTCTTCATGCTAGCCTTTATCCTGCTGGTGAGAAGCAACAAATATTAGACATAAAAAGTAGGACACCTTGCTGACAAAACACAACCACATTCACACAGAAGTGAGAGAAAAACTTAAAGACGTCATGAAATCTGTATTAAATCTTTGTTGCTTTTAGTGCTGATATTCTGCTGATAATATAATTTGTAATAATAATTTTAAAAAAAAAGCAAAATTGAAGCATTTTCACAAGTGGAATGTTGAACCCCTCTGTGTATCTGTGACTTTCAAGCATCTGTCTGTTGGGGTTTATGTGTGTGTTAAGGGCATGTGTGTGAATGTGTGTGTATGATACAGCTTCATGGCATTTGTGTATTGCTGTATGGAGTGTGTGCACAAAATTCCCACTGTTGTCCTCTTATTCACATCTGTTCTGACAGTCACGGTGGATGAACTCTGCATTCAGACAACAGGGTCTTTCTATGAAACACATGCCATTTTTCCATTTGCCATTTTTAAAAGATTTTAAACATGCCACCAGACAAACAATACCTTTGTGTTAATGCATTGCATCTATAATATCTCAAGCTATAATTAAATATAATTATGTCTAGGTAAACAGGGCTGACAATTACAGTTTTAAGGTCATGATACTACAAGGTGCTAATTAGAAAGATAATTTAATGCAGATGTGTTTACAAATATTTACTTTTTTATAATCAGTTCTTTACTATACAAAATCATGGTAACAGCAATGAAATTAAAGCTTGTCGAAAACAGAACAGAGAAATGTTTTATTTCACCATTTATATCTTCGGTTTAAAAATATACACTCTCCAGCCACTTTATTAGGTACACCTGTACATCTACTTATTCATGTGATTATCTCATCAGCCAATCGTGTGGCAGCAGTGTAATGTATAAAATCATGCAGATACGGGTCAGGAGCTTCAGTTAATGCTCACATCATAAATGTGATTTAGATCGTGGCATGATTGTTGGTGCCAGATGGGCTGGTTTGAGTATTTCTGTAACTGCTGATCTCCTGGGATTTTCACGCACAACAGTCTCTAGAGTGTAAAGAGAATGGTGCAAAAAACAAAAAACTTCCAGTGAGCGGCAGTTCTGTGGGCAAAACAACTTGTTAATGACAGAGGAGTATGGCCAGACTGGTGCAAGCTGATAGGAAGGTGACAGTAACCCAAATAAACATGCGTTACAACAGTGCTATGCAGAAAAGCATTTCTGAACGTACAACACATCGAACATTGAGGTGGATGGGCTACAGCAGCAGAAGACCCCTCTGGGTACCACTACTGTCAGCTTAGAACAGGAAACTGAGGCTGCAGTGGACACAGGCTCATCAAAACTGGACAGTAGGTGATTGGAAAAACATCGGGTAGTCTGACAAATCTGGATTTCTGCTGAGGTACACAAATGTTAGGCCCACTTCAGCCTCAGTTCTCTGTTCTTGGCTGACAGAAGTGGAACCCGACGTGGTGTTCTGCTGTTGTAGCCCATCCGCCTCAAGGTTCGACATGTTGTGCATTCTGAGATGCTATTCTACTCACTACAATTGAACAGAGCGGTTATCTGAGTTACCGTAGCCTTTCTGTCAGCTCAAACCAGTCTGGCCATTCTCCGTTGACCTCTCTCATCAACAAGACATTTCCATCTGCAGAACTGCTGCTCACTGAATGTTTTTTGTTGTTCGCACCATTCTGAGTAAATACTAGAGACTGTTGTGCGTGAAAATCCCAGGAGATCAGCAGTTACAGAAATACTCAAACCAGCCCGTCTGGCACCAACAGTCATGCCACAGTCTAAATCATTGAGATCACATTATTTCCCCATTCTGATGGTTGATGTGAACATTAACTGAAGCTCCTGACCCATATCTGCATAATTTTATAAATTACACTGCTGCAACACAATTGGCTGATTAGGTAATCGCATGAATAAGTAGATGTACAGGTGTACTTAATAAAGTGGCCGGTGAGTGTAAAATGTGACATATAATTTAGAAGTTATTATTTTATATATTTACATGAATCATACAGTGATTGCTTTGGATTATAAAAGTTATTTTAGCCAATAGAATCGCTTAAGGATCCAAGGGGGTGTTCCTTGGAGTGGGCGTGTCCCTTGTCGTTTTGAGGGATGCAGACAGATAAGCCGAGTTTGGAATGGCATCTACCCATTACTGTGGCTGAGCTTGGAATGGCATACTACCCATGTTTGTCTATGGCAGAAATAGTGGGAGTAGTATGCCATTTCGAACTCTGCCTATGTCTATCTATGGCAGATATAGCATAAGTAGTATACTAAATTTCAGTAGTCGATACCGATACCAGTGAAATTTCACAGTTCTCCATACCAATTTCGATACCACAGCAAAAATATGCTGATATTATTATGTGTTATTGAACATACCAGTTTAATTATTTTTTTATTATTTAATAATTATTTTAATAATTATAGTTTAATTATTATTAGAACATTCTAGAACATTTGTTAAAGTTTCATTTAATTTCATCATCAAAATGGTGTCTAATCAATAAATTCTTAAAACTTTTAACAAGTGAAAATAGAACTTTTCAACATGTCATTGCATTTTTTTGCCAAACTTTTATTCAACAGCTGTCTTGCTTGTAATATTTGATTAATTATTAGTATTATTGTTATTATTATTACAGTGAGTATTACATTTTACTATACAGTTGTAATATATTTTTATTAAATTTCTTCAATTTCAGGCATCTAGATTGTATTTTGAATCGTGCTTTTATTATGTCGTGTTTTTTGCCAGATGCTTCACTTTTCCGGATCTCTTTACACTGGCCTTTGAGTCTGACAAATGAAATGTAGGACACAGTTTTGAAATGTTTGTATTTTAGATTACTGGTGTTTGTGTATGTGGTCATTTTGAAATGTTATGTTTTAAATTGTATTACTGTGAAGCACTTTGGTCAACTCTGTTGTTTTAAATGCTATATAAATAAAGCTGATCTGAGATTAAAGCGCAAATGCTGTGATTTAATTATATAAATATAAATTCTACATGTGACAAGTGCTCTGCTCTGTCATCTCATACAACCCCTGGCAAAAATTATGGAATCACCACACTTAGAGGAAGTTCACCAAGTTTTTTACTTCGTAGCAAACAAACAAATCACAGATATGACACAAAACAATTTTTGTTTAATAGCTGAACATTCTGGCTTCGTGAAACATCCCTCAAACAAATTAAATGACATTATTTTAATTAATAGCATATTTTTTTCCAGATCAAGTAGAGGAAAAAATTATGGAATCACTCAATGTTGAGGAAAATGGAATCATCAACAAAAAAAAAAAAATATCAAGTAGTACTTTGTTGCTCATCCTCTGGCTTTTATGATGGCCTGAATTCTTTGAGGCATGGACTTCACTAATTAAAAACAATATTCTCCATCAAGCTGGTTCCAACTTTCTCAAATAGCGGTTGACAGATCAGCTTTGCAGGATGGAGACCAATTTTTTCAATTTCCGCTATTGCTCTGTGGCAAGATGCATTATCATCCTGAAAAATAACTTCATCATCACCAAATGTATTTTCTATCGATGGAATGAGAAAAGTGTCCAAAATTTCAATGTACACCTGTGCATTGACTGTTGAGGTGATGATTGCCATCTCCCCTGGTCCTTTACCTGGCATGCAACCCCATATCATAAATGACTGGGGAAATTTGATTGTTTTCTTCAGGCAGTCATCTTTATATGTTTCATTAGAACAGCACCAGACAAAAGTTCCAGCATCATCGCCTTGGCCAATGCAGATTTGTGATTCATCACTGAATATCACTTTCATCCAATCATCCACACTCCATGATTGCTTCTCTTTAGCCCACTGTAGCCTTGTTTTCTTCTGTTTAGGTGTTAGTGCTAGTTTTTGTTTGGCTTTTCTATATGTAAATCCCATTTCATTCAGCCAATTTCTTACAGTTCTGTCACAAACATTGACTCCCATTTCCGGCCATTTGTTTTTCATTTGTTTATTTGTGCATTTTCTATTTTCAAGGCATATTGCTTCGAGTTCCCTATCTGTCACTCACTCGACGTTGGTGTCGATGTAGTGACACTAGGGGTCACTTTTGGGAGCCCGAGACACCTCTGGTCTTTGATAAAAGGCCAATGAAAATTGGCGAGTGGTATTTGCATGCAACTACCCCGGACATACGGGTATAAAAGGAACTGGTATGCAACCACTCATTCAGATTTTCTCTTTGGAGCCGAACGGTCATGCTCATTGAGCTGAATACTACTGTTTATTCACCTCTGCTGGATCTGACGGCGCATTTCAGCGGCTTCTCCCTCCTCTGCACTGGTGCACTGCAGAGAATGCCCCTGGGCGCTTCGGCAGAAAAACTAGAGAGTATATTTTCTGAAAGAGCATTTTTCCCCTCTAAAAGAGTATATATTTCTCTAAAAGAGCGCACACATGGAACGTCTTTTTAAAGACGCGTCTTTTTAAAGATGCTTTTCCGATTGTGTGTTATTCCTGGTTGCGCTCATTATCTCTCGCCTTCTGACGGTCACGATCACTGTCTTTCGTATCTGGGCACTGCTCACGCGGAGACAGCGTTCGTGGATGGTCATGTTCTCATTGCGAGAATATGTCCATGGCAACATTGCGGTCGCGGCTCGCCTTCATAAGAAAGTGAGCCACCCCAGAGGCTCCCGCCTCAGTCCTTTTACCCACGGGTATGAGGCCAGCGCGGCTAGCACTGGGGGCGATTTGGGGACCCCAATGGGACCGCCTCTGCCGGGTATCCCCCCGCGGACCTCCCATTCCCCAGCACGCTCGTCTGCCCCGATCGGGCTTCCAATGAGTCCGCCGGCTCGTCTCACAGCGAGTTCGACCTCTTATTCAGAGCCCGCGAAAGTGTTGAACTCTCTAGTGCAACATCGGAGAGCGGGCTCGTCCAGTTGGAAGCCTCAGCTGGGCTCCTCCCTTTGGGGTCGATTGCCCAGTCACAGGCTGACGCGGAGATGACGACATGCTTTCCTGGGCAGCCGTGAGTGTCGGCTAGAATGGACTCACTGCTCTTCCCTGAAACCTCGCGGCTCAGTGATTGGTTCCTGGGCTCACGGTGCCGCTCAAAGCCACGCCCCACCCCCGTTCCTTTCTTCCCGGAAGTGCATGAAGAGCTGACAAGGTTGCGGGGGGCACTTTTTACTGCCCGGTCCCGATCTTTTCAGCTTCCCCGCCCTCACTACCCTCGATGGTGGGGCGGCCAAGGGCTATTCGGCAATCCCCCGGTGGATAAAGGCGCTCGCGGTGCACCTGTGCCCGCAGAGCGCCACCACCTGGCGCGGGTGCCCAAAGCCCCCGTCCAAGGCCTGTAGGTATACGTCGTCTCTGACGGCCAAGGCCTACGGTGCCGCTGGACAAGCCGCCTCTGCCCTGCACGCCATGGCTCTCCTGCAAGTCTGCCAAGGCACTAAAGGAACTGCGCTCGGCGACCGACCTCGCTCTCCGAGCGATGGAGGTCACGGCGTGGTCTCTCGGGCGGACGATGGCCACACTAGTGGTCCAGGAGCGCCACCTTTGGCTCAACCTGGTCGAGATGGGTGAGGCCGACAAGACACGATTCCTTGCTGCCCCCATTTCCCAGGCGGGCCTATTCGGCGACACCGTCGAGGACTTTGCCCAGCAGTTTTCGATGGTAGAGCAGTAGATGGATGCTAGCCGGCATATCCTGCCCCGGCGCGGCTCAAGATCCCGCACCCCGTCTACTCATCGCCAAGGGCGTCCCCCTGCGGTGACTGCACCGGCTCCGCCGCAGCCCGCTTCTTCGGCCCGGCCCTGGCGTGGAGCCCACCGCAGGAAGCAGACGCCACCCATCTCGCGGCCACCCAGAACCTGTGAAAGGCTTCAAAGCGCCCTTGAGACGGGTGACCCAGGGACAACGAAACCCGCTGCTCTGGAGCTGGTAAGCAGATCTCCATCTTTTTGTTACCTTTTGCATTTAATTGCGCTGCATGCCCAAGTGGTTGCAGTACTCAAGAGCTCAGCAAGACCGGTTTCCTTGTTCCCTGGGTCACGTATCCGGTATGTATGGCCGTCATCACGACCACCGTCCACCACTCTATTTGGCAGGTTTGGCGCTCCAGCGGCGGTCTCCCGCCCCTGAGCGCCTAGCTGTGGCACAAATCCGCCCCCGATGTGACAGTCTCCACGGGTCACGAGGACAGACCTCTTCCTCCCCCGTCCCAGGCTGTTCCGGGGTGGTCCCAAGGAGCCAGGTAAGTGCTTCGATGTCCTTAGACTCAGCACAGCCACGACGTGGTGTGGCACCTCGAGCTCCGCCCCGCCACGAGGCCCCACCTGCCGGTACGTCCGATGACGTTGTCCCTTTGGTCCCCCTTGCGCGGAACGTGGACGCATGGCTTGCGCTTTCCTATCCGTCGCGAGGGCTGGTCCGGACCGTCCAACTCGGCTGCACAATTCACTTCGCCAGGAATCCACCCAGGTTCAGCGGTTTCCACTTCACCTTGGTGAAAGACGAAAACGCTGCTACCTTGCGCGGAGATCGCTACCCTCCTACGGAAGGGCGCGATAGAACCTGTCCCTCCAGCCGAGATGAAGAAGGGGTTTTTCAGCCCCTACTTCATTGTACCGAAAAAAGGCGGTGGGTTGAGGCCAATCTTGGACCTGTGAGTTCTGAACTAGGCTTTACACAGACTCCCGTTCAAGATGCTGACGCAAAAACCCATCTCGCGAGCGTCCGGCATCAAGATTGGTTCGCGGCGGTAGACCGGAAGGATGCGTACTTCTACGCCTCGATCCTTCCTCGACACAGACCCTTCCTGCGGTTCGCGTTCAAGGGTCAGGCGTATCAGTACAAAGTCCTCCCTTTTGGCCTGTCCCTGTCTCCTCACGTCTTTACGAAGGTCACAGAGGCTGCCCTTGCCCCGTTAAGGGAGGTGGGTATTCACGTTCTCAACTATCTTGACGACTAGCTAATCCTAGCTCACTCTCGAGACGTGTTGTGCGCACACAGGGACCTGTTGCTCTCACACCTCAGCCGACTAGGGCTTCGGGTCAACTGGGAAAAGAGCAAGCTCCTCCCGGTTCAGAGCATCTCTTTTCTCAGTTAGGAGTTGGACTCAGTCTCCTTGACGGCGCGCCTTACGAACGAGCGCGCCCAGTTGGTTCTGGCCTGTTTGAAGGCATTCAAACAGGGAACAGTGGTTCCACTGAAACTTTTTCAGAGGTTCCTGGGGCATATGGCATCCTCGGCGGTGGCCACCCCGCTCGGGTTGATGCATATGGGGCCGCTTCAGCACTGGCTCCAGACTCGAGTCCCGAGACGGCCATGGCGCCACGGGACACACCGCGTGGCCATTACGTTGGTCTGTCACCATCTTTTCAGCCCTTGGACCGACCTCTCGTTCCTACGGGCAGGTGTTCCTCTAGAACTGGTCCCCAGGCACGTCGTGGTCATGACAGATGCCTCCAAAACGGGCTGGGGCGCTGTTTGCAACGGGCACGCAGCCGCCGGCCTCTGGACGGGTCCGCGACTGCATTGGCACATCAACTGCCTCGACTTGTTGGCAATTCTGCTCGCCCTGCGGAGGTTTCGGCCATTGATCCAGGGCAAGCACGTGTTAGTTCAGACAGACAACACGACAACGGTAGCATATGTCAACCGCCAAGGTGGTTTGCGCTCTCGTTGTATGTCACAACTCGCACGCCGTCTCCTCCTCTGGAGTCAGCAGCATTTCAAGTCGCTGCAAGCTACTCACATCCCGGGCAACCTCAACACTACAGCGGATGCGCTGTCACAACAGGTTACCCTCAGGGGAGAGTGGAGACTCCACCTTCAGGTGGTCCAGCTGATTCGGAGTCGATTCGACAGGCACAGGTGCACCTGTTCGCCTCCCAAGAATCCTCCCCACTGCCCGCTCTGGTACGCCCTGACCGAGGCCCCCCTCGGCACAGACGCGCTGGCACACAGCTGGCCCCCTGGCATGCGCAAATATGCGTTTCCCACAGTGAGCCTGCTTGCACAGACCATGTGCAAGGCCAGGGAGGATGAGGAGCAGGTTGTCCTGGTAGCACCCTACTGGCCCACCCAGACGTGGTGCTCGGACCTCACGGTCCTTGCGACTGCCCCCCCCCCGGCGAATTCCCCTGAGGAAGGACCTTCTTACTCAGGGAAGGGGCACCATCTGGCACCCGCGCTCAGACCTCTGGACGGGACGTGGAAGACCTAAGCTGTCTCCCACCTGTGGTGGTAGACACGATCACTCAGGCTAGGGCCCCCTCTATGAGGCGCCTGTATGCCTTTAAGTGGCGTCTGTTCGCTAAGTGGTGTTCTTCCCGTCAGGAAGACCCCCAGAGATGCGCAGTCGGATCAGTGCTTTCCTTCCTACAAGAGAGGTTGGAAGGGAGGCTGTCCCCTTCCACCTTGAAGGTGTACGTTGCTGCCATAGCAGCACACCATGACGCAGTCGACGGTAAGTCCTTAGGGAAGCACGACCTCATCATCAGGTTCCTAAGAGGCGCCAGGAGGCTGAATCCCTCCAGACCACGCCTCGTTCCCTCATCGGAACTCTGTAGTTCTTCAGGGTCTACAGAGAGCCCCCTTTGAGCCTTTGCAGTCAGCCGAGCTTAAGGCATTCTCCTTGAAGACTGCCCTCCTGACTGCGCTCACTTCCATCAAGAGGATAGGTGACCTGTTAGCGTTCTCTGTCAGCAAAACGTGCCTGGAGTTCGTCCAGGTTACTCTCACGTGATCCTGAGACCCTGACCGTGCTATGTGCCCAAGGTTCCCACCACCCCTTTAGGGACCAGGTGGTGAACCTGCAAGCGCTGCCCCAGGAGGAGGCAGACCCAGCCCTGTCGTCGTTGTGTCCGGTGTGCGCTTTACGCATCTATTTGGATCGTATGCAGAGCTTTAGAATCTCTGAGCAGCTCTTTGTCTGCTTTGGTGCACAGCGGAAAGGAAGCGCTGTCTCCAAGCAGAGGATCACCCACTGGCTCATTGACGCCATAACTATGGCATATGTCACCTAGGACATGCCGCCCCCGGTAGGGCTACAAGCCCATTCTACCAGGGGTGTAGTGGCTCCCTGGGCCCTGGCCAGGGGTGCCTCTCTAACAGACATTTGCAGAGCAGCGGGCTGGGCAACACCCAACACCTGTGCAAGGTTCTACAACCTCCAGGTGGAACCGGTTTCATCCCAGGTAGTGGCACGCAACACAAGTGAATAAGCCCGGGATAGCTGGCCGGGTGTATCGCTTGCACATAGCGCCTTCCACCTCCCTTGGAGCTGAAGACGTGTGCCATTAATTCCCAGTAGTGTTCACAAACTTTGTTCCCTGATTGACTTCCTCCGAGCCCTGTGGCAGTCGAGTTTTCGGAGAGACTCGCTGCCGGCCCAGTACACACACTAAGAGCCCTGTTCTGGGGTAGGTGCTCCGCATGTGGCGGTTCCCTGTAAGGCTAACCCCATGCGATCTATATCTTCCACTAGTTCGTTTCCCTGCTGGTATACTGCGTCTTCCTTGGGCAGAGCCCCTCTGCCCCAGTCTCCATGTTTGTAGTAACTCCTCCCCCATTGGGCAGGATCTACCTTGAAGGCTTTCCACATGGTTGGAAAGACCATGTGACGTATTCTTCCACTTAAATATCCCCCCCTCTCTTTGGGCAAGGTGTGGTCTCCGCGGTGTCTTCCCCTTGGGAGGGACACCCCCCGACTAGACCTGGCGACCCAGTCGGATAATCCCCCTTCTTTTTTAGGGAGTGAAAAAGAGAAGGGGAAAAGAGGCCACGACTGGGTTAAGCCTGTCTCTATCTTTGGGTAGTTGACTTGTCCCCAAAAAGGGCCATTCGACACTCATAACTATGTTGGGGGAGGTTACGTGTCGACCTGGTGTGCTGGCTATGAGGCACACAGCAAGTCTGCCCACCACACACCACCAGTTCACGTAACACAGTTCAGCCTTGTGGCGTTTTGTATAGGGACTCCTAGTGTCACTACATCGACACCAACGTCAAGTGAGTGACAGATAGAGAACGTCATGGTTACTGGTGTAACCTCCGTTCCCTGATGGAGGGAACGAGACGTTGTGTCCCTCCTGCCACAACGCTGAACTACCCGTTGAAATGGCCGGGACCTGGTCTCGGCTCCTCAGCATAAAACCTGAATGAGTGGTTGCATACCAGCTCCTTTTATACCCGTATGTCCAGGGGAGTGGCATGCAAATACCACTCGCCAATTTTCATTGGCCTTTTATCAAAGACCAGAGGTGTCTCGGGCTCCCAAGAGTGACCCCTAGTGTCACTACATCGACACAACGTCTCGTTCCCTCCATCAGGGAACGGAGGTTACACCAGTAACCATGACGTTTTCTATCCTGACGCTTTGACATCTTCCTTGGTCTACCTGTATGTTTTCCTTTTATAACCTTCCCATTTTGTTTATAATTGCACCAAATTTTAGACACAGCTGACTGGGAACAACCAACATCTTTTGCCACACTCCGTGTTGGATTTCCTTCTTGAAGGAGTTTTATAATCCTTTCCATTGTTTCAGTTGACAACTCTCTTGTTGGGGCCATGTTTCCTTTCAATTAGCCAAGTCCAAAAGCTCATTAATGTCTGTAAGCACTCTCTTTTAACTGCAGACTTATTTGCATTTTTAGACTTGTGCCGGTATTTGTTTTAGAAATGCAAATTACAAGGTGATTCCATATTTTTTTCCTCTTCTTGATGTGGAAAAACATATGCCATTAATTAAAATAATGTAATTGAATTTGTTTGAGGGATGTTTCACGAAGCCAGAATGTTCAGCTATTAAACAAAAATTGTTTTGTGTCATATCTGTGATTTGTTTATTTGCTGTGAAGTAAAAAACTGGGTGAACAGCTGGGTGAACATCCTCTAAGTGTTGTGATTTCATAATTTTTGCCAGGGGTTGTACAACATAAATGATTCTCAATGTCTGTGGAGTTTCTGGTGGATTAGCAGTAGGATTTATTTAAAGTATGCTGCTCATCCACAGTAAGATTACAGCCTTCAGCAGTTTAATAAATCACACTAGGACATGCCACAATTTTAATTTGATTAATTGTCCATTTCAATGTAAAATGAGAAACAGAGCACACGTTCAAAATAAGCCTGTGAGCATTTTAAAGTAGTTGTATGTCAGTCATACTGCATGCTGGTACCGGATTGAGTCGGTGCTCGGTACTACTGGGACGGCAGAAACACTGGTACCGTTACATCTTTTATATTTTAGTACCGACTTGGTACCGAAGTACCGGTACTTTTGACAACACTATATGGTAATATGCCATTCCGAACTCGGCTTATCTGTCTGCATCCCTCAAGATGACAAGGAACTCCCTCTACATGACACACCCACTCCAAGGAACGCCTCTTTGGATCATAAAGTGATTCTGTTGGCTAAAAGAACTTTTAAAATCCAATGCCATTGCTATATGATTCATGTTGTCTTAACTGTGTAAATATAACAAATAATAACTTCTAAATTATATTTTTAATTTATCACACATATACAGTGAAATTCTATTTTTTTTTTTCACATATCCCAGCTAAGCTGGGGTCAGAGTGCAGGGTCAGCCATGATATGGCACCCCTGGAGCAGACAGGGTTAAGGGCCTTGCTCAAGGGCCCAACAGTGGCATCTTGGCAGTGCTGGGGCAGAACCCCCAACCTTCTGATCAGTAACCCAGAGCCTTAACTGCTGAGCCACCACTCCCCCCCCCCCCAACATGTCACATATCATATTATTAAACCGAAAATATAAATGGTGAAATTAAACATTTTCTGTTTTCACCAGTTAGCTCACAAGCCAACATGTTAGCCCATTAGCTTAGCACACCGCAAGCTTCTTCTCCTCTTCATTTTCATCACATTTCTCCTCACTGTTGCCACCTAGTTATATGGCGGTATTATAGATTATGAAAATGTTTTATCTTTGTGATTAGGGGTAGGTTAAGGGGTAGGGAAAGGTGCAGGGTTTCTGTAGCACTCCTAATAAACACAACAAACACAGTGCATAAATGTGACATCCAACTGCTGCAAGACTTCACCATTTCTCTGGTTATTTGAAACTTGTAGTGGGTGTGTCATGTAGTAGCCTTGCAGGACACAGACAGACCCTTCTACCATTGTGGGCCATTTTTTTTACAATCCAATAAATTCCTGATGGATAAAAGACCTGCCCTAGATTTTTTCAATTGAATATCCTCTTTTTGTTGACTTAAAAGTCATATTTACACATATTTTAATTATGAACACAAAAGGCACCCTCTTAATTTCCCTCTCTCAATCCCCATTACTTTTTTTTTTTTCTCTCCACCTCAAAACTCTGTTAATCTAATAGAGCAGTGATGCCCAACAAGGAGTATGAGTTCCCCTGGTTGGGCAATAATTGTAAATTATTTTTGGTCTTTGGTACACAATTTTGGCTTTGTGTTGATGAAGGGGTACTTTAGCCTTTCTGATGGTGCTGGAGGAGTTCTTATGGCAAAAAAGGTTAGTAAACACTGCTATAGAGCAAAATAGACTGATTAATGTGATGCTGGTCATGTGGATCAAAGAGCTATAAGCTTGCAGTTGAGGTTTGCATCTTCATGAATTGTTTGGAGTGAAATATCTTATTGTGTTTCAGTTTTATTGTGTTGATGTGGCCATGTCTCCGGTAAGGTCTGACTCAGAGGGTTATGATCTTCCTTTGTTTTTTTCTGTCACTCTCTCAAACACAAGATCATTTCATAGGCCATAATGAAATCTGTCTGTATCTTGTTGGTGACCACAGTCATTCACTCTGACTATCTGTTTGCTTTGCACAGCATCATTTGTGGTGAAAATCCAGCAATTATCTCGCATTCTTAAGTTTATGCTTTCTGACAGAGTTTAACAACATTCCACATACACTGCCTGGTCAAAAAAAAAAAAAAGTTGCCGTTTGGATTTAAATAAGCAGATACTTAAGAGCCTATGATTGGATCATTATTGCATTGATTACTATGTTTCAGCTGGCAACAATTCTTTTAACCCTAACTGATGCAGTGTGTAGCTTCTTATTTCTTAAACAACCATGTCGGAAGACGTATCCCGTGGTCGTGGAAAAGATGGTACTGTGTTTCAGAAGGAGCAAATTATTGGCCTGCATCAAGCAAAGAAAACAAGTAAGGAGATTGCTGAAATTACTGGAATTGGGTTAAGAACTGTTTAACACATTATTAAAAACTGGAAGGATAGTGGTGAACCATCAGCTTCACGGAAGAAATGTGGTCAAAAAAAAATCTTGAGTGATCGGAGATCACTAAAACGCTTGGTGAAGTGACATTGTAAAGTAACAGGCGATCAATTGATGTTTGTCATGTTACGATACTATTGTGATTCTTTATTTTTGGTGTATTGCGATTCAAAACTACAATATATTGTGATATTGCACTCAATGTTTCTCATTCGTTTAAGTCTTTGACTTAAGAGAACTGTTTCCAAATCACCAAATGCATTGTTAAATTAATATAAAATTGCCAGTTTACAAAACAAGGCCAGTTTATTTCCTAATATCTATATACAATGCAAAGCCATAAGCATATTAGACAGACCATAATGACTCCCTCTTTCTGTGGTAAGGTCAATGTAGTTAGTCTTTCTAAAAATAAATGATAGTATTTGTGAATACAATAGTCTAAACACTTTAAAAGCATTATTTATTACAACACAGTTTCTATACGCAAAAGTATAATTGATTTCACCTAAAATGATACTAACATTTTTGTCAAAATACCTCAGTTAATGTTACAACTGTAAAATCATAATAAATTTTAGACACGGAGGGTGATTGTGTAAAGCTTGAAAACTGCACCTTCTAAGGGACTGTTGTTGAATTCCTAGATCGATTTGGCAAAGATAAAAAAAAATCCAATCACCATAACATTAATGTGGAAAATTTAAATAATATTGATTTTTGGCATGCAAATATCGATGCAATATCACGAGGAAAAATATCACGATACTTTAACATATCGATATTTTTTCCCACCTCTAGTAAGAAGGGAAGTGCATGAAGCGATGAAGCGTCATGCATAGTGCCCACTGTACAAGCCTCTGGTGGCAGTGTTATGATCTGGGGTTGCTTCAATTGGTCAGGTCTAGGATCAGCAACGTTATACAGAAATAAAATTAAGTCAGCTGGCTACCTGAATGTACTGAATGATCAGGCTATCCCATCAATGGATTTTTTCTTCCCAGACAGCACGAGCATATTCCAGGATGACAATGCCAAGATTCATCGGGCTCAAATTGTGAAAGAGTGGTTCAGGGAGCATGAGGAATCATTTTCACACATGAATTGGCCACCACAGAGTCCTGACCTTAACCTCAATGAAAGTCTTTGGGATGTGCTGGAGAAGACTTTACGGAATGGTTTGACTCTCCTGTCATCAATACAATATCTCGTCCAAAAATGAATGCAACTCTGGATGGAAATAAATGTTGTGATGTTGCATAAGGTTGTTCAAACAATGCCACGATGAATGCGTGCTGTAATCAATATCAAATCTGTCTGTCAGTGGGGAGAGAGGAAGCTGTAAAAGCCATCACCTGGTGATTACTGACTCTAAACACCTGTGTCTCATTTCAGTGATGGCGGAGACAGGCTTTAAAAGGCCGGCGGAATGCCAGACTGGGGAGAGAGAGACAGAGTCGCGCACACACACCCAGTCTGGAGCTGAATGCTGAAAAGCTGTTTATATTTGTGCATCTATTGAGTTTATGTTGCCTGCTATCATTGAAGCTGATCTGAGTAAACTGAAGTTCTTGCTGGAAAGCATATTTTGAGTTAAGCCCTGAGAATAAAAAGAACACTCACGTGGACTGCGACACCGGCTCCCGCTTCCTCCTTGCCTCCAAACCTCAGAACCTCTACACAAAGCTAAAGGCGGTCCAATAAGATATTAGAGTATGCAACTTTTTTTTTTTTTGGCCAGGCAGTGTATGACAGAGACCTGAATCTTTACAAAAGCAACTAGATTTTTCATTTGATGGCAAAAATGTGAGTGGTGCTTAACAGTGCAAAATTCACCACCATGATGATAGAGTATTCTGTGTGGTTGCTAGGGTGCTGCTAGGTGGTTGCAAGGGTGTACAGGGTAGTTGCATACTGACCTACTCAAAAGAGCCCACCCCTACAGTAGGTTTTTTGCATAGTCAAGCTACAGTCTTCTCAGTCTTTTACTAGTTAAATTATTGGTCTACATACATTAATAATATTTTACTTTAACATCATCATATTGAATATTTAAACATAATAACAGCCATTTCAATTTAACAAGTTACTTACTGCAGTCAAAAAAAACAAAAAAAAAACCTAACATAATTTTAGAAGCATAACATTATATTTATTCACATATCCTTTCACAAACAGTAGCCTATGTACTGTGGTGGTGGAGTCGGGTCCTGTTTGTCCCATGAGATCTCACATGCCTGTCTTGTTCAAATAAAATAATTGTTAGATCATATTTGGCATCATATCTGTCACAGCGATTAAACTTTAGAATTAAAAACAGTTGGTTGCGATCCGTTTGTGTGATTTTCTTCGTGAAATGTTCAAATCTACCATTTTCAGCAAATTTTGAGCGATGCCAAAAGAATCTGGAAGTGCTGGCACCTAGAGTTTTCTTCTAAACAGTAAGTTTATCTATGCTAAGGTCAGCTTTGGTCCAATTACTGTGTAAACACGATGGATGAAGCCAAGCTACAATCACATTATCTAGGTCAGTTAGTCCAACTTTGCAAATTCGGACTGGTATGATTTCAGTCAGACTAAAATGTTTACATGACATTTTAAAAATACACATTTTTGTTTTAGACACAAATTATTGTTTGTAATAACTCAAGCGTCACTAAATTTGCTCATATGTATTAAAGATTTGAAAAAACTCTCTTAAGGCCTTTGCACACCAAACACATATTCTCAGCACGATTTCTCGCTGCGATCAACATTTTGAATCGAAACAATAGATTCCTAACGAGCCATTGTGAAAATATAACACAAGTAGATGTACATGGCAATAAAATACACTCGATTCTTTCGAATCACCCCTCAGACTGTGTATAGATGATAACACTGCCAGTCAACTTGTCCAGCAGGTGAACTGAAATAGTTTGTGAAGGTGATGGGCCCAGAGATGGGCGGAGGGTGGTTCAAAGGTGCGTTGAGCCACCTACTGTACCGGGGTAAAATTGCTTGTCGATTAGCGCCACCTATTGTAAAGGCTTAAATGTGCTAACGGTGAACATTTGCTTTACTTTCTATAGTAAAGGACCATTTGCCGGTGATTCGTCTCTCATAATTGCATTTCATTTGGTGTGACCTCTTAGATTTATGCTTAAAACAACCACAACAACAAACTTTTTGCCAATGGAGAAAGAAAAATAAACTAAATTTAGGATATATTTTCTAAAAACATGTTCAGATCATATGCATTTTTGCTTTTCAAGTAATTGTAAGTAATTTCAAGTAAAAAATGTTTAGATATTTTTACTGTATACAAAAATACTGATCAAGAAAATTATTTTCAATGTGTGACTCTGTTTCATAATCCATGTGATTCTTTATTAGCACTGTATTTTACATGTGTTTGTGTGAGGGGATGGGGGAGTGTGTGTGTGTGTGTGTGTGTGTGTGTGTGTACAAGCCAAGTGCACACTAAACAACTTGCAGTCGGTGGCATATTAAGATACGTTTTGGGTGATCCGATCACAAGTGTACAAGCAAGACACATCACTGTTATACCTGGTCATCTATTTTGACCACTTGTGTTTAGATATTGAGGGGACAGTCTCTCTAAAAAGTATATATATAAAAAAAAAAAAGGCACTAAAACTGACACACAGTTTCTCTTAATTATGTGCAAACACGATGTTTAGAGCAGAATTCTGAGTAATTTTAATGCAGTACCTGTAACTGAGCTTCTAATGTGTGTGCTTCTCTTATCTGTGTCCCTGAGAATTTGCTTTATCTAAAACTGGTCAACCACAGAGATATTCACAACAGAGAACACAACACAGCTGGACACAAACCAAAGAATAGAACTTACACAACATGTTTGAAGAGTTTGAAGTCAAATAAGAGATGCATTTCTATGCCCAGCCTTTTTTGTTTGAACTGGAGTACTCGGAAATCGAATTGAGAGAGACTCGCATGTGTCCTAACCAGACACGACATGTGATAGAACGTTTGTTTTCTGTTTTTCAATTAAATTAAATTTAAGTTTATTTATAAAGCAAGTAACAACAAGTGTTGAACACTGTGCTGTACAGCAGCCGATTTACACACAGAAAACATATAAAATATTATTTAAAAGACATAGATACAAAATACAACTTATAAGGTTGGTTAAAAGCCAGGGAGAAAAGGTTTCTCCTGACCATCAGAGGCAGTGCTTAAGCTCTTGTGGATTATTGCAGTGCCAGCTAGATAGGTTGAGAGAATATACCAACAAAGTCATTTAGTGACGTAGGCTGAGCCTCGAGGATAATAGCCACATTAGCTCAGCGTTCAGCCTCTTTCGCGTTCTCGCCTGATAGAGATAGGTCATTATTCTTTGTGTGATCCTGCGCTGTCAAGCGCAGTTTACTAGAGCAGCGAAGTATCGTCCTCGCAATCTGTGACAGCGCGCTCCTAAACCTTTTGGATCTGGATTATTTTGTCGCTGTTTGGTGAGTTTTGTTTTTCATTGGATATACTTTCATGATCTGTCGGTAACACTTCGTGCTTCTTGGTGCTATCCGGTGGCTAGTGTTTACTGCACTGATAAGTTTACGGTTACCTGCAAACTATTTATCTATTATCTAAGTCTCTATTCGGAATTTTGTGATACGCTGTGCTCCTCGGTCCAATCCGGTGGCCAGTTATCAGAGTGTGTATATATTCTTTTTTTATTTTATTTCAGCAAGCATTCCTTGCTGAACTGCCTTCCGGTTCTGTCCGGAGGAATTGTATTATTTTTGTTCATCGTCGCGAGATCTACCCCGGGCTATTTGCCGCTCTGCTCGCCTTAGCCTTTCGGTTCTATCCGGGGGTGTTTTTAATGAAGTGACATGTAAGCTGTGTTCCAATACTCTTCTCCCTGACGACGGCCATGATGTCTGTCTGCCTTGTTTGGGAATTCAGCATTTGAGAGAGGCTATCATGGACCCATGCTTGCACTGTAGTCTTTTGCCTATGTCGGAGAGGTGGTTCCATGTAGCTGGGTTAGACCCTAGTTCAACAGTGAAACTCGGGGAGTCAGAGTTACTCCCCACCACACGGACTTGGAAACGTTGTGTGGTCCCCCCCCCAAAAAAAAATCTAAGAAAAGGGCAAATTCACGTATGGAGGAGAATTCACCTCCTTAAACTGCTGTCCTTTTTTCTGAGATGTCAGAGCTAAAACGTCTCCTTCAATCGCTTCAGCCTGTGGAGACTGCCACTCCTGTAACTATAACACAGGAGGATGGGGATAGTTCAAATAAAGGAATTGGGGAAGAGCCTCTTGACTCCCCTTTTCTTTCACATCATTCTGACTTGGACATGCTCTCTATCAGTGCTTCTGACTCTTTTTCACGATCATATGGATGCTGTGGATGTTACTGTGCAACCTTCCCCCCAAGGATGTTCATTTTGGTCTTTCAGCTGCAGGGGGTTCTATTGGGGATTCAGTTCAGTCATCAGGACAGGTTCCGTCCTCCTTGGATGGCACTTTGGCTGTGCTACAGATGGCGGTTACTCGTCTAGGGCTGGACAAGTCACTTGCTCAACCAGGCCAGTCCAGTGTCTTTTTTTAGACAGTTCTCAGCTGCGACTTCTTTTGCTATGCCACCATGCAAAGATTTTGTGTCAGAATTCACTAACACCCTCACGGGGTCTAGTGTGCCTAAGCGCCGGTCAAAGACCGCTCATATGCTAGCATCTATGGCTGAAGCAGATTCCATTGGGGTGGGGAAATAGAGTAGCCTGTCACAGCCCTGGTGGTGTCACCTGACGTGGCCCTACAGGGCAAAGTGCGATGCCCCAGTGCCCAATGTGGTCGTACAGACACGCTGCTGAAAAGGTGTACGAATTTGCTGCCTATATCTGGGCACCTCTTTGGGCCTAACATTATAGAACTGCTGGAAAAGAGAGTGAAATTGTCTGAGGCCACTTGCCAGCTGACATGGGTGCAGCGCAGTCCTGCATTTAAGGTGCCAACAGCTCAAGCTCGCCACCGCTATACAACGCCAGAACAATGCTTCTGCCAGCATCCTATTCCACAGCCTCAGAGCCCTCAGAGGCCCCGTGCTGCTAACCATGCTCGAGGTTTTCAACCTCATCATTGGCAGTTGCCAGGGGGACCATGCCAGCGCCCCCCCCCCCCCCCACACTGCCACTAAAAGTCACACCCATAAAATCTGAGGTGCTTGGGCCGGCAGTCGATCGTTTTTCAATGCAACACAATACTGGAGGAGCACAAAAGTAGATCCCTGGGTTTTGAATACACTGAGCAGGGGGTATGCTTTACAGTTTCGATGCCTGCCACCCAAGTTCTCGAGAATTGTCCCTACAGTGGTCAGGGTTGCAATTCGTTCAGTTGCTCTCTTTCGGGAAATTCATTCTTTGTTGGAGAAGGGAGCCATAGAAAAGGTTCATCACCTCGTTCAAAGGTTTTTATTAACTTATTTTCTAGTTCTGAAAAAAGATGGTGGTTTTCATCTAATTCTTGATTTAGGGCATCTGAACTTGTTCCTGAAAACTGAAAACTGCCTTTTCGAATGTTACGTGAAGCCGACATTCTTCAGTCTGTCATGAGAGAGGATTGGTTTACAAGCGTTGACTTGAAGGATGCATACTTTCATGTTCCGATTGCACCTCAGCCTACCATTCGGTCTGTCTCTGGCCCCTTGTGTTTTTACGAGGTGCATGAGTGCAGCTCTGTATCCTCTATGGTCCAGAGGAATGCGGATCCTTCCTTATTTGGATGACTGTCTGCTTTGTGCTTCCA